>NC_090439.1:828490219-829115219 GCF_031143425.1 Pleurodeles waltl
GAGATAGTATGAGAGTTGTAGAATTGCACTTGCATAAGCTTAAGCAGATCGCAGGATGTTTGTGATGTATGTGAGGTAAAGAGTAGGGAGTTTGAGTACTCCAGTTTAGACCTAGTAGGAGTGTGTGTACTCCTAAAAGGTGTGATAGTAGGGAAGTCGTCGAACTTCACATGTATGTGGCGCTTTGTGCTTAAAAAAAATAAAAATAAATAAATTGACCACACGGTTGTTGGTGATGTACGGACCCTGCGTGGTCTAAGACTCTGGAGTATATTGACAAGTGTAGGTGTAGGAGGCTGGGCTGGCTTATAGTGGGTACCTTGTGGTACTTACACTTTGTGCCAGGTCCTTTTATCCCTTATTAGTAGATTAGAGGTGTTCTAGCAGCTTAGGCTGATAGAGGTAGCTATAGCAGAGCAGCTTAGGCTGTACTAGGAGACATGCAAAGCTCCTACTATACCACTTATATCATAGAGCACTATATCTTAAGAAAACACAATACTCAGAGTTACTAAAAATAAAGGTACTTTATTTTAGTGACAATATGCCAAAAGTATCTCAGAGGATATACTCCCTTCGGAGGTGAGTAATATATGCAAAATATATGCACACAAACCAAAATCAGGTAAGTAACAGTTAGAAAAGCAGTGCAAACAATGTAGAATCACAATAGAATGCAATAGGGAGAAATAGGCCTAAGGGCCATATACTCCAAAAGTAGAATGCGAACCACGAATGGACCCCAGGCCTAGTGTAGCGTGTAGAAGGTCGCTGGGAGTGTAAGAAAACACTAAGGGTGTCCAAGATACCCCACCCCAAGACCCTGAAAAGTAGGAGTAAAGTTACCCTACTACCCCAGAAAGACAGTAAAGTCGAGATAGGGGATTCTGCAAGGACAACAACCGACTGAAAAACACTGAGGATGGATTCCTGGACCTGAGGACCTGTAAAGGAAGGGGACCAGGTCCAAGAGTCACGCAAGTGTCCGGGGGGGGGGGGGGGGAAGGAGCCCTCTAAACCCCGGATGAAGGTGCAAAAGGGCTGCCTCTGGGTGGAAGAAGCCAAAGATTCTGCAAGAACAGAAGGTGCCAGGTACTTCTCCTTTGGTCAGAAGATGTCCCACAGCATCTGGAGGATGCAGATTTGTTTCCACGCAGAAAGACCGCAAACAAGCCTTGCTAGCTGCAAGAGTCGTGGTTGAAGGTTTTGGGTGCTGCCAGGGCCCAGGAAGGACCAGGAGGTCGCCCCTTGGAGGAGGAGACAGAGGGGGCGCTCAGCAACACAGAGAGCCCTCGAAGAAGCAAGCAGCACCCTCAGAAGCACCTGAACAGGCACTTAGAAGATCTGAGGACAACAGTTGACTTAGAGTCACAAAAGAGGGTCCCACGACACTGGAGTCCAACTCAGCGAGTTGGGCAATGCAGGACGGATTGCTGGGGACCGGGCTAGGCAGTGCACAAAGGAAGTCTTGTAAAAGTGCACTGAAGCCCTGAGCAGCTGCAGTTCACGCAGTACACAGGATTACTGTCTGGCGTGGGAAGGCAAGGACTTACCTCCACCCAATTTGCACAGAAGGGCCACTGGACCGTCAAAGACACTTGGACCCAGCTCCTGTGTTCCAGGGACCATGCTCGTCAGGATGAGAGGGGACCCAGAGGACCGGTGATGCAGAAGTTTGGTGCCTGTGTTAGCAGGGGGAAGATTCCGTCGACCCACGGGAGATTTCTTCTTGGCTTCCAGTGCAGGGTGAAGGCAGACAGCCCTCAGAGCATGCACCACCAGGAAACTGTCGAGAAAGCCAGCAGGATGAGGTGCTACAATGTTGCTGGTAGTCTTCTTGCTACTTTGTTGCGGTTATGCAGGCGTCCTGGAGCAGTCAGCGGTCGATGCTTGGCAGAAGTCGAAGAGGGAAGTGCAGAGGAACTCTGGTGAGCTCTTGCATTTGTTATCTGGTGAGAAACTCACAGGAGAGACCCTAATCAGCCCACAGAGGAGGATTGGCTACTGAGAAAGGTAAGCACCTATACGAAGGGGTCTCTGACGTAATTTCTGCCCGTTGCGCCACCCTTCCGCTACCACTGGGGTGGCGGAGGAAAGTGACGCATCCCGAGGTTTCTGAAACCTTGTAAATTTGGGAATGCATCAGATTCCCTGTGTGTTGCGTGGGAACACCCACAGCAACACCAATGGAATGCCCCTTTTATGCAGAGTAATGCATGAAAGGGGGGCATATTTACAAGGCCCTGAAAATCCACACAAGGTGGCTTTGTGTGGCAAAAATATGGCACTGTAGCCTGCGCCGCCAGTGCATCAAAAAAAGTGACACACCAGCAGCGCAGGCTGCTTGTAAATGAGGTCCAGGGATTGCAAGCTCCCAAGTATTATAACGTTATATTACTTTTTACAGTAGCTAAGGCACCCGTCTAAACACAGTGCAGCCTTTCCTTTTGAAGTACTAGAGATTTTCATTCTCAGGGTAATATAACAAAGAACTTGGCAAAGAAGCTGAAATATGAAAAGACATCTTTATTAAACTCAAATGAGTGAGACTACGTCTCCCAGAAGCTGACCTATAGCAACTGAAAGAGGCAGTCTCCAGAAATGGTCTTAGCTCAGACCTTTTATATCATTTATTATGCCCTAGGCATGCAAGGGGGCTGTACCAGTCACATTCCTAAACAAATGAGAAAAGCTAGAAAGGCAACATGTGAGTAGCCTTTGGGGTTTTAACAGGATTACAGTTGACCATTCACATATTTTCACTACAAAGAAATAGCAGGTTTATGATGACAAGCCCATATTTCAGTTTGTCCAGCCCTCAATCAATTACCCGACAAGGCTTAGTACTTTCATCAGATATTGACGGACTCCCAATATAAACGGGCACCTCCTCCTTGTAAAGCAAGTCATAAAGAAAGAAACAGGGACAGGTGTGTGTAAGATTAGGCATGGTTTGTGTGTGATGAAAGGTTTTATGATGTGTTGTGCCTTGATACTAATCTCATTCGGCCACTGGGAAAGAAACTGGCTGAACAGGTTTGGCTTCAGGCAGTGGAGTCAGCTTACCCAGGTCACAGAGGAGTCAGCAAAGGTGTACGTGTCCTTCAGACTTGTTTTCAGCATTAGACATTGGCCTATGTGAGGGCAATCACATAAATGGCTATCGTTCTAAAATGGGATCAATATGCAGTATCATAAAAACACTCGTACATATCGTATTTGCCATTTGCGGCTCTCTGATACTAAAATCGGCATGATAGGGCCATGCCTCCAGTGTGGTTCCGAAATTTAAAGTACCACACTTTGTTTCATAATCAAAAGAAAATTCGATACTGAACACCATGCATTGTAACTGACATGTTTCGATATTGACAATTATGGGGTGCCCAAGGAAGAAGAACAGAAAGTGATTGCCCAGAAATGGAGATAATGAGGGCAGAGATGGGATAGTAAGTGCAAAAAGATGGGCAGAGGGATGAAACTCAGAGAATGTGAGCTTTAAAAAAATGCATATGAGGTGTGTTTGCTGAACAACTGTTTGAGCTCAACCTTTCTTCTCTCAGTTTCTTTTCTACTTTTTCCCATCACTTTATTTTCTTTTTCATATTCTGCCCCATGTCACTTTCACGGGTCACCCCATAAAATAACCCTCTTAGTTGATGATTTTATTTCTGTTTTTTTTAATTTTCCACTAAATTAACATGTTATCTGATCTGAAGGGTGTAGCGTGTTCTCCTTCTCGTGACTCATAGCAAGCTATCAGTTAAGGAAAAATTGACAAAGGAAATATATATCTCAAGTATCTCTCGCACCAGTTTAAAGGTCTGTTTAGATTCTACTAATTAACCCCCTCTTTCCCTGACTCCTCATTTCGTCTCTCTCCCTTGTCCTTTTCTCCTCCTGAAGTACAGGGGCTGGATCACATAGGGTTAGCACTGGAATACAAAAGTTACAATATCACGCAACACTTTTTTGCAATGACACAGCACAGAAAACAATGGAACAGATTAACCACCACAACAAAATGGCACTAATCAAACTTCATTCTTGTCGCACAATACCAGCTACTTTCATAATATGGTGGAAAGCAGTGTTTGCACCAAGTACTGCCTTGACATGCAACCAACGACATGAAATACCACAAGTCAAAATATTTTGTGATCGCATCAAGGCGATTTCTGGTTGATGAGCAGAAGCAACAATATTTTATTACTTTAAACAGTGGTAAATGATTGCTACTGAGTGGAACTTGAAAATACTAACACAACAAAAACGTAACTCGGGGCAAAACAATAGTAAAAAATGAATGCAACAGTACAACCACAATATGACACAACAATAACAAATTGAACTAATGCAGCACTAAAAACAACACTTTCCTACAAAAAAATTTAATCCAAAAAATATTCTTGCCACACATTACCGCCTGCCAAACAGCTTTTTTTAATAATACATTGGTAAAAGCTGCTTGCGGCCTTACTTGCCACCAAGGACATGTCACAGTGCCAGTCAAAAATGTTTTGCGGTTTGGCCCTCCATTGTAATAAAGAGTTTACTCCTTAACAAAGCAGACATCAGTGTGTGTAACATAGTGTAGAGAGTGTATGTGTAATATAAAGACTCGGTGACTGGTAACTAGAGCTTGATAGTTTTTCTCGTTCATTTAACTTACACCTGTCACTTGGGATTTAAATGAAAAAATATATTTGGGTGACTTTTTCCAAAAGCAAATTTGATACAATACATAAAACAGTTCAGCAATCCAGGTGGCTCTTGAAAAAGTGTGATTTTCCCTTCTTCTGCTTCCTGAATGATGGTAGTTACCCTCGCTTATATATTTATATTGGTACACTTTCTACCTGGCCCTTTCTGCATAGTCATCCTCAAACGTTTTTTCCTTCCTACTCCTATTTTTGCTGAATTCATTTTTGTTTATCTTAGCTGTGCACTTTACCACTGATAACCAGTACTAAAATGCCTGTGCTCTCTGGTCTAAACATGGTAATATTGGTGCATTCCCATTTGGCATATTCAATTTATTTAAACGTTCCTAATAAATTGGCACTACATGTGCCCAGGTCCTGTAAATTAAATGCCACTAATGGTCCTGCAGCACTGATTGTGCCACCCACTTAACTAGCCCTAGACCTTTAAACATGTCTAAAGCCTGCCCTTGCAAAGCTTGAGTGTGCATGTTTAAACTGTCATATAGACCTTGCAAAATAGACCTTTTGCCAAGCCCAAAGGTATTTAGACAACATACTGAGTTTTAAATAGCGAACTGCAAAAATATTGGAACAAATATTGTGACACAAAAATATTTTAATGGAGAAATATTGTTGCAAAGAATATCAATTTTTGGGTATGTAATGTAATTTCCAAGAA
This sequence comes from Pleurodeles waltl, assembly GCF_031143425.1. NCBI lineage: Eukaryota > Metazoa > Chordata > Amphibia > Caudata > Salamandridae > Pleurodeles > Pleurodeles waltl. The sequence continues at coordinate 828,495,605 of NC_090439.1, forward strand.
TATCTTTGTTGTTAACATCATTTTCATTAATATAGTTTTCAAAAATATTGTTTTGTAATTGTTTATTCGTTTTGGTTCATATTTCAATTTTATTTGTTATTATTGTTGTTAAAAATATTTTTGAATATAGTTTGTAATTTTAATTGATTTATTATTTTTAATTCAATTGCTAATAGTAATTTATAGTGTCATGGCAGGTTGCTTGGTATAGGGTGAGAAGGTAATTAAGTAATACTTATTTAACAACTAAGTATGAATTCATTTTAAATATTTAAATGATGAATAATTATTTAAATTGTGTAATAATTATATTTTTAGTCATCTATAGGTGTGTGTTGCTGGGTTAGTTTGGGTATAGAATGGTAAGTTAATTAAGTAATAGTTGAGTAATAATTAATTATAAATGTATTAATAATCATAGACTAGAGTGGGAATAGTGTATTATACCCCTCCAAAGCCCAACACTTTCCTTACTGTCACACAGCCAGTAGTGGGAATAGTACGTTTAATCCCTCTGAAGTCCATCACTCTCCCTGCAGTTGCACAGATTGAAGTAGGAATACTATATCTAATCCCTCCAAAGTCCAACGTTATCTGTACTTTTGTACAGACTGGAGTGGGAATAGTAAATCTTTCCCCTCCAAAGTCCAACCCTAATGTTGAATAGAGTAGAGTCAATCAATCAATCAATCAATCAAAGAAATTTGTAGTGCGCGCTACTCACCCGTGAGGGTCTCAAGGTGCTGGGGGGCGGGTAGTTCCGGCCAGGGAGGGTCACTGGTCGAACAGCCAAGTCTTGAGGCTCTTTCTGAAGACTAGTAGGTCTTTGGTTTTGCGAAGGTCGGTGGGGAGGGTGTTCCAGGTTTTGGGGGCGAGGTAGGAGAAAGACCTGGCTCTTGTGGTGGTGTGCTGGATGCGGGGGACTGTGGCTAGGGCGGGCTCGGCTGATCGGAGGTTGCGTGTGGGAGTGTCGAAGTTTACTCTTTCATTGAGGTAGGTTGGGCCGGTGTTGTGGAGGGAATTGTGTGTGTGGATGAGGATCTTGAATGTGATTCTCTTGTCTATGGGGAGCCAGTGTAGGGATTTGAGGTGTGGTGAGATTCGTTCGTGTTGGGGGAGGCCAAGGACGAGGGGCGCGGCTGTGTTCTGGATTCTTTGGAGTTTGCGTTTGAGTTTGAGTGTGGTGCCGGCGTAGAGGGCGTTGCCGTAGTCCAGTCTGCTGCTGACGATTGCATACCCATCTGTCTGTCTTTCTGGTCTCTTGGGGGATCCATTTGAAGGATTTTTTTAGGGTGCGGAGTGTGCGGAAGCAGGAGGAGGTTAGAGCATTGATTTGCTGTGTCATGGAGAGGGCGGGGTCGAGGATGATGCCGAGGTTGCGTGCGTGGGTAGCGGGGGTGGGTGCGGGGCCTAGGGCGGTGCGCCACCAGGAGGCGTCACATGTGGTTTTGTTGGGGCCGAAGATGATGACTTTGGTTTTGTTTGAGTTGAGCTTGAGATGGTTAGTGGTCATCCAGTTGGTGGTGTCTAGGAGAGAGGCGTGTAGGTTGGTTTTGGTGGGGTTGCGGGTGAGAGAGGGGATTAGTTGGGTGTCATCTGCATATGAGAGGATGGTGATTCCGTGTGCTCGGAGAATGTTGGCTAGGGGGATCATGTAGATGTTGAAGAGTGTGGAGCTGAGAGAGGACCCTTGGGGGACTCCGCAGGTGATCTTGGTAGTGTTGGAGTGGAAGGGCGGGAGGCGGACTTTCTGGGTTCGGAAGGTGAGGAAGGAGGAGAGCCAGTCTAAGGCTTTGTGGTGGATTCCTATGTTGTGGAGGCGTGTGCGGAGTGTGTGGTGGCAGACGGTGTCAAAAGCTGCGGAGAGGTCTAGGAGGATGAGTGCGACGGTCTCGCCTTTGTCGACTTTGGTCCTGATGTCGTCAGTGCATGCGATGAGGGCGGTTTCTGTGCTGTGGTTCTTGCGGAACCCAGATTGTGAGTGGTCAAGGGTGTTGGTTTCTTCGAGGAAGTGGGATAGGCGAGTGTTGACTAATTTCTCTGCAACCTTGGCGGGGAACGGGAGGAGGGAGATGGGGCGGTAGTTGGAGAGGATCTCCGGGTCGGCTTGTTTTTTTTTTAGGAGAGCGGTAATTTCTGCATGCTTCCAGGAGTCTGGGTAGGTGGCGGAGTCAAAAGAGGAGTTGAATATGTTGTAGAGTATGGGGGCGATGGTAGAGCTAGCTTTGTTGTAGATGCGGTGTGGACAGGGGTCGAAGGGGGAACCGGAGTGGATGGAGTTCACGTTTTTTTCCGTTTCTTCGTGTGTGGTAGGGGTCCATGTGGATAGTGTGGTGGGGGGGCCTTGAGAGGGGGTTGAGTTGGGTGGGAGAGGGGTATGTGTTGTGGGTGTGTGTGATGTGAAGCTGTTGTGGATGTCCAGGATTTTGTGGAGGAAGTAGTTGGAAAGGGCGTCACATAGGGGCTGTGTGTGTGTGGGGTCTATGTTGCTGGCTTTGGGTTTGATAAGTTCGTTGATGATGGTGAAGAGTTCTTTGCTGTTTTTGGAGTTGTTGTCAAGTCGTGTCTTGTAGTAAACTCTTTTAGCGGTGCGTATGAGTTGGTGATGGGTGCGAATGTTGGTTTTGAGTGTGGAGAAGTTGGTTGAGGAGGGTTCTAGTCTCCATATTTTCTCAGCTTGGCGGCATTTGCGCTTGGAGTCTTGGAGTTTAGGGGTGAACCATGGGGCGTTCTTGATATTGCAGGTGGTGATGTGTCTTCTGAGGGGTGCTAGTGTGTCTGCGCAGGTAGTGATCCATTTGGAGAGGTTGTGTGCTCCTGCGTTGGGGTCGTTGGTGTGGTGGGGGGTTATGGGCCAGTTGGGAGTTTAGTCGTTCTGTGGTGATCTTGTCCCACATGCGGTAGTGTGTGGTGTGTTGATGGAAGTGTGTGGGGGTTTGGTGAAGGAGAAGTAGACGCAGCGGTGGCCTGTCCAGAGGAGTTTGGTGGTGTTGGTGTAGGCTATGTGTTGGCTTGAGGTGAAGATTGGGTCCAGCGTGTGTCCTGCTGAGTGGGTGGGTGCTGTGACCAGTTGTTTGAGTCCGTGGTTGTTGAGGTTGTCTATGAGGGAGGTAGTGTTGTGGTCTTTTGGGTTTTCTAAGTGAAAGTTGAACTCACGAGGATGATGAAGTCTGTGGAGGTGAGGGCGTACGGGCTGATGCTGTCTGCAATGGGACTAGTATAGCTATTATTGATCCAGAGCAAAAATACTCCAACCAGGGCCCAATACCCAAGGTGGGGAGTGCATGCCAGAGGAGCATGACGGCAGGAAAACTCAAATCCACTCACTAGAAGAATGCACGCTGCCTCAGAAGGCAGTTGACACTGTTTTACTCCAAACACAGATGCATTTCGGCCATCACTGCGGCCTTGATACCTTCATTAAATAAATATATTTGTGTGTGTGTGTATATATATATATATATATATATATATATATATACACCTATATATTAGGTTTTGAAGTAAACATTTTTATCTGGATTTTAAATTTGTTATATTTTATTAATGTTCTAGTTTTTTTAAATGCTTTCCTTTGATTTGTTTTTTAAATGATATAAATATATATATCATTTAAAATATATATATAGATATTTATTTTAGTAACAGTTAAAATAAATGTTATACAGTGTAAGATATGATTATAATAATAGTGTTATATATATTATAAATATAGTATTTTTTATATATATATATATATATATTTATTTACACACATATGTGTGTGTTTATATAAGTATATATTTGATATAGTATTTAACATTAGTTACAGTTATTTAACTTACATTATATTATTGTTATACATTATTTATATTAGTGTAACATGTTTTTTTACTTACCATTATGCTTATAAGTAAACAATAATTTTTAAATCAATATTTTTGACACATTATTTTGGCTCATGATATTGTTGATTTCCAATAATATGCCAGTGATCTGGCCCAAACCTCCCCTTTTTATACATATAAGTCACCCCTAAGGAGTATACACTGGATTTTCCAGAGGGCAGGATGCTTTGTATTAAAAAGGTAAGAGATGTACTCTCAAATTGATGTCCTGGTAATGAAAAACTGTCTGAGATGACAACATTGGAGTTGCATTATTACATTATATAAGTGCAACATCCTAAATGGGAAAAAAGCTGATTCATGTTTGGTGTCTCTGGAATGCTAACTTAAAAACGTATGGTGAAGTTGCAATTTGAATTACAATTCTGAAATTGCCACTTTATAAAGGTGTCATTTTCTTGCCTTAGCCATTTGGTGCCTCCAGTCTGTCTCTGGTCACATGACTGGGTGTAGTTGGCAGTTGGGCTTTGTGTATTCCTCCTAGACTGCTCTGCAAAGTAGGAGCTTAGGTATGACTTAATGGGCCATCACCTGCAACCTCACATGCACCTGAATATGCTGTGTCCTGTCTACACACACAAAGGGCTGCAAACCCCCTATAGTTAGTCTGGAGCCAAGGCAGGGAAGGCAGTGTTGTGCACTTCAAAGGCATGCCTCTAGAAGCTTCTCCCCACTTCAATGTGCACAATTGTGTATAAAGGAAGGACCTCAGACCCCCCCCCCCTTCAGAACACTTCTGTACCTGTGGATACTCTGTCAGGAAGATGGACTGCTGCGCTCCTATAAGGACTGTCACTCTTCTGGACTGCTACTCCGGTGGAGCTGCTGCCCTGCTGTGCTGACCTGATGCTATCTTGCTTGGGGAAGAAGAACTGGACCTTGCACCCAGGACTCCAGAGTGATTAAAATGTCTAGTCTGCTGGCCGCCTGATCTGAGCCTCAGGGGCATTCCAGGCTCTCCAGATCTCCTAGACTCATCATCAGCTAGATCCTGACCGCCAAGAGGTGCCTCTCAGGTCTTGGGCCATTGATGTGGCTCTCGAGCTCTTAAATTCAAGCTTTTGGGCCCTTTGTGACCGGAAACGGTCCTGTTTACACCAGAGCTGTGCCACTCACATGGAAAATCAGCATGAGCTGCTGAAAGTCCATCTCTTTGCAAACATTGATTGCAAGCACAGTCCAAGTCCTCCAATGGGAGGCTCCAGTCCACCAATCTGCTCCACCTGACCTATTCCTTGTGCAACACCAACCACCACCAGCTAAGCTCTCCTTGCTCCCAGTGACCTTCTTAAACTTGACCTGGACACTTGGCAGAAAACTTGAGAAGGTAAACCTTCAGCGGGACTAATCTGGGACTGTATTTGACACATGCTCCATTGTAGTCAGACTGAACTTTTACTTTAACCCGGTCCAGCACCACCAGATAGCTGCGGTTGGCGCTTTATTGTTGTAGGAGCTATATTGCAGTTTATTCTTTACAAATTCATAACTTCGGTTTTACTGATCAGGTATTTGCCATTTTGGTCTTGTTTTATTTATTACATTTTACTTTATGTTCTAACCTGATGTGGGATATTTTGTGTTGTGTTTGCACAGATACTTTACACGTTGCTCCCAAGCTGAGCCTGACTGATCTGTGCCAAGCTACCAGGTGGTTGCACACATTAATTTGTGGCTGCTTGTGCCTTACCCTGACTGGAACTGTGGGTGCTACTTTACCAGGGCTCACACCCCCAATCAACCGGTAACCCAATTTCTAACAGTACCCTATTTGATGGTAAATATATTTTAAAACATATTGATTACCAAACGCTCAATATTTGAAAACTGTTTTTACAATAATTTCCAATGCATATTCATTTATGTTGTGTTATTTGTTTTGGACATTGTATTTTACGGTTTGATTGAGCCTTAGTGCTAGAGCAGAGAGATATCCTGAGTACAACACGGCAAAGCCCATAGTTGTAGTTACAATGATCTTGCCTACCAGCAGTTGGACATTTTCACTCTGTAATCAAATCACAGAGGTTCTAATCGAGTACCTTCTTGGAAATATTTGACTAACTGACATCCTCACTGACTCCACTTGTAATGCACGCTACAAGTGAATATGTCACTCACGACATCCTGTCCTGATAATTAAAATCTTGGCTAGAAACGGGGTTGGAAGCATAGGTCACCTTGATTACAAATGGATGAAAAGGTAGCATTTCAGCTCACCCATGTGCATCATGAAGATGGTGCCACTGCAGATCTTCCTGCGTAGCACTATTTCAAACATGGGTCATAGCAGGGGTCTGGAATGGTCTGGTATTGCAGTTGGCCCTGAAAAACATTAGAATGCTGGCAAGAGCATAACATGTGGATCATGGGGTGTGAGATGCAAACCCCAACATGAATATGAATGCAATGCAAAGTATTTTCAAAATCAATCTGCCCTGCACAGGAAGCCAATAAGGGTATCATTCCATTCAGAGATTCCATAATGATGAAGATAAGATGTGCAGCAGAATTCTGTACCTATTGGAACCTATTCAGTTTACATGCTGAGTGGTGGATTTAAAGGGTATTAGTGATTACACTGCCCAAATTAAGGAAGGCTCATTTCGTGGCATCTTTTACTGTCTAGGAGTTAAGGTTGAGGACACCACATTTTATTACCAAAAACCTCCTCTTTGCATTAAAGTTCCACTTTCACCAAAGAAAATAGGGAAGGACAAGAAGTGTGACTATGAAGAAGAATTGTTGCGAATATGCAAAAAAAGATAATTTCTACCGCACAGAATTAATGACAAAAATATACAGCTAGTCATCTGTTACAAAGCATATTATTTGCAATTTAATGTAAGTGCCTTTTAAAAACAGCTACAGTTCATAACGCATGGTAACATGCAGGGCGTTCCCTGCCAGAAAAGCTACTTTGTGTTTTCATTGTTGAAACAGCAGTTGGAATATTGCTCTGTGAACTCCCTTTAACACTCTGCTGTCCCTAGTAGGACACTGTGACATCTGAACTCAACTGTTCCCAGTTATTACATGTGGAGTAAAGTAACTGCTGATGTTACATATCACCAATATGTTTTTGACCTGAGCAGTTGCTTTAGACGGTCATGGGACTCCAAGATAACTTATAACATCCCTTTAACATATGACAGTGTATATTAAGCTGTTACTTTTCCCACAATCTGCTTAAATGATTGGTGTCTTACTCTTTCGTGTGAAAGAGATAGGATGGTTGCAGACATGAAGCGTAAAAATGGAAACAGTGGTGTGAAATTAAAGATCTAAAAAGCAGTTAGTAATTGTGTGCAAAAAGATGTTTGGGTCAGTTTAATATAGGTCACACTTTTAAGAAAATGCTGTACCTAAAATGTGTAGAAACATGGAGCGCAGTTGTCTCCAATGAGTAGCTTGTGAGCTACCAGTAGCTCTCCACCTCCTTGTGAGTAGCTCTCCTGTGTGCAGCCCAGCATACTACTATAGAATCTTTTGCTTAGTTGAATTATATGTATGCCACAATTAAAAAGCATATATTTGAAATCAAAATGTGTGTATTTTCAGTACTCATATGGTGTTTAAAGAAAAATGGTTGCTCTTCAAAAATCTTTAAATCTATTATTTGAGTTGGATAGATTTACTATTCACATTATTACTCTGGTGCCAGGGGTGTGTAGCTATGGCTGTTATGTAGTACCTATTTAGAGGCATTCAACTCTGCCTAATGGTCTGACGTGATCACTTCTGACAATCTTTGGATGGTGTGGTCACTACTTCATGACTAATCTTAGTAGTGCATGATGATTTTTATTGAATATATGGATCTGTTGTTACAGAAAAGGTTGGAGGCCCCTGATGTAGAGTGATTCTATATTTCCTGTAACAACGTGTAGTGTCCAAAAAATAATCATATTGCCATAAATATATTCTTTAAGCTGCTCACTGTTCATTTTAGAAAAGAACTGCGAAAAGCCAGGTATTCGTGTTGTTTAAACTGCAGCTGTAACTATGCTCTGTAAACACTTCACATTAACTGTTGACTGTGGTAGGCGATATTATGATGAACTTAACCTTAATAATGTATTTGAACACTGCAATGCATAGCTGCCAAGTGCTCAGATTAGATTGCTTAGGGGTGACACTTCCTTGAATTAGTGCAGTCATGAGTGACATTCACCTGCCAAATGTGTGACACTTAGAGTGAGACTTTCACAAGAGTGTATCAAAGCAATTAAGTGCATGGAAAGAGATAAATTTCAGAAATGATACCCTTCTGAACATGGAGAAGCTCTAAAAATATGTTGAAACTGATGCAAACCCCTGAAATGGAAGGTCGCCAGCATATTTGGGCGTCTGAAATCTAATTTAACTTAGAAGAATAAGGGAGTCATAGCGACCGCCAGGGTCACGGTCATGGTCAGACCGCCACCAAAGTGGCGATCCGACCTCGACATTATGACTGTGGCGTAGCAGCCACGGTCAAACCACCGACACCGCCAGCCTGCCACCAGCCTGCAGCCTGGTGGTCCCTGCGGTTGTAACCCGCCAGGGCAGTGCTGAAAGCAGCGCTGCCCTGGGATTTACTAGTCCCCATCCACCAGCCTACCCACGGTGGTAAACACCGCCATGGAAAGGCTGGTGGTATGGGGGCCTCGGGGGCTCCATGGGGGCCCCTGCTTTGCCAATGAACTTGGCCATCTTGTTGTCACTATAACATAATTTAACTGGAAGGGCAGCTAAGTATGTTTAATGTACATGCTGCAGCGTGATCAGATAAATAAAAACACAATTGATATAAGGTAGGAATATTAAAGATCATTTCAATTAGTTTGTAACTCTCTGCTCATTTTGAAAGTTAACAACACTTGCTTGCACACAAACTTCAGGGCAGAGTACGTCACTCACCTGACTAAGCTTGGCGGGGGAGGGCGACTTACTGAGCTGCTGCAGTTTATGGAACCTAAGGCTGTCACAGATGTAGACGGGGTGAAATCCTGACCTGACTCGTAGCTGTCCTGACGCCTGTGTCTGGATGGTCGGCACTCTTCACGCTTTCAACAGCCCTTTGCTCAGCCTCGGGCGCTATCCAGAATGGAGAGAAAACACTACCTCGAACCCCGAACCAGACAGGTGCATGTTCCAAGTTATCAAAAAAAGTATATCTATTTGGTAAAATCCAGGGGCAGCGATGGCTGGTAGGACAGAGAGTGGGGAAAGCCATGTGATTGCCCTCCTCAGCACGGGTGAACAGCCAGCGTCTACTTAGGGTTTCACGTGCATGGCGCCACTTGTCTGGACAGGCACAGCACAAAGTGAACCAAAAATAATCACAGACACTGGTGCTGCTACTTGAAGCAATAATCTGCAGCACATGCCCCAGTGTGTCACCCAGAGAGCCCAGGCCGCCGGAGCACAGATTTGCTTTTTCTTGTGCTGCAATAACAATGCATCAAAGACTCTGTGTAAGACTATTGATTACCAGAGCAATAAGTGTGTTCTCCAGGCCGGCAGGCTAAGCTGTAAATTGCCTGAGGCAGGCATATCAGGACACAGTCAGTGACACAGTCTTTTTAGTGTAAAAGGCCATTTATTTAGGACAGGATTGCAACTTGTACATAACTTAACTTATCTAACAAATTCCAACTTTAGAAGCCCCCACCCTTTTAACTTCTCCTCGATCATCCACTCATTCCTTCACTTTTTACTTCCATTCCCCCACACATCCCCTTTTTCCTTTCATGCCCTACCTGTTTTGGGCATCCCCCACACTCTCATCCTTCACCTGTTTCTTTTGTCCACTGGAAGGGTGGCCAGGCCCGCATCTGACTCTCCACCCTCCCTCATCTACTGCCACCCAGCACAAACCCTGTTGGCGTTTTGCTGCCCCACCATAGAGACCCACTGCGACATAGCATCTTTAAGCCTTCTCTCTGAGCCACATCTTCTCACCCCACAAGTCACCCACGAGTAACCTGAGGTCCGTAAGGTAATAAGCATTGCCGAACTCGGACAGGTGCACACCATCCGCCCTGAACAGCCCTTCATCTTGTTCTATAATGTCCTCATGTCTCAATACCTTGATATGATGCACCCTATGGAAAACCTGCATTGCCCGATTGAGCTTTCTCCGAGCCCTTTCCATTTCTCCCTGCTTCATAGCCCCTCCCCATGTCCGTCTAGGCAGAAACTCCATCCAGACCAAGCATAGCCCGTGCAATTTTTGTCTGAGCAATTCCAAGTCCCGTTGCATATGTTGCAGTAGGGTGAGCCCTGACAGCCTCACCAGATCATTCTCCCCAAGGTGGATTAATAGCAGATCAGGACAACCCCAATTCAGCATGATAGATGTTAGAAAAAACAGCAAATTTCCCCACCCCACGTCACTCTTTTCCCACCTAAAAACTTCATGCTGATTACTAGGCAGTGCTAAGGAGCGTTCATAAATCTGCTTCTCCACAAATAGCCATGTGACCATTTCCTGGGACCAGACACACAACCTGCAAAGAAAAAAAACTGTAATATCGCCTTTACCAGCCTTCCCAACTCCTGCCTTCAAACCCCCCCCCAGCAAGTCTACACCTGTTCCCTGTCACCTGAATCTCAAGGCCTAACATATTGCTTGCAGCACCTAGATTTCCACCTCCCAATTCTCCTAATCTGTTCCCAGTCCCATCCTAGGTGCGCTGCAGCTGTAGCCACTCCTATTGTGAAAGAATGCGTGCCATAACCTTGTGCCTGCCTGCCTGTCCGTCGCAAAGCCATTCGTAAGACCTGGAACAACTGGAAAGCTGTGAGCTTTGTTCCATTTGCATGGCTAAACCCTCCCCCCAATAGTCCTCCTCTGCGCCTGAAAAACCATCCATTCCAGAACTGGGCAAGCTGCTGCATTACCCCCTTTTTCCAACCACACCCATGTCCCTTTCCCTAGCTGATCAGTTTTTGAACATCTAAGCCATATTCCCACACGCTCCCCATTCATACAAACTTCAACAACTTTCACGCCCACTGATTTACCTACACCCAAAAGCTCAAACACTCGAAAGGCCCCAAAAAACATCCACACCATGCATAAACGAACCAGAGCCACCTCAAAAGCATCCACACAACATACTGGCAAAACATGCAATATCTCCAATAATAACTCAAACGTAATCTGTTCCCACACCACCTTAATTGACCCTGCTCTGATCCGTCCCCAACCTTTCAGCATCTTTCCCAACAGGTCGTCCCTAGCCGGATCGCAATAAAAAAACAACTTCCCATAATAGGAAAGCACTGCCAACTTGCCCCCAATCGTGGCGGGCGACAAACCCTTTTGTATCAAGAAAAGTACAAAATGTACAGCGTGCAACTCATGCGCGTAACTCATGCTCTCTCATGCTTTCTGTAACCAGAAATTCCCCCCAAAAACTTTCAAAACTCTGAAACTCCAACCATGCCAGTCGGTGGCTCCTTTGAGTGGATTCCACTAAGGACATCTTTACCAGCCCAGTGATCATCACGTCCCCCCACTCCCAAAAGTCTGCCGGTACCGCTGTCTTGTTCTGCTCTGCTCCTGGTGCCGGGCTGCGAAACCGTCACCACTGTGAACGAGACAGGGAATCTGAAATCTTGTTGTACACCCCAGGAATGTGTGCTGCTTTAAAAATAACATTCAAGGATAGACATCTAAGCATAAAAGGCTGCAACAAATGCAGTACCCTCAGATCATTTGCTCTCTGTCTGTTTACAAGTCCTACAACTGTCATGTTGTCCACATGAAAAACCACAGTCCTGTCTGCCAGTTCATCCCTCCACACTGCCAGCGCCACTAGCAGCGGAAACAATTCCAAGAAAGCAACACTACTATCCTGCTGGAGCCATTTTCCCGGCCATGTCTCCGCACACCACCTCCTGTCCCAAAAGAGCCCGACACCTAAGGCCCCAGCTGCGTCTGAGAATGTCTGCACCTGCCATGCTGTGTCTTCCTCCCGAAAGCACATGGAGACACCATTGAACTGTCAGAAAGGTTTGCCACACCCTTATGTCTTCTCTCATCCCCACTGACACGTGAATTCTGTGGTGCGGAAGGGCAACCCAAAACATGGCTAAACCGAGCCGCTTAAAAAATGTCCTCCCCCTACCCGAACAACCCTGCAAGCAAAATTGAGGTAACATAAAAGCTTCTGTGCTGTCCACATATCTACCTTGTGCAAGGACCGTATGCGTCCAAGAAACTCCAAGATCTCATCCACCTTACCAGATGGTAATCTCGCCACTAATGATTCCATGTCCAGTTCAATACCCAAGAATGTCAACACACAATTTGGTCCTTCCATCTTTTCAGGAGCCAAGGAGAGCCCAACCTGCCGTGCCAGCCTTTGAAAGGAATTCACAGCCCGCCCACAAGACCCAGATCCTGCCTTACCCACAAAAAGGAAATCATCCAAATAATGAGCCATCTCCCGATGCCCACTTGCTTTAACAAAAACTCACTGTAAGAAGGTACTAAAGGCTTCAAATAATGCACACGAGATGGCGCAGCCCATCAGGAGTACTCTGTCAACATAGATCACCCACTCAAGCTGCATTCCTAGTAACACAAAGTCTTCTGGGTGTATGGGCAGCAACCTAAAAGCCAATTGTATGTTGCATTTTGCCAACTCTGATCCCCTGCCGCACCGCAAACGAGCCTAATGGTGCCATCCACCGATGCATATACCACCCTTGTATCCTCCAGCACGATGAAATCATTTACCGACGCCCCTTCCGGCCATGACAAATGATGTATGAAGCGAAACTCACCCATGGTCTTTTTTGGGACCACGCCTAGCACGGAAATCATGAGATCTTCATTCGGCCAGTCATAAAAGGGGCCCACAATTCTGCCCAAAGACACCTCTTTGTCTAGTTTGTCCCTCACCACCTGTGGCATGTCTCTAGCAGACCTCAAATTGTCTGCCCATCTCCTCCTTCTTGGGCACTGGTAACGAAAACCTTCACTGAAACCCCATTCCAATTTGCACGCCATGTCCTTATTGTAGGAGGCTGGCCTGGTTTGTAGTGGCTAACTTGGGTACTTACACCTTATACCAGATCCAGTTATCCCTTATTAGTGAAATGTAGTAGTGTTCTAGCAGCTTGGGCTGATAAAGGTAGCTATAGCTGAGCAGCCTAGGCTGAACTAGGAGACATGCAAAGCTCATGCAATACCACTTATAGTTACACAGTACTTATACACAAGTAAAGACAATACTCAGTGTTACCAAACATTAAGGTAGTTTATTTGGGTGACACAGTACCAAAAATATCTTAGAGGCAATACTCCTTCTGGAGGTAAGCAATATACACAGTATATACACTAGAAACCAAAATAAAATAGCAACCAATAGGAAATACTATAGAATGCAATGGGAGAAAATGGGTCAAACCATCTACTAAGAAGGTAGAATGCAAATCACGAATTCTCCCTTAGACAAGTGTGGTGTGTACAGAATCGCTGGGAGAGTAAGAATACAGTAAAGGTAAGTAAATACCCCACTTCTGATCCCAGAAAAGCAGGAGTAAAGTACTGCAAGTTTTCTTAGGACACGCTACACCTTGTGATTGGGATTTTGCAGTAACCAACCAAGTCTGCAAACAACAACTGCTGGGTTACTGGACCTGAAGACCTGCAAGAGAAGGGGACCATGTCCAGAAGTCGAAAAAAGTTCCAGGAAGGGCAGGAGCCCCTGCCAACCCAGAAGAGGGTGCAAAAGAAGAGTCCCTGGTTGGACGAAGAATCCAGGAATGCACCCTAGGAAGATGCCGGCGGGTTCCTACATGATGCAGAAAATGTCCCACGATGTGAAGATGGATGCAGATGTGATTTTGTGTTGGAAATCGCCAACAAGCTTGGTTACGAAAAATATGTATTTTGCATCAAAATGGTGCTGGCTGGGCTCAGGAGGGACCTGGGGGCCTCAACTCTATGTGAGGAGGAAGAGGGGGCTCTCAGCACATTAGACAGCCCTCAGGATGCCAGACAGCACTCACAGGAGTCCCAGGACACGGGGACAAAGGAGATGCAAAATACGGTTGGTGCAGCGCAACAAAGGAAGGTCCCATGCTGCCGGAGAACAACTCAGCGAGGTGAGCATCACAGGATAGAGTGCTGGGGACCTCGGCCAGGCTGCGCATGAAGGAATTTTGCAAAGATTGCACAGAGGCCTCAGGAGGTGAAAAAGATGCAGTACACAGGGGTACTGTCGCTCTCAGGGAAGGCAAGGTCTTGCCTCCTCCAAATTGCGTCAGCAGGACCTCAGGACAGTCTTTGTCAATGGGGTCCACCCTCTGTTTCCTTAGGAGCATGTTTGTCGCTGCTAGAGGAGTCCAAGGGTATCGGTCGTCGTCTTGGAAGGTGCCTGCATGAGCAGGGGAGGGACTCCGTCACCCTACAGGAGATTTCTTCGGTCCTTCTGGTGCAGGATGAAGACAGGGAGTCCTCAGAGAGTGCACAGAGGATGTGAACATAGGTTCCGTAGGTACAGCTAAACCTCTGAACGCTTTGGATATTTTTCAGCCGTTCTCCGGAAACACAATTAGAGACTCTCTTCTGACCATTAAATCAGGGGCACCTACAGATCTTTGCCCACCTCGGGTACTTAAGCTAGCTCCTCAGATGATGGCCGAGGCATTGGAACCGGTGTATGCCGAGATTCTTCAGGAAGGAATCTTTCCGGCTATTTGGAAGCAGGCCACCGTCATTCCACTCATTAAAAAATCAGGGAAAGATGTGGCAGATCTGTCCCATCTCCGCCCAATTTCGTTACTACCAGGGCTGTCTAAAATACTAGAAAAACATCTTAATCAGGAGCTGTCTGCTTTTCTACAGGAGAATGGTGGATTAGACCCCTTACAGCATGGTTTTCGGGGAGATCATAGTACGTAAACGGCACTTATTTCCACCTCAGATATGATCCGGAGAAGAGGTGACGGGGGAGGGGTCGATTTTGGTTCTACTTGATCTTTCAGCAGCATTTGACACCATCTCTCACCCCATTGTATGCAACAGGCTAGCCCAAGTTGGAGTAAGAGGGAAGGCCTTGCAGATCCTTAGTTCTTTTTTGTTGGACAGAACCACAACGGTTGCATGCGGGATTATAAGGCCTCTCCTTTCCAACTACCCTGTGGTGTCCCGCAGGGTTCCTCCCTTAGTCCGACACTCTTTAATCTTTATATGTCTCCATTAGCTAATCTGGTGCGTTCATTTGGGGCTCAGATCGTCTCTTACGCAGACGATACTCAGCTGATTGTGCCCATTTCACACAATGTGAAGGACAAAAAGGAAAATGTTCATTGTTGTATGATAGCAATTAATAAATGGATGACCTGTAACTAGTTGAAACTCAATGGGGACAAAACAGTGATCATGCACTTTGGGGGTAAAGAGTCCCCTTGGGATAATAACTGGTGGCCACCCATGTGCGGTGGCTGCCCTTCACCGGTACCAGCTGTCAAAAATCTGGGCATTATGTTTGACGATTTATTGTCTTTTAAACTACAGATCAATCACCTGGTAAAGGTTTGCTTTTGGACACTAAAAACTCTCAAGAAAATTCTTCACCTTCTGGAGGAAGACCTTAGACGCCCGGTTGTATTGGCGTTGGTCACCTCTAGACTAGACTACTGTAATTCTTTACTGCTTAATGCTAATAAATCCTCACTGAATAAATTACAGTCTATCCAGAATGCGGCGACCCGCTTAACTTTAAATATGCCCCATTTTGCCTCTGCTTCTAGGTGTGTGGCATCCCTCCATTGGCTTCCAATCAGGAAGAGAATTATGTTTAAGACACTTTGCCTTACGCATAAAGCACTTCAGTCATTGGGATGTAACTATTTAAAATCTACTTTTTCGTTTTATCAACCTGTGAGAAAGTAGCCTCTTTCTAGCCTTGTTACCCCCACTTTTGGCCTGTTTGTGAGTGTATGCCAGGGTGTTTTCACTGTCTCACTGGGATCCTGCTAGCCAGGACCCAGTGCTCATAGTGAAAACCCTATGTTTTCAGTATGTTTGTTATGTGTCACTGGGACCCTGCTAGTCAGGACCCCAGTGCTCATAAGTTTGTGGCCTATATGTATGTGTTCCCTGTGTGGTGCCTAACTGTCTCACTGAGGCTCTGCTAACCAGAACCTCAGTGGTTATGCTCTCTCATTTCTTTCCAAATTGTCACTAACAGGCTAGTGACCAATTTTACCAATTTACATTGGCTTACTGGAACACCCTTATAATTCCCTAGTATATGGTACTGAGGTACCCAGGGTATTGGGGTTCCAGGAGATCCCTATGGGCTGCAGCATTTCTTTTGCCACCCATAGGGAGCTCTGACAATTCTTACACAGGCCTGCCACTGCAGCCTGAGTGAAATAACGTCCACGTTATTTCACATCCATTTTTACACTGCACTTAAGTAACTTATAAGTCACCTATATGTCTAACCTTTACCTGGTAAAGGTTAGGTGCAAAGTTACTTAGTGTGAGGGCACCCTGGCACTAGCCAAGGTGCCCCCACATTGTTCAGAGCCAATTCCCTGAACTTTGTGAGTGCGGGGACACCATTACACACGTGCACTACATATAGGTCACTACCTATATGTAGCTTCACAATGGTAACTCCGAATATGGTCATGTAACATGTCTATGATCATGGAATTGCCCCCTCTATGCCATCCTGGCATAGTTTGCACAATCCCATGATCCCAGTGGTCTGTAGCACAGACCCTGGTACTGCCAAACTGCCCTTCCTGGGGTTTCACTGCAGCTGCTGCTGCTGCCAACTCCTCAGACAGGCATCTGCCCTCCTGGGGTCCAGCCAGGCCTGGCCCAGGATGGCAGAACAAAGAACTTCCTCTGAGAGAGGGTGTGACACCCTCTCCCTTTGGAAAATGGTGTGAAGGCAGGGGAGGAGTAGCCTCCCCCAGCCTCTGGAAATGCTTTGTTGGGCACAGATGTGCCCAATTCTGCATAAGCCAGTCTACACCGGTTCAGGGGACCCCTTAGCCCTGCTCTGGCGCGAAACTGGACAAAGGAAAGGGGAGTGACCACTCCCCTGACCTGCACCTCCCCTGGGAGGTGTCCAGAGCTCCTCCAGTGTGCTCCAGACCTCTGCCATCTTGGAAACAGAGGTGCTGCTGGCACACTGGACTGCTCTGAGTGGCCAGTGCCACCAGGTGACGTCAGAGACTCCTTGTGATAGGCTCCTTCAGGTGTTGCTAGCCTATCCTCTCTCCTAGGTAGCCAAACCCTCTTTTCTGGCTATTTAGGGTCTCTGTCTCTGGGGAAACTTTAGATAACGAATGCAAGAGCTCATCCGAGTTCCTCTGCATCTCTCTCTTCACCTTCTGATAAGGAATCGACTGCTGACCGCGCTGGAAGCCTGCAAACCTGCAACATAGTAGCAAAGACGACTACTGCAACTCTGTAACGCTGATCCTGCCGCCTTCTCGACTGTTTTCCTGCTTGTGCATGCTGTGGGGGTAGTCTGCCTCCTCTCTGCACCAGAAGCTCCGAAGAAATCTCCTGTGGGTCGACGGAATCTTCCCCCTGCAACCGCAGGCACCAAAAAGCTGCATTACCAGTCCCTTGGGTCTCCTCTCAGCACGACGAGCGAGGTCCCTCGAATCCAGCAACTCTGTCCAAGTGACCCCCACAGTCCAGTGACTCTTCAGTCTAAGTTTGGTGGAGGTAAGTCCTTGCCTCACCTCGCTGGGCCGCATTGCTGGGAACCGCGACTTTGCAGCTACTCCGGCCCCTGTGCACTTCCGGCGGAAATCCTTTGTGCACAGCCAAGCCTGGGTCCACGGCACTCTAACCTGCATTGCACGACTTTCTAAGTTGGTCTCCGGCGACGTGGGACTCCTTTGTGCAACTTCGCCGAGCACCGTTTCACGCATCCTTGTAGTGCCTGTTTCTGGCACTTCTCCGGGTGCTACCTGCTTCAGTGAGGGCTCTTTGTCTTGCTTCATGTCCCCTCTCTCTTCAGATCCAATTTGCGACCTCCTGGTCCCTCCTGGGCCCCATCAGCGTCCAAAAACGCCAAACGCACGATTTGCGACTAGTAAGGCTTGTTGGCGTCCTTTTGGCGGGAAAACACTTCTGCACAACTCTCCACGGCGAGAGGGATCCGTCCACCAAAGGGGAAGTCTCTAGCCCTTTTCGTTCCTGCAGAAACCTCAGCTTCTTCTGTCCAGTAGAAGCTTCTTTGCACCCGCAGCTGGCATTTCCTGGGCATCTGCCCATCTCCGACTTGCTTGTGACTTTTGGACTTGGTCCCCTTGTTCCACAGGTACCCTAGATTGGAAATCCACAGTTGTTGCATTGCTGGTTTGTGTCTTTCCTGCATTATTCCTCTAACACAACTACTTTGTCCTTAGGGGAATTTTAGTGCACTTTGCACTCACTTTTCAGGGTCTTGGGGAGGGTTATTTTTCTAACTCTCACTATTTTCTAATAGACCCAGCGACCCTCTACAAGGTCACATAGGTTTGGGGTCCATTCGTGGTTCGCATTCCACTTTTGGAGTATATGGTTTGTGTTGCCCCTATCCCTATGTTTCCCCAGTGCATCCTATTGTAACTATACATTGTTTGCACCGTTTTCTAAGACTATACTGCATATTTTTGCTATTGTGTATATATATCTTGTGTATATTTCCTATCCTCTCACTGAGGGTACACTCTAAGATACTTTGGCATATTGTCATAAAAATAAAGTACCTTTATTTTTAGTATAACTGTGTATTGTGTTTTCTTATGATATTGTGCATATGACACTAAGTGGTACTGTAGTAGCTTCACCCGTCTCCTAGTTCAGCCTAAGCTGCTCTGCTAAGCTACCATTATCTATCAGCCTAAGCTGCTAGACACCCTATACACTAATAAGGGATAACTGGGCCTGGTGCAAGGTGCAAGTACCTCTTGGTACTCACTACAAGCCAGTCCAGCCTCCTACACAACCTCCGAGACTTTTGAGATCAGCTTCTAGATTTATGATCAAAGTCCCACGCTGCAAAAAAGCGAGATGGGGAGATCGCGCTTTTTCGGTGCAAGCATCCAGACTCTGGAATGGTTTGCCGCTTCCGATGCAACAAATACGGAACCATTTGGCCTTCAGAAAGTGCCTTAAAACCTGGCTCTTCGCAAACTAATTAGTAGTATCATTCTGGAATAATTTTTTCTGCATTTATGGTCTGCATAGCGCTTCGATGCTCCAGCCAGAATGCGCTCTATAAATAATTCAATACAATACAATACAGTGTGGAAACTGTTGCAGTTGCTGGTTGGAGCTGAAGTTGCAGAGGAAAAGTATCCCTTGTGGATACTTTGTTGCTGTTACAGCGGTTCCTGGAGCAGGCTGCGGTTGATCCAAGGTCAGGGGATGAAGTAGTAGTTGCAGAGGATTCCTGAAGGAAACTTGCAAGCAGAATCTGAAGAGAATCCACATGAGAGACCCTAAATAGCCCTGAGAGGGGGATTGGTTACCTTATCAGGTAAGGATTATCAGGAGGGGTCTGTGACATCACCTGCTGGTACTGACCACTCAGAGCCCTCCAGAGTGCCCCCACACCTTGCAAAGCAATATTGCTGAAGTCTGGGACACACTGGATGAGCTCTGGGCACCAGCCCTGGGGTGGTGATGGACAGGGGAGTGGTCACTCGCCTTTCCTTTGTCCAGTTTTGCACCAGAGCAGGGGACAAAGGGTTCCTGGACCAGTTCATGCAAGGAGGACACCATCTGTGCCCTTCAAAGCATTTCCAGAGGCTGGGGGAGGCTACCCCTCCCCAGCCTATAACACCTATTTCCAAAGGGAGAGGGTGTAACGCTCTGTTCTCAGAGGAAATACTTTGTTCTGCCTTCCTGGGACTGAGCTGCTCAGTCTCCAGGAGGGCAGATCCCTGTCTAAGAGGTGGCAGCAGCTGTAGCTGCAGTGCAAGCCTCAGAGAGCTGGTTTGGCAGTACTGGGGGTCCATGGTGGAGCCCCCAGGATGCATGGAATTGGCTCCCCAATGCCAGATTTGGAATGGGGGGACAATTCCATGATCTTACACATGTTATATGGCCATATTCGGAGTTACCATTGTGAAGCTACATATAGGTATTGACCTATATGTTGTATACGCGTGTAATGGCATCCCTGCACTCACAAAGTCCCCGGAAATGGCCCTGAACTTTGTGGGGGCACCTTTGCTAGTACAAGGGTGTCCTCACACTTAGTAACTTTGCACCTAACCTTCAGCAAGTGAAGATTAGACATATAGGTGACTTATTTCACACAAGCTGCAATGGCAGGCCTGTGGAAGGGTTTGTCTGAGCTCCCCATGGGTGGCAAAAGAAATGCTGCAGCCCATATGGATCTCCTGGAACCCCAATGCCCTGGGTACCTAGGTACCATATACTAGGGACTTTTAAGGGGGGGGTCCAGTGTGACAATTGAAATTGGTAAATTAAGTCTCTAGCCTACAGTGACAAATTTAAAAACAGAGAGAGCATAAGCGCTGAGGTTCTGGTTAGCAGAGCTTCAGTGACACAGTCAAGCACTACTGACAACACATACATTAGGCCACAAACTATGAGCATTGGGGTCCTGGCTAGCAGGATCCCAGTGAGACAGGCAAACTTACATATAGGTTTTTATCTACGAGCACTGCGGTACTGGCTAGCAGGATCCCTGTGACACAGTAAAAACACACTGACACACACTCACAAACAGGCCAAAAGTGGGGGTAACCATGCGGGAGCGCCCTGCATGCCCATACCCTTGGTTGTTCTCCACTGCTCGGCTGGACTAGAGAGTGAGAAACATTGAGTGATCAGATGACTGCCCACACATTTGGAGCATTCATGTTTGAATTTACATGGGTGTCTGGAACAGAAATCCTTATTGAAGTTCCAACATGCCTCTGTCGGCTTGTATACTACTGGCAAGCCACTTGCGGTGTGCGTAGATGCCGTGGACTGTGAAGACTCCATCCACTGCATCCACGATTCTGGATCTACATCCCCCCATGGCTTAACCGGATTGACACTCACCCTCGCCCTGAAGTCCTCATCATAGTTCAACCATGCAAAAAAACTAAAATGCTTGTGGGCCTTAGGTATAATGTCCATATATTTGAACAATGCTATGGCCCTGTCCTGGAATTTCTGCCAATAAATTCTTGCGAATATCAGGAATGCCGAGGTCCAATTATCCATTGTTATTGGTACTCGCGGTCAGTGAGCTAACTCCCACTCCTCTTCTTTGGAACCCTCCTTGGCCTGTATATTTCTATGCAAATACTTAAAAACATCTATATACTCGTGCCGCCATATCCTCGCCTTTGTCTTCTCTGCAATATGGGAGCCCAAAGGCATCGTAAGCCCATGTAGGGGAGGCGCTTCTTATGCCCCCCTCCTTCCTTGTCTTCCGTTCCCGTACCATCCCAGACTGCCTTGTCCCCCATCTCGCCCGTGGCGGTAATGCCTGAGTCCTTTGTCTGTGTGCTGTCACCCTCCTGAGGCACCCTTGCTGCAGGTGTCTCATGCACAGAACAATCTCCTACCCCAATAGACTTGTATGTGCTAGCCCCGACAGCACCTGCCCCTTCCCCTCACACTGACCACCATTCTCCCTTACCTTTGCCACGGGAAACCAGGGGCTGCATTCCTCTCCTTGGCCCATGACCACACACCTGTCCTCAGACCACCTCCTGCGCCTCACCACCGGCCCTGTTCCCCTGTAATACAGAAAACGAAGAGGGGGTTGCACCACTCTTGCACCTTTTCCCCCTCCCTTTACCCCCGCTCACCTCAGTGTCATGTATCTTCCCGTCCTCCCACTCATCCATCTCTTCCTCATAGTCGAGTTCCACCACATCATCCTCATCCATCTCCCACTTGCCGTCATCTCCACGGACCTCCATCATATTGGTTAACATTTCCAGCACCTGTGCCCCATGGCGTAAGCCATCTTCGTGAAGACCTCACTCCGGCATCATAGAGAAGGCCGCTGAAGACCCCTCTAATGCGTCAGGCCAACGTCCTAAGGCCGTATTGCGCCCGGTTGGCATCACCTTCTTACTGCCAGTCTCTATTACTGGCATTGACTCTCCACGCTTTTCATGGCCGTGTGCGCCACTCGTGCTCATTGCGCTGCCAGACCCCCAGCCACACAGGCCTCCTGACCACTCGCTGCCTCTACATGGGGCACCCTGACCCAGCTGCCTCGCCCTCCTGCAGGGCCCAATGGTCTCTCCATGTCCCGTAACCTCCGATGGCCTCTTTTGTTGTCATCCTCTTCCCCATGACCCTTCCCTGTCTCTGCATAACTGGGTCCACCTCTCTTCCATTTCTGCCACCATGCACCTCTGTTCCTGGATCCTGGTCTCCAAGTCCCAAGCATCCCCATCCCCAACCATGTGCTGGCCCTCTCTGCTTCCCAGGGGACCCTCCTCTGCTTCAGGTGACCCACAGGTGTCAATTGCTGCCGCTACCCCTCCCGACGTGACCCGCGTCATGCCGACCCAGGCCTGGTCTAAAACACAAGGCCTGAGGAGGTCGGCTCGGCCGGCTTTGCCCAAAACGCAAAGCACAGTCCTAACAGCCTCCGCGTTGTGGCCTGTTGCCATGGCGCCAAGGCTTCCTACCTTTTATGCACTGAAACTACTATTCCCCCGGGACCAGCCAACTTCTGCACTGCACGATAAGCTAGCGCAGAAGAGGCTGGTCCCTCCCCTTCAGCCCTATAAACCCACTCCCTTTGTCCCACCCCCACTTACCCATAGCCAATCCCATCCGCTTCCTGTCACTTCTGCTTCCCGAATGATCCAGCGGAGAGACTGGACCGTGTCGGGACCCTCCATTGGCAGTGCACAGCAAGCGAGGAAGGTCTGATTTTTATTATTAATAATTATTTCTTCACATTTGAGCACTTCATTAATCCCAAAGTGTCAAGGAATTCTGCAAATGCGTGACACAGCATTGAAGACACTAGCACTAAAATACGTTAGTCTAACTCCCAGTGCATGGTACTGGGCAGATCTAGCAATGTTGCGTGCTCCATTGAGTTCTGAGCTCAGAGCTCCGGGCGTCTAACGGCTGGTATAGGACTTTTTCTCAAACATTTCAAAGTTTGTCTTTGGGTTTCTCCCTTTTTATTTAAGTACATTACACTACCTGTTAGTAGAGGCCCTTACCCGTGTTATAGGCCCGAGCCACACAGGGCGTTTAACCACGGATATAGCCCTTGCCAGAGGGGCTATGAGGCTATATTATAGTTGAGCAGCTACTTTTGTTATCAATGATGAGTAGAGGAGTCATATTGGACTAGATTAAGGAAATTAGAGACACTTTTACACATGAATGGCAGACTCCAATCTATTGTAGCAGATTATATAAAGCATTTTATTATTACTGGTGGCTAGTAATGTCGCGGCTAGAGTGACATAAGAAAATTACAGACAGATTTTGTGTACAATGATAGCGTCGCACTATATAAATTATATATAAATATATCTAATTATAATTCCTTAAAAAGACACGCGTCATTGTTAGTTTTACTCACCCTCTCCTATGCTTGCGTATGTTCGTATTCTTTGATTCCTTTACGCCTCTTTAGGGTCCTTCCTTACAGATCCTCCTGCTGAGTGTCTTTTTCCTTCACTATTCACCTTCTAAATGTCAAATTTCACCACCTCTCTCGTCTACGTTATGAAAAGGTAGGTAAGGTGTGGCTATGCTTTCCAGCAAGCTATGAGGAAAAGAACAATTACAAAAAAATGTTTCGCAAATTCCAACCCGTGTTCAGGGTTGTGTTTTTTTTTTTTTTTTTATTTAAGGTAAACTTGTGGCACCGCCTTATTTGAAACGCTGCCTTCCTCCTTTTCATCTCGTTCTCTCGGTATCTGCCTTTTTCTGGCCTCCTCCTGAAAGTCACATGTGTAAACTGACCCTGCTCTCTAAGGCAGAAACGTGAGCGCAATGTGTGTGACGTAAGCGAGAGAGAACAGTTGTAAGACTTGTTTTGGCCCTTGATAATGAACGTGTCATATAGCTTGAAGTGGCTCTTAATAAACAGCACTGTTTCCCCTTCCTGAATAGTGTCGGCCGTCTTTGTTTCAGTTGACGAAAACGCTCCTTCATTGGTTTAATATTTGCTAAGGACATTTTAAACTAAAATTAAGTATATGTTCTAGTTGCTTGTTACAGTCATTTTAAACAAATGGTTCTTTTTCTCTGTCTATGGATGTGTATAGCGAGCAAAGACAAAAGGGAGCAAAGGTTGTAGAAGTGAGGGAATGTGGGGGGAGTTCAAGTGACAGGAATCAGGGCCTGGCGGTTCTTTAGTGATCGAGATTACGAGAGGCCAGTGTTTTTATGTGAAGCAGAAAATAATAATTGAAAATTCTTCTCAATCTTTGCATCCCCTGACTGTTGTTTTAGCGTCTTACGTGCATTTGATTGACTCGGCAGATCATACAGTGGTTTGGGCAAGCTTATGATGGGCCCTGACTTGCTGATGGTCTTTCGTTGCAAGTGAATTCCCTGCTTTCCTAATATTGGGTTTGCTTTGTGATGATGGCTTGCTTACAGAAGTTGTCTGGAAAAATTACACTAATCTGATACGAATGATGGGATGTTGAGCATGGGGAGAATGGGAACGTCTCAGAAGTGTTGTGCTTTCAGTTTAGCACTGAATTCACAGAGGGCAGACGCCTTGTGAAGCTCTAGGCGATAGGGGACTGCTATTTTAGAGGCAGGATGCTGTGGTAGAAAGTCACATGCCTCTAGTGAAGCTGCACTAACCTAGCAGCCTAAATCCAACAGGAGCAGTCCTTGAATCCACACTTCCCTGAACCTGCTGACGACCATGAAAACAATATTCATGCCGGTCAGCAATAGACTGGGGACAATGGAGTTGAATGAGAGAGAGAATAAAACAGAGGGACTGGTTAGATTCACCTCACCTTTTCATACTGTAGGAGGCAACCTGCTGCACAGAGGCATGTACATCTACCAAAATAAATAATTCCTTTATTTTTTAGTCATTGATATTACAGATCAGTATTCCCAGTTTGTCATTTTATAGATACATTGTAACAATCTTTGTATAGTGGTTCTCTGTGGTTCCTAATAACTGGGGTGGGCCGTGGACTCAGCTCCACTTGTGGAATTTGCGGAGCTTTTCCCTCTCTGCGCGCCGCATAGAGCGGATTTCCCAAAAACTCTTCAGAGAGGAATTTTTTCCTTGCTCGCCAGCACTGAGTTGGCGAGCGTGAGCTTGGAACATCTTACTCTAGATCACTTCCCGGCGAGGTTTCTCAACGCGGGCCGTCGCAGATGGTCACGACCACTCACGCTGAGAAACCTTCGGTTCACGTTGATGTGTTGCTCTGCTTTGAACTAAGAGGAACCAATGCCAAAGAATGTGGCACACTTAGTCTGAGGAATGATTTAGTTAGGCACTTCCCAGATAAGCACACAAATAGATGAAAATGAGCATTTAACTCAAATGCAGTGAAACACATGCATATGCCAAAATACTCAAAGCAATTAACCAATTACAGGCAAAAATTGGCAATACATCAGCAGTGAATATATATATATATATATATATATATATATATATATATATATATGTATAGACATTATTATATATATATTTATTTTATTTGTATTTGTTTTTTTTTTAGGGCTAACTAGTTAAGAATTAAAAATGCATCACCATGGAGGTAAAATCCATCATCCTTGCCAGCACCAAGTCGGGGAACCCTGAAACGGCTGAGCTGAGACAGGAGACTGTCCCCCAAATGGGATGTTCGTCGACAGTGCATCCCCTTCTCAGAAGAGTTCCTCCTTCAGCGTCAAGTTTCCTCATCTTTTATACCTTAAACTAACTCAAGAAGAAGATTCTAGTAATCCCCCTCCCTTCTGTTATGGAATTCAAATGCTGGCTGTACTTGGTCTGTGTTGACAACACGTGAAAGAACTGGCCAGGCCCCAATGCGCATTCCTGAGACAGAAATGTACCTTTCCCTGATGATGCCTCACACTGGTATACTCCTATCACATCTACATCCCTCATAGTATGTTCTAGCACGGTATGACCTTGCTCTGGTGGGAAGAGCGAAAATGCGTTGAGTGTGGAAAACAAGCTCTGTTTGGAAAAACCCTGCACCGCCGCTGTGAAGGCATCTGAAGCTAAGCACAAAATGGAATCGATGCTCAAGATGGAGTGGGTGGTCAAATACACATGGCATTACACTCCACACTTTGACCAGTTAGACTCATAAAATACTGGTCTGAAACTAACCCTTTTTGGTCTAAATATAGTAAATAGGTTAGGTATGCATTGTATACAGCAACATAGCAGTTTGATAATTCAAATTACTACAATGTTCCACCTAAAATAGAACAAAGTTGACCAAAATCAGGCAACCAGCTAAATAACCAGTCCCACCACCCTTTGTCTGCATCTTGCTTCAATCCCTTTACCAATTCGTGCAAGGCTTCAATTTGAGACTGTTGGAAAGTGTATTATTGGTAAGGGCAAGTAAGTACCTACATTTAGTAATAGACCACTAACCCCCGCTAGGTCCAGTCAGGAATCAATAAATTAATCCCAATGCAACCCTTGGTAGCTTGGCAACAAGCAGTTAAGCTTAACGTAGGAGATAGGCATGTAAAGCATTTGAAAAATCATAAAACAGTAAATAACACACAAAACACAATAAAAATCCAACACCAGTTTTTAAAAATAAATTATATTTTTATCTTGGAATGGCACTAAAATTACAAAAATCCAATGTAGGGAACCAGAGATACGAATTTGTAAAGATTAAAAGTAATTCTAGCGCTTGGAAGCAAATAGCGCTCTCACGGTTAAAAATGGTCACACAGGACAGGGACAAAGACCAGAGTTCATGCCACCCACAATGTAACACTGTTACACTTACTTTCAGAAGTGTTTATTGATACATAATCAATATAATGAGACAGCTGCACCCCTGGAATGACAGGTACTTCATCCAGGTGTTGACCCACCAGCTGGTGGAAGATGGTGAGGCTGTGTACATAACCCATAGGCAACTTTAACATTTTAAATTGTCTTCCAAGGTGTGCAAAAGCAAATTGCTCCTGGCTCTCAGGGGCCGATGGTATGAAAAATAAAGCATTAGCAACATCAATGGTTGCATACCAGGTCCGTTTATGTTTTTGAATCCCTTCAATCAAAGTGATGGTGTTGAGGACTGCAGCAGTCGAAGGGGATGTATATTTGTTCAATTCTTGATAATCAATCATCATTCTATTGCTCTAATCTGGTTTGCTCACAGGCCATACAGGATTGTTCCACACAGTGGTGACTTGGGCCACCACACCTGCCTCTATCAAATCCTGTATGGTGTTACTTATCTCCTCCTGCCATCCCAGGATTCCGTACTGTTTTAAATGAACCACCTTGGTGGCTGGGGACACCTTCACTGTGAGTATCTTCAGATGACCCACCTTCAATACTGCAGCTGAAATGTATCTCTTTACACCAAATTGATAACACCCATCCTCCATATATAAAGTAATTCCCTTCAGAATGTCAATTCCAAGAATACACTCTAAGAGGGGCACAATCAAAACGGTGTATCCTCTTTTTGGCTTTCTCCCTATTTTCATTTGAACATTAGTCTGCACCGCAGGGGTTTGCTTTCCACCCAACCCTGTGAGGTTGTAGAGCTGACCTGTGAAATTCTTCAGATTTCCATACATTAAAGAGGCCTCCATTTCGGTGTCCACCAAGGCCTGAACCTTTTGAACAGTTTTATTTTTCCAGTGAATTTCTAAATCAACATGGGGTTTATTATCTCTGGGAGCCCAGCCCTGTACTGGAGTTTGGCCTGTTTCCTAATCTGATTTAAACATGTCGACTTTTACCCAAGTCAAGTCCTGAGATATGCTCTCATTTCTGTGAGGAGATTCCTCTCCTTTTCTGTTTTCCTCAGTCAACCAGTCAGTATTCAAATCTTCCTTCTTATTCCCCCTCAGGTAAGCATTTTTCTCCCTTTCTTTTATTTCCTCCTGCATCTGTGACATGCTCTGATTCACTCGCTTGTTATATTGGTTATTCACCTTTCTGTTCCCCTCTTTTTTGTCCAGCCCTCGCTTGTGATACATCTCCCACAGACTCTTGGTATCTATCCCATCTCCCTGTTCTTTGTTGACACCATCCTTCAGTAATGCCATAAACATATCTCACCTAGATACTCTGTTGTTATCTGTGCGGCCCTCAGACCTAGAGGCTCTCTTAGGTTTCATCCATTCTCCCAGCTCACGGACAGCCTCTAGCACACCCCTTAAAGGATTACCTGTCTGATTGATTAATAGGGTCATTATCACATGTTTGTAGGTTGGAGAAGTGAAGCAAATTATTTTGTTTCACACTGACACAGTTGGCAGTCCATCCAACAGACGGTGAGCATCATCCAGACATATGGCAGTTTTCCAACCCTCTTCCTTAATTCTGCATTGCATCTCTTAATGTATACCAGGGCTTATCATTGTGTGGCCAGACTGGCTTTGTTGGATACTTATGATTACACCCTGTGACTGCTAACTGCAGTAGGCTGATCTGTTGGCTGCCCTGATAACCACTAAACTGCTCCTGTACAGTTAGATCAGTGCTAAGTATACACAACTTTGGTGCATCTCCTACATCTAGCATCACTCCAGATGCTGATATATATATATATATATATATATATATATATATATATATATAATAATCGCCCCATCCATGTAAACAATGTTTACCCATATCTATGTCTAAATCTGTCTATTATGTCATTTATTTCCTGTTGAGTATAGTCCTCTAGAGAATCCATGGCTGCCTCCAGATGGTTTTTGTGGTCCATGTGGTGGCTTTTGTCTGTGTATGGGCTGTACATGAATCACTTTCTGTTGGTCTGTCTCGCCCTGACCACCACTGTTTGAAAAGACTCTTCGCCAGAGTAAGAAAAGTCAGAGGAATCCCAAATATTAGCATTCCAATGATCGGGATGCCAGTCTAGCCCTGCTTTAACATTAGCTAAACAAATTTCTTTTTATTAACCCTTCCCCTGCACTTTTATATTGATACTGAGTCACACTCACTGCAGCCTTCTCTGCAACGGTTTGATAAGTATCAACATTATCTCGAAGTAATTTATTTTGACATGACAACATTGTCGAGGTATTTTTGGCTTCAACTAGCTGCCTCTCTAATTGCTCACGTTCTTGTTCTAAGTGAACACACTTCTCATGCATTTTCCTATAGGCAGTTAAAAGGATTCTGCCCCATCAGTCTAAGATAGATAAATCCCTCCCCTTCTCCACCTGTACTTTTCGCAAGCAATTTAATATCTTTGCTGGTTCAGCATCTATAATGCATGCGTCCTAATTCTCATTCAATCCATACTGCAAGCGCACTCATTTGCAAGTGCATAATAAGGTGCTTTTTCCCAAACCAGAATTTCATTTGCCTTTGATTTTTTGCCAAACATTTTCACTTTTTAATCTTTAATTTTCGAATCCTGCAAGTGAGCCAAATTGTGTTATTCTAAGAGGAAACAATATCAAAGAATGCAGCACTCTTAGTCTGAGTAATGAATTTATTAAGGCACCTCCCAGTTAAGAATTAAAATCCATCTCCATGGGGGTTAAATGCACTATCCGTGCCAGCACCAAGCCGGGGAACCCTGAAATGGCTGAGGCAGGAGACCATCCCCAAGTAGGTTTTCCTGTGCAGTGCATCCACTTCTCAGGCAAGCTCCTCCCTCAGTGCCAGGTTTCCTCGTCTTTTATACCTTAAGCTAACTTATGAGGAGGATTTTAGTTACCCCCTCCCTTTGGTTAAGGAATTCAAATGCTGGCTGTACTTGTAGACAGAAAAAACAACAAGGTAGTAAATGGCAGAAAATCGCACATCCGAATAGTGTCCGCAGTGGTAAAATATAGTGTGAATAGGTGCACGCGGCCAAGTGCCCTACTACCTGAAGGCACAGTATAGTGTATAAAAATACACAGCATATAATGAACAAGAAGTGACCACAGGACTCAACAACGTACAACTTTAAAAAGTATGAGCCTCTTCACACTACAAGGGGATATCACACTTGCTAACGGACTTGCCAAGGCCCTCTTAACCTTCGGCGTGCCTAGGATTTGCTTACCTGGTACTCTTGGATGACACTGTTTTGATTACAACATATCACTATTTACGGATCGACAAACGGAATCGGACTCCCATTTCAACACCTGTTTAAACACAGGTGCCTCCCTTACATGCCCTATTAAGGTACTCCTTCCATATACTGCCAATATAGCCTTGTTGAAGTCACAGTTGTGACGAAACACGTGTTGGCTGTGCCTGTTTGACTGTATTCTGGGATTTACGAATATTAATCTGAATAAAAGACCTACTGGAACACCAAGAGTAATACTGAACGATTTACTAACAAAACTGCTACACACAGGCTTTTACTCATAATTTTCAAAGTTGTATGTTGTTGTGGTCACTTCTTGTTCATTATATGCTGGCTGTACTTGGTGTGTGTCGAAAACATGCTAAAGAACTGGCCAGGCCCCAATGTGCATTCCTGAGACAGAGATGTACCTTTTCCTGATAAAAACATTCTCAGTCTGGTATACACATCCCTCATCATATGCTCTAGCACGGTATGACCCTGCCCTGGTGAGAAGAGCAAAAACACGTTCAGTGTGGAAAATAAGCTCTGTTTGGAAAGACCCTGTGCCACCGTTGTGATGGCACCAGAGGCTAAGCACAAAATGGAGTGAATGGTCAAGATGGAGTCAGTAGTCAAATCCACATGGCATTACAGTAGAGGAAGCTGCCGCTCAAGTAGAGAATCTTCTTGAGTGGCAGAAAAGATTGTCCTCTTGCTCTGCACGGGGTGCCGTTCACACATATTTTTCAGCATTGGACAAACAAACGGCGCAACACAACACACTCTACCGCTTGTGGATCTCCACGTATCGTGGCAGAGGTCTTTGGTTTCTTCGCGGAGTGCCACATAGCAGAACTACGCCCAGGCCTATTAACAACTCTATGACTTCTCAGAGCTGAAAGAGATAATACACCTTTGTATTAAATGCATAACATAGTCGGAACTGTAATAAATGTTCTACTAACCATGTTCAGCATATTAGAAATCAAGCCCGTGAGGTTAATACACATAGTTCATCAACTGTAAGCGCAATTAATATTTTTGACTGTTAGGCATTCAATAGCTGCAATATGCAATCACTTCACCACTGACAATACCTCAATACCATACGTGATTTCAGTTTTATAAACAAAGTGAATGATTCAAAAGTGTACTTTGTAGCACATAAAATAATTCTACATTAGTCGTACTCATTTACTACAGAATGCATTTTACAAACCTTTGCCAGGGACCATCAGCTCTTCTATCCTTACTGCATGGACATACTTGCCACATGTGCAGAGATCTTTATTTATGGAAGTATACTTTTTCGTAGTAAATCAGTCTGAGCCAGACAAAGGGGAGTGTGTAGAAAATGGGGACTAATCACTACTATATGTGAGGGGTTTAGGGAAATTGAAAGAGGAATTTAGGGAGGAACATGCTACTGAAAAATTCAGCCAAATGTAGTAGGACAATTGCTATTCACAAAATACACTACTAAATATGCTACTGCTGGAAAAGGGACAAAGGCTCAAAATATATTCTTATCAAGCCTTAGGGTAAGTCAACCCTCCCGCCACCCCGCACGGACACGAATAGTTCCTAAAGCACACTTCCATAGAAATCAATGGAGGAACCAAATAACATTAGAGAAAGTATGAAAATAATAGGACTTTTTTTTATAACTTTACCAAATTTCTAATTGAATTTTCAAAATATGTTTTAAATTTGTAATATAGTTTTCCCCAAATATATTACAAGGTTTATGAAACATGGATCACATCTGCTAATGCATGGGGCGAGGTAGTGATGATATCTAGTGATTAGGCTCATTACTACATCAACCAATCACATATGCAGTGACGTAATGAAAACTGAAGGTTCCTCTTTGCAAAGTACATAGAGGCCCCCCCTCCGGACTCTTTCAGGAGCTTTAAGGCTAGGATACTATGATGTAAGAAAAAATAAATACCTTTCTCTACATATTACCACTTTAATACAGTGGTAGTAGGTAGGGAACAACAAAAAAACCTATACTACTTATCTTAACTAAGGCCCTAACCTAGAATACAGCAAAGCACAGAACACTGAATGCAGAGCGCAGCAAAAGAGTGCTGAAAATGACATGGCTGCATTTTGCATTTTACATTTTGTAAAGACAACCGTTAACCAATCAGATACCACCTTCCCAATGGCGAAGTTACTGTGGTATACTGTGATACAATATATAACTTAGGGCCTGATTGAGAGTTTAGCAGCTGGGTTTCTCCATCACAAACAAGACAGATACCCCATTTGCTGCATTATGATTAAAGGATATCTGTCACATTTGTGACAGAGCAACCCGTCTGCTAAACTCTAAATCAGGCTCAAGGTATTTGAACACATTTAACTTTAACATTACTTACACTGTTCACACATACTATCAAAAATTACCATTTATACCTTATCATCTATATTCCTGACACGTTACATTTACATCCGTTCCTGTCTATATCACTCCGCTATACACCACTCCACTCTACGCTATTACACTGTATGCTATTGCACTCTACGTCACTCCACTATAACCACTTCCACTCTACACTAATCCACTCTACCCCACTCCACCCTACCCCACTCGAATCTACTTTAAACCATGCCACTGTACGCTATTACACTCTGTACAATTCCATTCTATGACTCTAGGCCACTCCAGTGCATGCCCCTTCCACTCTATGCTATTCCACTGTACGCAACTCCACTCTACAGCACTGCACTCTATGCTATTCAACTGTTTGCCACTCAGCCGTGCACCACTCCAGTGTACACCACTCCACTGTACAGTGTTCCACTTTATGCCATTACATTCAACACCACTCCACCTTATTCTACTGCACTCTACATGATTCCACTGTAAGACACAACACCTTGTGATATTTCACTGTATGCCATAAACTTTACACTACTCTACTCTATGCCATTCCTCTGTTTGCTATTCCACTCTATGCCACTTTACTGTAAGCCACTCAACTGTAAGCCACTCCACTGTACACCACTGCACTTTACACCCTTCCACTCTATGTTATTCCACTGTATGGCAGTCCATCGTATGACACTCCACTCAATGCCACTCTACTGTAGTCCACTCCAATCTATGCCACTCACTCTAGAATATTACACTGTATGCAACTCCACTGTACATCACTGCGTTTTGCACCACTACACTCTATGCTATTCCATTTTATGTCAGTCCACCATATGCCACTCCACTGAATGCCAGTCCACTGTAGGCCACTCTAATCTATGCCACTTCACTCTACACTATTACACTGTATGTCACTCCACTGTACACCACTCCACTGTACACCACCCACCTCAACAGCACTCCAATGTACTTAACTCCACTCCATGCTACTCCACTCTGCGCTGTTACTCTCTATGCCACTCCACTGTACTCAACTCTGTGCTATTACACTGAAGGCCACTCCAATCTATGCCACTCCACTCTATATTATTCCTCTGTATGCCACACCACTGTATGGCATTCCACTCTACACCACTCCACTCTACTCTCCGCTATTCCATTCTACACCACTCCAATGTATGCCACTCCACTCTATGCTGTTCCACTGTATGTCAGTCCAATCTATGTCACTCCACTCTGTGCTATTCCACTGTATGGCACTCCACTGTGCACGACTGCACTCTACACCACTCCACTCTATGCCAATTCACTCTACGATGTTCCACTGTACACAGCTCTACTCTATGCCACTCTACAGGATACAATACAAATCTACCCTACTCCACGGCACGCCACTCGACTCGATGCCACTCAGCTATATAACACTCTGCCACTCCACTGTACATGACTCCACTCACTGCTATTCCACTCTATGCCACTTCACTTTACACTATTCCTCTGTATGCTACTCCATTCCATGCCACTGTCCTCTATGCTGTTCCACAGTTTGACACTCCACTGTATGCTGGTCCATTCTACACCACTCCACTGTATGCAACTCTACTGTACACTCTTCCACTATATGCCACTCCATTGTATGCCACTCCATTCTACAGTCTTGTACTAAATGCTACTCCACTGTACAGTACTTCACTCAATGCCACTCCAGTGTTCACCACTCCACTCTATGCTATTCCATTGGATGCCACTCCACCCTACACTATCCCCCTAGATGCCACTTAAATCTATGCCACTCAACAGTACACCACTCCACTACAAGCTATTCCAGTGTACGACTCTCCACTCTACGCTACTGCACTCTATAACACTCCACTCTATTTCACTCTAAGCCACTCCCCTCCATGCCAGTCAATTCAACACCTCTCAACAGTATGCAACTCCACTAAAAGCTATTCCAGTGTATACCACTCCAGTCTATGCCCTTGCATTCCATGCCACTCCACTCTATTTCACTGCATGTCACTCCACTCAATACCACTCCACTCTACACCACTCCACTCTATACCACAACACTCTATGTAGCAACACTCTATGCCATGAGGCTCTATGCCACAATACTGTTCAACACAACACAGCACTGTATGGTATTCCAGTCTATGCCAGTTTAGTCTCCCCTGCTCTATAATCCTCTACTCCCCATTACAACATTCTTCCCCTTCACTCTGCCAAACTCTACTGCACCCTATGCTATGCCACTGTACAATACTCTACTTGTCTATGTTACTAGAGAACACTGTAATCCACTCTATGTCACTCTACTCTACTCTCTCATACTCTATACAACTCCCTCTCTGACACTGCAACACAATTTACTCCAATCTGCTCTTTTACACACTACTCCATTCTTCTCCACTCTACTTGACTACTCCACTCTACGCCACTCCACTTCACTCAATGACACTATATGCCACTCACCTCTACAATACTCTGTGCCACTCCACTGTGCCATACTCTACCACACTACTGTTCTCTAACTCACTCCTCTCTACAACACTGTATTTTACTCTATGCCATTCCACCCTACTCCACTGTAGACCAGTTTCTCACACTCTGTGACACACCATATTACTCCACAGTATGACACACCACTTCACTCTGTAACACTTATTTCCAGTGTATACTACACCACTTCACTCTACACCATTTAATGGCACTGTGTGTATGACACACCATTTCACTCAATACTTTACTCCACCTTATGCTACTCTACTCCACTCCATTGTATGAGATCTATCCCCATTTTAAGCCACTGTGCAATATTACACTCTGTGCTGCTCCCCTCTACAACACTCTACTCCACTCTATAGAAGTCCAGTTTATAACACTCTACTACACTGTTTGCCACTGTATGACACTGTACTCTACTCTATGCCCCTACACTCCACTGTACAACACTCTACACCACTCTATTTTACTCTATGACACTCTAAGACACACTTGACAACTTCCTCTATGCCACTCTACCCCACTTTACTCCTCTCTACTCTATGACATACTTGGACACTATCCTCCCCTGTAGTCTACTACTCCATTGTACACTACTGGACTCTACACCAGTATATGACACTCAACTCTAAAACTGTCTTTACCACTAAATGTTACCACACTCTACAACACTATATTGTAAGCCACTCCACTCTACAACAGTCTACTCCACTCTATGCCACTCCACTGTACTCCAATCTACAACACTTTCAAACACTTTACTTCACGCCACTCCACTCTAAGCTAATCCACTCCATGCCACTCCACTCTACGCTAGTTAACTCTATGCCTCTCCACTCTGTGCCACTCCACTCTCTGCTACGCCACTCTACACCACTCCTCTTTACCAAACTTGACTCCACACTACTCAACTCTACTTTTCTCGATGACACTTCTCCACTCACTGCTAGTCTATGCCCATTCACTCTACAATACAATGCCTCACTTATGGCACTCCATCATACAACAGTGCACTCCAGTTTATCCAAGTATGCACCACTCTTGTTTACTCTGTGCCACTGTACAACACTCTACTCCACTCTACACAACTCCTTCTATACCACTCCACCCCTCTCTACTGTACTCTACTCTAAGACACACTACTCTACTCTACTGTCTACTCCTGTACTATGTTCTTCACCATCACAGGCTACGCCACTCTATGGCACTCTCCTGCGCAAGACTGTCTGCCAGTCCACTCCACCAAACTGTACCACACTCTACTGTGTGCCATACCACTCCACTGTAGAACATTCTAATCCACTCTTACACTCCACTATCCTCCCAACTACAACGCTTTCCAACACTCAGTGACATGCCAGTCCTCGTACTGTACTTAACAGCACTCCACTCTGTGAAACTTTACTCCACCATTCAACTTGCTTGGTGTAAGAAATGTGGTTATTACTTGGAGAAGATGCAGGTCCTACCAAAGGACTAAGGCCCTCATTTAGTTGCTGCCCGCCAAGTTGTAACCGCCGCGTGGCCGGCAATGCGGCCGCACTGCCGCGGTGGCCATCACAACACCCCCGCTGGACCTGGCGGGCGGAAACTGAGTTTATGTCCGCCGGCCCAGCAGGGATGTCGGCCGCAACACGGGAGCCGGCGGTGTTGCAGCGGTGCAACGGGTGCAGTTGCACCCGTTGTGCTTTTCACTGTCTGCTATGCAGACAGTGAAAAGCTCGATGGGGCCGTGCCAGGGGGCCCCTGCGACTCCCCTTTCCGCCAGCCTTTTCATGGCGGTTCCTACTGCCATGAAAAAGCTGGCAGGAGGGGGACTCATAATCCCCGGGGGCAGCGCTGCAAGCAGTGCTGCCCTGGCAGATTACAACTGCCGGAACCAACGTGGCGGAAAACCGCCGGTACCGGCGGTGCAACGGCGGCGCTTCCGCCGTTGTCGTATTTTGCAAGATTGCACCGCGAGCCTGTTGGCGGTGCAATCAACAAAAAACAGCCCTGGCGGTCTTTGAACGCCAGGGTTGTAATGAAGCACTAAATCCTAAAATCCTGTCAGGTCAAGGGCACAGTTTCAATATTTTAAACCTGGATTCAACCCCTTTTAGCTGTGGCAGAGAAGCGTACATTAGGAAAATATGTATTTAGCCACATTAAAACAGTGAAAAAGTTCAAACAAAACACAAAAAGAAAGAAAAAAAATAAATTCCAACAAGGGGAATGGGGAAAAAGGTACCTAGGCACAATTTCAGGCCTGTCTTGATGGAGCAGAGTTTGGATACACCAAGCAGGTCATCTCAGTTGGACGTTTCCTTCTTAGCTTTTTTCCTTGGAACATGAAATTCCATGTGGGGAAACAATAAAGGCTGTATCCGATGAAACCCATTTGAATTTGGACATCTACCGATGAGGTCCAAGTGAAGCCATTATTTTGGTGGGAAAAGTTCTCAATGGGAAAATTCAACACTTTGCTGCTGCTGAATTCCTTCTACTGGGCAGATACTATTCATGTCTTCACCCACTCAAGATTTCTGCCTTCGGACTTAGGTCCTGATTTATTAAGAGTTGGTGCAACACAGTATACCAAACAAAGTTGCTATGCTGTGTGAACTGGAGAGAGGAGAACTGTGCTGTATCTATAAAGAAATGGAGCAGTTCTAGTCCCTCAATGCACTGACATGCTTAGAAAAGCCATACACCAAAGCAGGTACCATTCTGCTATAGTACTGGGGGTGTCTGTATTGTGGTCTGCATAGTTGTGGTCTGCAGCCTATGCTTTGAGGCTACTTGTTCTATATACGTGTGCTGTGAAAAGCAGCACACATGCAAAGAGGAGAAAATGAGGATAAAGAAAAAGATTTCTCATTGCTACATCAGCCTCATGTCAAAAATGAGCTAGCCACAACTCCAACCTGAATGCAGCAGGTGTGACATGAGGAGCAGGCAGAAATGTACCTGCTTTTGTGCCATATATATTGTTGCAGAGAGTTGGAGTTCATACCACAGTTCAGTCCAACTGGATTTTGGTAACTTTTGTTCTCTGACTAAAAAGATTTAAAATAATTGACATATCTTCATTTTTAGATTCATACAGACTTGCAACACACTCTACTGTTTAACCTTTTATGGCTTGATGTAAGTCTATAATCAATTTTCAAAGAAGAACTTTTTAGATATGTACTTTAAGCCTCTTTTAGAGAATCACTCTTTGAGCACATAGATTAGCCAGTAACTTTGATTTCATTTTTTCTTTTGCACAGTGTCCAATCACCTCAAGATGATATAGAGCTCTGAGGGTGACCTCACTGTTCAATCGTACGCCATGATTTGAAGCAACACTTAGGAGGAGAACAATGACACAGTACCCAATGATATTCTCTCCATCAATTGTTTAGATGCTTGTCTTCCCCTTAGGATACAATTGAATGGAAATACACACCCTTCTGGTACCACATTTATTACCAATTAGACTGACATAGATATGAATTCCTTGGATTATTTCCCATTAATAACTCTGCGACCATTTGACGAATCTCCAGTAAACTTTGCAGACATATTCTTCCTTCTACATTGTAAGTTGAAGCAGGGTTTTACGGTGAGTGGTCAAGTGGGTCCAAAGATAAAGAGGGGGCCCCAAAACGTGTTTTTCCACTATTACATTTTTATAGATCTATGTATTTTGCATAGCATGAAAAAGCTGAATGGATTTACATGAAATTTATCAGGATTGAACTTTATGGTGCATAGATGAGCTTTGTGGGTACTACAGGTAAGTAGGATAGATATTTTGAAGTTTTAAGCCATGTTAACATAGTGATATCCAAGGCCATGGTATCTTTGCAAAGTGCAGTGGTACTTTGAGATGACAAGTCATTATGTGATTGGCTAATGACTGCCTTTACAAAATAGTTAAAGGTAGCCATGTTTGTTAGGTACACTTTGCTTGTGTTCTGTGTTTTGCCCTTAAACATGAGTAAGTATTAGGTTTTTTTCCCCTACCTATTGCCACTATATGACAGTGATAATTGGTAGAGAAAAATCTTCCCCCCAACTTTTTGGCCCCCTCCATTTTTGCTGATCTAGTTTTTGCTAGCCTTAGGACTATGAGTACGTTACCACTGCTCACCAGTGCTAAAGTGCAAGTGCTTTCTCATCTAAACATGATAGTATTAACTTATACTTTATATGTAGTCCAGCCTTAAATACCTGGCAATAGCATCCTGGGACCAGTTTCAGGGTATCACCATTCATCTTTCAGGCTAGCTTGAATCCAGTGGCACAGCGACCAAGGGACGCACACCGGGGCATACCCTAGCCACTTATGGCAAGATTCTATTTTCCCGTCCAGGGATGACCTGGCTTAGCAGTTCAGGCTGGACTGTTCCCATGGGGAGCAGGGTCAAGATTGATTTGAATATGGCTGGGTCCAAACTTGGGTGATGTGGTGAGCAAAAGAACGATGGATGAAACCTAGATCTGTGACTGGGGGTGAGTGTATGAAAAGTTTCAGCACTCCCGCCATCATTTTCTTTTGTGGTGTCCCTTTTAGCTTTGGCAAACACAGTCATTAGCCAATCACATAGTGCCTTATCATGCATATGTACCGTGGTATATTGTGAACTCACCGCAGTATACTGTGGCACAATATACAGCTAAGTATTTTTTTAAATTATTACTTTAACACTACTTACACCATTCAGACATACTACCAAAATTACCATCTATCCCAAATATTCAGTTTTCCTGCCACACACTTACATGCTACCTCAGTATCAGTTACCACACTCCACTGTATGCCACTTCAATCTGTGACTAAGCCACTCTATTCTACGTGATTGCACTCTAAACCACTCCTCTGCACGTCACTCTGCTATATGCCACCCCACTGTATGCTAATCCATTGTGTGCCTCTCCACTCTACCCCACTCTACTCCACTCTGCGCCACTCCACTCTATGCCACTCCATTCTACACCACCACACTGTATGGTAGTACCCTCTACACCTCTCTACACCACTCCATTTTATGACACTGTAGTTTATGCCAGTACACCTTGTAGCCTTCCACTGTATGTAACTCCACTCTGCAACACTACTCTGCTCTTTTCCACTCTATGCACTCCTCTGTATAACACATCAGTATATACCACTGCACTGTATGCTATTGCTTTGTACGCCACTGCACTTCACTCCACTTCAGTTAATGCCACTCCACTATACACCACTCCACTTTCTGACAATCCACTGTACACTGTTACACTGTACATCAGTCCATTTTATAACACTACACCCTATGGCAATCAACCTACCATACTACACTATTCCACAGGTGCTACACTGTGCCCAGTAACACTCAATGCTATTCCACTCTACACTATTCCAAGGAATGCTACTCCGCTGTATGCCACTCTACTCTACACCCCTATATTCTACACTTTTCTTCTGTATACCCCTGCACTCTACTCCAGTCCAGTATACTATTACACTGTATGTCACTTCAGTCTATGTCACCATACTCTACCCTGCTCCACTCTACAACACTCCACTTAATGGTATTCCACTCCTCTCTATGCCACTATACTGCACCCCACTCTGCTCTATGCCACTCCAGGTTACGGTATTCCACTGTATTCGCTTATACTGTACTGCATGACACTCTATGCTACCCTACACTATTCCACTGCATTCCACTCCACTGTACGCTATTATACTCTACAGCTCTCCATTCTACGCCGCTCCATTTTACCCCACTCCAGTGTACTCTATTCCATTGTAGGCCACTCCAGTATAATCTGCTACACTCCAAGCCATTCTAACGAATGCCACTGCACTGTACCTCACTCCATTCTATGCCACTCCACTCAACAACACTTAACTGTACACCACTCCAATGCATGTATATCTACTGTATGCCACTCTACACTAGTCCACTGTACGCCACTGTACTGTAACATAGTCAAGTGATATCACTGCACAGTATACCACTCCACTGTATGCTGTCCCACTGTTTGCTACTCAGTGGTACAACACTCCAGTCTACACCACTCCACTGTATGCTCCTACACTATATGCCAGTGCACTCAATGCTGTGCCACTGTACGGAACTCCATTGTACAACACTCTACTCTATGCTATTCCACCTAGGCCACTCCACTGTTAGTGACTTCACCACAACCCACTCTAATATATGCTATACCATTGAACACACCTCCACCGTATGCCACTCCACCGTATGCCACTCTTCTCTACCCCACTCCATTGAATGCCACTCCACTCTATACCACTTCACTCTACACCACTACACTATATGCCAATCCAGTATAGGCCAGTGCAATGTACACTACTTCACTGTACGCCAATCCACTCTACTACCCTACTACACCCTACCCCAGTGGTTCCCAAACTTTTTTGACCCGCGCCTCCCTTGACCTATTGGCTATTGGCCACGGCTCCCCATTATGCTATTTTTTTTTTTGGGGGGGGCCGGTGGGGGGATGTGAGCCGGGCCTCAGGAGTACTTACATTTTTCACGCTGAAAATAATTGGGATAAAGCCAATGAAGGTATTATAATCATAGATGTAACCACATAAAAATATAACAGTTGTTTAATTAAAAAAATATATAATTGGTTAAGTCAGAAACAATATAAACTATGCTTAGAAATCTGTACTGAGGGAATGTCTCCAGTACTAATCCTATGCTAGACAGCATATTCTCTCCTCTGCACTCTGGTGTTTGACTGTGCGTCTCACAAAGCAGCCTATTTGTGTGCTAGATCTGGGAGTGACACCAGCAGCATGCAAAGTTTTGCATATATGGTGCTGCACTTTGTTTTCTCTTTAATGCAACAATGCACAGCAAAATTTGAAGTTTAATCACATTGTGTGAAATCTTAGTAAACTTGAGCCTGCAGGTTTTTGTGAATAGAACTAGTGTGTACTATAATTACTACCACTAGATGGTGTTTGAGGATTAAACTTCAAGGCCCTTCCTTGCTGTTTTCAATTTCTCACTCGAAATTCCACAATCACGAGCTGTGCACTCTAGACAAGGAAAACTGCTTCTGACTTTTTTTAATGGAGGGGATTATCTAAATTCTAATATGCAGCTGCAGAATTAGGTCACTGCTATCGGTAATGATGCAGCTCATGGCGCCCCTGTCTTGTTTTGATGGCGCACCTGG
Source organism: Pleurodeles waltl (assembly GCF_031143425.1). Lineage (NCBI taxonomy): Eukaryota > Metazoa > Chordata > Amphibia > Caudata > Salamandridae > Pleurodeles > Pleurodeles waltl. The sequence continues at coordinate 828,537,770 of NC_090439.1, forward strand.
GCGCCGTGGCGCACAGTTTGGGAACCACTGCCCTACCCTATTTCACTGTACAACACTCCATTCTACACCACTCTACTGTATGCTATTCCACTATTTACCACTCCAATTGAGGTCACCACACTGGACGCCAGCAACTCTCCACTCTATGCCACTCCACTCTACGCTATTCCATTGTGTGCCACTCCAATCTAACACACTCAACTGTATGCCCCTGCACTGTACACCACTACAGAGTACACGATATAGTCTGTACTGTATTGCGACTCGACTATTAGGCACTCCACTGTGTGCTATTCCACTCTAGTTCCCTCTAAACTACTCCAATCCACGCTCCAGTATACCAGCTCCACTGCCTCCCCTACATTCTATGCTATTCCAGTCTACATCACTTCATTCTAGGCCCCTGAACTGTACAACACTCCACTATATGCTTTTCCACTCTTTCCCACTCCACACTATTAAACTCTCTTCTACACTATTGTTCTATATGTCACTAAACTGTACCTCACACCACTGTGCATCCCCACACTCCACACCGCTCCACTCCCACTCTATTGTACACCTTTCTATGCTGTTATACTGTACCACACTACACTTTATGCCACTCCACTCTACTCTTTGCTTTGCCACTCCACTATATGCCACTCTACTCTACTCTACTCCACTGTACAACAGTCCACTGTATGCCACTCCACTCTACACTATTCCAGTGTATGCCACTACACTATACCTCACTCTACTGTATGCCACTCCACTCTATGCGCACCACTCTATGCCACTACACTGTATGCCACTCTACTATACACCCCTCCATTCTACCCTACTACACTGTACCCGATTCCACTGTATGACACTCCATTCTTCACCACTTTACTATATGCTACTACATTGTATGCCACTGCACTCTATGCTGTACAACTCCACAGCAGTCCACTCCACACTATTCCCCTGTATGCCACTCCTCTGTTAGTACTCCAAAGTGCACTATTATACTGTACTCTACTACAGTGTACCCCACTACAAGGTACTCACCTCCACTCTACCACACTCCACTCTATAGTATTCCACTCTACAACACACCCCTCTACGCCACTCCAGACCATGCTATTCTACTGTATACCACTACACTGTACCTTACTCCACTCTATATCACTCTACTGTATGCTTCTCTACTGTACACACCTCCACACTATTTCATTCTACACCCCTCAAGTCCACTCCACTCTACCTCACTCTGTTCTATGCTGCTCCCCTCTATGCCACTCCACTGTACACCACTCCACTCTTTGCTACTCCACTGTTCACCGCTACTCTGTTCCTCAGTCCACTGTATGCTAGAAAACTCTAGAACACTCCACTGCACGCCACTCCACTCTATTCAGTGACACTGTGCACCACTCCACGCTCCACAGTATGCCACTCCACTCTATGCGACTGCACTGTAGAACCCTACACCCTAGGCCAATCCACTCTACACTAATCCACTGTATGCAACTCCACCTTATGGCACACCACTCTATGCTATTTCATTCTGTGTCACACCACTGTATGTCATTCCACTATACGCCACTGCATTCTATGGCACTCTGTTCTACCCCACTCCACTCTATGCCAATCCAGACTATGCTACTCCACGCTATGCTACTCTACCCTATGCCACCACAGTATGTGCCACTGCACTCTATGCTAGTCCACTCTTCACTACTCCAGTTTATACTATTCCACAGTATACAACTCAACTGTCACCATTACACTCTATTATATTCCAGTCTAAGCCACTGCACACCAATCTACTGTACGCCACCTCACTATACGCTATTCCACTCTACATCACGACTCTTTACAACACTTCACTGTACAACACTCCACTATACGCTATTCCACTCTACACCACTCCACTCTGCGAAGCTCCACTCTACACTTTTGTACTTTATGACATTACACTGTACCTTTCTCCACTGTCAGCGCTACACTCTATGCCACTACACTGTATGCTACTCAGCAGTATGCTACTCTACTGTACCACACTCCACTCAATGCCACTCCTCTGTTTGGCACTCCACTCAAAGCTATTCTACCACACGCTACTCCACTCTACCACACTCCAATCTATGATATTACACTTTATGCTATTCCAGTATGTGACACTCCACTCTACCTCACTCTACTGTACAACACTCCACTGTATACCACTCCACTCTACATCCCTCCACTTTACGCTATTCTACTGTACACCACTCCACTTTACCACATTCCAGTCTACTCAGCTCTACTCTACAACACTATACTATATGACAGTACAGTTTACAACACCCTCCTTCACTTCACTGTACGACACTCCACTTAATGACACTTCACTCACTGACAATAAATTCTACAATTTCCAAAATAAATTATTGAAAATAAAAAGGTATTGAAATTCAATGAAAAAACTGAAGGTTTAAACTTTGTCATACCTGGAAAAACTTTATTTATTCTTTTTATACCAAATAAACTATAAATACACAAACATTAGAAATTCTTCAGCTACAATTATATCTTAAATGCATAACTGATGTGCCACCTTTAAATTAATATTACTTTATTTATCCTTTAACTACAAAAAAAGTCACATTTCTAAACTTATACTTCTACCTTTCATTTATACTTTATGCTACTCCATCACATTATTATAACTCATGCACCTCCAAACACAGGCCCGTATTTATACTTTTTTTAGCGCTGCATTTGCGCTGCTTTTTGACGCAAAACGGCGCAAACCTACAAAATACAATGGTATTTTGCAAGTTTGCGCTGTTTTTGCGTCAAAAAACAACGCAAATGCGGCGCTAAAAAAGTATAAATACGGGCCACAGTTTATTATACTCAGTAGCCACTTTACATTAACTATAACTTGCCCCTTCTCTATACAGTACTTATACAGTTTTATATTATCTCACTTATACCATGTAAAATAATAGCATTAATAAGAACAGTTATGACATCACTAATCAAATCTTTTGTGAGAACACAGAGCATGGTAAATACTCATTTTTGTCTAGAGGGGCATTCCACTGAACAAAACAGGGTGAGATCTGATTATATCACTTTGGAGGAGAGATAGACAAAATGACCAAAAATAATGAACCCATATTTTCCACTAATAAATACATTTTTGAATGAAACACAAAAATGTGTTATCATTGTGCTGAAATTATTTCAGTTGTTTGTTTATCTTAAGCACTAATAGTCCACATATATCAGCAAAACATGGACATACAGGAGTGAAGACATGCACAAATTTAACAAAGTCATCTTAAATAACAGAAAATAAATCACATTGATAAAAAAGAATCACATTTCCATACACACCAAACTTGATATTCCTATCTGCTCCCTCTCTAAAGTTATCACTTGTTAAGTGTAATAAGGGAACTAAATGTTATCCTGTTTGAGAGGTAAGGCTCCCGGGGCTGAAAAATAAATGTAGGAGTTTTTCACTACCAGGACATGCAAACCTTAAAGGTTTATGTGCAACCTTTTCAATACACTACACCCTCCCCTTTGCCCTACCCTAAGTGTGATGTACATGTACTAAAAGGGGAGATTTAGGTCTGGCAAGATGTTTAACTTGCTAGGTCAAAATGTCAGTTTTACCTGCACACACAGGCTGCAATGGCAGGTCAGAGACATGTTTAAAAAGGTTTCATAAGTGGCTGGCACAATAAGTGCGGCATGCCCACGAGTACCATTTACTTTACAGGCCCTGAGTGCAACTAGTACCTCTTTACTAGTAAATTAAATGTGCCAAATGGGTGTAAGCCCAAGTTTAAAGTAGAGAGCACAAGCATGTTAGCACTGCTTATCAGTGATAAAATGTGAAGAGTTGTAAAAAACAACAAAAATGGTTTCAGAAAATAGAGGGTGAAGGCAAAAAGTAAAGGGACGACCCTCTGGAAAGGGCCAAGTTGGCACATATGCTATGGCCCTTCTGGAAAGATGAATATATCACTTTAGGAGTAGTCAATTTTACTGTAACTTACACAGGAGACAGGCGGCAGGACAGCAGTACCCAATGTGTAGAGTTCAAAAACCTTGCAGCATTAGTCCACAAAAAATGGGAGTGACCAGGCCAAAAAATAGGCACATTCTCAGACTTGGGTATCAGTTTTTCAGGAATGTCTATGTATGTATGTATGTATGTAGCTCAGGACATCATCAAAATGGATTCGTTTTTTCATGTTAAAAAGTGTGTCCCCATGTTGCATTTTGGGGTGCATTGTGTGGAAGGCAATACATCTAGCCTCACGAGCGTGATACAGGTTTTATCAGGAGATGTTGTGGAAGCACATTATAGTACAACAGTTGTTTGGGAAATTGGGTTGTTGGTTGAGGAGGGTATTTCCCTGATCAAGCAAAAGCCACAGTCCCCATCAGGATGAACCACAAAAGTCATTAAGCTAACCTGTGATTAATCCTCTGGCAGATAGGCACAAAATCAGTCAGACTTACCTTAGTTGCAATGCATAAAGTATTTATGCAGCACACAAACAGCAATAAAGTAAAAACAACACATGAAAAATTCCAAACCAATTTAGAAAAATAAAATACATTTTATGAAATCATTTGACATTGAAATGACAAAAATCCAATTAGTAAAACCGGTGTTATGAATTTGTAAAGTTTAAGATAAAACTAGCACCTAAAAGATCAAAGTGCCAACAGTGGATATCTAGCAGCATAAGACTGATCAAAGTCAAATATTATGCGGACGAAGATGGAGCACGAGCTGGATACAAGAAGTGGATTGGGCCAACTAGGGGCTTAACTTTAGACTTAGAAGAACTTTAAAAAAAAAAGCTAGATGCTCCTTCTGCACAGGAACACTGAACAAGATTTGCTTATGCAAGAAGAATGTAGAGGGGGCTGCTACTAAGTCAGGCTGACCAACGAAGCATCTTGGTTGGACAGAAAGACTAGTTGGTCTCAAATCTCCTTTCGGTTCGCAGAGCTGGTTTTAGGCAAAAAACATCTAGATCCCAAGTTTTGGACTTTGTCTATCTGGGCTCCTTGCCACCACTTCCAAGGATCCAGGACAGACTAGCACCTTTTGGGAGACAGGACTTACTCAGTCTGGGCCCAGGTGTGGATTCAGGACTGTTTATGCCTTTTCTGTCCCTGAGGCTCTAATCAGGAGGTAAGCCAACTAGCCCATGGAGTCACTTTGGTAGTCCTGGGTCCAATAAGTAGAACAGGGCTCAAGCAGCAGGCCACACTTTTGAGAGTTCAAGGCAGACTTCAGTCAGAAGGTCAGTTGCTCCAGGTGCAGCAAAGCAATCTACTGAAGTACACAGAAGGCCACAACTACAGCCAGTCCTCTGAGAGTCCTTCTGTAGGTCCAGAAAGTGAATTGAAAAGTGGAACTGAGGGTCCCATTTCAATACCCAGTGCCTCTTTGATGTAGGAGAAGTTTCTAGAGAATTCCCTTTGACGTGGTTGGAGCTCCTCTCCTCCCCTACCCTGGCTCCAGCGTGACTGCCTGAACGATGAGGTGGTATGAAGTGCTTTGTGTGATAGCAGGGCACAGCCTATTTATTGAAAGTGGGCTGTGCCCAGCTCCACCCCTATCCTGCCAATGATGATCCATCCAGGCACACCTGAACCCTATACTGTGTGGCTGTTTGGGTGTAATAAACAAAGTCCAGGTGCCATCTACAACCGGTCATGTGACCTAGGGATAGACTGCATGCACAAGATAGCTAGGACAGGAAAATGCCAACTTACTAAAAATTGTATTTTCAAAATTGTGACTTAGCATCCAAGTTCACCATTAAAGAGGATTTAAAATTGCAGTTTCATAGACACCAAACATGAATATCTTTCTTGCTGCCAATTAAAAGTTAGCACTTATTAAATGTCAGTAAAACAAACCAATGTTATCCTAAGGGAGAGGTAGGGCTAACTGAGGTGAAAAGCTAATTTAGTGTTGTTTACTAACAGGACATTTAAAACTTAAAGGTATGTGCTCAATATTTAAATTACAGTGCTTTTTCCCCTATGTGCTACCTAGGTCCTATATTAGGGGTGACCTATAGGAAAACAAGTGGAATTTTTTAAGGTTTTGGCAAGGAGGTTATATTGTCGAATTAGCATTTTAACACTGCATACAGGCTGCAATGGCAGACTTGGGACATGCTTTAGCAGGATACTTAAATTGGCTGGCACAGTGAGTGCTTCATGCAAACTACTAGCTTTTAATTTACAGGCCCTGTATATATGGTATACAACTTTACTAGAGACCTAAAAGTAAATTAAATATACAAAACAGGTATAAACCAATATTACCATGTTTAGGGAGTGAGCACAAGCACTGGTAGCAGTAGTAAAGTGCATAGAGCCCTAAAACCAGCAAAAGCAAATTCTGAAACATAGGAGGGTGAAGGCAAAACACTTTGGGGAAGACCACCCTATGGCTGGTAGGTCTAACACATTGCTATTATCAATTGAACATCTCTCAATTTAAGGCTTTCAGGTGTAATTCATTGTGCAGAAAAGAACACAGTTTATGAACTGCCGTCTGAATCACATTATACCATAGGTAATCCCAAATTCAGTGTTGTATAGTTAATCACATCAGCCAATTCGATAAATGCCTAGGTTTCCTTCATTAAATTTTACAAAATGAATTGCTGCATAGTTGGTACCCAATGATATACCATTAAATCTACAGCTTAGTTGTTGGCTCTGGGTGTCACCTCTGTTTGAACAACCAACAAACACTATGGCCCTCATTATGACATTGGCGGTCAGTTCCGCTTACCGCCATGCCGACTGCCGCCAACATACCGCAGCAGCAGCAGATAACCACTGAGCATGTTATGACACACACATACCAATCTATCACTATACAGCCACACACACAAGTTCTCCAGGCTAAAGGTCAGTGATAAACTGGCGGTAGGAAAACTCACACCGTTACACCAACAGAACTATGCCCACAACATTATGACCAATGAATCACTGCGGCGAACATTCAATGGCGGTAAACCATTGGCAGTACATACCGCCGCCCTCAAAATACACACAACCTAACAAAACAACACCACATTGGACTATTCAAACTACACACACCTGACACACATACACACACCCCACACCACTATAAAACACCCACCCACAATACCCACATCCCTTTATGACTGGAAAGAATTGCCACCAGAGAGAAGTACAGCAAAAGCACCCACACAACCAAAGCCACATAACACCATCACCCATACACCATCCACACACCTTTCATCACACACCCAAACACATCACTTCATACACCCTCACCCACACCACTCACACTACACCCATGGCACCACAACGACACCCCAGGTTCTAAGATGAGGAGCTAAGGGTCATGGTAGAGGAAATCATCCGGGTAGAGCCACAGCTTTTTGGATCACAGGTGCAGCAGACATCCATTGCTAGGAAGACGGAGCTATGGTGGAGAATCGTGGACAGGGTCAATGCCATGGGACAACATCAAAGAACAAGGGATGACACCAGGAAGAGGTGGAACGACCTACAGGAAAGGTGCGTTCCGTGACAGCAAGACACCAACTAGCTGTACAGAAGACTGGCAGTGGACCCCCACCTCCTCCCCCACAACTAACAAGAAGGGAGAAGCAAGTCTTGGCAATCATGCATCCTGAGGGCCTTGCAGGAATAGGTGGAGGACTGGACTCTGGTAAGTCAAATCTCTATTACTGTCATCCCCCCTACCTGCATGTCATCACAAACCCCCATCCTTACCCTCACTCCCATCACATTACCACCTCCCACATACCCCACCATCAAAACCCACTCATCCCAATACCAAGCCCTGCATGCAACACCAATGCATAGACACCCCTTACAGACCTGCATGGACACCTATCACCACTGCATGCACACTGGAGAGAATCACCTATTCCACCAAATGACAACTCACACAAGGCAAATCTGCCAGGGCAACAATAACCATAGAGGGCAACACACCCATGCACGATATGTCAAATGCAGAAACAATAACATTGCATTTACATCCCCACAGGTCCCCCAGCCAATGTCACTGGAGAAGAGATGCCAGCAACATCCAGTCCCCCCACAGAAGAGGCCCATAGTGTTGACAGCAGCTCTGCTCACCTGGATCTAGATGACCAACCAGGCCCATCAGGGATCTCCGAACAGTCTGTTACCCAGCCACAGTCCCACACCACCACAGAGCCTCCACCCTCAGGAAACACCACCACAGCATCCAGCCAGCGGACCCATACCTCTGTCCCCAAGACACGTCAATCAGCAGTGTGTCCACCACTACAGGACCCCAGGGCACCCCACAAACACAGGACGATCAGGGACCTGGGGTCAGTGGAAGTGGGCACACGGATCAGGGGACAAAAGCACCAGACAACAGGGAAGCTGGGAGGACTGCTGTGCGACAGGGGGAGGACAGGCCCAGGGAACCGACCCTCCAGGAGGCACTCACCGGGATCCTGGGAGCATACCGACATTCCCAGGATACGCTGGGCCAGATACTGGACAAGTTGCAGGAGAACATGCGCCTGCCAAGGGACAGTACCTGGGGATCCGGGAGGACTTGAAAGACATCAACACCACCCTGGTCAATATTGCAGGAGTTCTGGCAGACATGGCCAACACTATGAGGAAGGCAGTGGCACCCCACCGGGCCACTGCCACTAGCCAAACCGATGAGCATCCCTCCACCTCCACTACCGCTAGTAGTCAGGAGGCCCCCCACAGGACAAACAGGCCACCAGCACTCCTCTCCCTGCAGAAGGAGAACCACCCCGCAAACATTCCCTGCGATTCAGGCAGAAGCCAGAGACCATTGCCAAACCCCTGCCAGGAAATAAGACTTTCCTGATTGTCACCCTTGTGTCCCACTCTGTCACCCTGTCCACCTTGAAACTGCTACTGCTCCCCTTTCAATGCCCCCTTGGACAATGCACCTCTGATACAAATAGACTGGACTCTATCCTGGGCTTTCCTCCACCATCATCCCAGCCCATTGCACATCCCCCTCTACTTCGTAGCACTTAAATAAACTCCCTTTGAACAAATACAAGTATGGAGTATGTCAAATGATTTAAGTATGTATTCGTTTAACAAAGTTTAAACATTGAAATTCAACTGTACAGTAATGTATACATAGGAATGACCTGTAGTTGGCTGCAGTCAACACACCAGGAGCGATAGTGGGGCACAAATATCTGCAAATAGAGATGCCAAAGGGTACAGTGAGTGGGCATAGAAGTGGGAAAATCAGCCTGCAAGTGACAATGTCAAACACAAAACTGTCAATTAAATGTGAAGTTACACTGTCTTACCTGTGTGTCATTGGAAGTACTGACAAATTATTTCATCCTCTGCCTCCTCATCTTCGCTATCCACAGGGTCCCCTGCTGCCACACGGCTATCTCCAGCCTCATGCTCCTGCAGAAAAGGCACCTGGCGACGTAAGACAAGGTTGTGCAACATACAGCATGCCACGATGATCTGGCAGACCTTCTTGGGTGAATAGTATAGGGATCCACCTGACAGATGGAGGCAACGAAACCTGGCCTTCAGAAAGCCAAAGGTCCCCTCTATAATTCTTCTTGTTCACCCATGTGCCTCATTGTAACGTTCCTCTGCCCTTGTCCTGGGATTCCTCACAGGGGTCAGTAGCCATGAGAGGTTGGGGTAACCAGAGTCACCTGCAAATATCGAGGGACAACTGTTAGCCACACACTAACCCTAATGGCCCACACCATACCCATACACCAACATATACCGGGTGGGAACCAGGGCTCACCTATTAGCCACACCCTATGCCTCTGGAGTTGAGCCATCACATATGGGATGCTGCTATTCCTCAGGATAAAGGCATCATGCACAGGCCCGGAAAAATTTTGCATTGATGTGGGAGATGTACTGGTCCGCCAGGCACACCATCTGGAGTGAAAGCTCTTTTGATTTCTGAACACCTGTTCATTTTGCCGGTGGGGGGGGACAAATGCAATATGTGTACCATCAATTGCCCCTGTAATGTTGGGGATATGTCCCATTGTGTAGACCTCAGCTTTCACTGTGGCCAAATCTTCTACCTGGGGTTAAATGATGTAGCTGCGCATGTGTTTAATCAGGGCAGACAACAATCTGGTCAGCACTATTGAGAACATTGGCTGAGACATTCCTGCTGCCAAGCCCATTGTCACTTGGAAGGAGCCAGTTGTCAGGAAATGGAGCACTGATAGCACTTGCAGAAGAGGGGGATCCCGGTGGGGTGACGGATAGCAGAGTTTAGGTCAGGCTCACAATTGGGCACACAGCTCTGTGATTGTGGCCCTGTCCAGTCTATAGGTGAGGATAATATGCCTGTCCTCCATTGTTGCCAAGTCCATCAGGGGTCTGTACACGGGGAGATGTCTCCATCTCCTATTCATCCGCAATGGTTGTAATCTATGAGGCAAAAAGGTGAGCAGCTGGTCAGTATCTCTTATTTCCAACCACTACACTTCAATGCAAGTTGTGATTGTAACAGTGTTTTGTTGGAGAGGTCCAAATGGTGCATATGTGTACTGTGACACAGTTAGGAGCCATGGCCTGCACCCCCCCTGAAATGGCGTCCGTCTGTCCTTTTTGGAGGGACAGGTGAAAATGAGGTAATTCCGCTGACGGAGCAAGGAGCCATCCCCAGCTGCTGGCAGGAAGGGCAAGTGGCCTGCAATAGCAGGGAAAAAGGACAAGAGGCCTGGTGCTGGGACTCAGTCGGAGCCCCCACCACCAACCATGGTGGTTCAGCCATCCAAGGTTGCAGGGGATGGGCTGGAGATTCCCCCCACCACTGCTAGCACCACCACCAGCACCACCACCAGCTCCGCCACCAGCACCACCACCAGCAGCAGCATCCCCAGTGGGCAGACGTCCGAGGCTGCAGGGGAAGGGCTGGAGCCTCCCCCCACCACTGCTACCACCAGCACCACTGCCAGCAGCAGCAGCCCCAGTGGGCATCCATCTGAGGCTGCAGGGGAAGGGCTGGTGCCTCCCCCCACTACTGCCAGCTCCACCAACAGCATCACAAATGCCACCACTGAGCAGCCGTCACGGACGGTCGACATCGTGTAGTCCTGTGTCCATTGGCAGTTGTGAGGCCTGGCACCAGCAGATCCTGTGGACCTGACACCTAGGTGGAAGACTGTGACCTTGCACTCCCCAAGATCTTCATCACTGGGCACAATGCCCCCTCCAGAACCAGTGGAGAAGTCATCCACTCACCACAACCTCCCCAGGATGAAGCTCAATGGGCACAATGCCCCCTCCAGAACGTGTGGAGAAGCCATCCACTCACCCCATCCTCCACAGGTTGAAGCTCACTGGGCACAATGCCCCCTCCAGAATCAGTAGAGAAGCCATCCACTCACCCCATCCTCCACAGGATGAAGCTCACTGAACACAATGCCCCCTCCAGAACCAGTGGAGAAGTCATCCACTCACCCCAACCTCCCCAGGACGAAGCTCACTGGACACAATGCCCCCTCCAGAACCAGTGGAAGAAGTCACCCACTTGAGAGACTGTGGCCTTGCACTCCCCAGGACCAAGCAGTGGGCAAATCTCCCACTGGAGAGACTGTGGCCTTGCACTTCCCAGGATCAAGCACAGGGCATGTTGCTGCCTATAGGACCAGTTGCTTTGTACCATCTTCTGGCTGAGGTGCCCCCCCATTTCCCTTCCCCCTGAGGAGCCTGCCTATTTTCAACCTGATGCCCCTGCAGTGTTCTCTCCGTGTTGTCGCAGGAGTAAGGTGAGCCACAGGGCCACGGACATTGAGGACTGGGCAGTGTCCCTAGATTTGTAAATATGTATATACTTTTTGATTTGGATGCTTGTATTTATAGTATTTTATCTTATTACATTCACGTTAATCTATTGGTGTTGTCCTTGCATTATTCCTGAGGGGTACGGGGTACATATGTTATGTTACTGCATCTGCTTGTGAATATGGGGGTGAGGGTGTGTGTGTTGTGTGTGTGTGTCACTCTCTTTTTCCTCTCCCCCTCCCCTGTGTGCCAGGTGGAAGTGCTCACGCGATCGTCTTCGCCGGCGTTGGTGTTTGTAATGGAGCAGCTGGTAGAAGAGCATGGGGAACACATGTAGCTCGGGCTCCAATGCATCATGGTTCTTCCCTGAGTCTCCACAGGTGAGTCGTTTCCCTTCTGTGTTCTGTTTCCACCAGGCTTCAGATAACATAAGTACCACCCCTCGGAGTGGCCCTGCTGACCTGCAAACTACTCTCAAAGTGACCTGCCTCCTGCTTCCAAGAGCACCTTTACACACAGCTCGTGGCTGACCTATCTGCTCTCCAACTGGCCTCCCTGGGCCGTGCATCAGAGAACCGGATGTGCTCCAATGGTCCCCCACCCCTTGATCCCTCTAGACTCCAAGGGGACCCACCAGACTCACCTTGTGCAGTGCTTTTCCAAGTGGTCTCTGTTGTCCTGCACTAGCTCCAAAGACTTTCTACGGCTGTTCCCGCTCAAATGGGGAACAGCCCAAATGCCTCCAGCTGGTCCACAGTTCCCTTCAAAGACCTCGACCTAAAAACAGAAGGAGACATTGGTAAATGCATTGCCTGATTTTATATGCATTTTTTAAGTTTTCTCCCAGGGCATAATTACTCACAACAAGACTAATCTTTGATAAATCTTAACTTAAAAAGTGCTTACCCAATTTTTACGATCTTGGTCTTACAAATTTTGTAAAAATTTGAAGTTGTTTTGTAAATTAGTCTCAATTTATTATTTTGAGTGTGTATCCTGCTTTTTTGATACTGTGATTTAAACAAATGCTTAGCACATCTCCAAGAGTGGCCTAACTGCTCGATCAAGCTACCATAAACGTGAAAGCATTAGGTTGTCTAGTTTTACCTCAGTACACCAAGGTGGGGCTGCTTGGACTCTCTAAACAGTGCACATCATTTTTGTACACCAAATATAGGCCCTCATTATGACTTTGGCTGTCTTGCAAAAAGACCACCGAAGCCGCATGGCCACAATACCACCAGTGCTGGGGGTATTGGTAGCACCCTATTTTGACATTTCCGCTGGGCCAGCGGATGGAAACAGCGTTTGGACAGCCACCAGGGTCGTAATGACCCCCATAGAGCCAGCCTCCTACACCAGGGGCTTGTAAATATCCCCCAGGTACTGAGAGCTTACTGCAGCACTTAGGAAGCTGCCCTTAAAGATGACTGCTGTCTTAAAGCTGAGAATACTTTCCAGCTTCTGCTTATATCCACTGCTTAGCGCTAATCCTTCATGCCTTTACATTCTTATTCTCTCATAAGAACCCTTCATTTGGTTTTCTGAAACTGACACCTTATCTTGTTTACTAAACTTAAAAGCATTTATATATCCATTTTTATTACTCTAGATTGGGGATTTTCCTTTATGGAACTGCTGCTCCAATGAGAATTTATCGTAAAAACGAAAGACAAGAAGTGTCTGGCAAAACATGAAACTGTTAGTTTACTTAAACTTTATGACCGGGAGAGCAGTTACAGAACCGGGGTAAGAGGACTGTCTCTTATAGTATATTGAATTAATGCAGGTTTCATACATTTCTCTGGGGCAATAAAGTCATAAAAACATTCCATCTTCGGTAAAAAAATGTGAACAGTTGACAAGGAGTCGACAAGGACAAGGAGTCGTAAAGACAATTCCAGATAGGGAATGCAGGTGGGCCTCGACCTGATGTAGACTCTATGTGGGACAGTGAGTATGTGTCCAGATGTCCGGCCTGAGGGGCGCGTGGTCACTGTGTGTGCTGTGTGTACTTTGTCCTGATTGGCTAAGTGTGCCTATCTGCATGTGGCATCTAACTTTATGGTGTTTTGGGAATGTACACATCCCTCCGGCCTGCAGGCATCCCTCTGGACATGTGCGCTTTATTGGAGCCAATCTCCGGTGACCATTGTATTGTTGCTGCCTATCTGTGAAATCTAAGTTCTCCTGTTGGTGTGTTTGGCTGTCGACTAAGTGTTACCTCACCTGTAATCTGTCAGTCATTAATCTTCAAGCCTAGGTCGCAGAGCCCGCCTGACCACGTACCTATGTGCTGGGGTTGATTGAGAGTTCATGATGGGGGAGTCTAACAGTGTTGATGCAACTTTGTTCGTGCATGAAAATATATTGCTCGGGTATAAGAATGTTTTGTTGTCATGCACATCGTCATTAATCAGTCCACTGTTAACAGAACACACTTGCTGCATTTTTTTCAATTTTGTTTTTAATTCTCACTAACGTAGTATTTTATTGCAATTTGGAATGTCGACTTATGAAATATTTGACTTTATAACAACAATGACTAAATTTAATACTTATAAATAAGTTAATTTGATTTGAATGTAGTTGTTAATGAACCTTTTAAAACTCAAACCAAAAATCTTTGTCGATTTTTGTGAAGCCCCAGTTGGACTTTGTGGCTGGTGCAAATGATTGCTCCTTATCACCTCTCCTTGTTGACTAACAAAGGTCCATACAACCAATGGCGGGGACATTTAATGGTTATACTAAATGACTAGGCCACAAGAATTCCTGCTCCTTAAAAGTACATGTCCAACTTTTTAAATACACTGCACCCTGCCCTGGGGGATAACCAGAGCTTACCTTAGGGGTGGCTTATATGTAATGAAAAGGAAGGTTTTGGGTCTGGCAGGCGGTTACACTTGGCAGGTAACAATGGCAGATAAATACTGCACACACAGGCTCTGCAATAGCAGGCCTGAGACATATTTGAAAGTCTACTTTAGTGGGTGGCACAATCAGTGCTGCAGCCCAACTAGTTGCATTTAATTTGCAGGCCCAAGGCACGTACAGTGCACTTCAATAGGGACTCACAAGTAAATTAAATATGCCAATGGTGGATAAGCCAATATCACCATGTTTTAGAGTACAGAGCGCCTGTACTTTAGTACTGGTCAGCCGAGTGGAGAGAGCTAACCAACCCCTTTGGTATTCTCTTCACTAAAGTGGAGAGACCATCAGTAATGGCATGATCTTCTTCAGGGTGGTGTTCCACTGTAAAGTCCATTCCCTTTAGGGAGATGGACCACGCCAACAGTTTGGGATTCTCACCCATCATCTGCACTAAGCATCGGAGGGGCCTGTGGTCTGTCTGAATGCAAAAGGGAGGGCTAATCAGGTACGGCTTCATCGCCTAGACCACAGCAAAGGCTTCCCTTTCAATCACGCTCCACCTCTGTTGACTGAGAAGTAGCCTCCTACTCATGAGAGCTACGGATTGATCCAGGCCGTCTTCATTTAGCTGTGTGAGCACAGCCCATATGCTATGCTTAGAGGCATCTGTCTGAACACCAAACTCTTTGGAGAAATCTGGAGCTCTGAGAACTGGTGTTGTGCACATGGGTTCTTCAACTCGAAGGGATAACTCAGAACTGGAAGTGCCCCTCTGGTGTAGAGAATGCAGACCTCTCTTTAGCCCCCATCTGTCAAGGCAATCTGCCAGTACCTAGATGTCAAACGTTCTGCGGAACTTAGCAGCTCCAAACCAATCTATGAGTTAATCAGCTCTAGGGATGAGGTGTGCGTCAGTCCTGCTGAGTGCCCTGAGCACACAGTAGTGCACACAGAACCAGAGTTCGGGTGGGACACCTGACGGGGCAGCCTTGGTGAGCAGCATCACTGGGCTGGACCAGAGGCTTTTGGAAGTGGCAACATTTTGGAGACTTCCTCCTTAATGTTAGCCAGACAACATGTAAATGTTATTCTTCACAGGTGTACTGTCTCCAGTGTTAATATCATGGATGTACCATGTAGTGAGCCCTGCGGTAAGTGAGAATAGGGAGACAAACTGCCCCAGCAGCAGGAAGTCCCTCTGCTGACTTAGTGTCAGTGTAGGGGAGAGACCGACATCCTCCACTCACTGATGCTGCTCATTGGAAGATAAGAGGTCCGGGAGAGGTTCACTTTCCTTTTCCACTCCATCATCAGTTGCCAAGATCATGGTAATATCAGAGCTCTCAAAGCAGGACTTGATGCGGTTCACATGTAGGACCCCCAAGGGGTTCCTAGGAGCTTTGAGATCCTCCAGGTAGGTGACATTGCTCTTATACACTCCATCACCAAATAGGGCCCAGACGATTGGTCTTGTAGAGCACGGGGCTCTACAGGCTGCATGACCCACTCAGGCTGAAACTCCACTAGAGTGGCATTCTGGTCATCCCAGCATTTCATGTCCTCCTGGCTGGCTTCTAGGTTCTCCTAGCAGGCTTCCTGAAGCATGCTGGTTTGTTGCAGAGGGCCAGCATGTAGCTAACCACATCCTAGGGGGCTCTTGTGGGAGTTTGCTCCAAGCTCTCCTTCACCACATTGAGAGAACCTTCCATGGTACCACCCTGTATGTAAACAACAGGCATCGTAGGAGGAGGACATCCTACTTTCACCTCATGGGTAAGATAGACCCATAATCATGCCTTTCAGGGATCATGCAAACCCAGGTAGCTGTCTGTGAATGAATGCCTGTACCCAAACACATGTGTCTAAAACATGACTGCAAGTCACTCCATGATGCATGTCAACAGTCAGGGTGCAAACCTTACTTATTACACATGTGCAGTTCACTTTTCCACATGATGCCACATTAAGGTCATAGAGGAACATATAGTGGTTCTAAACTCTAGGCCTACCTGTCATGTCCCTCATTGCTACTGCATTTCTACATGCCAAATGACATGCTATGACGCATGAGGGAATGTGTCAGACAATAAACAATGGTGACACACTCCTTAATGTGGCACAACATGAAATGTGCCTTCATTGAACTGCACTGACCTCCTGGTTAGTGTCTGCTGCCCTCCCCAGTTCCTCTGGCTGCTGCCTTTGCCTGGGATGAATGGAGAGCCTCCTGAGTCTCAGTTCAAGACCCTCCTCCATCCACAGGCTCATCCCTGAGCTTCATCCCTTGTGGTGTAGTGGCCATCACAAGCAAGTATTTTCTCTCTGCCTCTCCTTTACTCTTTTTCAGCCTTTTTCACTTGTTTTTCCTTTTCTTGCCAGCTCGCTTCCTTTCCTCTGCCCCTCTCCCGTGCCACTCTGGCCCCTGCGGCCCTGCCCCCTCTCCCCTTCAAAGCACCTTTCCTGCCCTCCCACCTCTCAGCTGACCACTTCCCCCGCCCTTCTTAATGGTGTCCAGGTGCAGCGGGTGCACTGCTGGCTCGCAAAAGGCAAGCCTCCCTGCGCCCGTCCAAGCCCGGACCGCCCCCAGCACCCTGGATCTCTGTTGAACCACCCCCTGGCCAGCCTCCATTACGATGCTGAGACCCTCCTCCGACTCAACACCGGACGTCTCAGCAACTGCTGCACTATCTCTCCAAAGGACACCCACAGACCTTTCACCTACAGGAACTGCAACCTAAGCGCCAGCCTCAACAAGCTGAATGTACTCTCCACACACAGAGAAACCAACATCCTCCAGAAACCTCATCAACTGCCTGCTCCTGAACATCCGCTCCCTCCACAAACACACCACCGAACTCTGGGATTTGATCGATACCACCCAACCGGACATCGCCTTCCTTACGAATACCTAGAACAACCCCACCTTGGCACCAGACATCACCATCGTCATTCCCGATGGATACAGCATCCTAAGGAGGGACCGGCCCTCCTACCCCGCAGAGAACTCACCATCGTACACAAGTCCTGACTACGAGTCAAGGCTTTCCCAGGAGAACTATGCACCAGAATGGAACACCTTCACTTCCTGGTCCACGCCAACCACAACTCCTCCATCTGCAGCACCCTGGTGCACAGGCCACCTAGCCCCTGCGCAGCATTCATAGATGACATTGTAGACATCGCTACCCCCCAGGCTCTGGCATCAGATGACTACTTCCTACTCGGTGATCTCCACACCCACACACATCGCAGGACACACACTGTACCCCATCTTCACCTCAAACAACTGGATTAACATCAAGACCATCTCCCCCCAAGACTGGACCAGCCACCGGTGCATACACTTCACAATCACCACACCCCCAGGATCCCCCACAGGAAATGAAATGAAATCACCAATGAGCAACTCACCTCATCTCTTGCCAAATCCCTCCCTCCGATGATGCCAACACAGCAGTGCACAATCTCAACGTATAGATCACTGAAACCAGTGAAGACCTCGTCTCCTTCAGAGTTGCAACTGCCTCCCACCCCCGAAACATCAAGAACGCAAGGAAGGACACACTCCGGGATCGCATCAACTCCTCCACACACAACTCTAAGGAACTCTTCTCAGGCATCAATGAGTTCACAAATCCCTCCTTCGAAGCCACCAGCATCCCTCCGTCACAGGACCTCTGCGACAAACTCGCCACCTTTTTCCACTGCAAGATCCAGGCCATCTACGACAGCTTCCTCCCGGAAAATCCTACTACTGGAACCTGCGACTGAACACCCCCCCCAGAACCCACCCAGACCATCCACAGCTGGTCCATGCTCACCATGGAGAAAACAGTCAGCATCATGAACAGAACCCACTCCGGAGCCTCCACAGAACCCTGCCCACACCACATATACATCAGAGCCAGCACATCCATCGCCCAAGCTCCGGAACACAATAAACTGCTCCATCAACACTGGCACCTTCGACGTGGACTGGAAACACGCTGAAATACACCCTCTCCTGAAGAACCCCTCGGCCGACCCATCAGAACTAAAGAATTTCTGGCCCATCTCGCTGCTACCTTACCCTGCCAAAGTACAGGAGAAAGCAATCAATGCAGAACTGTGGAATTTCATCGAGGCCAACAACTCCCTGGACAGCTCCCAGTCTGGTTTCCGCAGCAACCACAGCACAGAGACAGCCCTCCTGGCAGCCACTGAGGACATCTACTCCTTCCCCTCCGGGAGGACTCAGAGGGTTAGACTCCTGCCCCACACATGCAGATCCACAGGAGTCAACTGCAGAGTCCCCCAAGGATCCTCACTGAGTCCCACACTGTTCAACGTATACATGGCCCCTCTCGCAGCCATTGTCAGAAGCCACGGTATGAACATCGTGTCATATGCTGATGACATACAACTCATAATTTCCCTCACCAAAGACCCGGACATGGCTAAAAGGAACTTCCACTCAGGAATGGAAGCCGTCACCACCTGGATGAGAGAAAGCTGTCTCATGCTCAACTTCGAAAGACTGAGCTCATCATCTTTGGAAATGCCACCTCAGCTTGGGATGACTCCTGTTGGCCCACATCCCTCAGCGCCCCCCCTGCAACGATTGAGCATGCACGCAAACTAGGCATCATCCTCGACTCCTCCCTATCCATGACCTGCCAGGTAAACTCAGTTGCCTCCTCCTGCTGGCACACTCTCCGTAAACTTCAGAAGGTCTTCCGATTGATCCCAGAATGCTGCCGCAGGACAGTCACCCAAGCCTTAGTCACAAGCAAGCTCGACTATGGCAATGACCTCTACGCCGGCACCTCGACTAGAAACATCAAAAAACTACATCTCATCCAGAATGTCACTGTCAGACTCCTCCTGAACCTCCCACTGAGAAAATATCTCCCAGCACATGAGGACCCTCCACTGGCTCCCGGTCGAGAAACAAATCACCTTCAAGCTAGTCACCCACACTTACAAGGTCATACACAACGCAGGGCCAGCCTACCTGAACCACTGTGTCTCCTTCCACACCCCACCAGATCCCTCTGCTCCGCCCAGCTAACCCTGGCCACCATCCCTCGCATTTGTAAAACTACCGCCTGAGGACCATCCTTCACCTACATTGCAGCAAAGAGCCGGAACAACCTCCTCCTGCATCTCAGACAAACACATCATTCACCATCTTCGGGAAGAACCTCAAGAGAGGCTCTTCGGATGAGGCCCCTTCCCCCCAGCGCCTTGAGACTCTCATGGGTGAGTAGCTGCGCTTTACAAAAACGGATTGATTGATTGATTGCACTGTCACTATCCTCAGAGGGATAGCCTCTGGGTACCAGGTGGCTTTGTTCACCAACACCAGAAAAAAATCTGTTGTCCATGGCTGTCTTGAAACATAGAGGCCCCACAATATCAATGCCAACCAACTCAAAAGGGGGGCTAGTGACCGGTAAGGAATGCAGGTTGCCATGCTCTTACCTTCTGCCTTGTCACTCACCTGGCAGGTCTGATAGGACTTAGAGTATGCAGCTGAGGCCTTTGTTATTTGAAACCTATAAAAGTGTGTGACACGTCTGTCCAAGGTCTTGTTCTGCCCCAAATGACCTGCCTGTGGCACATCATGAGCCAGACCCAGTAGGAAGGATCCTTGCACTGGGGGACCACCAACACGTGTTGCACCAGGCTCAGGATCCTTAGGCTCACTATAAAGACGACCATTCTCCCAGTTAATCAGGTGCTTGCCAGAGGCGTCACTAGCTGCCTGGCCCTCACCTGCCACCGAAGACCCAAAATAGTAGGCCACGCTCTCTACACGACAGCTCTGATTAGCAAACAATACCATGATGTAAGCCCTAGCAAGAAATTCCACCTAAGTGGCCCATACATGTCTCAGACCATAGGCATGCATGCCACCTGATTTAGCAACAGTTGGCCGCAGGAAAATCTGAATCTCAGACAACTGCAGTTGCATAGCTGAAGTTGGGCAATCATAATGACCATTCAACAAGTAGGAGACCTCATCACTCTCAAAGCTTTGCCCATGAAGCAGACCTCAGGTACCTGTTGGCATACAAAAGTATCCCAATGTAAAGAAAATTCCCACAGATCCCACACAAGGTCATGCACACTCATATTTGCCACATATATAATTACCCAACAATAAAGAATACTGGGGGTCATTTTGCCAAGGTACCGCCGCTGAATGACCGCACCGCGGTCAAAAGACCGCGGCGGCCATTCAGACATTTCCTCTGGGCCGGCGGGCGCTCTCCAAAAGAGCGCCCGCCGGCCCAGAGGAAATGCCCCTGCAACGAGGACGCCGGCTCAGAATTGAGCCGGCGTAGTTGCAGGGGTGCGACGGGTGCAGTTGCACCCGTCGCGTATTTCAGTGTCTGCAAAGCAGACACTGAAATACTTTGCGGGGCCCTCTTACGGGGGCCCCTGCAGTGCCCATGCTCCGCAGCCATGGAGGATTCACAAGGGCAGTGGTAAACCGGCGGGAGACCGCCGGTTTACCCTTTCTGGCCGCGGCTGAACCGCCGCGGTCAGAATGCCCTCGGAAGCACCGCCAGCCTGTTGGCAGTGCTCCCGTGGTCGGTGACCCTGGCGGTCACCGGCCGCCAGGGTCAGAATGACCCCCACTGTGGGGGTCATTACAACATTGGTGGTAAAAGCCGCTTACCGCCATGCAGAAGACCGCCAACACACCACCGCGGCTGAGGAATTCCACCACGGTCATTATGACCCACAGCTCGGAATCCGCCAAAATCCAGACACCCACATAAGTCCACCACACCAAAGGTCAGTGATAAACTGGCGATAACACAACCAACACCGTCACGCCAACAGGAATACGCCCACACTATCACGTCCCACGAATCCACGCGGCGGTCTTTCAACCGCAGTATTCCATTGGCGGTACACACCGCTGCGCTCAAAATACACACACATTTACAAAACACGACCACATTGGACAAATTGAAATGCACACACCTGATACACATACGCACACCACTCCCTCACACCCAATACAATATAAAACACACACCCACATCACCCACAAACCCTTACGTCAACAATTGTGACAGAAGGCCAGAGAGAGACACCACCATCTACAAACTAGCATCCACAGGCACTCAACACCATCACTCACACAACATCCAAGCACCTCACACAACACACCTCTAAATATCACCCCACACATCACAACACACACCACCCCACACATCACCCACACCACCCCATGGCCCCGCAAAGACACCCCAGGTTCTCTGAGGAGGAGCTCAGGGTCATGGTGGAGGAAATCATCCGGGTAGAACCACAGCTATTCGGATCACAGGTGCAGCACACCACCATAGCTAGGAAGATGGAGCTATGGTGAAGACTCGTGGACAGGGGCAATGCAGTGGGACAGCACCCAAGAACACGGGATGACATCAAGAAGAGGTGGAACGACCTACGGGGGAAGGTGCGTTCCGTGGTCTCAAGACACCACCTTGGGGTTCAGAGGACTGGCGGCGGACCCCCGCCTCCTTCCCCAGAACTCACTACATGGGAGGAGCAGGTCTTGGCTATACTGAATACTGAGGGCCTCGCAGGAGTAGCTGGAGGAATGTACTCTGGTAAATCAAACCTTTAACTACTTCATCCCCCACCCACCTGCATGCTATCACACACCCCCAACCTCACCCTCACCCCCATCACTCCAACTCCTCACGTATGTCCCAATATCACAAACCGCACATCCCAAACCCAAGCCATGCATGTAACACCAAAGCATGGACACCCATCACCAAAGCATGTCCACTGCACATACCCATACACCCCCCTAAACCATTATCACACAAGGTCCTACACAGGAATGCAAGCACTGGGGTACACGGTCACCCACCCATTGCACACCATGGCACACACAGCTGCAATAATCATGCCTTTACACCCCTGCAGGACCCCTACCCAACGCCACTGGACAGGAGGGTCCAGATATGTCCACTCCACCCACGGAAGAGGCCCACAGTGATGACAGCAGCTCTGTCCAACTGGATCAAGATGACCAGCTCGGCCCATCTGGGACCTCGGGACAGTCGGTTCCCCTCACACTGGCACAGGCCACTACAGTGCTTCCCCCCTCTGGAAACACCAGCCCAGCACCCACCCAGCGGGCCCATGCCTCTGTCGCCGGGACACGTCAAGCAGCAGTGTGTCCACCACTGCAGGGAACCCAGGCAAACCCACCACCCCAACTACACCAGGGCCCTGGTGGCAGTGGGCACACGGTTCAGAGGACAGAGGCCCAGGAAAACCGGGGAACTGGGAGGGCTGCTGTGCGACAGGGTGAGGACAGGCCCAGGGAACCTACACTCCACAAAGCCCTCTACAACATCATAGGAGCCTACCACCATTCCCAGGAGACGATGGCAACGGTACTGGCCAAGTTTCAGGAGACCCAGCAGCTGCAGGAGGAACAGTATCTGGGGTTCAGGGAGGAACTCAAATCCATCAATTCCACCCTGGGCACTATTGTAGGGGTGCTGAAGGAACTCGTCAACACCAGGAGGGACACTGTGGCACAGCAAGGGGCCCCTGACACTAGCCTGGACGATGAACTGCCCACCACCTCCGCCGGCGCTAGTGGACAGGGGGCACCGCCGCAGGACCACCACACCAGCACCCCACCCCTGCAGATGGAGAACCACCCCGCAAGCGGTCCCTGAGATCCAGGACAAAGACAGAGAACAATGCCAGGACCCCCGCCAAGAAATGAGACCACCCTGATTGTCATCCGTCTGTCCCACTTTGTCACCCTGTCCATCCTTAAACTGCCCCAGCTCCACTTCCTATGCCCCTTTGGACAATGCACCTGTGAGACTAATAGACTGGACTCTGCCATGGACATTCCTCCACCATCACCCCTGACCATTTTACAACCCCGTCCACTATTTAGCACCTAAATAAACACCCTTAAATCACAAAACAATCAGGAGTCTGTCTGTGCTTTCAAAAATGTGTATTAGCAATTACAGTGGCAAAATGCTATACCAAATGTAATGTCAACATACCTATGTCACACAGCTCTAGTCCATGCGGAAACAAAGCAGATGTCACACAGTGGAACCCACATCTGTGAAATCGTAAGGGAAAGTGAAAACTCAGTGACCATACACTGGGTGAAAATGACAGACAGATGAGAGAATTAAATCAGATGTAGCAGGCAGAGTTGTCTTCTTACCTGTGTCTCACTGGAAGTATTGCTGGATCACCATGTTCCTGTTGTCTATGTCCTCTTCTTCTGCTTCCTCATCTTCACTGTCCACAGGCTCCACAGCTGCCACAACTCCTCCATCTGGACCATCCTCCTGCAGAAAAGGCACCTGTCGTCACAAAGCCAAGTTGTGAAGCATACAGCAGGCCACGATGATCTGGCATACCTTCTTTGGTGAGTAGAATAGGGAACCACCTGTCATATGGAGGCACCGAACCTGGCCTTCCGGAAGCCGAAGGTCCGCTCTATAATCCTCCTAGTTCACCCATGGGCCTCATTGTAGCGTTCCTCTGCCCTTGTCCTGGGATTCCTCACTGGGGTCAGTAGCCATGACAGATTGGGGTAACCAGAGTAACCTGCAAATGTCGAGGGACAACTGTTAGACACACACTAACTCATAGGGACATCCCCAGACACCTAGTCACACTGTATTGGGTCCATGTCCTTACCTAATAGCCACACCCGGTGCCTCTGGAGTTGCCCCATCACATAAGGGATGCTGCTATTCCGTAGAATAAAAGCATCATGCACTGAGCCAGGAAATTTGGCATTCACATGGGAGATGTACTGGTCGGCAAAACACACCATCTGCACGTTCATAGAATGGTAACTCTTCCGGTTTCTGTACATCTGTTCACTCCTGCGGGGGGGACAACGCCACATGTGTCCCATCAATGGCACCTATGATGCTGGGGATATGTCCCAGGGCATAGAAGTCACCTTTCACCGTAGGAAAACGATGTAGCTCTGCATGTGTTTCAGCAGGGCAGACAACACTTTGGACAGCACGTTGGAAAACATAGGCTGGGACATCCCTGATGCTATGGCCTCTGTAGTTTGAAAAGACCCACTTGCTAGGAAATGGAGTGCTGACAGCACCTGCACTTGAGGGGGGATTCCTGTGGGATGGCGGATAGCAGACATTACGTCTGGCTCCAACTGGGCACACAGTTCCAGGATTGTGGTACGATCAAGTCTATAGGTGATGATCACATGTCGCTCCTCCATTGTCGACAGGTCCACCAGCGGTCTGTACACTGGAGGATGCCGCCATCTCCTCACCTGCCCCAGTGGACAGTGCCTATGGAGGAGAACAGCAAGCAGAGAGTCAAGCAACTCTGAGGTACATAAACACAGCTTAATCGGAAAATATTAGCAAATCGACATATGCCTGTATTAGTGTTTAAGCAAGGCCTAGATATGTGTGACGCAGTCCAAAAAACGCAATGTGGGCCTCTAAAATGGCAGCTGCCTGACCTGTAAAGTGGGACAAGGGGATGTGAGGTAACTGCGCTGGCGTTGTACACCGTCGCGGTAGGCGGTCGAAGACCGCGGCGCTATCCTGCATTGGTTAGCATTGGGCCCTATGGGTCCCAGGAGCCAATGACGACGTATGCCGGCAGTGACGGTACGCACCGCCGTGGACGTGACCACCATTTTCTGTCTGTTCAGTCACTTGATACCTGACCTTCGACAGGAGAGGACCTACACTGCAAGTGCTGCTGTGACCTCAGTCTGGAAGAGACAATGGCTCAGGTGTCTGGGGAAAAAGGCCTCTGCCTTCAGCACGAGGAGTTGGAGAAACTAGTGGATGGGGTCCTCCCCCAATACACGCTACTCTACGGTCCTCCTGACAAACAGGTAATTACACTGTGAGCATGCTGTATGGGCAATGCCTGTGTGGAGTGTTGTGGATGAAAGATGGGGGGTGAGAATGAGGCGTGCATGAAACGACGGTGAGTGCATGTGCGTCATGGCAAGGGTAGGGATGCAGGCCAATGACTGTGACGGTGAGGATGCTAATATATTCTCCTTTTCCCCTGCACTATTCCTGTAGGTCAGCGCCCACCAGAAGAAGGACCTTTGGCGTGCCATCGCCAAGGAAGTCCGGACCCTGGGGGTCTACCACAGACGGAGCACCCACTGCTGTAGGAGATGGGAGGACATTCGCTGCTGGAGCAAGAAGACGGTGGAGGCCCTGCTGGGGATGGCCTTCCAACGTGGGAGGGGTGCCCGTCGCACCATGAGCCCCCTGATGTTCAGGATCCTGGCGGTGGCGTACCCGGAGTTGGATGGGCGCTTGAGGGCATCACAGCTGCCACAAGGGGGTGAGTACACTCTCATTCTGCTGATTTAGCGCGCATAGTAGGGTGGGTGAGGTGGGATGTGGGTTCCCCTAGGCCAGGGCGAGTTTAGTAGGCAAGGTACCTTCTTAAGGCAGGCCCTGTGGCACCCCACCCAACTACACCTAGTCAGGCTCCAGGGACATCCATGTGTTCAGCAATCGGGCATAGCCTTGTAACCCATGTCCCTGTGATTGATTAGCGAACTCCAAGTGCATGGTGTAGTGCAGGGGGCTTCTGTGTCTGTAGTGTCTGCCAACGGTAGCGGTATTGCATGCACTTAACATGTCTTTCTTCTGTCTTCCCCCCCTTTTTGTGGTCTCCCTGTTCTTGTGTGCATTAGCATCATCAGGCGGAGGAGCAGTGGCACCGGAGCAGGGGGGAGCTGTATCCCACATGGCCCTGGAGGGTGACACAACGGAGTCTGAATTCAAAAGTGGGATGGAGGGCGAGGGGAGCTCCATGGCGGGACAGGAGCAGAGACCAGCGATACGGACTCCTCCTCTGATGGGAGCTCCCTTGCGGTGGCGGGCCCATCTGTGCCCCCCCCATCTACAGGTACAGCCGCCACCCCCCCTACCAGCCCCGCCCTCCCAGCAGCCCCTCAGCGTTTGCCCAGTGGCCGCTCACCCAGGAGGGTGCGCATCAACTTCGCCCCAGGCACCTCAGGCCCTGCCCCTGTCACCCCTGCTGCCCTCGGTGAGGAGGCCATTGACCTCCTGAGATCCCTCACTGTTGGGTAGTCTACCATTTTGAATGCCATCCAGGGTGTAGAGGGGCAGTTGCAACAAACCAATGCATACCTGGAGGGCATTCATTTTGGTCAGGCAGCCCAACAGCGAGCTTTTCAGACTCTGGCATCAGCACTGATGGCAGCCATTTTCCCTGTCTCTAGCCTCCCCCCTCCAACTTCCTCCACCCAGACCCAAACTTCTGTACCTTAGCCTATCCCAAGCACACCATCAGACCAGCAAGCACACACCTCAACACACAAGGGAGGCTCTGGCAAACATAAGCACCAAATATCCCACAGGCACTCACGCAAGCATCATACACATGCAGACACACCAACATCCACTGCCTACACTGTGTCCCCCTCCTCCTCGTCTCCCTCCTCCCTCCCTGTCTCGGTTCCACTCACACCTGCATGCACTGCATCCTCAGCCACTACGTCCATCACCAGCACACCCACCACCACACCCTGGTCACGTGCAGTCACCACCACCGCTACCATTCACATATCCCCTGTGTCCTCTACCAGTGTGTCTGTGAGCCCACCTCCCAAGGTACACAAACGCAGCCACACACACACCCAACAGCCAGCCACCTCACAACAGCCTCCAGCCCATGCACCTTCACCCAAAGTCACCAAATGTACACCTCCTATAACCACTACCTCTTCCTCCACTCCCAAACCCCCTCCATCAACCCGTCCCAGTGTTTCCCAAAAACTTTTCCAGTTCAACCCTGACCTTTTTCCCTCACCTCCCCCACCCCTTCAGTCTCCTAGGGCCTGCCTCTCCAGGTCACAAAACAGCACCTCAGCCACAACATCTGTGGGACCAGTGGTGCCAGTAGTAACCAGCTTCTGGAGTGCGCCAGGCAGCAGGGCAGCCAGTGTGGCAAGGCGCCAGTGCACAGACAGTCCCCCACCTGTAAAGCAGAAAACGATGGCCAGTGCCCGGCGGGAGAGAGGAAAGAAATCAGCCACCAAAGCCACTCCCAGGGGTGCAGTTGGGGGTCTGCCCAGGACACCGCTGCCACCAGCACAGCTGCCCAGGACACCGCCGCAACAAGCACCGCAGGCCAGTGAGCGCCAAAGATTCCGACGCTACTGAGGTCGCCACGAGCAGGATGAAGTACTCTGGGCACCAAGCCCCCTCCAGAACCAGTTGAGAAAGGCATCCACTACCTCAGTCCTTGGCAGGATGAAGCACTCTGGGCACAACGCCCCCTCCAGAGCCAGTGGAGAAAGGCATCCACTACCTCAGTCCTTGGCAGGATGAAGCAACCTGGGCACAAAGCCCCCTCAAGAACCAGTGGAGAAAGGCATCCACTACCTCAGTCCATGGCAGGATGAAGCACTCTGGGCACAACGCCCCCTCCAGAACCAGTGGAGAAAGGCATCCACTACCTGAGTCCTTGGCAGGATGAAGCACTCTGGGCACAAAGCCCCCTCCAGAACCAGTGGAGAAAGCATCCACTACCTCAGTCCTTGGCAGGATGAAGCACTCTGGGCACCAAGCCCCCTCTAGAACCAGTGGAGAATGTTATCCACTTGAGAGACGGTGGCTTTGCACTCCCCAGGATTGAACAGTTGGCAAACCACCCACATTAGAGACTTGTGAGGCATCCACTTCCTCAGTCCTTGGCAGGATGAAGCACTCTGGGCACAAAGCCCCCTCCAGAACCAGTGGAGAATGTTATCCACTTGAGAGTCTGTGGCTTTGCACTCCCCAAGATTGAACAGTGGGCAAACCACCCACTGTAGAGACTTGTGAGACTGTGGCTTTGCACTCCACAGGATGAAGCAATGGGCATGGAGCCCCCTCGTGGATCCGGCGTCGTGCACTCATCCAGCTGAGGTGCCCACCCTTGCCTTCCCCCCCTGAGGTGCCTGTTTTATTTCTATCGGATGTCCCAGCAGTGGTCTCTACGTCTTGTTCGGGTATCTTGTGTGGGCCTCGCCCATGCATTTTGAGCCCAGTGGTCCGCGGACTATGATGGTGGAATCCCTTGGACTTGTATTCTTGGTGTAAATATCTGTTTAAAGTGTGCATATCTTTGTCTATGTATCTATTTTTGATTCATGTCTTTAAAAATATTACAATCAATCGACTCATTTCCTTTTGTCCTTGCATTCTTCCGAGGGGTTGGGGGGTGTAACTGTAATGTATCATGATGTATTAGTGTGTGTGTTGTCGTGGGTGAGGGCGGGGGTGGGGATATTGCATTTTGCATGTGTGTCACTGTTTTATCCCACCCCCTTCCCTGTGTCAGAGGTGCAGTACTCACTGTGGTCTTCGCCGCCGGCGTTCGTGCTCCTGGTAGAGGAGCAGGAAGATAAAGGCTGGAAGAATCTGGAGCTCGGGTTCCATGGTGTCCTGGTTCCTCGTGGGATGTGTAGAGGTGAGCGTTTTCCCTTCCAAGTCCTGTTTCCACCGTGTTTTTGTTTGCGGTGAATCCGCCCTGGAAAAGGTGGCAGATTGGACTGTTGTAATTCTGTGGGTGGTACATTGTCCCCCGCCTGTTTGTTGGCGGTTACCACCGCGGTATTTGTTTGTACCGCCTTGGCGGTCGGAGTGTTAAAGTGGCTGTCTATGTTGGCGGTTTCCGCCACCGTCGTAATTCCATTTTTTTTACTGCCGGCCTGTTGGCGGTTTTACCACCGCTTTAACACCGACCTCCAGGGTTGTAATGACTACCTGTATGTCCAATATGTCAGGCAGAGATGCCCCCAAAAATACATAACACAAGGAATCAGAAAGCCCCAGGATAGCCACCACTAATATCTGGCAGCCATTAAATTGAGACACTCTGAGTGCTTCAGTAGAAGCCATTAGTCCTTTGCATGTTAGAGAGACACAGAAATTTCAAGGACTTGTAGAAAGCCCTCAACATGTTTGACAGGGAGAAACAACATCACTGTCCCCATCTTGATCATGCAAATTCAGGTGGCTGTCTGTGGATGAATGCCTGTACCCAAACACATGTGTCTAAAACATGACTGCATGCATGCTAACTGTCATGGTACAAACATTACTCATTACACATGTGCAGTTCACTTTTTCACATGATGCCACATCAAGGTCATAGATAAACACATTGTGGCTCTAAACCTCAGGCCTACCTGTCATGTCCCTCATTGCTACTGCAGTTCTACACGCCAAATGGCATGCTATAATGCAAGAGAGAATGTGTCAGACAAAAAACAATTGGGACACACTCCTTGATGTGTCACAACATGAAATGTACCCCCATTGTAAATGTACCATTCAACTCACAATTTGCCATGCACATATATGTGAGGAAATACAGACATCAGTCCATCAACATAGGTAGATCTAGTTTGAAAATGCAGATTACAAACATTTTCTAACAAGAAAGAGACACATGCTGACATATAGGCACAAGGAATGTTGGCAACAGTGATGGCCCAAAAATCATGTCAATGAACAATTCACACTTACCAACAGAACGTGGTGTTCTATAGCTTCATCCAAAGAGTAATATGATGCCTGCCACATGTATGTTGGACACCTTCACATTGCTGACTGCAGAGAGGCACCAGCACATACCATAAACAGAAAGAAACAAGCTTCTGAGTGGCAGATGCCAGCATACAAATTTACCCAGACACATGGCTGAGGACAGTGACCCATCGCCTACTTACCTTTGGCCTGGAACACTGGGGAGTAGTGGTTTGTTGCATAGAAAACTACACACACTACAACAACAAACAGTACATGATTGATCTATGTACACAGCCATAGGTGGTCCTTCCAGAGTAAGTGGTTTGAGGATGCCACCAAGTTTTTTTACTAGGTCCTTGGTCCAATAGAGAAGGCACATCAGTAAAAAAAACACACAACATGTCGACACAAACAATCTCTCATCTAATGTGTGACACATGCTCATCTCTAATTGTCAAGGGTAGCTGTCAGGACCTCACTCAATCACTAGGCAATGGGACAGGCAGAAATATGTCCTGTACTCAACCCCTTGTGGCTGCTGTGCTGTCCTCAATTATCCATCAAGCTCCAGATAGGCCACTGCCAGAATGCAGGCCATGATGGGGGGGTCATAGTCCAATGGACACCCTGCCCACATTGGGAGGACAGCCTTAGCTGGGCCTCTGCGATCTTCCAGGCCCAGCCACACAGTTCCATCCACCCTTTCCTGCAGTGCGAGCTCCGCTGGCTCTGCACCCTGTGGACCCTCAGGGTCCGCAGCATCTTGGAGATGGCTTTCCACATCCCTTTCTTTTGATGGGTATTTGCCTGCATGAATGCAAAAGACAAATCAAGAGATCATGAACACAAGTTACATCACAAATGGTTGAGTCACGTACATGTCAGTAACATCAAGCTAGGAATTTCTATTTTGTACATAGCCCCCAAGTACGTCACAAGACATTAAGTACAGGGACATAACTACAGATACACATTGCCCGATCTGCAGACCAACCCACCACTCTGCTCAGACACTGCAATGACTAGGCAGGTCAACTGACATCATGTGGGGCATGCTCTAGCAAGCTGACTGAGATGTGAGCCACTATGAGACAAGTCACGCCTCTGTGGCTTCTGAAAGGTAGACTCCTTAGGCATGAATGAACCAACACATTCACACTCTGTGAGAATTATTCTCGATATACATTCTCTACAAACTACTGCCAGAGTACAAACTCAAGCATTACACATGGGTAACAATGAAGGGATTTCATGGTGGGTACAGAATGTGTCTAGCCTGTCCATGTGTGGACATGTGTATTAACAAATACAGACTCATGCCACTTCAGGGGGTGGGGTTCCATGTCATGTATCTGTACCACATAATAAATGTTTGGCCATATGTGTCTATCCCACAGAGATTGGCAGCCAACAAACAAAGGAATACATTGTCCATTTTCTGCTATGCGACCAAACTACTGAGTCACATATCATGGCCTCCAAGGAATCAACACACTGTCTGCACTGTGGAAATGTCAATAATGCAATGAGCCTGCACAGAGCATATATGACCTGTATGAAGGTGACAACAGGGATGTGAGACTAAGGGACCTGTCAGGAGTCAGAGACATACATTGACAATGATGCCAAGTGCACCTCTGGCACAGATCAGTAACTTACCCCTGGACCCATTCACAATCTGATCAAAGGAATGATGCATTTTAAGCAGCATATTACCGCAGAGCCTGATATTGGCCACATGACAGAATCTGCTGGGGTACAGGGAGTGGACATAGTGCCACAGTTACATAGCCATAATGACTCCGCCCCAGCTTAGACTGGGATCTATAGTAGGAGATGCATGTGACTGACCCTGGTCTCTGCATGATGAGCAGACAGAACATACACAACACTACATTCCCATCACTTCTATGCATAACAGTACATAATGTAGTCAAAAGCATATTGGCATGTGGGGTGAGTGGCAACCTGAAGGGTAGAGAGAGTGATGACATGCCTTACAAACAGCAGTCTAGCAAGGGCAAATGTGTGTCAAGAAATCTATGTGGCAACACACACTTAGCTCACATAACTCATAACTAATGCATGCAACATGTGTACTCTTCTCCTGCTGTCATGCACTTACATGTTGTCTCACGTATACAACATTCATGAGGAACGGGATGTCAGTGGATGGCTGTAATGGTGCCTCACCAAGGGCCACATGTAAAAAAGATCCGGTTTTGCGACTCGCAAACTGCGAGTCGCAAAACCGGATGTACAACAGTGTACTTTACACTGTTTGCCATTCCCAATGGGGTCACAAATTACCTATTCCATGAATATTCATGAGGTAGGTTGCAATTTGCGACCCCATTGGCAATGGCTGCCCTTACAGGGATGGTGGCCTGCTGGAGACAGCAGACCACCATGTCTGTGACTGCTTTCAAATAAAGCAGATTTTTTTTTATTTTTTTTATTTTTTTAATGCAGCCCGTTTTCCTTAAAGGAAAACTAGATGTATTTCAAAATAAAAAATGAAAAGGTTTCTTTTCATTTTTTCAGAGCAGGCAGTGGTCCGTGGGACTACTGCCTGCTCTGAAAAAATCTTTTCGCTGCCATTCACAAAGGGAAAGGGGTCCCACAGTCCCCTTCCCGTTTGCAAATGGGTTAGCAGCAGTTTGAAACTGGTGCTAACTGTGATTGTTTTGCAACCGCTTTAGCGGTCACAAAACAATCATACATACAAGTTGGATTCGGTATTAGGAAGGGATGCCATTGACACGCCCCTTCCTAAAACTGAATCGCAAATCCCAAAAAGCGTTTTTCAAGTCGCAAACAGGCTGATTCTGTGAATCAGGCCATTTACGACTTGAAAAATGCTTCGTACATCTGGCCCCTAGTTCTGTGCATCCAAAACAAGGTAGATCTGGGATCACAAAAAACATACACATAACAATGTGAATGAACTTGACATATGGCACTGGCTACCAATGCCTGCACATTGTTCATCCCATTGATACAACACAGACTGAACTTACAGGCACATGAGTATTCTGTCTGGCACACATAGGCACATTCTAGCCTGTGAGGAGGGAAAGGATGGATAAGTACAGAGAAAACTGTGCATATCAGACACTTACCTACTCCTCTTGTGCAAAATAAAGCTGTTCATACAGGAGTAGGACATCAGTCACCTGCCTCTCAAGCTCCTCCAGTGAGAAGTCAGGGGCCCTATCACCTGCTGGACGTGACATGATTGCTCCTAGAGGCGGTACAGAGCAGTTCAGTAGTGGAGGTGTTGCTGGCAGCAGAGTCAGGAGTCATATGAGGGATTTTGTAGAACATGATGGTCAAGTTCACCACATGCGTGGTTGTCACCGCTGGTGGGCACAGCCATTGGCCCGTGACCACCACTGGCAACAATGTTAGCCTATGGATGTGTCTGCTGCGGTTGCAACCGCCTACCACCAAGATGACTTCCTCTGGCGGTCGCGGGCAGGTCCCAATTTACAGTGGAGTAGGTCAGGCAGTTGACATTTTAGATGCCTGAAAAGCAGTATTGTGCATCCTAAAATTGCATCACACCTCCGAAAATGTTGCTTCGAGCACAAAAAGCAGCTTTTCTTGTCTTTTCATGTACCTCCTTCACCATTGTGGTATGTTGCAGGGCACAGGTGGCAATTTACAGAGGGCCATAGCCCACCCCCATCAAAGTTATTTTTTAAGCTAGGGACATGCAGTCACATTACGAGTGGCATTTGTAATCCATATTCTTGTTGAGGTACAGATACATGATGTGTATATATGTTTGGTAACCCAAGGGGGTAACATGTCACATGTCACCCCTGTGTTATTTTTAGCAGCTGTGATGTGGTTGTCATGTCTATCCCTCCTAATATGCCCTGTCACATAATATCATTGACATGCATTATGCACGTTCCTGGGGACACAATTAGTTATGTTAGTATTAATTTCTTGTCATACATAGATACCCAGGGAAGGGGAGGATGCAACAACCTCCTGTTTACCTTCCACTGCCAGACCTTCAGACCATGGAAGAACAACATATCCTTATGTACTACCATCTAAATCAGTGAACAATAGTGGACTTATGTTGTCAGTTAGAGCCAGATCTGATGCCAGCCATTAGTTATCCAATCAGCATATGACCCATTGTACAAGTCAGGTCACTGTTGCACTTCCTAGCCGCAGGGTCCTTCCAACATACCGTGGGCCTATCTACTGGCATGTCCCAGCCTATGGTCAGTATGGTGTTAAGGGATGTTCTCTAAACAATGTTGAAACACCTGGACAGCTATATCTGGTTTTCCCAATGGCAGGATTTAGCCCATGTGAAGGCTGACTTCTATGGCTTGACACCCATCCCACATGTGGTGGGGGCTATCAATGGAACACATGATGGCCTGGTCCCACCCTGTGCCAATGAACAAGTATACCTCAACAGAAAGAACTCTCATCCCATCAACGTCCAAATTGTATGTTTGGCGATCTCTACATTTCACAGGTCTGTGCCCATTATTCAGGCTCAGCCCATGATTCCTTCATTACGCAGAACAGCTCAACCCCCCAGCTGATGTCACAGCTGTACCCAGAAAGGGCCTGGCTAGTTAATAAGTGACATCTGTCCTGTTTGTGTGTGTGCAATGTCTACTACAACAAATCTGATAAGAGGGACTCATAGTTGCACTTATGTCCCATTCTTTAACAGGAGACTCTGCATATCTAAACCATCCATGATTGTTGACGCCACTAAGCAATCCAACTACTCCAGGTGAAGTCCGCTTCAATGCGGCCCATGGAAGAACAAGGCACATCGTGGAGTGGGCTTTTGTGCTACTGAAGGCCAAATTTAGGTGTCCGGACCAAATTGATCAAGCCCTCCTCTACTCGCCCTTAAAAGTGTGTCAGATTATTGTGCCCTACTGCATGCTCGACCACATTGTCTTGCTGAGGAATATCACATACATCCCAGAGGAGTGGAAGCCAGCAGTGCCATCAGGTGAGCCTCTTGAAATGGCAAGTGAGGATGACAGTAAAGAGGATGGAGCTGCCTTGCGGAAGGATTTCATCCATAACTACTTTATTTGAGTGTAAGTATGTCATTTGATGTAATGACTGTGACTGTACATTGAACTGTAGTTGTGAGGATGTGTGGAGTAGAGTGTTATGACCAAACACTGGGGAGCTAATGCTGTACAATATTTAGCAAAAGCTTGCTTGAAGTGTTAGCCCTTGCCACTTCCCCACCTTAATGTAGCTGCTTTGTATGAGTCAGTCTCATTCC
Organism: Pleurodeles waltl; assembly: GCF_031143425.1. NCBI lineage: Eukaryota > Metazoa > Chordata > Amphibia > Caudata > Salamandridae > Pleurodeles > Pleurodeles waltl. The sequence continues at coordinate 828,573,323 of NC_090439.1, forward strand.
AATGTAGGTTGATTTACAGATGCTTGCTATGTGATTTGTGTAATAAGTATTCTTTTCAAGCCTTTGCTCCTTGTTTTCTCTTCGTACAGGTACTTTCACCATGACATCCTCATGTGGGCATTTCAGAGTTGTGACATTTTCAGATACCTGATTTTATTCTGACATAGAAAGTGGATATGGATTGATCCAGGTATTGTAGGTCACAGATTTGGGGTGTATGAGACCAGTGCCAAGGCAGCTTTAACAGTGTGTGGTGGAATTCTGAAGTGCACAATCTACTTGTTTTGTGCTGTGTTGGGCCAATTGCATAATGTGTGTGAACATTTGGGCATGACATATGTTGTCATCAAGTGCTAGCAAGACATTCACCCTTCACATAGTCTAAACACTCTTTTTGTATGACCTATATACAGCTGTAGAAATGTTTCATCATTGCAGGCCAAAGTGCCTGTGCCACAACAATGACATATGTGTTTGCCATACCACCAGATGCATGGTCATTTGTTAATTATGGCCCTGTGATCAGGGACTGTTGCACTGCCCTCTGTCTGTACCATGGTTTATGTGTTGTTAGAATACTTGGTTTTGGTATGTGAAAAGGGTCAAGTTGGTGACACTTTCCACTCTCTATTTGCCTATTCTATTTGACAATATCTGACAAGGTCCTTCCTTCTGTCGTCTGGGGGAACTGCACCTTCATATAACTATCTTGACACAATATGAGTCAGCCATACGTGGCTATTGCAGTCCAGACATTTTGACAGCTTATGTGCTGTACAGTGAAATAAAATGTTTGGTGTATACCAGACTGTGACAGGCTGAACGGTAATAAACCAGACGGAGATTGGATAATAGGGTAAGTAAGGGTTTATTTATTTAAACTTCTTTCTTTGTCCAGGTGTTTTCTAAATAAAGTTCAGTTTGTTTATGGAGTAACCCGGTTAATCTCTCTTCTTTTAACTCTGTTGTTCTTCTTCTTCCCCTCCTAGGTCAGTGTTTTCTGGGGACGTGGAGTGGCTCCAGGGAGGTACCGGCAAGAAAACAGAAGAACGCCACAGTAAGTATAAAGATGTTTCTGGGTTTTTTTTTCTCTTTAAATAGGAAATAGGGAGTGGGTAAGTAGGGAGATAGAAAGAGCGTGCAGTCACCCGTGCACAGTTTCCTAAACAAAACACTGTCTGTGCTCCAGGTAAGTAACTCACAGTGCGCCCAAATAGGTTAGGATAGTCAGTCTCCCTTTTCCTAAAAGAGACTGTGCCCTTCCCTTACTTCCCCTTCCCCTCTCACCCCTCCCCAGTTCCCTTCCCCGGTGAGGGTTTTGTATTTCCTCCCCTTGTCCCTAGGAGGGACCGTACCTTTGTGAGCCACGACCCTCCAGGGTCATGGCTGGGCTCTTGGGTCCTGATCTCCGGTGTCCCTTCGTTGGTGGGCTCTTTCTCCCCCTCTCTGCGGTCCTTCGTTCTGGTTTCTGTTGTCTCCTGCTGTCCTGGGGTGTCTCCGTCCTCTGTCTTCCTTTCGCTGCTCACCTCCTCCTCCTCTTCGCGGTCGGCGTCTTTATGGCGTCCCGCGGTTCCAACCAGTTCGAGCGTTTTCCTGTTTCCAGGGAAACGAGGCCGTGACGGGGTGAGCGTTCCCATGGTGACATGGGAACGCAGAAATGATGTGTCGGGAGAACCCGACACAGAAGCTCCTCCCGCTGCCGGTGCCGTGATCGGGGTTGCCCGATCACATACCCCATCCCAAGAACGGTCCTGCTCGAGGACCGGAGAAGGACAAAGAAACCTGGACAAGTAATCCGCAAGACCCTGTTGCGCTCCAGGGACTTGACAGACCTGGAAGGAAAAAGGCTGAAGTTCAAGAAACCAGCGCAATATCCTAGAGTTGGAATCCTTATGTGAGGCAAGCCAGGTAAGAGGAGCATGATCAGTATACAGTAGAAAAGGTCTACCCAGGAGATAATATTGCAAGGTCTCTACTGCCCATTTAATGGCCAAACACTCTTTCTCAATGGTGGGGTAATGACATTCCCGGGGAAGCAGTTTCCGGCTGATAAATATAATCGGGTGATCTCTACCATCCGAGTCCGGTTGTGCGAGCACGGCCCCAAGACCCACATTAGAAGCATCCGTGTACAGATGAAAAGGTCTAGAGAAATCAGGACATTGCAAAACTGGTTCCGAGGTAAGAGAAGATTTTAACCGGTCAAAACTAGCCCTTTGACTGTCAGAAAGAGGAACCAACTTGTTGGGGTGGTTTTTGGATAACAGATCAGTAAGGGGGGCCGCAACAGTGGAATAACCCAGTATAAATCTACGGTAGTAACCCACTAGCCCAAGAAAAGATCGCAAGTCTCTTTTCGTTTTTGGGATTGGTGCGTTTTGAATTGCTTCAATCTTAGTCATTTGCGGTTTTAAGGTACCATTGCCTATCTTATAGCCGAGATATGATATGTCAGTCTTCCCTAATATGCACTTTTTAGGATTAGCCGTCAACCCTGCTTCTGTGAGAGTGGTCAAAATTTGGTGGAGATGTTGCAGATGGTCTAGCCAAGTATTGCTAAAGATGACGACATCATCCAGATAGGCAGCAGAGAATGAATGGAAGGGTTTTAATAACCTATCCATCAACCTGTGAAAGGTTGCCAGGGCTCCGTGGAGACCAAAAGGTAGCACTGTGAATTGATATAGACCAGATTGAGTAGAGAAGGCTGTTTTCTCTTTTTCTTCGGGGAAAAGGGGTATCTGCCAGTACCCTTTAGTGAGGTCCAATGTAGACATATACTTAGCTGTTCCTGGCTTTTCTAGAACATCATCCACCCAGGGAATAGGATAAGAGTCAAACCTAGAGATTGCATTAAGTTGGCGAAAGTCAATACAAAAGCGAACCGTTCCATCAGGTTTTGGGACCAGGACTACAGGAGAGCACCAGGGACTGACAGAGGGCTCAATTACTCCTAAGTGTATCATCTTTTCTATTTCGTCTTCTATGATATGTTTCCTAGCCTCGGGAATACGATAAGGCCGTAGTCGAATAGTCTGTCCGGGTGGTGTTCTTATTCTATGATAGATCAGGGACGTTCTGCCAGGTATGTCTGAAAAAACCCCTGGGTATTGGGTTAACAGAGCGTATAACTGACCCTTCTCTGACTCGGTTAGTGAAGTGTCGACATAGGGCATATTTGCCTTTTGTTGATCCCCAGAGGGAAACAGCTCTATCTCTACTTCCTTCATGGGAGATACAAGACAACCCACTGCTATTCTCTGGCTAACCTCCTCCTCTGCTTCCCATTTCTTGAGGAGATTCACATGATAAATTTGTTTTTTTTTGGGGTTGACACTTAATTCTATGAGATAGGTGACAGGGGAGATTGCTCTAACAACCCTATATGGCCCCTGCCATCTGGCTAACAATTTTTGATCAGACGTGGGTCGCATAATCAGTACTTGGTCATTAGGAAGGAATGTACGCAGTTTACTTCCCCTATCATAATATTGTTTTTGTGTCTCTTGGGCCTTTTCCAGATGTTGTCGTACATTCTCCCATAAGTCTTGTAAATGTGATTTAAGCTTCTGGACGTATTCTAACAATGGTCGACCTTCCTCTTCCTCTTCTTCCTCCCAGGCTTCGACGGCCATATCTAAAAGGGAACGGGGTTGCCTCCCGAATACCAGTTCGAACGGGCTATGACCTGTTGAGGACTGTTCGTGGGTTCGAATGGCATAGAGAACTAAGGGCAGTTTCTGGTCCCAGTCCCTCCATGTGTCGTCGACTATTTTCTTTAATAGTGTTTTAATAGTCCGGTTGTATCGTTCAACGAGGCCATCTGTCTGTGGATGATAAACTGAAGTTTTAATTTGGGTAATGCCGAGTACCTTGCATATCTGCTTCATGAGGTTGGACATGAAGGGTGTACCCTGGTCAGTAAGAATCTCTCGGGGAAACCCTGTCCTAGTGAATACCGTTATCATTGCCTGTGCTACCGTTTTAGTCGTCATGCTGGCAAGAGGAATGGCTTCTGGGTATCTGGTTGCATAGTCTACTATAACTAGTATATATGTGTGTCCCTTAGTTGAGGGAAGTAAGGGTCCAATTAGATCCATTCCCACCCTACTAAACGGGATATCGATGATAGGAAGAGGTAGGAGGGGTGCTTTCCGGGGCCTGCCAGGTTTTTTGAGTCGACATCTAGGGCATTGTGAGCAATATTTCCTAATGTGGGCAAAAACCCCTGGCCAGTAAAACCTTCGGAGGAGATATTCCTCGGTTTTGTCCCTGCCAAAATGGCCCCCTCCCGGTTGATTGTGGGCTAGGAGGAGTACTTGGTCTCTATATGTCTCTGGGACTACTAATTGGTATTTGCGTTCCCCTGCCCTGGTAGTGGTCACCCTATACAGAAGGTTTCGTTGTACTAAAAAATAGGGACCCACCTCATCAGTTTCTTCAGTTTTTGCTGTTCTCCAAGCATGAGTGAGGGTAGGGTCCTCCCTCTGATGATGGCGGAAACTGATGGGTGCTCTATAATTCTCTGCTATCACTCTTACGGGTTGACTTGGCTCTTTTACCTCTCAAAACTGTGCCTTGCTTTCTCTTTTTTCCCGACGGGAAAGTTTCCTACGATATGGGGGACACTCAATTTCACTATAAGAAAAAGGAGCCTCGGTCCACCATTCGAAACTCTCCTTCTTTGTTTGGGTACCATTTAAGAGATGCTGCAAGTGCACGTAGTCTGTGCCAACAATACATTCTTCGATGAGTTGATCCATAACTCCCATGGGAAGGAAGTCTCTATACTTTCCCCACTCTAACTCTACTGTGGAAAGCGGGTATTGCGCCTTGTCGCCATGTATACAGCAGATAGTAACTCTTTGGCTGGTGCTTTCATCCACTGGGTCTATTAGATCTTGTCGGATGACCGATTGACTACATCCCGAGTCTATGAGGGCAGAGAGGAGGTGACCATTGATTCTTAGAGTCTGTTTAAATTTGGTGTCCCCTTTTCCTGTACATAGGACCTGGCGTCGTGTTACTCCTATCTCCATAGGTTCCACCCCCTCTGTTTTCCTGGGACACATGCAAGCTATATGTCCCCATTTTCCACAGTGAAAACATTGGGGTCCTGGTATTGGAAGACCCTCCCCGGGTTTTACGTGGAAATGGGTCTTCTACTTGATATCTCTGTGTGGGCCTTACTGGAGGGGTAATGGATTTGGAATTGGGCTGTGGTGCTATTGATCTCACATCCGTGGACCTGTGGTATGCACAGGCCAAGTCTATAGCCAGGTCTGTATCCACATTAGGATGCTGTCTTATCCAATTTTTGGTACCGGTTGGTAAGGAGTCCAAGTATTGTTCGAGGATGATTGTCTTGATAACATCCTCTCGGTTAGTTCCTATAGGTCCCAACCATTTGAGCGCCAAATCCTTAACCCTAAAGTAGAAGGTTCGGGGGTCCTCATTCTGTCCACACTTGACTTTACGAAACTTTACTCTATAGTACTCGGTATCGTGACCTACCCGTTCCAAAATGCTCTTTTTTTGATGTCTTTATAGGACGTAGTACCGTCTGGATTGGCTGCCTGATAAGCTGCCTGTATAAGACCGGTGAGTAAAGGAGCAATGTATTGTCCCCATCTTTCTTCGGGCCACTGAGCTGAAGAAGCGACCCGCTCAAAGTTAGTAAAGAATGAATCCGGATCTTCCCCTTCCTGATATCGTTGTAGAACCGAACTGGGGACATTCGGGTGAACTTTACTAGCAGCTATTGTCTCAGTTAATTTTTTCATTGCCGTCTCATGGACCAGCTGATTGTTCGCCAATATGGTGGCTTGACTCTTTAGGGCGGACTGTAATGCTTCCCTATCTTCCTTGGCCTCGCGCTGGTGAGCTTCCCAGACCAGCTGTAAATGGCGTTGGCCCTCCGCCAGTTGTTTGATCATGTCCTCTAGGCTAGGTTGATCACTCATGGTTTATACCGTTCCTCAGCCGTCGTGGTTAAAATCCCACTTCTGACACCACTGTGACAGGCTGAACGGTAATAAACCAGACGGAGATTGGATAATAGGGTAAGTAAGGGTTTATTTATTTAAACTTCTTTCTTTGTCCAGGTGTTTTCTAAATAAAGTTCAGTTTGTTTATGGAGTAACCTGGTTAATCTCTCTTCTTTTAACTCTGTTGTTCTTCTTCTTCCCCTCCTAGGTCAGTGTTTTCTGGGGACGTGGAGTGGCTCCAGGGAGGTACCGGCAAGAAAACAGAAGAATGCCACGGTAAGTATAAAGATGTTTCTGGTTTTTTTTTTCTCTTTAAATAGGAAATAGGGAGTGGGTAAGTAGGGAGATAGAAAGAGCGTGCAGTCACCCGTGTACAGTTTCCTAAACAAAACACTGTCTGTGCTTCAGGTAAGTAACTCACGGTGCGCCCAAATAGGTTAGGATAGTCAGTCTCTCTTTTCCTAAAAGAGACTGTGCCCTTCCCTTACTTCCCCTTCCCCTCTCACCCCTCCCCAGTTCCCTTCCCCGGTGAGGGTTTTCTATTTCCTCCCCTTGTCCCTAGGAGGGACCGTACCTTTGTGAGCCACGACCCTCCAGGGTCGTGGCTGGGCTCTTGGGTCCTGATCTCCGGTGTTCCTTCGTTGGTGGCCTCTTTCTCCCCCTCTCTGCGGTCCTTCGTTCCGGTTTCTGTTGTCTCCTGCTGTCCTGGGGTGTCTCCGTCCTCTGTCTTCCTTTCGCTGCTCACCTCCTCCTCCTCAACGCGGTCGGCATCTTTATGGCGTCCCGCGGTTCCAACCAGTTCGAGCGTTTCCCTGTTTCCAGGGAAACGAGGCCGTGACGGGGTGAGCGTTCCCACGGTGACATGGGAACGCGGAAATGACGTGTTGGGAGAACCCGACACAGAAGCTCCTCCCGCTGCCGGTGCCGTGATCGGGGTTGCCCGATCACACAGACACTTGTACAAATGTGTTTGTGTGTGTTGGTTGTAATCCCTAGCAGGACACTGAAACTGTAACTTGTCCCTCCATGCACTAGTAGCTTGTATGTACATAATTTTCTACACATGGTCTTACATCTCCACATTGCAAACATTGAAACAGAATGACTTTGTGATTGTTGGTATTTATTGTGAATTTGTGCTTAGAATAAAAATAAGGGACATGAAAGAACAGATAAGTGAGGGGTTCAGTTATGGTGGATGAAGTCACTGCAGTAGTTGCCACATCATTTGAAGTCCAAAGTCTAGTGTAATTCTCCCATAGGAAATGAAAGGTGGTCAAAGAACAGTAAACAGAGAGAATAATTGTCACACAAAGGAGTCTATTCAGGAATGGATCACTTGCTGGCAGTGGTTGGTGTCTTGCCATCTGATCCTCCTTTCTTTTTGGCTGGACATCCCCACTTGCATGCAGGGAGTTCTGCTGCTACAGAGGCAGGGGTGTCTGGGGCAGGTTCTTCACCTGACATGGCCTCCCTTCCAATGGCTGGCACCGATGATGAAGAGCCTAGTATTGCTGGACCAAAGGAAGGGGTGTGGCGTTGCTCCCGATCTCTGATCCGGGTACTGCTAATCTCCCAGAACACCCCTGGGGATGGTATTGGTGGCCTCCCACTTTTGAAGTGATTCCCAATGGAAGTCCCTCTGCAGCTGATTCATCTCCCGGAGTTTGGCAAGTACCTGGCCCATCACTCCTTGGGACTCTTGATAGACCCCCAAAACTTGGCTGATTGTGTCCTGGCCAGGAGCATCCCCAGAGGCCTAACCCCACTGGCCCACAGCATCCCTTCCATGCACCCTACCCCACCAGGCCTGTGCCCTTGCCACAGGGTTCCCCCCTACTACTTGTTCCAGGACCATCATTGTCTGAGGTGTTTTGCTGCGACTCAGGATCCTGGACTGGGGAGCACAAGATTGTTGCCTCTGTCCTAGGGACATTGGTTGGGTGGCGAATGGTTGCCTGTGATGGTGTGGCAGTCGGACAGGGGGCTCTCGATGTGGGCATAGTGAGACTCACTGTTGGTGTCTGACCGGTTGTCCAGATGGGCCAGAACCATCCTCCATGTCCAGATGTCCAGGAGTATCTTCATCACTGAGGGCTTCATCCATGGGGGTAGTGGCAGTCTCTTCTGTGGACTCTGTGTGCCCAGTGGCAGGTAGACCTCTTGATGTAAAAGATACAATGTTACTTGTTGTATTGTACATAGATGATTTGTAGGTTATCCTATTGTGACAGGTACCCATGCTATTGGTGTTTGAAGTTAGAGACACGAGGCATCTTGGGAGTTTGCATTCAGGTCACTCCCTCTAGTTACCAACACTAGAGAAATGTGATCCTCCCAGGTGAGTAAACTTCATTTGTGAGTTGACACACAGGGGTCTTTGGATAAGGGAACACTATGCTGGTATTTGTGAGTTTTGAAAGAAGGGGAGTTTGAAAAATGAACACTTGTTGAGTTGTTTTTGAGTTAGTGAAATAGTGCCTCCTGGACTCCCTGTTCCATACACTATACAGACGCTTTCCTCCCAGGTGAGGACACTTCATTTGAGAGATTACAAACAGGGGTCTTTGGACAAGTAAATACTGGTCTGGTGGATGGAGTTACAGAAACAGTGCCTGCTGGGAGTTTCAGTCAGTTTACTTTCTTTCCGACACACACTATACATATGTTATCTTCCCAAGTGAGTACACTTAAATGGGGAGTTGGAGCAGAGGATACTGGGCTGACTGAGTGAAGTGACAGTAACAGTGCCTCCTGGCCTTAGCAGTCCTGTGAGTTCCTGTGTTACAATCTCTATACAAATATCATCCTCCAAGGTGAGTACACTTCATGTGTGAGTTCCCAAACATGAGTCTTTGGAGGAGACTGGACTGGTGGTTGGAGTGACAGTAGGAGATCCTCCTGTGAGTTGTAGCCATGTAACTCCCTGTACTACACACAGTATCCAAATGGTTTCCTCCCAGGTGAGTACACTTCAATTGAGAGTTAAGACTCAGGGATCTTTTGAGTACAGAACACTGTGCTGGTGTTTGAAGTTACAGATACAGGGCCTGCTGTGAGTTGCAGTGATGTCACTCACTCTAGTACACACACTTGACCACATTTCTCCCACTAGTGAGCACACTTCAATTGAGAGTTCACTAACAGATGTATTTGAGCATGTGACCACTGGACTGCTTCTTGGAGTTAAAGAAACAGTGCCTGCTGGAAGTTGTTGTCCTGTCAGTCCCTGTACTACACATACTAAATGAATGTTATCCTCCCAGGTGGGTACACTTCAATTGGGAGCTAACAAACAAGGGTATTTGAAGCAGAGGATACTGGGCTGGCTGAGTGGAGTGACAGTAGCAGTGCTTCCTGGCCTAAGTAGTCCTGTCAGTCCCTGTACTACACACACTGTACATATGTTATTCTCCTAGGTAAGTACACTTCAATTGGGAGTTGAGCAACAAGGGTCTTGGAGAAGAAGTCACTGGGCTGGCTGAGTGGAGTGACAGTAACAGTGCTTCCTGGCCTTAGACGTCCTGTCAGCCCCTGTATTACACACACAATATGAATGTCATCCTCCTAGGTGAGTATACTTCAATTTGGAGTTAACAAACAAGGCAATTTGGTGAAGGATACACTGGGCAGGTTTTTAGAGTTGTAGAACAGGGCCTGCTGGAAGTTGTAGTGGTGTCAGTCCCTGTACTACTCACACTATACACAAATGTTGTTCCCCCAGGTGAGTCTACTTCAATTGTGAGATGCCAGACAGGGGTCCTTGGACAGGTGAACACTGGGATGGTGAGTGGGGTGACAGTGAATGTGGCAAAAGGTAAGCAGTGAGCATGCATGACATAGCATTATGGTGACCTTTTTATTGCTGTGACTTACCAGACTCCACTCCCCCAGGTGTCAAGCCCTAAGGATGCGGGATGGACAAGCCCTTTTTCTCCCAGGATGTGAGTTGTAAGTGAGGAGTGGGGGTGCCAACGCATGTCTTCTGGGCCTGCAGCTGGGGCTTGGAGATCATGGAATGGACCTTCCCTCTAAGGTCACTCCACCTCTTCCTGATGTCCTCTTTTTTGCCCAGGGTAGTGCCTATAGCATTTACTTTGTCGATGATTCTTTGTCACAGTTTCATTTTTCTACTAAGAGTAGTGTGCTGGGCATGGCTCCAAATAATTGTGGCTCTACTCTTATGATTTCATCCACCATGACTTTTAACTCATCGGTGAAACAGGGGTCTTTAAAGGTAACATGGTGGAAAAAAACAAAAATTAAAAGGTGACAGTGACTTACTTAAGCAGGGAAGTGCAAAAGGAAGTGACTGGAAAAAAGTGTGTGAAGGGTGTGGTATATGACGTGGAAAGAAATTGAAAGGGGTGACTATTCTATAAATGTTTTAAATATTATGCACTCTGGCTTCAGTGCTTGGTGTTGTGCATTCAGAGGATTGTGGTGTGTGAAGGGGTGTGTTTTATAGTGTCCTTTGCAGGTGTGTCCAATGTGGCAATGTGTGTCAGCTGTGTTGTTTTCAAATCCATCCAATGTGCAGTTGTGTATTTCTTTTGTGACCACGGACCGCTGTGATTTGGACTGCCATTTGCTGCATCATCATGAGTGCCCGCCACAGTGACTTTGAACTTGTAATATGGTCAGAGGTTGGTCGCTGTGCTGTTGGTGCTGGGGGTCAGAATGCCTAATTCCCGCCCTCCATACCACTGGCGATCTGCCTTCTTTGGCTGGCAGGCAGCGGTCCTGTCTGTGCAACTTGTTATACGGTGGTCTGGAAGACTACCAATATGGCAGCCTTTTAAGGATCTCCATCATGGCGGTCTGGTGGTCCGACTGCCAAACTCATAATGAGGTCCTCTGTGTTTTAGTTGTCATTTCTCAGCTTTACCTTAAAAATTTTAAACTACAAACAAAATGGTGATCTTGCTCCCTCTGCTTGTCAAATACATTTTTTTTCTAATTGTCAGAACATTTCTCAGTGTAAGTGGCCCGGGGCTGGGTGGTTATAGGGTGTTGGCCGCAAGGCCTGGCCTTCAATAATTTTATTGCAAATGTTGCAGTGATATTATTAATGATTCCATAGAAGACGTCATGACTGATGTAATATGTGGAGTAATTAGCAGTGCATAGCAAGGGTGCGAGTTATAGTTACCTCAGGGTATATAGTTTCTTGAGGTAGATAGCGCTATAACTGCTTAACTTCTATGGTTTTGTGTTTGTAAAATCTGAACCTAACTGTAACATTGTATATCCTTTGTTTTTTGTTGTCAATTTCTATTTTTTTTCTAATTCTATTTCCAAACTCTAACATCCCTGTAACCTTTTTTTCAGTGAATTTCCAGGGTCTTTTTAATGTAAAGTAATATTTAATTACCATGCATGAATCCAACTTCAGCTGCACACGGCTTTTGTCCGTGTGCAGCAGGGGTTGGCTGCAGGGCTTGGACCATGGCCCTGCTGCCAACTCCTGCATGCAGTCAGCCCCATGATGCACATAGCTGAAGCGGCCAGGCCTTGCAACCAACTCCCCGCAGGCTACCAACTCCCTGCAGGCTGACAACTCCACACTGTTGGTGTGTGAGTTGGTATGTGAGTAACTGTATGGGCATGTGACTGGGTGTGTGTGGTTGTGTGAATGCATGTGTGGGGGGCTGTGTGGCTCTGTGAGTGGATGGTGAATGGTTTTGTGGGTCTGTGATTGTATGTATGAGTGGCTGTATGGATGTGAGTGGGTGTGTGAGTGGCTGTGTGTGCATAAAAGTGGGTGTGTGAGTATGTGTGAGTGGCTGTATGGGTATATAAGTGGTTGTGTGAGTGGATGTGTAAGTGGGTGTGTGAGTGGATGTGTGAGTGGGTATGTAAGTGGCTGCGTGGGTCTGTGACTGTGTGTGGTAGTGTGTGAATAGATATGTAATTGAGCGGGTGTATTTTTTTCAGATGGGTTCTGGATCTGCAGATCTGTCCGAGGATCCTTGTGGCCCCAGATTTTTTTGGGGGGGGGCTTCCATGCCCATGTCGGGTCCTTCACAGACACCTGCATCAGTCCCATGGGGTCAGGATACCCCGATCCTGACCCCTTATATCCTATTTACACTTTATTTCCCCCGGGAAACATGTCCCAGTTCACAAAATTGGATGTGCACATTTTCACCCAGGTTGCGCCTAGCCAATCAGGGCATTGCTATTGGTGTGTACATGTCGATCCATGTCTCTGGATATACATAAATATTTGTTTTTAATAAGTTCCAATCTACTAAACATATTTACACCAAATTACAAAAAGAGAACGTTCTGGACCAAGATTTAGCTTTCTGACAAATTTGTTGCAATTCCATCCAGCAGTTTGGGCTGTAGTTGTTTTTAAAATCCCAACAGGTAATTGCACAGGGATAACGTGTTTTGAGACCTCCCTCTTTTCTCAACCCCCACTTGACAAATCACCCCAACATTTTCCAGACAGTAGTAGACGGGCACACTAGTTTTGAACATTTTGTGAAGATTCGCCAAATGGCACCAAAGTCATTAGCAAAACCAAAATGGTTTTCCTGGGGAAATTACTAACTAACTATAACTACCTACTGGTGGTATACATATATATATATAATTATATATATATATATATATATATATATATATATATATATATATATATATATATATCAGAGTGGTGATAACCACTCTGTAGTTATAGTCAGGATCCCAAGAGACTGGATTTCCTCTGATTTTGTTTGCTAATAACTTTTCCACCATTTGACTAATCTCCACAAATCTTTTGTGACTTATTCCATTTTCTACATTGACTGATGATACAAGTCTTGCGGTGATTAGTGAAGAGGGTGCAGAGAAAAAAGAGGGGTCCCAAACATGTTTTTCCACCAATGCATTTTCCATAGAATGTTTGCACAGACATAGGGCCTGATTCTAACTTTGGAGGACGGTGTTAAACCGTCCCAAAAGTGGCGGATATACCACCTACCGTATTACGAGTCCATTATATCCTATGGAACTCGTAATACGGTAGGTGGTATATCCGCCACTTTTGGGACGGTTTAACACCGTCCTCCAAAGTTAGAATCAGGCCCATAGTGACAAAAGGGCTGAAGGGTTTTACATGAAATTTGGCAGGAATGTAAGATTATGTAGTGTCAAGGATCGTTTTTAGGTCGAGCGTTAGCGTTCGGCCTGCTGTATGCTAAAGTATACAATAGAGTGAGCTCCAGCATTCTCATTTGTTAGTTGCAATGTCCTTCAAAAATCTTTGCTTGCTAGTGGTCAGTTCTGCCTCTTTGTCCTGCCTTTTTTCACTTTGGGAGCAGCACAAAGTACTGTGTAATTACACTATGTCCTGTTTATCTCTTCTGTAAGGGACTTTTTTTTTGGCATTTGCCTGTTTCACCTCAACAGTGTGGGTGCTTGTTCAGTTACTCCTCCCCACCAGATCCCTCTGTAAACATAAACCAACAGCAGAGGGGGGCTTTTCCAGGGCCAGCTCACCCTCGCTCTCTTCCTTTTGTTATTTTCAGTCTGTGTGGCAATAAAAGTCTAGTCAGTAATTTACAACGCTATGAGCTCTAACTGGAGCAAAGAGGAGACTATTGCATTCTAAATGCCTGTTTTCCTGTTGATGTTTTCTTCTATGTGCACACTTTATTTGTAGCGCCTGTGTTTTTAGCTCCTGTTTGCCTTGTTAAAGGTGTGTATGTTGTTTTTGTTGGCTTATTCTATGTGTACCATGTTAATGCTGTTGTAATGTAATAGCCAGAGTTATAGGTTTGCTTTATTCTAATTATTTAGGACATTTAAAATCATGCTTCTTTGCTGTTTATTTGATGTGCCAAAAGTGTTTTTTGTAATTGCCTTTGTTGTTGAATTTGCTGTAATTTTATGTGTGCTTATATGTCCGTTGTACTGTAATTTTTGGGGGGTTTAAAGGCATGCTTGTTTGCTGTTTATTTGATGAACCCGCCGTTTTTTTTTGTAATTGCATTTTTTGTGAAAGTGGCTATAATTTTATGTGTGTTTATTTGTTGTGAAAAGTTTGTTAACGAAATTAGGAAGGTTGTGGGTGTTTTTTTTGTGTAATGTCTTTTGTATGGGTGTAATTAAAATATTAACATTGAGATCAATATGTAATGATTTATCAGCTTCTAAATGTTATGATTTCTCTAAAAAATTATTGGAAAAACTCAAATGCAATGCTATTGCTTAGAAATTATTGAAAACGTTAGCCTTGATTTTAATATATAATGATTTATTTGCTTTGTAGCAGGATAAAGGATTAACTTTATTTTTCGGTATGTTTATATGTTGTTGAATGGGTTTAATTGGTAGCTGAAATGCTGTGTGGCTTGTATTTAATTTATTTATTTGCGGCATAATGTATTATGTTTAGGGTTGAAATACATTTTTCTGTAAATAAATAAATTCAAGAAAAATGCCATGCAACCTTCCGAAGGCCAAGGTAGAGCTTTTAAAAACAATGTTAATTTTTTATCCTGCTAGAACACATACATTATTGACTCTGAAATGCGATGTTGACGTTTTCATTGTTTTTTAAACAGTGATGTTGCATTTGTGTGTTTCTGATATTTTGCTTTCTAGGTAAAATTAACATTTATTAGCCTTGTAGCCGGTTGAGTTACAAACTCAACCAAATCATAATATGTCATAAAAAAATAATTAAATACAAAGGCACAAAATATTTTCACTGTCAAATAAACATTTCAACACCTTAGAAAACATGCCTACGAACACAATTCTACATTTTATTCTGCTACAAAGCAGTTAAATCTTACCATTTCCCTAGAAAGATTAGAAACACTTTAATGCAACATTAACATTTAGAAAGGAGTGAAAACGTCAACCTCGTTTTTTCACATGACCTATCTGCATTGTAGCAGGGTAAAAGATTAACTTTATTTTGAGATGTATTTATGCGGTGTTAAATGTGTCTAATTGGCAGTTGTGGGCTTTTACGTGTCTGTGTGAAGCTCAGCATCCATGCATTCAGCCATATCACTCACAGTCTTTCTGGATGAAACATTCACAGATGCTGGTTCTAAGAAAGATACAAATCTTTATGGCTGTGTAAATTCTCTCTTTGTTCGAGATTAGCGTCTGCTACTTTAACACATTGACAGACTATTTAACTATTTCACACCACTCCAGAATTCGTGTTTGTGATTTGGTGTTGTTCTGTGGTTCGTTTCAAACTTAAAAATACACACAGATAAATTATTCACTTTTAAATGCTATGTTGGGGTTTTCATTGTTTTTTTAACATTGGCCTTGTCTTTGTGTGTTTCAATAGCTTTTTTTCTTGGTAAATATTATTATTTATCTGCTTTGTAGCAGGGTGAAAGATAAGTTGTATTTATAGGTATGTTTATATGATGTTCAATGTGGGCTATTGGCATTAGGTAGGTGGTGTGGATATTTAATTTACTGTATTTATTTACGGGAACAATTGTTACACATCTAACTAAAAGACAATATGCGTAAAAACATAATCTACCATTTATGCTGCTATAAAGCAAATAAATGTTAAGAGTTTCCCTAAATAGAACAAACATTAGATACACTCAAATGTGACTTTAAATGTTTAAAAAGCATTAAACACTTCAACCTTGCTTTTCACATTTTATGAGTTATCAGCTTTTTAGCAGGATAAAACATGAGCTTTACTTTTAGGTATCTTTGTACGGTGCTAAATGTGTTTAATTGGCAGTAGAAATGATGTGTGGCTTTCTGTTTAATTTATTTATGCCATAATATGTTATGTTTAGCTTTGGATCAAATTTTGACTTAAGTAAATAAATTAGAAAAAAATCATGCAAGCTTTCGAAGACTAAGGTTTAACGTTTAAAAACTGAGTCTATCTTTTATCCTCCTATAAGTCAAATACATTATTGACTGTTAAACGTGTTGCTCTATAACTTCCAGCAGAATATCCCCTTTACATGGCAGGGGAGACATTGATACTTGGAGCTTACAGCTATATAAAAGACTACCTGAGTCTCACTCCCAACAGGACAAAACTTTAATTGGATGCTTAAAAATATTTGCTTTGTAGAAGGTTTCAGGGGAGCTGATGAGAGTTCTTCTTTTGTAATGTATTTACTGTCCAGTGGCTGGGAGCATGAGGAACTATAGTGCCTAGAACAGACTTCATTTATAGCTGAACAGTATATACAAGTTTAGTTGCAATAAGTTTACATATATGTATTTGCTTGATATGTATAGTATTTCGAAATAGGACAAACAAATATTTATAAAGGTTTGCATCTAAATTTAAGTCCTGGGCACAGCTAGCCATTGTAACTAACTAGGTGGTATACTAAGTACTTGGGAGAGTGTAATGTAGGCGCTACAGGAAAAAACAATGAGCGCTGTAATACTTGCCTTTGAGGAGCTGCAATCACTTGTTTCCGTGCTTCCCCAGTAGCTAGAGGTTTATACTCCCTTCTCCCTGGTGAGTTAGGCTTGTCAGGAGCTAACTTTCACTCTTCATCCTCAACTTGGGTTGCCCACTGCATGAGTATTGCCATAATGCTTTACAGGGCATCCCTTTGCCAAATATGTTCTCCCATAACTCATCACACAATGTGCTCTTTATGTATATATCATCTCTGGGTCCCCCGATTATAGTAAGAGAGACTTCAAAATAATAATATAAAACAATAAAATAAATATTAGCAAAATTTTCAATTTGTACTTCAGATAGAGGAAAAGGGTAAATTGAAATGCTTTAGTTATATACAGGGTCACCACCTTTGTGTGGGAAAAGGACCTAATTATGCAGCAAAGTTGACCAATTTATATGTCAAGAAAAGTCCACTTATGCATTTACAACACCAATAGCTCTAACTCGAAAAAATGTGAGACCTATTGCATTGCAAATGCTTGTTGTTCTTAGTTGTGAATTTGTTCAGAAGTTTTAAATTATAAGGGATAAAAACACAATGGTATATAGGACCACAGTATACTGCAATACCTTAGTGGTATACCGTGTTCAACACAGATGGTGAAATGGAATACTATTGGCTAATGAAAGACCTTATAAAAGAAAAAGGGAGCCACTTTGCCTTTGTCCTGTGGTTTAATGTCAAATAAAAGATATTACTGTTTTTCAATTTAGATAGAAAATTTGGCAGTTTAATTAACTCTGGAGAGGTAGGAAAAAGTAGTTTTGTTATTTATATATTTTTGAAAGTTCACAGAGTACTGTAGTACGTTTTTAAAAATATCTAGAAGGTATTTCAGTAATGAAATGTAAAAAAAGAATTTATATATGAAAAAATACAGTTAGGCATAATATAGGGTGGCTCTTAAAATAGCCTTTGCTGTGTTTTAAATATATCTTTGTCAAGTCATGTTGGTTGGTTTCCAGTGAAAATATGGTTTTCATTGGTTGCAAAAACACCATCAGGATGATACAGCGCTGAATTGGAATATTTTATATTCATATAAAAAATGGGAGAAGTTTAATGATCTCAAACGAATGATGACACTGTCTTGTTGGCATGTCTTCAAGTCTTTTCAAACTGTGTAGCATTTTTAGTAGATCACTTTCAGTCTTTCCCTGACAAATATTTGAGAACACAAAATGTGTATTCAGAAACATAAACGTTAGCATGGAACATGCCTCTTTCTTCTCGATTTCCAATTCAAATCAAATTAAGCATGCTACATCATTGCAACCACAGTGGTTAACAACACTGTGGAAATAGTCACATTAACTAACAGAGAAAAGAAGATGGAGTAACTGATGCAATTTGAAACCTCTGTCACTAAACTCTAACATTTCTTTCACATAGACCGACATAGAAGAATGAAGAACAAGGAGGCAGACAAACACACATAATAAGAGCTAGCTGATTGGCAGTTAGGAAATTACTTCATGTCATCAAATTACTTTTGAAAGGAGGACAATTATTGTCATAAATACAAATGAGTCTACTCATGTAGCACAATACTACCAATAAAAAAGAGCTAGGAAACATAAGTTTCTGGTCACAAGACAATGAAAAACTATTGAAAACTAGATAAGAAATAAAATTAAAAGTAAAGCATTATGTCATTGGTTATAAAAAAAAATGGCTTATACACACAGCCTATTACTACTAAATACCACCAACAACCATAGAGACTCTGCTGCTGTTGGAAAGCAATACAACTGTATTTTATCTTCAAGGAGATTATAGAGAGATTAAAAATCACACCTTATCACATCCATCTCCACACACACCACTCCACTATACTTTATGACATGCCACTCCACACTACAAGCCACTCTATGACACTTCACACCACTCCACTCTATGACATGCCACTCCACTCTATGACACATCACTCAACTCTATGACAGGCCGCTTCACTCTATGCCCCTCCACTCTAAGACTCTTTCTGACAACCCACTTGATGACACTCCACTATATGCCACTCAACTCTACTCTACAACACTCCACTCCACTCTATGCCACACCATTCCACTCTCTGAGAGACTACTTACCACACTCCAAGTCACTCCACTGAACGGCATGCCACTCCACTGTATGACATACCAATCTACTCTATCATACTACATTCTATAACATTCAACTCCACTCTATGTCACTCTACTTTAAGCCCCTCCATTCTATGCCACTCTATTCCACTCTACGACATGGCACTCCACTACATGCGATCAAACGCTACTCCACTCTACTACATGCCACTTAACTCTATGACACTCCACACCACTCCACTCTATGTCATGCCACTCCACTCAAAACATTCCACCACATGCCACTCCACTGTATGACATGCCACTCCTCTCTATGCCACTCTACTCTACATCCCTCCAGTCTAAGACAATCTATGACATGCCACATTTACATGGCACCCCACTCTAATCTACATCATGCCACTCCCCCCTTTGCCACTCCACTCTACAACATGCCACTCCACTTCAGTCTACAACACTGCAGTCCACTCTATGACATGCCACTCCACTCCATGATACTCTAGTCCACTCTACAACACTCCACACCACTCCACTCTATGAGACTCCACCATATGACACGCCACTCCATTGTATGACTTGGCACTCCACTTTACAGAATAACACTCCATGCCACTCCACTCTATTCCCCTCTACTCTATGCCACTCTGTGATGTGCCACACCACTCTACTCTACACCATGCCACTCCACTCTACCTCAGTCCACTCTACTCTATTACATGCTAAACCACTCTGCACCAGTCCAGTCAATGCCACTCTATGACACTATATTCCACTCTCTGACACTCTATGCTCCTCTACACTGTGCCACTCTACTCCACACTATGACATTCTACGACTCTCTTCTCCACTTTAATACACTCTACACAACTCCCTCTACACCACTCAATGCCACTTTATACCACATTACTGTATGACACAGTACTCCACTAGTCTACTCAATGCCATTCCACTGTACGCACTAAATACCACTGCATGCTATGACACTCTATGCCACTCCACTCTGCAAACTCTACATCACTGTACTCCACTGAATGCCACACTACTCTGCAGCACTCTACCCAATTCATTCTACTAAACCCTTCCACACTCTATGACAATCCACCTATTGACATTCCCCTCCACTCTAATCTACACCACTCTACTGTATGCCACTCCACTATGTGCCAATGCACTCTATGCCACTGCACTGTATGCTACAACACTCTACGCCACAACATTCCACTCTATACCATTTGACTCTGCAGCACTCTAATTGATTGTATGCCACTCTGGGACACTCCACTTCATAATACTTCAGTCAATGGCACTCCATTGATGACACTCCACTCTATGAAACTCCACTCTATGCCACTATAGACCACTCCACTCCATGACACACCACTCTCTGTCCTTCCACTCTAAGACAATGTACAAATTGCCACTCTATAAGACACCACTTCACTCTATTCTACAACACACCACTTTACTCGAACCCACATTACTCTATAAAACTGCACACTAAAACTCTTCATTGTATGACACCCCACTCTATGGCACTCTTCTCTACTCTGCTCTATGAAACTTTACTCAACGACACGCTACTGTACACTGTCCTCTACTGAACTCCACTTCATGCTACTCCACTCTTGAACACTCTAGTCCATTCTAAATCACTGTATGACACTCCACTCAATGCTATTCTAGTCAAAGCCACTCTTCTGTTCGACACGCCACTCCACTGTATGACACTCCACGCCACTTTACAAAATAGCAATTCACTCTATGCCACTCCACTCTACGCCTGTCGACTCTAAGCCACTGTATGACATGCAACACTATGAGATGCCACTCCACTCTATGACACTTTATGCCACGCACTGTACCCCATGCTATGACACTCCACTCTACAACACTCTACTCCACTTCATGCCACTCCACTCTACTGGACTCTATCACACTCTACTGCTCTACACTATACAATGCCCCACTGTACGACACTGCACTGTATGACACACCACTCTATGACACTCTACTTTATTCTGTGCCACTCCATTCTATAACACTCTCGTCCACTCTATGCTACTGTACTCAAAAACACTCCATTCAACTTCAAACCATTCGAAGATATGGCACTCCACTCAATGACACGCTTTTTCACTCTACAACATGCCACCCCATTCTAGGCCACTACACTCTGCACTCCTTCACTCTAAGACACTGTAACACAAGCAGCTCTATGAGATGTACTGCCACTGTATTCAATAGAATGGCATTCCACTCTACGCCACCCTACTCTACTATTTGACTCACCACTCCATTGCACACCACTCCCCTGTATGCCACTCCACTGTATGCCACTCAACAATATGCCATTCCACTCTGTGCCACTCCAGTCTATGCAACTCTGCTCTGTGTCACTCCTCTTTACCCCACAACACTGCACCCAACTCTACTTCACTCTATTTCACTCCACTCTACAATACTCTACTTCACTCTATGATGTTCCATTCGATGAGACTCCACTCTACTTCACTCCACTCTGTTCCACTCCACTCTACGGCACTCCACTCTAAGACGCTGTACTCTACTGTAAATACAGGTAGATACCACTGTAGTATTCCATTAGACTTTTCATCTACTTTGAATTAACCATAACACATGTTAAACTTACCTTACACTTTCTTTTTTTATCTATAGTAATCATAATGTTGTATTTGTGATTCCTAAAAAATATGGTTAACATTACTCCACGCTCCTCGTTTGAGACACTTGGTTAGTTCTTGAAAGAGCTTGTTTTCCTTTTTTTATTTATTATTTTTTCGGGATTTCTTTTCACAAGGTCAATTTTACCAAACAAAACAATAGTCTCAACAGAAGACTGTAGTAAGATAAATTTAAAAAAAACTAAAGGTGTTGTGGAGGATACCAGTGAGCAATGACCAGC
This sequence comes from Pleurodeles waltl, assembly GCF_031143425.1. Taxonomy (NCBI): domain Eukaryota; kingdom Metazoa; phylum Chordata; class Amphibia; order Caudata; family Salamandridae; genus Pleurodeles; species Pleurodeles waltl. Next base: position 828,594,738 of record NC_090439.1, read on the forward strand.
TCCTAATGTGTTGTCATGTCCCTCTCTCCTACAGCAATCACAGTATGGTAGAGAAGACAGTATGTTGGCATACTCCCATACTGTTTGACAATTTCCCTATTCTGCCTCACAAGTGGCATGCCACTCAGGATCAGGTACTGGTGCAGGCCAGCTGCACTGGCTGGTAATGGAGGGAAAGATGTAGCCAAAGAAGTCAAAGCTGCTACTTGAGTGATAGATGCAGTGGGTGGTGGTGGAGGTGCTGACAACGCCGAAGATGTTGACGGTGTCGCAGTAGCCAAAGAAGTGCTTGCAGCTGGTTTTTCTGCTCCGGCCTATTCAATCTCCTTCTGACATTTTATTTTGGCACATGCCAGTCTGGTTGCATGCATTTCCTGCAGGTGTATTCTCATTCATGTGGTCTCAAATGAGGACCACATCGCATTCTAATGGGAAACCACTTTGTTGCAGAGGTTTCATGTTACCAGTTTAGCATTGATTATTTGCCATTCAGGATGCAGTGCGAAAATTTGTCACACCCTCCACTTCTTCAGATACTTCCTCTGCAGGACCTCCTCTTCCTCCTGTTACAAGTCCACATCTTTTTTTCTCCTGCTGCAACTTTATATCTTCTTCCTCCTACTGCAAAGTTCCAGGATCTTGTTCTTCAGCCATTGCAGGTGTCGAACAGTTGCAGACTGGCTTCAGAAGAAAACATATGTCCTCTTCTAAGCACCAAAATGTTCCCCTTTGAAAATCTTAATTGAAATGAGGTAGATAGGTGTACACTTTCTGTTTCCTACAATGGACAGAGCTCTAAGCCAATGAAGTGCTGTTTAAGAAAAGCAAAAGTACTGTGGTAATATCTCAATACTATTGCAGTACCGGAAGACTTCACAAACATAACCTATGTTTTCTAAATTAACACGGATACAATTAAAAAAATAACTAGTAATGAAACCCTAAATCCGTAATTTAATTGTAGTTTAATTATTAGATGTAAGTAGCATTTTAAGATTGACAGAGGTACCATGAATGTACTGCAGTACCAAAAAAATTAATATCACAATAAAGAACATTATATGGTTAAACAGTTCGAAATAAAATAGTAATTCAATGAAAAAACAAAGGGTTGTTATTAGTTATAGTTTTATTTATTTTTTGTATTGTAGGAAAGTACCCTCTTTCTTAGTATGGTTACCCCTTTTTCTGCCTGATGTCAGTGTGTTTGACTGTGTTCATTGGGGTCCTGATAACCAGGATCCCAGTGATTATGCTCTCTCTCTTAAAACTCTGTATTTCATCCCACAATTGGCACACTGGTGCCCTACTGCAAGTCCCTAGTATATGGCACCTAGGTACCCAGGGCATTGGAGCCCAAGGGGATCCCTATGAGCTGCAGCATATATTTTGCCACCCATAGGGAGCCCAAGCAAAGGGTTCTGCAGGAGTGCTATAACAGTCAGTGGGAAAAGGTGCAAGCACCCTTTCACTGCCACTTTGCACTGCACCTGATCACTTATAAGTTACTCATATGGCAGGCCTTCTAGCTCAGAGGGCAGGGTATGAAATACCTGTGTGTGAGGGCACCCCTGCACTAGCAGAGGTGCCCCCATGAACTCCAGGCCCATTTTTCTGGACTTTGTGAGTGCAGGGACACCATTCTAAGCATGTACTAGACATAGGTCAATACCTATATCAAGCTACATAATGGTAACTCTGAACATAGGCATATTTAGTATCAAACATGTTGGAATCATACCCCAGTGCCTTTGCTAGCATTAATTGTATAATTCCATGCACCCTGGGGGCTCCTTAGAGGACCCCCAGAATTGCTCCTACAGCCTTCTGAGGTTTTCCGGGCAGCCCAAGCTGCTGCCACCTCACAAACAGGTTATGCCCTCCTGTGGCTTGAGCTACACAGGCCCAGAAAGCCATAACAAAGGATTTCCTTTGGGAGAGGGGTGTTACACCCGCTCCCTTTGGAAATAGGTGTTACAGGCTTGGGAGGGGTAGCCTGCCCAAGCCACTGGTAATGCTTTGAAGGGCACATTTGGTGGCCTCCTTGCATAAACCAGTTTACACTGGTTCAGAGACCCCCAGTCCCTGCTCTGGCAAGAAATTGGACAAAAGAAAGGGGAGTGACCACTCCTGTGTCCCTCACCACTCCAGGTGTGGTTCTCAGAGATCCTCCAGAGGGTCCCTGGGTTTTGCCATCTTGGATTCATGGTTGGAAGGGAACTCTGGGAACATCTGAGTGGGCAGTGCAGGCAGGAGACATCAGAGCCCCCCCGATAGGTGGTCACCCAGCTAGGTAACCAATCCCCCTTTCAGGACTATTTAGGATTTCTCTCTTGGGTTGTTCCTCAGATTTGGCTTGCAAGACTCCAGCGGGATTCCTCTGCAACCTCCACTTCTACTTCTGACCTAAGAAACTGCATCTGGATGCTCTAGGACCCAACAAGCTGCAACGAAGAAGCAAGACTCTGCCTCCAAGACTGTATCCACGGCCCCTTCCAGCAACTGCAACATTTCCCTGGTCGTGCATCCTCTGAGGGCAGCCCACCTTCAGCCAGCACAGGAAAGAAGAAGGAATCTCCCTTGGAGTCACTCCACTGCATCTGCAGGCACCAACTTCAACAACGACTGGCTGCATGGATTCCCTCTCCTGCTGAGCCACATGGATCCTGCAACATGGGTAGTGGACTGAAGTAGTCCCAATGGTCCTCTCTTCCAGCTGTCTATCTTGGGTGGAGGTAAGTCTTTGCCTTCCCACGCAGGACAGTAGGCCCGTGCACCTCATCATTTGCAGCTGCCAAGGCTTGTTGTTATCCACTCCAAGGGACCTTCAGGCATCTTGAAGCTCCAGCCCCAGCACTCCATCCTGCAATGGACAGCTTTCTGAGTAGTTCTCCTGTGACGTGGGACTACATTTTGTAGTGCTGCGTGGGCTCCTTCTTTGACTTCTTTGTCCCCATCCTGTGGGACTCCTGTGGGTGCTGCCTGTGCTTCTGTCAGCTCTCTGTGTCGTTGAGGGCCTCCTCTCACCCTCCCTTCTGGGTAGAGTCCACCTGGTCCCTGGCAGCACCACTTTCTGCTAACAACAAGTTTTGCGTGTGCCAAGGCTTGTTGGTGGAATCCGAAGATGCAAACCTAATTACAATCTTCCTTCTGGCATGGGACCTCACCTGCATCCTCCAGGAACTCGACTCCGTCTTCTAGGGTGCAATGCTGACTCTCCTTCATCACTGTCGACTCATCTCTTGCACCTTCAGTCTGGTGGGTAGGGGCTCCTGCCCTTCCTGGACTCTGCTGTGCCTGCTGGACTTGATCCCCTTCTTCCACAGGTCCTCTTGTCCAGAAATCCACTGTTGGTGTCTTTCATTCTCTTCTGGGCTTTGCATTATTATTCTTTGCTTCTAAGTGGGTGTTCTGGGAAATATACTGTGATTTACTCCTGCTTTCCTGGTTGCTTGAGGGTGTTGTGATACTTACCTATGGGCTTTCCTAGTACTCCCAGCTCCCCTCTACACACTCCATTTACCTAGATAGAGGACCGACTCTTGCATTCCATTTTTTAAGTATATGGTTTGTGCTCCCCCTAGAACCATTATTCCCTATTGTGATTTTGTTAATATTGAACTGCTTTATAACTGTTTTTATGCCCATTTCTGCATGCTAATGTATATCACTTTTGTATAACTTACCTCCTAAGGGGGTATAGCCTCTATGGTATTGTTGGTATTTGTGTCATCAAGATAAAGTACCTTTATTTTTGTAACACTGAGTGTTTTCTTTCATGTCTGCAAGTACTGTGTGTGACTACAGTGGTATTGCATGAGCTTTGCATGTCTCCTAGCTAAGCCTTGGCTGCTCATCCACAGCTACCTCTAGAGAGCCTGGCTTCTAGACACTGACTACACTACACTAATATTGGACACCTGGACCTGGTATAAGTTGTACATACCTTGGGTACCCACAACACAACAGGCTAGCCTCCTACATGTATAGGAAAATAACTTAAGTTACACAAACAGTTGAAAATAAAAAGTTATAGTTATAATGCAAAGGTGTAGTCTCCGCCCCTACACAACTTTCTATAATTTTCACACTTGCTTACCGAGTGTTCTAAATTCACTAATCAGAGTAAATCAACTTTACAATGATTCATATCTAGTTATGTCCTTGAATTGTTACTCTGAACAGAAACTTGTGGTTCAGACATTTCTTATCACGAGTTTTGCCTCCTCGCATCTTCCTCTCCTTCCGATGAGAACCTTACTATCAGTTGTCTAATATATGACAAATGTCTATTCTCTGGCTAACAGAAGGCATCTGTAAACATACAGCATTTGCAGTGGAAAGAAAGAGAAAAACATCTTGTGTAAAGTAACTGCATGAATGCATAAACAGACCTATCAGCTTTAAATGTATAATGCCAACATTCAAAATGGCATCAGCATTTAAGCTAACAATTCTTTATAATATGTTAACTTGAGTGTTTGCTTATAATGGTTTAGTGTGATTACCTACTACAAAGTTTATGCTAAATATGTGTATGTTATTTGAGGTTGAAGTTTGCACTTTACAATTAAATGTATTTATTTAGCAAAATGGAGAATTTCACTCAGTCCCCACCTCTGATGGCTAGCAAGGTCATTACATTTCCACAAAAATGAATCTTCAAGGAGCAACTCCCCTCTTTACTGAATCATACATCTTGCCCTTTGAATTTTGCATCTCTTTCAGCTCCCAGTAAACCTTGATCTTGATCACTTCCACTTGTATTTCTTCTGTTCTTTTCTGTTATTTTATTTCTTTGTTTCTTTCCTTCATTCTTATTTTCTTTCATTCTTTCTTTCTTTCTTTCTCTTTCTTTCTTTCTTTCTTTCTTTTTCATCCTTGACAAATAACATTAAAATCCCATTTAGTAAGCAAATAAGCACATCAAGCAAAAGCCAATAATCAAAATATGCTTTGTTATGACTCCTAAAAATCCATTAGCAATATTTCCAAGCCAACTAGCTATAGCAGAAGCTCCTTTATCTGAGGTTCCTAAAATGCCCATTGCTTTTAAGTTCTCTAACTCAGTTTTTAAGTAAGAAATGTTCAATGCAAATGTTTGTTTCACCATCTCCTTGCTCTTGTGTGGTGTATATGAGCAGCAATATTGTGCCTCCAACATCTTAAAGGCTCCTCCTTTGTCAGCTAACTATATATCCAAAGTTAATTTGTATTGCAAAACCACTGATCTAATAGCTACAAATTTTGTATTCACTGCTAACAAAGCAACAGGTGTCCTAGTGGCTAATTTACCCACTACTGTGGAAGGGGTTCTGGTTTCTCATTATTTAGGACAACTCCTAATGGGGGGATAATAGCACCAAAAATATATCCCACTAGTTGTGTCACGTCATTCGTACTGTGTATATAGCTTTGAGATGGATTCAGCTATTCACATGATACATTTTGGACATATTAAAGCTAAATAACAAACACCTTCCCAAATAGCATGCAATCAGAAATAAACACCATATCTGCACATAATGAAGATGTCAGATATGTCTGAGTTTTCTCTAGTTAATATTTAAAAAGGTCTGCCAATAGCTTTGAATGTTTGCTCACAGCCTCTTATGACACTGTGTCTAGTTCTGATGTGATTCTTGTAAAAGCATAGCTTCCATTTCTTTTGTACTCATCTTCCTCCTTTTCCCATACTTTCTTTAAAACACCTTCCTTTTCAGTTGTCTTATGAATCATAAAAATTATCCTTTTGTCTAAAGCTTGTATGACTTTATTTTCAAATGGATTAATTGAACATGCAAAATTGCTCTTATATGCCTTAACAGTGTCCATTTTGTATCTAAAGAAAAACCAAGTCTAGTCAATTTCCTTATCTTGTGGGTGAGGATACATTCTGTTGAACTTCAGAGGGGATAAAGTCATATTGGAGAAAAACATTCAATACAATTCTGCCTAAAATGTAGACAAAGCAATATACTACTGGTAACCAGTGGTGGCTGCCTGTGAATGGGGGTGCGGGGCGGGGGAATGGAAAAAATAAATAAAATAACAAAAAACACTTACCTGCTCTGAATTGAGACAGGTTCATCTCTTCCGTCCTCGTCTGGAAGCACACAGGCTCCCAAACTCCCCTCAGCCAATCATAACGCTGCTTTCACCAGCATGACAGCAGTGTTGTGATTGGTGTAAGCAGCCTGCTTTGGCACTCACAAAGGGAGTGGGTTCCTGTGCACTTTCTTATCCTCGCTGTGCAGTGCAGCTGGGAGAAGAAATGCAAAGTGCGCATGTCAGTTTGGCTGGCCCAACATGGACGGCCAAACAGACATGCACACTTAGGGTGCACTTACCACTCCTCCTCCTGCTCCCTCCATCCAAGCCCCGCCCCAACCTGGCAAAAATAAAATCATAATAACGCTCTGATAATATCATTTTATTTTCCTTGTGCTGCAAGCAGTACGGCGACGCTCCTCCACCTTAGCGGAGGGGCCGCCGCTGCAGGTAACTACACGTGAACACGGAATGTAGTGGTAAATCATATCCTCGGTAGTTGAAGCAGGTAAATGTGCATAAACATAACAATCCTTGGCAATTAAAGCATGTGTATATTCTTGAAATAATCTAGAATAAACGTTTGATGTGAAACCTCCCCCTGAATAATCTTTCAATTAAGTCTTTAATTATTCTAATCTATTATAAGTGCAGGTGAGGTAGGTGCAGGGGGAAAGCGTATCTATCTCAAGAGAAATACTCATACTACCTAAAAGGATTAGGAATATAATCCAGTAACTGTTAATGTCAAAGCAAGCGCTACTCTACATTTAGTTTTGGTAAAGAAACACATGTTTATCTACAGTCCAAACTTGAGTAGAATATAGCAGCAAGCAAACTTTTTAATATTTTGCATTTGGTTCCACTTATGTAAAATTAGCAAAACGTATTGTTATTAGTCTGCAATTACTTCATTCAGTTTATATACCCCAGTTTTTATGAGGAATTCATAGCACTACCCCATCTTCTTCTAAGAATGGCAGCCCAACCCTTTTACTGCAGATTTAATTCTTTTTGTTTAGTTTTATGATCTCTTAAGCAATAATGTATCAGTTGTTACAGTCTACTTAATAACTCAATTGAGACACAGTATATCATTCAAAGAATGAATTACTTTCTGAACTGAAACAATCAAATGTCAAATGAGTCAATCTTAATTATGAATGAGTTTCAAAGATTTGAATCATGCGCTGTGATAATGTGTCATATCATGAGGGATCAGGTGGTTCTGTTCTCAGTTCATTCAGATCACAGGCTAACGCAATGGGCATAGTCTTGGTATAGCAAGTCCACTTAGGTGCAGAATACCTGCAACAAGGTACTCTTGCTCTCTTAGATCTCCTAGGTGTTTGTTGATCTTCTTCTGTTTCACTCACACAACTTGATTCTTGATTGTTCTTTCTTTTGAGCCCTCCCACTTCTTGCACTTGTTCCTTCACCAAGGTAATTTGTTTACAACTGTGACCGTTCTGCAGTGTCCTGACTTTCAGCTCTCAGATCTTCTTCTTCTGGAGATGCTTCCAGAACACTCCTTGACATTTCAGGAACTTGGATAGGAGGAGAATTCTGGCATATGACAACCCCCTCTGGTCCTTCAGGGTGTCCAGGCACAGGAAGTTAAGGATCTGTTTCAAACGTCTCCACTTTGTCAAGTGGGCAACTCACTCTCTTGGTATGGGAGATGTGTATCAAGTTAGGTAGTCCACCACATTTAAAAGCAGTGTGGGTGCTTAGGGTCACCTGCTGTGGTCATTTCCACCTTGGGTGCAAACAAGATTTCCTAATGTCAATTTCCACTAGGACTCAGACACCGGGGCTAAGGTTGTGACACTGCTTTTGACTTGGGAAGGCATTAGCAGCTCCAACCTGAGAGACAGAATGTACCACTTCAGCTAGTCCTTTGCAATAGTGGAGAATCATGTCATTTACAATATTTACAAGTGCAAAGGCAGGCAGTCACATGGTATGTCTCATGAGTATTTCATCTGGCGACAATCCTGTTCTTCTGTCAGGAGTACTTTGAAGGCTCCTCAACCCTAAAGTCAAAGCGTCTGGCCATTTTCAAAAAGTGGATGCACATATTCTGGTCAAACGAGATTCCAGTGTCCCATTGAGTTGTTTTACTATTGCTGAAATTTCTGTTCGGTAGTTACAATGTAATCTCTGTTCTACTTGCAGTGCCACACAGATTTTAAAGATGTCATTATTTGAATGAGTGCCTCGGCCTGACTTCAGAGAAACTGCTAAATCCAAACCTCTGTATGAGTTCTCACAACTGCAGTTTGGCAACAGTGAGAGTGTCATTCTTCTGTGTTGCGTAGGCTTCCACCCATCGGGGGAAATTACCACTACAATTAGGATATATCTCAGCCCATTACAGACAGGATCCTGGGAAAGTCAAGCTGTATTCTGTTAAAGAGTCCAACTGATCTGCCTATGTGACTCTTGGTTACATTAATTTGCTGACAGGTCACGCATCTGTGGCATAATTCCTCAGCCAAAACTCTAAATCGAGGACCAAACCAATTCTGCCTGAACAATCTCACCATGGCATCACTCTCTATGTGTGCGGGACCATGAAAATGTCTTGGCATGCGGAAAACAGGCTATCAGGTCACATAATCTCTTGATTTCCTACCTGGTATTGGCTCAAGATAACAGCATTGGAAAGGTAGTGTCCTTATCATATTCATTTGCATTCTGTTCATTAAATGTGCATACCCCAGTAGCACAATACTGAGCAGCTTCGTTGGTGTATCTGTTTCCAATTGCTACATAATAATTTCTGTTTCTGTGGGCTACATGTTTAAATAGCAACTGCAATTCTTGGAGCAACTTTAAAACTTCCAACAATCTCATCACACACTTCCCTTTCTGAATAGGAGATTCAGACGAAGTCATGAATCCCCCCTGCAACCATAACTGCTCAAAGCCATGTACCACACAAAACCCATTTTGACTATTTGTAAATATTGTCACCCTCAATTGATTTGAAAGACAACAAGGTCTGTCAGGGAATGGCAACCAATTCTGCCATTTGAGCAGAGGTGACACCTAATAGCCAGAATGCTTTTTCCACTTCCTGCACTGTGCAGACAGCATGGACTGCTCTCAATTTCCCCTCTTTAGCTCTTAAACATGAGCTGCCAAAAAAAATGACATATTCGGCTCATCAAGTGGTTCATCCTTCATATCAGATCTTGGCTCGGTGAACTAATCTGTGACAACAAGACAGTCATGCTCATTGTCTTCCCCATCAATTTCAATTTCAGACAGTGGTAATAGTGTAACTGGATTAAGAGTATGACATCTTTAAAATTATATTTTCAGCAGCGAGAATCAACTGCCCATACTTTGTGAGTCTGCTGTTGATCGTGTATGTTTTTTGGTTTAGTAGCAAACTCTCCACTGAATGTGGGACCATTACTGTAAGAAGATGTCCCATGACTATGCTCTAGCTTCTTTCAATACTGAACATAACTGCTGCAACTGCTTTAAGGCAGACAGGAGGTCCTGCAGCTACAGGGTCAAGGGTAGTCTAAAAGTATGCCACAGGTCTTCAAGAGTTTCCATGCAGTTGAGCAAGTAGTGAGAGAGCACATCCCTCCCTCTCACTGTAAAACAAAGTAAGCATTTTACTGTTATTATACATTCCTGATGCCACGGCACAACAGAGACTTTCTCTCAGCTCTAGTAATCAGCTTTTAAGCAATCGTCGCAAAGAATTAGATCAGCCATATCTTTGTGCATCAGCCTCAGTTAAGACTTGGCCACTGGGAAAAAGTTGTGTATCCACTGTCCACAGTAGCTCACCATTCCCAAAAGCATTCTGACATCTCTGGCCCTCATTACAACCCTGGCGGCCGGTGATAAAGCGGGCGTTATAACGCCAACAGCCCAGCGGTAAAAAAAAATTTATTATGACCACGGCGGAAACCTCTCAGACAGACAACCACTTTAACACACTGACCACCAGGGCGGAATCAACAAGCACCACGAAGGTAACCGCCAACAGCCAGGCAGAAGACAATGTACCGCCCATTGAATTATGACACACCAATCTGCCACCTTTTCCGGGGCGGTACCAACAACATCAAAAGCCTGGCAGAAACAGAACACAGAAGGGAAACGACTCACCTCGGGAGACTCAAGGAAGAACCATGCCGCCATGGAGCCCGAGTTCCATGTGTTCCCCATGCTAGTCTATCTTCTTCTCCACTATGAACACGAACGCCGGTGAAGACGACCACGGTGAGTACAGCCGCCTAGCACACAGGGGAGGGAGGGAGGAAAAAGAGAGTGACACGCACACGCAACACCCCCACCCCCATACACACAAGAAAGATGCAGTAACAGTACATACTCACCCTGTACCCCTCAGGAATAATGCAAGGACAAAATGATTTGAAGAAAGTGAGTGTAATACGTAAAAATACTATGAATAGGTACAGCAAGAACCAAACGTATATTCATATGTACAAATGTAGGGACACTGCCACAGTCCTCAATGTCCGTGGGTCACAGAGCCACAACACATAGGCCAAGGCCCCACCTCACTCCTGCAACAACACGGAGAGAACACTGCAGAGGCATCAGGTCGAAAACAGACAGCACATCAGGGGGACGGGGAATGGAGGGGCACCTCAGCCGGATGATCGTACAACACCACTGGTCCTGGAGGGAGCTACAAGCCCTGTGCGTTGTTCTGGGGAGTGCAAAGCCACAGTCTCTCGAGTGGGTGGGCTGCCCATTGCTTGGTCCTGGGGAGTGCAGGGCCACAGTCTCTCAAGTGGGTGATCTGCCTACTGCTTGGTCCTGGGGAGTGAAAGGCCACAGTCTCTCAAGTGGGTGGTCTGCCCACTGCTTGGTCCTGGGGAGTGCAAGACCACAGTGTCTCAAGTGGGTGGTCTGCCCACTGCTTGGTCCTGGGGAGTGCAAGGCCACAGTCTCTCAAGTGGGTGGTCTGCCCACTGTTTGGTCCTGGGGAGTGTAAGGCCACAGTCTCTCAAGTGGGTGATTGCCCACTGCTTGGTCCTGGGGAGTGCAAGGCCACAATCTCGAGTGGGTGGTCTGCCGACTGCTTGATCCTGGGGAGTGCAAGGCCACAGTCTCTCAAGTAGGTGGTCTGCCCACTGCTTGGTCCTGGGGAGTGCAAGGCCACAGTCTCTCAAGTCGGTGGTCTGCCCACTGCTTGGTCCTGGGGAGTGCAAGGCCATAGTCTCTAAAGTGGGTGGTCTGCCTACTGCTTGATCCTGGGGAGTGCAAGGCCACAGACTCAAGTGGGTGGTTTGCCCACTGCATGGTACTGGGGAGTGCAAGGCCACAGTCTCTCAAGTGGGTGGTCTGCCCACTGATTGGGCCTGGGAGAGCAAGGCCACAGTCTCTCAAGTGGGTGAATACTGCCACTGGTTCTGGAGGGGACAGTGTGCCCAGTTAGCTTAATCCTGGGAAGGGTGGGGTGAGTGCATGGCTTCTTCCACTGGTTCTGGAGAGGACATTGTGCCCAGTGTTCTTCATCCTGGGAAGGATGGAGTGAGTGGATGGCTTCTTCCACTGGTTCTGGAGGGGGCATTGTGCCCAGTGATGCAGATCTTGGGGAGTGCAAGGGCACAGTCTCTCACCTGGGTGTCACACCCACATGATTTTCTGGGGCCAGGCCGCACAACAGCCCATGGACACAGGACTATACATCGTCCGCCAGCAGTCACAGTTGCTCACTGGTGGTGCTGGTGGCAGTTCTGGCAGTGGTGGTGGGAGGCTCCAGCTCTTCCCCTGCAACTTCGGACGGCTGCCGACTGGGGCTTCTGCTGCTGGTAGTGGTGCTGGTGGCGGTGCTGGCAGTGGGGGGGGGGTCCAGCCCATCCCCTGCAGCCTCGGACGGCTTCCCAATGGGGCTGCTGCTGCTGCTGGCAGTGGTGCTGGTGGCAGTGTTGGCAGTGGTGCTAGTGGGAGTGCTGGCAGTGGTGGGGGGAGACTCCAGCCCTTCCCCTGCAGCCTGGGACAGCTGCCCACTGGGGATGCTGCTGCTGGCAGTGGTGCTGGTGGCGGTGCTGGCAGCGGTGCTGGTGGAGGTCTTGGAAGTTGTGGGGGGAGGCTCCAGCCCTTCCCTTGCAGCCTCGGCCGGCCGAACCATCATGGTTGTTGGTGGGGGCTCCGAATGAGTCCCAGCACCAGGCCTCCTGTCCTTCCTGCCTGCAGGTGTAGGCCCCTTGCCCTTCCCCTTAGCAGCTGGTGGTGCCTCCTTGCCCTTCCTCGGGGCAGCTGGTGGTGCCTCCTTGCCCTTCCTCAGGGCAGTTGGTGGTGCCTCCTTGCCCTTCCTCGGGGCAGCTGGTGGTGCCTCCTGCCCATCCTCGAGTTATCTGGTGCAAGCACCCTTTCAGTGTGGCTGCCTGGTGCCCGGTATCCTCTCCCACCTGGAGTATCTGTTGTCACTACAGTGGCCGTGGACTGGGTGGCTGAGGTGCTTGTCTTGGTTCTGACCACCCTGGCCTGACGGGAAGGATGGGGGGGAGTGGTAGGGAAGAGGTCAACGGTGGAGAGGAAAAGCTTCTTAGGGACATTGGGGCAGGAAGAGGGTGAAGGTTTGGGAGTGGAGGAAGAAGAAGTGGTTGTAGGAGGAGTCTGTCTGCTGTGTTTGGGTGCAGATGCATGGGCTTGGTGCTGCTGTGAGGTGGATGGCTGTTGGGTGTCTGAATGCTTGCATTTGTGTACTTTGGGAGGAGGGGACACATACACAGTGGGAGAGGACATGGGGGACGTGTGCATGGAAGTGGGGGTGGTGACTGTCAGTGAGGGGAGTGTAGTGATAGGCGTGCTGGTGATGGTGGTAGTGGATGTGGATGTAGTGCATGCAGATGTGAGTGGAGACGCTACTCTGAGGGAGGGAGATGAGGAGGAGGAGGGGGCTACAGAGGAGGCAGTGGATGTTGGTCTGTCTGATTCTGGATGGTGTTTGTGTGAGAGCCTGTGGGATGATGTGAGGTGCTTGTGTTTGCCTGAGCCACTCTTGTGTTTTGTTTTCTGTGCATGCTGGTCTGCCTGTATGCTTGGGATAGGTTGGGGTTGAGGGGAATGGGATTGGGTAGAGGAAGTTGGAGGGGGGAGGCTAGAGACATGGACAATGGCTGCCATCAGAGAGGAGTCCAGAGCCTGGATTGATCTATGTTGGGCTGCCATGCCAGTGTGAATGCCCTCCAGGAATGCATTTGTCTGTTGCATTTGCGGTGCCAGTCAGAGTGCTAGTCACCAGCCCATGAACAGGGACACCTAACGCCAAATGCAGCATACCTGAAACCCACAGACCCCTGCCCAGTAGTGGATGCCTACTAGCCTGTTAGGAAGAATTTTACATCAGACCCTGCCCAACATGGGACCTATCCTGCAGTGTCAGGCCTGGCCTAGGGGCACCCACAGGCCCACATCCCCCACCCGGAACCCACCCCACCAGGCATAAGTTGTAATGAAGAGCACTGTACTCATCGCCTTGTTCCTGCTGTGATGCCCCCAAGCGTCCATCAAGCTCCGGATAGGACACCGCCAGTAAGCGGGCCAGCTAGGGGGGGTCAGGGTTCAACAGGCACCCCTTCCTCGTTGGGAGGCCATCCCCAGCTGGGACTCTGCCGTCTTCCGTGCCCAGCGTCTCAGGTCCTCCCACCCCAGGGTCCACACTTCCTTGGCAATGGCACACCATATACCCTTTTTCTGATGGGCGCTGACCTGCAGAGAAATACTCATAGGCAATGAGACCATCCTGCATGTTACACTCATGGCCAACCATGGCCTTCCCATCCCATTACGCAGAGACATGGCCCAGCATACATGCTGCACGCTGCCCAGGGCCCATCCATCACCCCCCTACACGAGGCCTTCACACACAGCAATCCAAGCATTAATGCCCCATGCATTGTGCTCACGTTGTACTCACTTGCTGGTCTGGAGGCACACACAGCATTCAGTACTGGGGTAGGACCCCATCCACTAGTCTCTCCAACTCCGCTGAGGTGAAGGCAGGGGCCTTTTCCCCAGTGACACGAGCCATGGTCGGTTCCAGACACAGGTCACAGCAGCACATGCAGTGTAGGTCCTCTTCTGGTGAAGGTCAGGTAGCAAGTGAGTGAACAGATAGGAAATGGCGGTGACATCCGCGGTGGTGCGTACCGTCACCGCCGGCGTAGATCACCATTGGCCACTGTACCCCATAGGGGCTAATAATAACCAATGAGGAGCTGCACAGCGGTTCTCGACTGCCTCCCGCAAGGGTGCACAACGTCGGCGGAATTACATAATTTTCCACATGTCCCTCCATACAGGACAGGTGGACACCATTTCGGGGGGGTGGGCAGGCCATATCTCCTAACTGCGTCACAGTACACATATGCACCATTTGCACTCCTCCAACAATATACAGTTAAAATCACAACATGCAATGAAGTGTTGTGGTTCGATTTATGAGATACTGGCCAGATGCTCACCATTTTGCCCCATAGATTGCAACTGCTGCGGATGAGTAGTAGATGGAGACATCCCCCCAGGTACCAACCCCAGGTGGACCTGGCAACAATGGAGGACAGGCACATTATCCTTTCCTACAGACTTGACAGGGCCACAGTCACAGAGCTGTGTGCCCAATTGGAACCTGACCTGATATCTGTTATCCGTCACCCCACTGGGACCCCCCCTCTTGTGCAAGTCCAATAAGTGCTCCATTTCTTGGCAACTGGTTCTTTCCAAGTGACAGTGGGCTTGGCAGCAGGAATGTCACAGCCAATGTTCTCAATAGTGCTGACCAGAGTGTTGTCTGCCCTGATTAAACACATGTGCAGCTACATCGTTTTCCCCCAGGTGGAGGATTTGGCCACAGTGAAAGCTTATTTCTATGCAATGGGACATATCCCCAACATCAATGAGGCAATTAATGGTACACATATTGCATTCGTCCTCCCCCCCAGAGAAATGAACAGGTGTTCAGAAATCGAAAGAGCTTTCATTCCATGAGTGTGCAGATGGTGTGCCTGGCAGACCAGTACATCTCCCATGTCAATGCAAAGTATCCTGGGTCTGTGCATGATGCCTTTATCCTGAGGAATAGCAGCAACCCATATGTGATGGCTAAGCTCCAGAGGCACCGGATGTGGCTGATAGGTGAGCTCTGGTTCCCAGCCAGTATATGTTGGTGTATGGTGTGGGCCATAAGGGTTAGTGTGTGTCTAACAGTTGTCCCTCGATATTTGCAGGTGACTCAGGTTACTCCAACCTCTCATGGCTACTGACCCCTGTGAGGAATGCCAGGACAAGGGCAGAGGAATGTTACAATGAGGCACCTGGGCGTACAAGAAGAATTATAGAGAGGACATTTGGCCTACTGAAGGCCAGGTTTCATTGCCTCCATCTAACAGGTGGATCCCTATGCTACTCACCCAATAAGGTTTTCCAGATCATCGTGGCATGCTGAATGTTGCACAACCTTGCCTTGCGTCGCCAGGTGCCTTTTCTGCAGGAGAAGGAGGCTGGAGATGGCTGTGTGGCAGCAGTGGACCCTGTGGACAGTGAAGATGAGGAGGCAGAGGATGAGGATGAGGACAACAGAAGTGCAATCATACGTCAATACTTCCAATGACACACAGGTAAGGCAGTGTAACTTAAGATTTCATTGACAGTTTTGTGATAGAAATTGTCACTGGCAGGCTGATTTCCCCACTTCTATGGCCACTCACTGTACCCTTTGGCATCTCTATTTTCAGCTATCTGGGCCCCACTCTGGCTCCTGGTGTGTTGACTGCAGTCAACTACAGGTCATTCTTATGTATACATGACTGTACAGTTTAATAGCAATGTTTGAACCTTATTAAACAAATACATACTTAAATCATTTGACATACTCCATACTTGTATTTTTTCAAAGGGTGTTTATTTAAGTGCTAAGAAGTAAATGGGGATGTGCAATGGGCTTGGGTGATAGTGGAGGATAGTCCAGGTTGGAGTCCAGTCTATTTATATCTCACGTGCATTGTCCAATGGGGCATAGGAAGTGGAGCAATGGCACTTCAGGTGGCCAGGGTAACAGAGTGGGACACAAGGGTGACATTCAGGAGAGTCTTATTTCCTGGTGGGGTCTTGGCAGTAGTCTCTGGCTTCTGCCTGGATCACAAGGAATGTTTGCGGGTAGTTCTCCTTCTGCAGGGGGAGGGATGCTGGTGGCCTGTTGGTCCTGTAGTGAGGCCTCCTGTCCACTAGCGGCAGCGGAGGTGGAGGACTGTTCATCGGTCTGGCTAGTAGTAGGGGCCCGGTGGTGTGCCACTGCCTCCCTCATGGTGTTGGCCATGTCTGCCAGCACCCCTGCAATGGAGACCAGGGTGGTGTTGATATCCTTCATGTCCTCCCTGATCCCCAGGTACTGTACCTCCTGCAGCCGCTGTTTCTCCTGCAACTTGTCCAATATCTGGCCCATCGTCTCCTGGGAATGGTGGTATGCTCCCAGGATCACAGTGAGTGCCTCCTGGAGAGTCGGTTCCTGTCCTCCCCCTGTCGCACAGCAGTCCTCCCAGCTTCCCTGTTGACCTGTGCCTCTGTCCCCTAAACCATGTGCCCACTGCCACTGACCCTAGGTCCCTGATCGTCCTGTGTTTGTGGGGTATCCTGGGGTCTCTGTAGTGGTGGACACACTGCTGATTGGCGTGTCCTGGAGACAGAGGTATGGGCCCGCTGGGTGGGTGCTGGGCTGGTGTTTCCTGAGGCTCTGTGGTAGTATGAGACTGTGCCTGGGTAACCAACTGTCCGGAGATCCCTGATGGGCCAGGTTGGTCATCTTGATCCAGGCGAGTAGAGCTGCTGTCTTCCTTGTGGGCCTCATCTTGAGGGGGACTGGATGTTGCTGGAACCTCTTCTCCGGTGACATGAACTGGGGGACCTGTGGGGATGTAAATGCAGTGTTATTGTTTCTGCGTGTGACATCTTGTGCATGGGTGTGTTGCCCGCTATGGTTGTTATTGCCCTGGCAGATTAGCCTTGTGTGAGTTGTTATTGGGATGGGTGGGTTGTGATGGTGGGGTGTTTGGGAGGTGGTGGAGTGATGGGAGTGAGGGTAGGGATGGGGGTATGTGATGGCATGCAGGTCGGGGTGATGGTAGTAAAGAGTTGACTTACCAGAGTCCAGTCCTCCTCCTACTCCTGCAAGGCCCTCAGGATGCATGATTGCCAAGACTTGCTCCTCCCATGGTGTTAGTTGTGGGGGAGGTGGTGGGGGTCCACCGCCAGTCCTCTGTACAGCTATTTGGTTTCTTGCTGCCACAGAATGCACCTTCCCCCGTAGGTCATTCCACCTCTTCCTGATGTCATTCCTTCTTCTGGAGTGCTGTCCCACGGCGTTGACCCTGTCCACGATTCTACACCATAACTCCATTTTCCTAGCAATGTATGTTTGCAGCACCTGTGATCCGAATAGCTGTGGCTCTACCCAGATGATTTCTTCCACCATGACCCTTAGCTCCTCCTCTGAGAACCTGGGGTGTCATTGTGGTGCCATGGGTGTAGTGTGAGTGGTGTGGGTGAGGGTGTGTGGGGTGATGTTTTGGGGTGTGTAATATAAGGTGCGTGGATGGTGTATGGGTGATGGTGTTTTGTGGCTCTGGTTATATGGGTGCTCTTGCTGTATCTCTCTCTGTTGGCAATTCTTTCTAGTCATGAAGGGTTTTGGGTAATGTGGGTGTGTGTTTAATGGTGGTGTGGGTGTGTGGGTGTGGTGTGCGTATGTGTGTCAGTTGTGTGTTCTTTGAATTGTCCAATGTGGTTTTGTTTTGTATGTGTGTATTTTCAGCGTGGCGGTATGTACCACCAATGGTTTAGCACCATTGAATGTCTGCCGTGGTGATTCGTGGGTCACAATATTGTGGGTGTATTTCTGTTGGAAATAACGGTGGAGGTTTGGATACCGCCAGTTTCTCACCGAACTTTGGGCTGGCGGACTTGTGTGTGTTGCTGTATAGTGACGGATTGCTATGTGTGTTATAATATGGGTAGCGGTAATCCGCGGCGGCGGCAGTATGTTGGTAGTAGTCGGCATGGGGGTAAGCGTAACTTACCACCAATGTCTTAATGAGGGCCTCTGTATTTTAGATGGATTAATTTTCAAAATTGCAGTAATTCTCTCTTGTGACACCTTCCTTACTTCCTTCTCAATGCGATGTCCTAAATACAGGACCTGTTTTTGAAAATATTGCAACTTGCTTGGTGACTACTTGTGTCCGTTCTCAGCCATTTGCTATTTTCCTCTACACTGGCTGTATGTTTTTTTCTTTCGCTACTTTTTTACCCATTTGCTCCCCAGGCTGTCAAAATAACTCTACTTCATGTGTAACTTAATTCCTGAAGCATTCCTGAATCTTTCATGGTAATGGTTTACAAGCAGGTTAAAAGGTTTTAATTTGGAACAACATCTAAATACCCCACCCACATAGCTGGTCATACTTTGGACCTCATTTTCTCATTCCCTGAAGCTTCTTATGAGTTTTTCCTCTAAGTTGATTTGCTTCCGTTTAAGATTGTTACTAACTGGCCCAAAACTCTTGAGGCCCCCCTTCTGAAATCTTCCAGAGCTTGGTGCCAATATCAGAAACTCTTTTCTCTGAGGCCCTCCAACCGACTCCTCTATTACTGTCAGGTCTTGTTCATCTGGATTTAGAAAGCTGGATATTGGCCATCTGCAGTCTTAGATCTTATTTCCCCGGTTAGATCGATATCTCAGAAGTGATGTAGGCCATCAGCTCCTAGGGTTTTGGAAGCCTTAAGAGAGAAGACGGCTTATTGTAATCGGCTTGAAT
This sequence comes from Pleurodeles waltl, assembly GCF_031143425.1. Taxonomy (NCBI): domain Eukaryota; kingdom Metazoa; phylum Chordata; class Amphibia; order Caudata; family Salamandridae; genus Pleurodeles; species Pleurodeles waltl. The sequence continues at coordinate 828,613,604 of NC_090439.1, forward strand.
GTAGATGGCGGAAGTCCTACAATAAGTCAGCAAAACTGGTGTAAAAAAAACCCTGATGAATTCCATAGATCCTTCTTTAAGGCTCACAGGGAGTTTATTGCCTCCACCATTGATGCTGCTTCAAACAAACCATGTGAACTCTTCGGGATTGTTAACTCTTTCCTATAACCCAGGCCTATTCAAAATGATCTTACCCCTTTCTGCTTTTCTATGCGAGGAGCTTACTGACCTATTTTTTAACAAAATTAAAATGATTTATGATAAATTCCTTAAGCAAGAAGGTCCTTCAGCAACCACATATCCTGGCCCCATGTTGTGTGAGTTTGAACTTATTTCCTTGGAGGCCTCAGCTGTATTGTTGGCCAATTGTAAATGTGACTCCCCCTTGATTGCTGCCCTCCTGATATTTTGAAATTAGTCACACCGCTTGTTAATCTGCTTGTTAATCCGAGCCTGAACAAGCTGATAAATTCTTTGTAGTCCACCATTGTACCCAGGGATAGAAACAGGCCCTCTTGTTACCCTTGTTTAAAAAATCCTAATGCTGACCACAAGATGCTTAACAACTCAGACCACGGATTCTTTTTGGACTTCTCTCTGATCAATGCAGAGTACATTATAGTTCCCTCAACTACACATTTCCTACATCTATGCTGTTCTTCAGCCCAATTAGCAGCAGCATAATTACACACTGCTCTCTTTTTTCTAGTCTGACATTTTTCTTTCTCTTTCTCTTCTGCATGTGCGACACGGTCCCAAGCATTTAATGCTTCATATTGTGCAGGTCTAGGAGGTGGTTTTAGGTTGTATAATATTCCCCTGGAAAACACAATAACCTTTAGACCAAATGTGCCATGTGTGTAAATGTAATGCTTGTTCATTTTCAGTGATCTTGTGCTATTGATGAAGCCACTAACCTGTTTAAAGCCCTAAGCGTGTCACTATGTAATGAAATGGTGTACCTTCCAGTGAAACTTCTTTGCCCTCATGGACAGGAACTTGTACATCACCTCTCACTAAATCTTTAAGGGCTCTGAAACATTTCATGATTACAATTCAACAGCAAAATTTGCAGATTTTAATTAAAAATAGGCTGCGTTTTAATCTGAATCACAATTCAATACAGATACAAGCCCAAAACAATTCCTTTACACAGTGGACCTATCACAGTGGAATACTTGATGACACAATAACCAGTCCCAGCGCAACACTTCACCCCAGTTGACTTATCGCAGCAAATTACTCTCTGATGCAATTCTCACCCCTTGCAGCACCCTCATTTACAACTTGCTCATATGTTTCATTCCACAAACTATAAGCAAGTACAATAAACAAATAACTCTTGTTTGCTCCATTAAGGAATTCAAAGTGATCACTCACTGAGCAATCAGCCATAAATAATATTTTCTGACACCCATAAATACATGGATGAAATCTGTACCAGCGGAAATGACCCTGACTTATGCAGCTTTCCCTTTGAGCAATACAGTCTATTAGTACCAATCAAATAAGAACCATCACAGCATTGTGTTACACTTCCTACCTCAATAGTGCAGTTGATGGTACCTCGTGAACTGAGACCGCAAAACTTAGCAGACAATTAATACCACAATATCTCTTATGTATCCCAGGATCTTGGGCAGTGACAAATCTGATAAAAACATCAACTGCTCAGCATCAAACGTATCTACACATTTACTCAATGAGACCATAGACATAAAGTACACAACTTTAACACAGGACTATAAGCTCAGCATCAAATGTATATGCACATTTACTCAACTAGACCATTGACATCAAACACACAACTTCAAAACAACACAGTAAGCTCAAAATAAACCATACTCCTTCACCACTGCTTTTGACTTTGGAACTGACAAAACTCCTTCAATATTCAAGGTAGGGTCATGAACTTGCGGGAAAACTGAGGCAACTTTAATTCATCTAGATTTTTTTAACTAACTTAGCTCCTCTTCTCCTGTGACATGAACCCTCACTCTACTACCACTTGCTGGAGTGGGGATCCTTGCATCTCGGAACATCAGGTATAATCATCACATAACCCCCACCATTGGTCGTATGGACCTTTGTTGGTCAACAAGGAGAGGGGATAAGGAGCTATCATTTACATTAACTACCATGACAGTGAAGACCTATTGGGACTTAACATGAATAGACAAGCATAATTAAAATATGTTTTAAAGGATTCATTTAACAAGTTCAACCCAGATTAAGAGTTTTTTAAGTATTCAATTTAGTCATTGATTTACAGTTTCAAATATTTTAAAAGTCAACAGTTCAAAATAAGGTAAAATATGCATCAAGTGTATTCCTTAAAGGATAATACCTATTCTACATTAAAGAAGGTTTGGGTGAGAATGACATTTATTAAGCAAAATAAGGTAAGGTGTCAGCCTCAGAAAAACAAATGAAGGTTTCTGATGAGAGAATATGAATGCATAGACATGAAACTATAACACTCAGGCAGTGGAGATTTGCTTATTTTATTATAATATGTTAACTTGAGTATTTGCCTATAATTGCTAAGGGCTTCATTACAGGTTTGACGGTCGTACTGCCAGCCGACCATGTTGGCGGTCTGAAAAAACACAGCCATTTTGGCGGTCTTTCAGACCACTGAGTTACGAGTCACACAGGTAGGACCGCCGACCGCGAACCAAAAAAGGCAGACTGGCAGCAGCGCAGAGGTCCGGAAATAGGCGGTCTGACCTCCAGCACCGACAGCACTGCAGCTAAACACTGACTGTACTACAAGCAAAAAGTCACAGTGACAGGCACCCATGGCGGTCTGCCAATGGCGGTCCAAACCACAGTGATTCGCGGTCACCAAAGAAATACACAGCAGCACATTGGATGGATTTTAAAACAACACAACTGACACACATTGCCGCAATGGACACACCTACAAAGGACACTATAAAACACACCCCTTCACACACCACAATCCTCTGTATCTTTACTGCTAGTCACAGAAGCTAGAGCGTATTAAAAATAAAATCTTTAGAATAGGCGTGCCTTTCAATTTTTTTTGCAACATCCCATACCACACCCTGCACACACTTCACTCCATTCACACCCTTTTACACTACCCCAGTTTAGTTACTCACTGTCCCCTATTTTTCTGAAAAGAATTCTGTTCACCACCATGTCACGCTCTAAAAAACCCGCATTTTGCCAAGGAAGAGTTGAAAGTCATAGTGGATGAAATCTTTAAAGTGGAGCCACGGTTGTTTGGAGCCCAAGTCCAGCACACTCCTGGGAAGACAAGGTATTGGCCATCCTGCATCCTGAGGTCATTACTGGAGTACCTGGGGGAGTGGAGTCTGATAAGTCACAACACTAAAACTGTGACCAACTTTCACCAAAATGCTATGCCATGCATGCCACAGCCCACCTTTTTCCTAATTTACTTTACTCCACTCACCAGCTCAGTGTTCTCCCATCCAAATACTTCTGTATGTGAGCTCCCAATTGAAGTGTACCCACATGAGGTTTATTTTTATGTATAGAGTGCACAGTACAGGGGGTGACAGGACTACACCTCCCAGGATGCACTGTTACTCCAACCACTAGCCCAGTGTTCACTGCTACAAATACCCTTGTTTGGCAAGTCTCAAATGAAGTGCACTCACCTGGGGGATTCACATTTGTATACTGTGTGTAGTACAGGGACTGACAGGACTGAAACTTTCAGCAAACACTGTTTCTGTAACGCCAAACACCAGCCCAGTGTTCTCATTTCCAAATATCCTTTTGGTAATCTCTCAAATAAAGGGTACTCACCTGGGGGTTCACATTTGTATAGTGTGAGTAGTACAGGGACTGACAGGACTGCTAAGGCCAGGAAGGCCTTTGTGTTAAATCCATCCACCAGCCCAGTATGCATGTGTCCAAATACCCTTGTTTGGTAACTCTCAAATAAAGTTTACTCACCTGGGAGGATACTATTCATCTAGCGCTTGATCTAGTGGGAGTGACCTGACTGCAGCTCTCACCAGACTTTGGGGGTGATTCTAACTCTGGCGGAGGCCGCCCGCCAGAGTTCCCCCCTCCAGAATACCGCACCGCGGTCAGAAGACCGCTGCAGTTATTCTGGGTTTCCCATTGGGCTGGCGGGCGACCGCCAAAAGGCCGCCCGCCAGCCCAGTGGGAAACACCCTTCCCACGAGGAAGCCAGCTCCGAATGGAGCCGGCGGAGTGGGAAGGTGCGACGGGTGCAGTTGCACCCGTCGCGAATTTCAGAAATTCTTTGTGGGGCCCTCTTACGGGGGCCCCACGACACCCCATACCGCCATCTTGTTCCTGGCGGGCGAACTGCCAGGAACAGGATGGCGGTATGGGGTGTCTGAATCCCCATGGCGGCGCAGCAAGCTGCGCCGCCATGGAGGATTCATGTGGGCAGCGGAAAACCGGCGGGAGACCGCCGGTTTTCCTCTTCTGACCGCGGCCAAACCGCCGCGGTCAGAATGCCCTGCGGGGCACCGCCAGCCTGTTGGCGGTGCTCCCGCCGACCCTGGCCCCGGCGGTCCTTGACCGCCGGGGTCTGAATGACCCCCTTTATGTCTGTAACTTCAAACACCAGCCCAATGTGCACTTGTCCAAATGCCCTTATTTGGTGAATCTCAAAGACATTTTACTCACCTGGGAGGATACTACTTGTATAGTGTATGAAGTAGAGGGAGTGACCTGACTGCAACTCTCAGCAGGTATTGTGTCTCTAACGCCAACCACCAGCCCAGAGTGCACTTGTCCAAATACCCTTGTTTGTGAACTCTAAGATGAAGTGCACTCACCTGGGGGAACAATATGTTTTTTTTTTTTTTTTTAATAATATTTTATTAAAGTTTGCAACATAACAGTAAAGTTGATATAGTGATCACTCTACTTATATAACTGAACCCCCCTCCCTCCCCTCATGCATTTCCAATTTTGTGATATAGTTCTCTGTTGGCGAGTCTCAGTAGTTTTAGCTGCTGTGTTTTTTTATTTTTATTTTTCCCTTTCTTTTCTTTCCAGAGCTTTATTGTTCGAGTACTGCGTTTGAGTCTGTGTCAGTGTCCGAGGTAGTTGCAGTTGCTTCTATGGTGGATGTTTCTGGTGATTTTAATTTCTCCAGAATTGAGTCCCATTGTGTAGCGTCGTCCCTAGGTTTTTGTTCTCGGATTGCTTCGCGCATTAGAACTGATCCTTACGTATCCGCCCATTTCTTGACTGTGTTTTGCCATTTGGTTAGTTGTGGGCCCACGGGGGATTTCCAGTTTGAAGTGATTTCACGTCTGGCAAGGATTAGGGCTAGATCTATGAACTTGTTGGATATTTTAAGAGCTGACTGTCTTGGGAAATCCCCCAACAGGGCCGCATTTGGGGAGTTATTCAGTGATCTTTCAGTGCAGACCAATATTTTTGCAAAGATCCCTTCCCAGAATGCGTTGAGGTGAGGGCAGTTCCAGAGCATGTGTAGAAAGCCTGCTGTAGGTTCTGCGCATGTAGGGCATTTTGCGTTATCTGTACCATAGATTTTAAAGATCATTTGTGGGGTTAAACAAGCTCTGTGGAAGATGTACAGATTTATTAATATGAACCTGGCATTTCTGGATACTGGGTAGATACGTGATATGATCTGGTCCCATTGTGTTTCATGCCACGTGGTGCCTAGTTCTGTTTGCCACTTGGATTTAAGTTTTGATAAGGGTAGGCGCGTGCTAGCTTGTAGTGTTTTATATATTCCTGATACTACTCCTTTTTGGTCCCCTATTGTGCAAATGATTTTGCAACTGTTATGGGCGGGGGGTTCGAGGGTCCCTGTTCTCCAAACTGTGTGGGAAACTTTAATGATGGCATTGTGGGTGATGAATAAGCCGGGGGGAAGGTTGTATTGGTTTTGTAATTCAGCGTAGGTGAACATTTTCCCTTCATTGTATAGGTCTCCCAATTTAGTAATGTTAAAAGACATCAATTTGTTGAGACCTGGGATGACTTGTTTCCCTGAAATATTAGTCATGCAGTACAGTGGGATTTCCGGTGTATATGGAGTTTTGATGTGTGAGTGTTTTAGGTATTGGGACCAGCAGTGTTTGGACGACTCCCATTCCATCGGTAGTTTATCTTTGGATTTCCAGGGGTTCATAGAATTCCCATTATTTTGCCTATAGGGCAGTTTAAGGGGATGCTCAATTCGGCAGTGTTTGGGGGGTTGCATAGTAGTTTTGCAATCCATTGTAGTTGGCCTGCCCAGTAGTACATTTCCATGTCCGGGGCTGCTAAGCCTCCCTCGGCTGTAGGTCTTTGGAGAGTTCGTATCGCTATTCTATGTCTGCTCTGGCCCCATATGTAGGTGGTTGACATGGTCTCTATTTCTTTGAATGTTGATTTCGGGATTATAAGTGGGATTGTTGAGAAATAGTATAGCAATCTAGGCAACACTATCATTTTAAGGAGAGCAATTCTTCTCGTGACTGTTAAAGGCAGTGTTTCCCAGAAGCGCATGCTAGATCTAATCCCTCTAAGAGCTCTCTGTATGTTCCCTTCTAGCAGATTGTTTACTGAGTGATAGATCCTTACTCCTAGGTATTTAAAGGTGTTGGGGGACCATGGAAGACCTCTTGTGTTGGTGGGTTCTGAGGTGTTGGCGGGCAGTGGAAAGATGGCTGACTTCCTCCAGTTAATCCGGAGTCCGGAGGCAGCTCCGTAATTATCTAGCATACTCATGGCCCCTGGTTGTTCCGTCTCTAAGTTTTGTAGGAAGAGTAGCATGCCATCTGCGTACAAAGCGATGTAATGAGTCCAGTTGTTAATTTGGATACCCTTATAGTAGGAGCCGGTTCTGGCCATTTGGGCTAGTGGTTCTATTGCAATTGCAAAGAGAAGGGGGGACAGTAGGCACCCTTGCCTAGTACCCCTTCCAACCTGTAGGGGGGGGATATTTAGTTGCCTGTTCTTACTCTTGCGGTGGGATTAGTATATAGTAGTTTGGTCCATTTTACGAACCCTTCACCTAGTCCCATTTTCAGCATGACTTGTTCTAAGTAGTCCCACCTCAGACTATCGAATGCTTTCTCTGTTTCAACCGAAATGATTGCTGCTTTAGGTATATTTGGGGGCAAGGAGTGAAGTATTGATGTTAGGTGTCTAATAATTTGGGATGTGCTGCGTTTGGGTATAAAGCCCGATTGGTCTTGATGTATCAATGAGGTCATATGTGGGAGCAGTCTGTCTGCTAAGATACGGCTAAGTATTTTGTAGTCTATGTTAAGCATGGATAAGGGGCGGTAAGAGCGGACGTCAGTGGCTGGTCTATCCAGTTTCAGCAATGGGATCATAATGGCTACGTTAGTCGATTGAGGTAGGGTATTGCTATTCCATGCTTCTGTGTATAGCGTGCAGAGGTGGGGGACTAGCAGGTCTTGATACTGGTGGTAAAATTCTAATGGAAGCCCATCTGCTCCTGGAACTTTGCCCCTTGCCATACTTTGGATGGCTGTTTTTATTTCCGTGATTGTTATATGTAGCTCTAGGGAAGACTTTATTACTGGAGTTAGGCTGGAGGTAGGGAGGGCTTCCAATTCGTGTAATTGGGTGGTGGTCAATGTTTCTAAGGGGGGTGCATAGAGATTGGCATAGTAATCATGAAAGATGGCATTTATCTCTTTTTGGGTATATATCTGTGTGCCTTGCGAATTTTCAATTTCGACTATGGTGGTTTGTTTTTTGGGGGGTTGCGCGAGCCAGGCTAGTAGAGCGCTAGCTTTGTCCCCTTCTGCGTGTTGTCTAGTTAGGTATTGTTTGTAATCAAAGCGAGCAAGTTTGGTGCTTGCTGTGCAGATTTTTGTCCTGGTTGCTACCAGCGTAGGGTGTAGGTCGGTTTGTGCGGGGTACCTTCTTTCTAGGTCTATAAGAGATTCTTCCAATTGCAAAAGTTCTGTTTCTATTGATTTTCGGACACTTATGTTTTTGGCAATGCACTTGCACTGGATCACTATTTTAAAAGTCTCCCATTCGATGGATCTAGTAGATGCGGTTCCTTCAATGATTTTAAAAAATTCTCCCATGGCAGTATGTAGTGTGTTTTTGAACGCTTCGAGCATTTCTGCTCTAAGGCGGCTCGTTGGTATTGTGGGCTTTTCTCTGCCCCAGGATAGAGTGGTTAACAGGGGGTTGTGATCTGATATCGTTTTACTAAGGTATTCAGCTGCAGTCATGTTGCTCTGTATTTCAGGAGACACCAGAATGGTGTTGAGTCTAACGTGTAGGTTGTGTACTGGTGAGTAGTACGAGTAGTCCCTTGACTGACGGTTAGTTGTTCTCCAGCTATCTATTAATTGCCAGTGTTGCTGCCATTCTACGAAATGCTTTGCAGTTTTCAGTGATTGGGATTGGGATGTTGGAGGGTGCGATCTGTCTAGAGAGTTACTAGCTATGCAGTTGAAGTCCCCCCCTATTATATTTTTGCCAGCCAGAAGAGGGCCTATTTCTAGTGACAGTTTGTCCAGAAATGTACTTTGGTCGTAGTTTGGCGCGTATATACTTCCTACAGTTATTTCTCTTCCTCCTAGTCTCCCCTTTATCACCGCGTACCTTCCCTCTTTGTCAATGCTCTTGTGAATTATTTGGATGGGAACCCCAGGGCGGATCCATATCAGTGCCCCCCTAGCGTAAGTGGAATAGTTAGTGGCTATTATTTGGCCCCTCCATCTTTTATTAAGGGCTTTGACTTCCTGTTCGGTGAGGTGGGTTTCTTGTAGTAGGGCTATATGGATTCCTCTACGCTTGAGGTAGTTGTGGACTTTGTAACGTTTGGTCATGTTATTTAGGCCTCTTACATTCCAGGTTATTATTTTATACTGTGTCGTCATTGACTAGATTGATCTGCGTTACTTTGACAGGGTTAGATGTGTGCTCGGCGGGATGTGAGGTCATGTTTAGTGGCCTATGTTTGGTTTGAGTTCCTCCAACTGTTGTGGTTGTGTGTGCATGAGTTATTCCCTTCCCAATACTAACGGACATTTTCCCCAACTCCCTCTCCCCAGGACCGGTTAATAAAACTTTCTCCGTCCAAACCATTTAACTTGTCTTATCACCTATTGGTGGTGGGAGGTGCGCCAGGGCTGAGAGCTTACACTCTAGGTCGGTCCCGGGGCCCGGTAGAGGTATATCTATAGCCCTTAGTGGATTGTTCAATGTTTATTATTTACTTATGGTTGCGTGTCAAGTTCTTCTCAGATAAGGCCGTTTGCTATTGAAGATCAAGTGGTAGTTTAAAAGTTCTGTGTCCAATTCAAGAGTTACTAGATGATTTCTTCTGCTGTTCTGGGGGTGATTTTTGGGAGGTTAGTGCAGATGTCTTGTGAAGAGACAGAGAAGCTCCTGCAGCTTGAGTCGTGGTCTGAGGCGCCTCCTGATGCTTGTGAGTCAAGTAGTTTTTTTTCGCTCAGGGTTGCTGCTATGTCTATCGCATCGTGCATTTCCTTTAAGGATTGGTGTCTGGGGGTGTTGTAACCAATACTCTATTGGAGGATCTACCTCGTCTCTTGCCGGCTGTGCTGGAGGGCTTACTCTGTGTGCTTGATGGTGTGAAGTTAAGAGTTTCCATCCAGTCTCCTGCTAGCTGGGGGGTTGAGAAAAAGTGTGTCTTGCTTTCATGTTCGACTCTCAGTTTAGCAGGGAATAGCATTGCATATTTAATGCCTTTTTTGCCCAGGGTGCGTTTACAGTCATTATATGAGGCCCTCAGGGATTGGGTTTCCCTGGTGAATTCGGGGAATATCATAATGCGCTGATTATTTAGTGTGATTTCCCCTATGGCGCGGGCTTGCGAGAGGATATAGTCCCTGTCTTTAAAGTGCAGTAGTTTGGCTATGATTGGGTGAGGTCTGGTTCCTGGTGGAGGTGGTCTGCCTGGGACCCTGTGGGCTCTTTCGACTGTAAAAAAAGCTGATAGGCCTTCGGAAGGGATGGTGTCTTTGAGCCAGTTTTCTAAGAATATTTCCATGTTTGCCGTGGAAGACTCCGATCCCTCCGGCACTCCGATTAGCCTCAGGTTGTTCCTGCGGGAGCGGTTTTCCGCATACTCTGCTCTGGTCTCCAGTATTTTGATTCTTGCTGTGAGCTCGGCCGTCTCCATGGTTGATGTTTTTTGAGTTGACGTCACCAAGTTTAGTGTTTTCTCTGCAGTTCCTACCCTTTCTGTTAATTTGCGATGGTCGACTCGTAATAGTGATAAATCCACGGTTAGATTATCTATTTTTTGTTCAAGAATTTCACGAGATTCTCTTATGGCCTGCAGGAGTGTGTCCAAGGTTGTTTCTTGTTGAGTTGGTGTGGTCTTGGGATCCGGATGAAGGGGTTGTCCGGGCATCTTATTGGTCATTGGTTCCTCTTGGTCTTGTCCCTCTCGTTTTTTGGGTTTGCCCATTTTGCTGTTTTTATCATTGGATGGTGTGTGGGAAAAGAGAAAAGGAAAAGCCCCGGTTGTGGCGACTGTCCAGGGCCCAGGTGAATGGGTACTGTTGCCAGGTGATTCAGTTGTGGTGCGGTTTCAGGTCAGGGACTATTGGTCAATGATTTCAGTCTATGGCGTGGAGAGCGCTCTGCATCCCGTTCCTCGCCTCTGTGATCTTTGCTGTGTTCAGGCACAGCGCCGGCCTCTGGTGGAGGATAGCTTTCTGTGCGTGAGTCTCCGGTAGTCCAGTGGGCGATGGTCGCTGCGTCCCTCCGGTCCCTAGTTGATTGTTGGTGCCTGCGTGTTAACTTGGTTCTTGCTCGCGGAAGGCCTCTGTGTGTGAGTCTCCGGCGGTCCGGGGGCGACGGCCGCCGTGTCCCTCCTGCCCCCGGCTGACTGGCGAAGTCTGGCGGGTGGGTTTGTGCGAGGTAGGGTTCACGCTTTAGTTTCCCTTATGTGGCTCCTTGTGTGCGTTTTGTTGTGGAGGGCGTTTGATTATGTCAGGGCACTGACGGGGGTAAGCGTTCTTGGTTAGTGCTGTCGCTGAGCTAGTTGTTCGTTGTGCAACTCGCTACCCCGGCGTTCATGTTCTTTTTCCCCTTGCTTCTGGTCCCCGGTCCGCCCGACTCTGCGCTCTCACCTGGATTTCACAGTTGTTCCACAGTTCTTCTTTTGCCGCTTCTATTATTCTCCGAATCGAGCCACCTTTCCTTCCCCAGCTGGGGAGTTGGTGCAATGTAGGTTTCTCGGTGCGGCCGCCATTTTGGGATCTGCACCTGGTGTAGCTCGTTTACTCTTTTTCTTTCCGTACGACTGTTCTTGGGCGATGGCACCTCCCAGACCTCTGCATGGGGGTCCCCTATTGCTGGGGCCGCTTTTAGTTAAGTTTTGGGCTTTGTTTAAGGCAGGATTCTTCCTGGGCCCCGTTCTCGGCTCCGGAGCGCCGCTCTCACGCGTGCAGCTTCATCGGCTGCTGGCCACGCCCCCAACAATATGTGTTTGATATGAGTAGTGTAAAGAGTTACAGGACTGCAAATCCCAGTATGCACTGTTTCTATCACCCCAAGCACCAGCTCAGTGTACCCTTGTCCACATACCCCTGTCTGTCAACTTACAAATTAAGTTTACTTACCATTGGGGATGACATTGGTCAGGTGTGTCAAGTATATAGATTTCCCTGACTGCAACTCGCAGGAGGTACTGTTACTCTGACTACAAACACCAGAACAGTGTACATTTGATCAAAGAGCACAGTTTCTCAACTCTCAATGTCAATTCACTCAGATGTGTGAATACTCTTTGTATAGTGTGTGTAGTACAGGGAGTGACAGGACTGCTAAGGGCAGGAGGCTATGTAGCTCACACCCCAGACACAACCTCATGGTCCACATGCATAAATAGCCATGTTTGTGAAATCCCAATTGATGTTTACTCACCTGGGAGGATACTATTTGTGAAATGGTGCGGAGTAGAGGGAGTGACCGGAAAGCTAAGCCCAATAGGCCACAAACTCCAAAAACAAATTCAGTGTTCACTTGCCCAAACCCATCTAGTAGAGAAGTCCCAAATTACCTCTATACACCTTGGTCGATGCAAATTGTCAAGCATGTGCAGTGGAGACAGTCACATGACTCTGACTGCCAGGTGACACTGTTTCTCCAAATGTCAAAAAACACACAAGTGATCACTTGATCAAATACCTTTGCCTGATAAGTCATATTTGAGATTTGGTAGTAAGTAGCATACAGATCATGCCCAACTCTGAGATGTGTCTGGCTACCTAGCTCCATCTTGACCACTAACCAAAGAAGAAACCATTGAGGACTGGCAGTACAGCTTACCCAGCGTGCTGAACAATTATCCAAAAGGCCTCAAGAGGCATAACCAGATTGGAAATTGGTAGCACACGCATTAGCACTGCACTAACCACATGATGACTACTGTCACATATACTACAAACTCCTTGGTCTATCTTTATCACATTCAACTAGGCCTCAAAATGGCGAAAAACCTAACTTTCATAGCCACTGTTTGGCCTGCACTGGTGGCAAGTTGACACTCTCAGGCCATCCCACCAAGGGACAAAGGTATGCACATCACAGCAGCTGTGGCAGGCAAGGAGAACTGGCATGGTGCACAACTGTCATGTCAAAACAACCATTACCATGTGTACCTTTCACAAAAGGATTCCCTGCTAAACAGCTATGTACAAGGTCTCTGAGAAATGTCACTGTAAATGATTGGAGGTAGATGTCACAATACAACCAGTAACATTGTGTCTTTCACATCAACAGGTCGTGCTCCCACCGGCCATACAGAGGCCACGGAAAAGACTGCCACTACCCTTTTGGATGAAGCCTTCAGTGATGATGACACTCCTGGACATCTGGATGTGGAGGACGGTTCTGGCCCATCTGTGCTACCCGGGCAGACACCACCAGTAAGTTTCACTGTGGCCACCACATCAAATCCCAGCCTGGTTGCCTCAACATCATGGGCACCATGCACCCCTCAACCTATGACCCTAGAACACTGACAACCATCTTGTGCCCCAGTCCTGGATCCTGAGGCACATCCGTGGGGGCTAGGGAGTGTGGGAGGGATGCGGTGGGCCAGTGGGGTGAGGCCACTGGGGATGCTCCTGGCCAGGACACCATCAGCCACGTCTTGGGGGTCTATCAGGAGTCCCAAGGTGTGATGGTACTAACTGAACTCTGTGACATAAAGCAGCTGCAGAGGGAATCCATACAGGAAGTGCATGCACAGTGGGAGGCCCACAATTCCAGCATGGCCTTCCTAGCCGGGGTGCTCAGGGACATCAATACCACCCTGAGCAGGGCTCAACAGCAAGACTCCACCCCTTCCTTTGGCATGTCTACGCCTGGAACCTCAACATTGCTGCCAGACGCTAGAATTGAGGCCCTACCAGCGGAAGAACCCACTCAGACACCCCTGCCTCTGTAGCAGCAGACCACCTTCCATGCAAGTGGTGACGTCCAGCAAAGTGTCTGGGAGGCAAAGATGGCAAGACACCTACCACTGCCAGCAGGTGGCCTCTTCCTAAATTACCTCCTTTGTGTGCCACATGTTCACTCTGCTGACTGTTCCTCAACCATCTTCCATTTCCAATGGGACGAGTACTCTAGACTTTGGACTCCCAATGCTGTGGAGTCTACTACAATGATTTCATCCACTGTGACTGAACCCTTCTCTTTTCAGTTCCGTCATGTCCCTTATTTTTATTCTATGCACACATTTACAATAAATACCACATAGTACAAAGTTTGTGTCTCCTTGCTTCTGTTGCAACTTTTGCTATGTAGATGACAGAAGACCATGTGAAGCAAATGGTGAAGACACAAGATACTAGTGCAAAGAGGTATGTGTTACAGGTACAGTGTCCTGCTAAGGATTACAACCAACACACACAAACACATTGGTACAAGTCTTTGTTAACACCAAACATTTTATTCCACTGTACAGCACATAGGCTGTCAAAATGTCTGACCGTCATAGCTAAGAATGGATGACTGCAAATATGTCAAGGTACACAGACCAAGTTACAGCCCCCCCATGGAAGGGAGGACATTGTCTTACATTATGCTGCAGAATAGGCAAGCAGAAAAGTGGATGGTGACACCAGCTTGAGCCTTATCACATATCACACCAAAGGCATACCTCATATTCACCAAGGTACAGGCAGTGGGCAGTACAACAGTCCCTGATCACAGGCACATCAAGATCCAATGACAATGCATCTGGTGGTATGACACAAACATATGTCAGTGTTGGGGCACAGGTACTGTGGCTTGCAATGATGAATCACATCAACAGCCACACGCAGGCCAGACAAGAATGGTGTATAGCATATGTGAAGGGTGAATGCCTTGCTTGCAATTGATGACAACTTATTTCGTAGCCACATGATCACACACATGATGCAATTGGCCCACCACAGCACACTAAACAAGTCTAATGTGCACTTCTGACCTTCCACCCAAACACTGTTCAAGCTGCCTTCACACAGGTCTCATACACCCCAAATCTGTGACCTACATTACTTGGAACAATCCATGTTCACCCTGTATGTCAGACCAGCATCAAATACCTGCTAATGTCACAACTCTAAAATGCCCACATGTGGATGTCATAGTGAAGGTACCTGTAAAAAGAGAAAACAAGGAGTGTAGGCTTGAAAAGAATACCTATTACACACATCTTAAGGCAAGCATCTGGAAAGAAAATTGCTATGAGACTGACACAAACAAAATAGCTACATCAAGGTAGAGATATGTCAAAGGCTAACCTTTTAAGCACCCTTTGGCTGAATTTTTGCAGAGTACTACCTCCTTAGTTCTTGCCAAAACACTCTACTCCACACATTCTAAAAACGACAGTTCTTCATACAGTCACAGTCATTACATCACATGACATACTTACACTCATGAAAAGTAGCAATTGATGAGATCTTCCCGCAAGTCAGCTCCCTCCTCTTCACCACTGTCATCCTCACTTGGCATTTCAGGAGTCTCACCCAGTGGCACTGCAGGCTCCCCCTCCTCTGGGATATATGGAATATTCTTCTGCAGGGCAATGTTGTGGAGCACGCAGCATGCCACAGTGATCTGACACACTTTTCTGGGTAAGTAGAGGAGGGCTCTACCTGTCAGGTCCAGACACCTAAATCTGGCCTTCAGGAGCCCAAAAACCCGCTCCACGATGTGCCATGTTCTTCCAGGGCCCACATTGAAGCAGACTTCCCCTCGCGTATTTGGATTCCTTAGTATACAGTTTGCATACGCAGAGACTCCTGTTAGGGAATGGGACATATGTGTGATAATGAGTCTCTCTTTCAGGATTGTAGCACTAGACATTGCACACACACAAACAGGATAGATGTGACTTACCAACCAGCAAGGCCCTCTCTAGGTACAGTTGTGACATCAGCTGGGGTATTGTGATATTCCACATTATGAATGAATCATGAGCTGAACCCGGATAACGGGCACATACCTGTGAAATGTAGAGATCCGCCAAACAGACAACTTTCATGTTGATGGAATGGAAGTTCTTTCTGTTGCTGTATACTTCATTGACATGCGGTAGGACCAAGCCAACATGCGTGCCATAAATGGCCCCCACCACATGTGGGATATGTGCATAACCATAAAACTCAGTCTTCACATGGGCTAAATCCTGATTTTGGGGAAACTGGATGTAGCTGTCCAGGTGTTTCAAACCTGCTTACGGACATCCTTCAACACCAGACTGAACATAGGTTAGGACATGTCAGCTGACAGTGCCACTATATGTTGAAAGGACCCTTTGGCTAGGAAGTGCAATACTGACATGACTTGTACAATGGGTGGTATGCTGGTTGAATATCTAATAGCTGTCATCAGATCTAGCTCCAACTGATGACATAAGTCCACAATTGCGTGCAGATTCATACAATATAGGAGGATGATATGGCTTTTTTCCATGGTCTGAAGGTCTGGCAGTGGACGGTAGACAGGTGGTTATTGCATCCTCCTTCTCCCTGGGGATCTGTATGAGAAGAAATGAGTTCTAACATTAGTCATTGTGTCCCCAGCAAGATACATGATGCACGTCAATGATATCAGGTGACAAGACATTTTAGAAGGGATAGACATGGCAACCAGTACACATCACAGCTGCTAACAACACAAGGGTCACATGTAACCCCCATGGTTTTCTACACATGTCTACAACATGTATTTCGACCAAACTCAAAAATGTGCTTCACAATTGCCCCTCGAAATGTAACAGGATATCCTGACCACAAAAATGGTCAATTGGGGAGGTTGGACTGTGCCCCACTGTTAAATGCCATCTGTGACCTGCAACAGACTACAAAGGGTGTTTGCATTGTAGGACCTACATAATTAGACAGGATAAGCATGTTTGTGAGATCAAAACAACATTTTCAGAGGTGTGACACAGTTTCTGAAGCCCAACACCTCTTTTCGGGCCTCTAAAATGGCAGCTGCCTGACTCCACTGAACATTGGAAACTGCCCATGACCACTGGCAGAAGTCGTCACGATGGTAGGCATTTGCAATGGCAGGAGAAACAACCACAGGCTAACATTGTTGCCAGTGGCGGTCGCGGGACAGTGGCTCTGTCCACCAGCGATGATGACCGCATATGTGGTGGACCTGACAGCCATGCTCCGCAGATTCACTCACTTGTCTCCTGACACTGCTGCCAGCAAGACCTCCACATACTCAGCTGCTGTGTACTGCCTCTGGGAGCATTCATGCCATAACCAGCAGGTGATAGGGTCTCAGCCTTATCTCCAGAGGAGCTGGAGAGGCTAGGGAACGAGGTCCTACCCCTGTATGAACAGCTCTATGGTGCACCAGAGGAGCAGGTAAGTACCTCATGTACACAGCTTTCTCTGCACTTCATCATCATTTCCCTCCTCACAGGCTAGATTATGGACATGTGTGCTAGGCTGACTACCCATGTGCCTATTGTTGCTGTCTGTGTGGCATCTATGGGATGTACAATGTGAAGTTATTGGTGGTCAGTGCCATATGTAAAATTCTGTCACATTGTGTGGTATGAGACTTTCAGGTACCTAGATCCTCCTTGTGTTGGATGTACACAAGTAGGTGACAAGATATTACTGCCACCCACTGCCATCTTCTTTATGATTATTGGAAATGTCAGGCAACAGGTATGTTCATGACCACATGAGCTAAATAAGCATGTTGTATGAGTTAGTTGAGAGTAACGTGAACTATGTTATGGTATCACTGAGATTTCTAAACACATCTCTCCTTGCTAAGCTGTTGTTTGGGAGGCATATCATGACTTACTGTGCCCTTCAGATTGCCACACACACTACATGCCAATTTGTTGTTGGCTACATGATGTACTGTCATGCATGAAAGTGATGGGAATGGAATGTCATGTAGGTTCTGTCTGCTCGGACTGCAGAGACCATGGCCTGTCAAATATACCTCCCACCATGGGTTCTAGTCTAGGCTGGGTTGTAGTCACTGTGGCTATGCAACTGTGGCACTGTACCCACTGCCTGTATCTTGTCTTGTGGACAATATGAGGCTGTGGTGTGAAATCCTGCTCAGAATGCCTCATTCATTTGATCAGATTTGGAATGGGACCAGAACTAAGTTATTAATCTAATCCATATGTGCACTTAGCATCATTGTCAGTGTATGTGTTTGACTCATGGCAGGTCCCTTACTAAAACAGCCCTGTTATCACAGTCACAGAAGTCATATTTGTCCTGTACATGCTTATTGCATAAATGATAGTCCCACAGTGCAGACAGTGTGTTTATTCCAGGGAGGCTATGATATAGGACTCAGTAGTTTGGTCACATAGCAGAAACTGTACAATGCATGGCCCTTGTTTGTTGGATGCCATCTCTGTAGGATGGACACATATGTCCATGGGAGTGTTTTGTGCAACAGGTATAAACCACAGAAGCCCACCCCCTGATGTGGCATGAGTCGGCATTTGTTAGTCCACATGGCCACACATGAACAGGGGAGACACTTTCCGTACCCACCATGCCAGTCCTTTCATTGTTTTCTGTTGGAGTTTATCCTCTGGCAGTTGCCTGTAGGGACAGCATGTGGTGAGTCATTCTCACAGAGTGTGAATGTGTAGGTCGATGTATGCCTTCAGAAGCCACAGATGTATGATGTATCGCAAAATGACTCACATTTCAGTCAGGTTGCTAGAGCATGGCCTACATGATGTCCGTAAGCTTGCTTAGTCATTGCAGTGCCTGAGAAGGGTAGTAGGTTAGTCTGTAGATGGGGAAATGTATGTTTGGAGTCATGTCTCTGTACTAAGTGGCTTGTTTGTGTCACACTTGAGAGTATTGACAAATAGGAAAGTTTGAGCTTGATGTTACTGACTTGTATGTGGCTCTACTATTTGTGATGAGACTTGTGATCATGATCTCTTAATTCGTCTTTTCCATTCATGGAGGTCAATAGCCATCAAAAGAAGGGATTGTGGAGAACCGTCACCAAGAAGGTGCAGATCCTGGGGGTCCACAGCCGCCAAAATACCACTGCAGAAAAAGATGGGAGGCCCTGAAATGCTGGGCCTGAAAGATGGTGGAGGCTGAGCGGGGGATATATTCCCCAAGTGGGCAGGGTGCCCATTGGGCTCTGACCCCCTAATGGCCCGCATTCTGGCGGTGGCAGTGGCCTACCTGGAGCTTGATGGGCATTGTAGGGCAGCACAGAAGCCACGAGGGGGTGAGTTCCTGCCTGTCACATTGCCAAATGAATGAGTTAGGTTCTGACAGCTCCCTATGACAATTAGGGATGAGCCATGTGTCACACAGTAGATGAGGGATTGTTCTAGAAGACATGTCATGTGGTGCATACTGATGTGCCTTGCATATTGGACCAGGGACCTAGGACACAACTGGGTGGATTCCAGAAACCACGTGCTCTGCAGGGATGACATATGGATGGGTACATTGATTATCAAGTACTGTTTGTTGTTGTAGTGTGTGATTTCTGTGCAACAGACCACTACTCCTAAATGTTCCAGGCCAAAGGTAAGTAGGTGATGTATCTCTGCCCTCTGCCATGTGTCTGGGTAAATGTTAATATAGGCATCTTCCACACAGAAGCTAGCTGTCTTCTGCATATGATGAGTGCTTGTGCCTCACTGCAGTCTGTAATGTGAAGATGTCCAACATAGGTGTGACAGGGTTTACATTGTTCTTTGGATGCAGCTATAGGTCAATACTTTCCCTTTGGCAATTGGGGAATGTCCTTTAGTATGATTTATAAGCCATCACTGTTGGCAACATACCTTGTTCCTTCATGTCAGCGTGTGTCCCTTTATCTTTTGAAAACAGTTGTAGGCTGCAGTTTCATACCTGGTCTACCTATGTTGATGGGGTGATGTCTGTATTCCTAGCAAACTGTTTGTGGAATAGTGAATTTTCAATGGGGGCACATTTCATGTTGTGCCACACACAGGAGTGTGCCACCATTGTTTATTGGCTGACACATACCCTCACCCGTAATAGCATGTCATTTGGCATGTAAAACTGCATTAGCACTGAGTGACATAAAAGGCAGGCCTAGAGTTTAGAGCCATAAAGTGAATACCTCTGCCCTTGATGTGGAAAAGTGCACTACACATGCGTAATGGGTAAGGTTTGTGCCCTGATTGTTGACCAGCATCATGAAGTGACTTGCAAGTTATGTTGAAATCACATGTGTTTGGGTACATCCATTCATCCACAGACATCTGGGCTAGTAGGACCAAAATGGAGACAGTGATGTAGGTTCCCATTTGGCAACATGTTAAGAACCTTCTGCAAGTACTTGCAAATCTTAGGGCCTCAACAACATACAAAGGAATAATGGCTTCTACTGATGCACTCGGATTCGATTACCCTGGTGCATGCTGATTCCTTGTGTTGTGTATTTTGGGGGTATCTTCTCTGACATATTGCACATGGTGTCGCCAGTGTCCATTTCCATGCTACATGTGTGGCCTATCTGAGCAACATTAACACTACCTCCATGACTCAATTGTGGCAAATATCATTTGGTGAAGTGTATTTTCATGTCTTCTTTTCTAGGATATAGTACTTTTGTCATCAACATGGCATGATTTAGTAGCATCATTTCTAATTGTTGTGTAATTATGTATGTGACAAATAGATGTGGAATCTTGTGTGGGATCTGCGGAAATGTATTTGGCATTGGCCTACTATTATATGCCAACAGGTGACTGAGGTCTTTTTCATGGGGCAAAGGTTTGAGGGAGAAGGTGTCTCATCCTTGTTAAATGGGTATTGTTCTTGCACAACTTCAGCATTCCAATTGTAGTTGGCTGAGATCCAGATTTTCCTGTGGGCAACTGTTGACAGTTTATATGGCATGCATATGGTATGGCAGATGTATGCGCCACTTTGGTGGATTTTTTTTATGGGGGCCTACTTGACATCACGGTAATGTTCAAGTTCAAGTGTGATTATGGACATGTGATGACCCTATTTTTTAGTATTTGCAGCATCAGCACCAGTAGGTGAAGGAGACGGGTCACAGGGGAAGCATCTGGCCATGGGAACTCGGGTCAAGATATCACCAACACAGAGGGACCCAGTGGCCTGGAGAGCAAGAGGTTGCCACGGGGGAGACCAGTACATAATCATCAGATTCTTCCTCAAATGACACTCCCTAGTGGTGGTGGACCCATCCTAGAATCTCCCTACACCATCTTTGTCTGCCACCCCGTTCTATCACCACCCTCCCTGTTGCTCCCCACCCAGTTGGCTGTGCCAGCTCACCCAAGAGGGTGGGCATCTCCTTTACCACAGGCACCTCCTCCCCAGTCCCTGTTACCCCTGCTGCCCTCAGTGAGGAGGCTATTGACCTCCAGAGAATGATCCCTGTGGGTCAGTCAGCTATTGTGAATGCCATCCAGGGACTGGCAACTCAGCTACAACAGGCAAATGCATTCATGGAAGGCATTCATGGTGAAATGGCTGGCCTATAGAGATCTTTTCAGGCTCTGGCCTCTTCACTGATGGCAGCCAGACACCATCCACCTTCCGCCTCCCCTGGTATGGTAACATATTGTAGATAACCATGAGGTACCAAAAACAATAACGTGTGAGTCATAAAGATATCAATTTTGAAAGCAATAATAAAATATGAGGTAGGGAGAACAGAGTTGGGATTGAAGAAATATATCAGGAAGAGAAAAGGAAAGGGTAAAGAAAGAGAAAAAGATTGAGAAAGAAATGGAAAAGTGGAAATGAATGAGAGATAAACAAAGAAAAAAGACAAACGTAAGAGACACACCTACAGAACAAACATATAGTTAAGGATGGTGGAGCTACATGAGGGGGATGACACGGCCAAACTTTGAAGCAGCCAAGACGAGAGGAAGGATCAGATAACATATTACATTATAATGGGTTGTATAAAGAGTGTGGGTACTTCAAGAAGAGGAAAATATATAGTTAAAAACTATTGGTAAATTGACTCAATCAAATAAATTACCATATCTTCAAGGAAAACAAAGGAATATATAAATATAGCAGAAATAGTATAATATCCAAACATTCCAGATGTACAAGGAGCAGGCATTATTAACTTTGGAAGGAGCCATTGTCTCACCCCTACAATTTTCAATGAAGTTTTGCAGAAGAGAAGTATCTTCATAAGTAGTGGTCTTATTGTTACCTTATTGTTACCTTGAACAAGCAAGGATGACAAAGACCAAATCTAGCATTCAGAGACCAAAGATCTGGATACAGATCAAGACATTTCTTAAGCCTTTCCACAGTAGATTTGGCAAAAGCTTGAGCTAAGTACAAACTAGATTTAGACCAGGAGATGTGACCCTTAGCTTTGGCTGCTTTAATAGCCTTGAGAAGATCAAGATACTCTAAAAAATAAATAGCAACTCCTCTGCAATGTTGAAACAAAATGCTGTTGTTTTAAAGAAGCTACTTCAGATTTCAAAATATGAATTGTTTGTGCAGAGTCTTCAAGGACCTCAACCCTCCTCTCCACCTGACTGACTGTTTCCTACCCATGTGACCACTTGCTATCTAAAGGCTGGAGCTGTTTGTTTGTTGCCTCCATGTTGGTTTAAGTGTGAGAATTTTCTCAAGTAGCAACTCCATTGAGATTATGGTGTTAGTTTTTTTTATAGGAGATGGAGAGTCTTTTTTAATTATTTTATTAATGGATGCAAAAGAGTTTATAGTTGGTTTAGATAGTAGTTTAGTATTAGTGGAGGAATGTGTGCCCATTAAAATACTTGAGGAGGAGATAGACTCCTCAGGAACATCTCCAGAATTCTTCATAGCTGCCAAAATAGAGAACAAGTTGGATGTGGTGAAAAGTGGTCGAGTTCTGTGCTTTGCTGAGATTAATTTTAAGGTTTCTGGATCTAACCATATAAATGTAGTATCAGAACAGTCATTGAACAGAGCAGAACAGGAGTTTAAATTGAGCCAAAAGTGCTATAATATATATTATTATATTAGAATAGTTGAAAAGTAGCTCAATATGTCACTAACTATAAAGTAGGGGCAAGTATTGGTTGTTAAAAGGCTTCCATGTACCTTAGATTCCAAGCAGCAACATTTTCATGTGTGTTAGAGGCATTTCTGAGGAGAGATGAAATTCAAAATGGCGGGTGTTATCTTTTCCATGGCTTCCGTTGTAATTTTCAAAGAAAATAATCAATGAAAGAAATAGAAAGCGCTCTCACCACACGCCAGCGAGGTCCAAGGATGTTTGCTCAACATTTCCACCGTCTTAAAGAAATAAGTGTTTTCTTGAAATGTACTCCAGCCTGACCTACCGTCTCACTCATCATGGAGTTTAGAAGAAAGCAGCCACCCCAGATCAATGCCAAGTCCCCCCTCTTGTTTATGTTTTTTAACTATTCTACATTTAGCACTGTAAAATCATTATTTGCCGATAAGGAAAATGTTCCAGGAAGACTGTATATAAACATAAAGTTTACTGTTTAGATACAACTCACCCCATTCTATGAACAACAAAAAATAATTACATCACAGTGCAATTCACATCACTGGTGTCATGTGTCCAACTTTTTTACCTACAGTGAATCTATTACTGAAACATTTAATTTCTCAATCTTCGTTGTTTAGTATGTTTGCTTTGTTGGAAACCAGGTTTCCTCATCCCACATGCCCATGAGGTACTCCTAATATAATCAACCTGTGTTTTAATTTAATTGCTACTTATAGCTCTTACTTTGCATCACAGTGTTAATCACACCATGAGTCAAATAAAACTACACAAGGGAACATTCCATCCCTGTGGTAAATCGATCATTTCATAATCCTCGTTTTTTAATATATTTCCTTTGCTAAAAACACAGAACAAGTTTTCTCGTTCCGCTTCACCAAAAATTACTTTTGAAAGGGCCAACCTATGTCAGACTGAGTTCTAGTTTTGTTTTTATTGTTTGTGGACAATGGTAAAAAGGTAACTATAATTAATGTATTCATATATATTTAATACAGATGGTACTATAGAGCATGGTCTTATTTTAAGACAACATACTAACCCTAATATTAATGACTATAACTGGCAAATCCTCATTTTGCTTACTTTTTTCCTAATGGATAGTACATTTGAAGTATAGGTATACCTGGAAGTCACAAAGCATAACAAAAACTAGTCTATGCCTTTGTAAGAAGCTGAAGTATTAGTAGAGAGAGGTAACTACCCACCTTTAGTAATAATCAAAATCATCAAAGTAAACCACTAAAGGCACTAAATAAACCCAAACTTTTTCTGGTTTCTATTTCTATTTAGAAAAATATAGCATATTTGCATAAATAAAATGACACCAAAAAGACAAGAAATCACATAACAGATCATGGTGATATGATTATTTAAACTTTAAGTTTAAAAATATTGCCAAAAAGGATTAAGCGCCAACTGTAGTTATCTAGTTGCACTTCACCGGTACCTAGGTACACATTAAGTTGAACTGTTATGGAGCACGGGCCAGATACAAAAGCCACGTACAAGCAGGTCAAAGGTTTTACCTTCAGGCGAAGATGAACTAAAATTTTATTGAACGCAGCAAAGCAGGTAAAGTTGCTGTGCTGTGTTGCATGAAAGGGAGAAATCGATTTATATATACACTGAGCTCTTCAGCTCAAGACTGCCTGTCTTAAGGTCAGGATAGTCTTTGTGCAAGAAGGGGGTACCTTTTTATAACAAAGCCATGCTAACCCATGCTTTGAGTGGCTTTGTAAATCCTCAGCAGGACAAGGCAGCACGCTGTAGTCAAAGAGGGCCCCATGATGTCATTGGACAAGGTGTCTGCAAAGCGTTTTGCTTTTTGCAAGAAATCTCTGAGTAGGAGAAATTTGAAATGTATGCTCACGTAAGATCCCTTGCTGACTGAATACTTTTAGTGCTTTTGCCTTATAAATATTTCTACATTCTGATTTAGTCTCACTTTTTTGAAGCTTGGATTTCTCCAGTTGGGTAAGGCTACAGGCTGTAGCCAGAAATGGCTCCACAAGGCCGGGTACATTCTCTTTGAGGTCCCCCTGAATCCGATTTGCTGCTAAGGAAGAGCTCAGAATAGCTCAGAGTGGGAGAAACCTGAATCGTGAGCCTATTGGCAGCAGACCTTTGTCAGATCGACTTGGCAGGTTTTTCCCAGTCCTCCAGAGGTCTTTGGGGCCAAAATGTTTCTAAATCTCAGGGTTTTCAGGAAGTTAGGACAAGTGCACTTTGATACAGCCCAGGGTTTCAGAACCTCAGGATCAGTACTGGTCAAGACTCTCTCTAGCAGGACCCAGAATCAAGGTCAAGGGCAGGTGCAGCTGGAACTAGTCAGCTGGCAAGTTGTGGGGAAGTCTTCCTGTAGGTTGTTGTGTCCCAGTAGCTTGAACATTAAGTCAATCATATGATCCTTGGAGTCCAATTCTTTTTCCTTGGTACAAGAGGGAGAAGATGTGCAGTCCTTCAAGGCTCTTCTCAGCTTTCATACATCCAGCAAGTACGGTCTATTTCTGATCTTCCACAGATCCAGTAGTAATCTGTGGAGGGTGCCAGGGGTGACAAATCTTTGCCTGGCACCATCCTGTGAGTGTAGATAAGTCCTAGTCCCTCCCTACCCAACAAGGTAAAAGCTCCAAGGGATAACTCTATCCATCCTTTGCGTGTGCTACTTCACACAATCCCACAGTGCCCTTCTCTCCCCACATCCAAGGCATTTGTCTCTGCTCTTGGAGCAGTTTTCACACCTCATCAGGGTGGCTATTCAGCTGATGAGAAACAGTTGGAGCTCATGCAAATGGGCCTTTAGAAGCTTTAGGCAGGAAAAATGTATGTTTTTGAAACACATTTCCCTTAATATTTATTAAAATTAAATATTAACTTTAAATCAGATTTGGAATAACTATTTCAAAGAGTCTTTGAATTATATTTGTAGCTGTTCTTAGTCAAACTTAGCACTATTAATATATGTAATAATGAGACAAAATGTTTTCCTGTGAAAGAGCCAGCCGTGCCACAGTGAAATTTGCTTTTGGGTCTTTTTTACTGTAAGAACATATTCAACATTAATCTTTTACATATCTTACTTTTAGGAACCATGCCTTTAGAGCAATAAGGTCTATTAAGGAGTACCTTGTAAATATTTAAAAGGAAGATTTTGACTTGTTAAAATGGGCTATTTTGACAGATCAACATTTAGGCTACAATTGTAGCCCTGAAGCTATGTTTGCACTCTCACTGTAGTGGATGGTCCGTATGGTACTGCAGACCACTAGTGGCATTTAAAGTAATGATGTGGTTCAGGGACTTATACCGGGGCTTATAGGTAAGTTAAATATGTCAAGACGGAGTATACCAATTTCATCATGTTAAAAGGAAGTGCATAGGCACTTTACCACTGGTTAGTCGTTGGGTATAAAGAGCACAAAGTTATAAAGCCAGCAAAACGGTTAAGACAAGAAAACACCACAAAAAGGTTGTTAATTTGCTACAACTGTGTCTAAGGGTACAGACGTAAATGTGCACCAGTTTTTGTTTCTACAAAGTGTTATTTTAGGAGTTATGAGAGTGATCCATTTATATAAAAGATGATTTTGTTTATGCTATCATACTACATTAAGTAGACTCTACAAGGGATGTCCTTTATGAAAATGCTTACTATAAAACAATATTTATGGATTTAGATGCATTCTAACCTCTTGATTATTTGCAAATCATCTAAAACTCTAGTGGCTCAATTAAGCTATTTGAAAATCAAAGTTGTATAATCTAACGTGCCGATAAGACATACAATATTTCAGAACATATTGGTGACATGTTGGAAAATGTGTTTTATAAAGTCAAATGGGAATTTCTGTGCTCATAGTGATTTTATCTTAGATTAATGTACTCTTAATGAATGTAAATTGCTGTTAAAGGTCAACGTTGATGAGAGGATGTGTAAAATAGTGTCATGACCTTGCATGTTCCCAACAAACATCTAATGAATTTGGTTGTCTTGTTAGACCTTGACATCATTACATCTTGTATGCATGGATCATGGATTAACATGCATTCTATACATATATAAGCTTACTAATGAGTTTCAGAGTAATTTATTTGCAATTATATGTGTTCTTTGAGGTCTTATTTGTGATTGGTTCATGGCAGACTCAACGCTTCCTTGACCCTCAGTTTACAGGGTCTCCAAACCTTGTCCATAGGGTCTGACACCACAGGACCTCCCTGATTGGACACCAGACAGGGCATCACCACAGCCAACATCTCAGGACTGGGTAAACAGTCTCTAGAGTGACATCCTTCACTGTACTTAGGCAGTCGTCTATCCTACCCTGATATCTCAGGTTCTGCCACTAACACTAACCCATCCCTTAGGGAGTCCATTACCCATTCTCAGATCTCATCAAGGTAAATCACTAGCCCACTTATGGAAACCAGGGCACCTGCTGCCCTTCCTTTATTCCCTCAGAGGCTAACACTGCACCTCTTATTGTTCTAACTATCCCATTACTGGGCCACCCACGGCCACGGGCCACTCCTGGATAGGTAATCTCCTAAACAGATAAAGTATGGGGACCTCAGGAACCACAACTGTTTCTGGCACCCCTCACCATGGGAAAAATTCTCACAGAACACTTTTCTGACTTCTAGCAGGAACTCCTACAATTGTCACTAACTTCCGAGTGCTTTCCTGTCCCACCTTGGCAGTGGTTTTTGTCCTGTACCATTGGCAGGAAATTCTCTCTAAAAAAGAATGACTCAATGTGCGCTCCCTCACATAAAAGTGTGAGAATTTCCAGGAGCCCCTCAATTATCTCCTACAATCCAAAAAGTATGGTCCACCACTTTGTCCCAAACTATGATATGGGTACTTGTTGCTGTCTCTAAACCAACAGAGAAGTTCTCTCTACATATACACCTGAATGGAAGTAGTGTTAGGGCCTTGGAATGCTCTAAAAAAAAATATTCTGTGAAAACCCGCTGCTTCACCACATAATGTCAAAAATGCTGCCAGTCACACAAAACACAGTAAATACATGAACTCATGTGTAGGGAGGCATTTATTTCCCACATCTTGAGTCTACACAATCAAACCTTTGAACTTTCTGAGAGTCGTTCACTCTGATATTTGGCTATTAATGCATACATAATGTGTGACAAGACTGAACTTATCAAATGTTATTAGTGCATCCCTGAACTGGTTACCATTGATATCACCACTAGTAACCAATGTAAGAAACGGGGTTAGTAATAGTCCTTTGTTAAAAAACTTAGGGCCAGATTTAAGAAAAGTGGTGCTGCACCGAGTGCAGCACCACTTTTCTGGTGCCCCTTGGCGCCCCCATATCACCACCATGTGTGTGCCGTATCTAAGATAAAAGCAGGATGGGCGATGGTATGCCCCCTGACCTCCTGGAAAACCTCTCGGCACTTCGTGGTGGACACAGAATCCTGGCAGGTGTCCCAAAAGGAAAGGGGGAGTGGAAGAGAAAGAGACAAAACACTGCCACATTTGCCGGTCCAGCCAGGCACCCTGTATCTTCGGGGGGGCAGGTTATTGTTGACAGAGTGATAGTAGATTTAGTACACTCAACTTCCTTGAAACTGAATGTCTCTTTCTTATATGGGCATGGGAGCAGTAGAGGAACACCGGGATGTTCCAGCACTTTTCTTGGATAATAATAACTGTTGGCACAATTACTAACACTGCATTACCAAAAAACCCAAACTGAGTACCATAACAATAAGTACTGCAACACTACGGCTGGCTTTACAGAGATTCACTGTTGCACACTTCAATTAGAACTGTGGTTGTACTTATCATGCACAAGAAAGACAAACAAGGGCATTCATTATATCACATATAACTTTCCTGCATGCATAGGGTTAAACTAAAAGGAACAAAAACAATCCAAGAAATACAAATGTCCACTCTGAGTTCAAACAGTTAGGGTGGCACAGTTTGGTTTGGTTTGGTTTCACTGTGTGTGTGAAAAGCCCTTCAAAAAGCAAATTCCTCAAACCTGAAACACAGGCATGAATGACAGAATTTAAATCCAAGAGTTATTCTATTAGAGAAAGAAAAGTCACGCAAATGCTCTTATAAAATTGCACTGTTACTTTTTGTAGTACTTGAGCTCAAGCAGATTTCCTAAAGCACATTTAAGCAAGTACCTACAATAATAAGGTAGAATGTTCAGAAATGCATTTGTCTCTTTGAGATAAGCACTCTGCCAAAATACGAGGTCTGAAATACATCAGCTGTTCTAGGAAAGCGCAGCACTCAAGGAACAAACTCCCTGGAGAATACTAGTCACTTAGCTGCAGTCTTTTCCGGAGTGCTGGAGGAATGCCTGGTGTCAGCTGGTACAGGAACAAAGAAAATAATTGCCACAAAAGTCCTGAATACGAGGATGACAGTAGGGGTAGGACTGCCAAGTCAGGTGCTGAGATCAGGAAGCAAAACAAAGTCAAGCAGGGAGGCATGCGTCACTCTGCTATTTATTGCCAATCAGGAAAGCAGTTGAGTTTCCACATGTGGATGAGTCACCACACCCAATTAGAAGCACATGTCTACACCTGCTTGCAATAGCAAACAAGCATTGGTAAAACAAGCATTGATAAAACCAATTGTGTAACACAGCACATTAAGGTTACTTAGAAATATGAAGGTTTAACCAAGAACAGAGAAATGATTTAACCCTAAGCCCTGGGGATGCTGACAGATATCGCAGGAGGCACCTTGGGGATTTGTGACACTTTGCAGGATGAGAGTACAAAATGTTGACATCAATCGTGCAAAGCCCATTGAGGCCCATTGTAAACAACAGTGTGCCTTCTTTTACCATGCTGCTCTGAGCAGGTGTTAAAAGTGGAAAAACAAATTACGCAAATAAATCTAGAGGGAATGCCCACTTAGCATAGATTGTGCCTTGTGCAGGCATAATGTAGTGCTAAGGATTAAAAAAAGTAGTACAATGCATCAATTGCGCCACTTTGTAAATTTGGTAATTCGATTTTGGCCACGTGTGGCCACATAAGTGTAAAAACCTAGGTTAATGTGGCACAAGGAGACGATAGGGGCTCTTAAATCTGCCCGTAAGTTTCTTGTTGGCAGATGTAGGCATCCTCTCCAAGCAGGAACCAAGTCCCAGTCTCAGTCAAGGTAAGTCAGATACACACCATAAATTAAGCGATACTCATCCTGTGGCATTTTGGCACCTAGCAGGCAGGCTTAATCTAGGAGGCAATGTGTAAAGTATCTGTGCTATTGAAACACAAGAGGAGAGTGTCGGGAGTAACTCAACCCCACACAGGATCCTGTTTTAACTAGAAAACTGTAAACACACAAAAGGTGTGGGGTGTTGCTAGAGGGAACTGGACTATTAGGCCCTGTTCAGGAAGCGTTAGTTGGGCGTGTATTCTCCAAGCAAGGTATGAGTGTGAAGAGTGGCGGTGCCTTAGAGGGAGTTCCCTTTATGGACTAGGTGGTCTCACACACATTATAGTGTCATGCTTCATCATATGACCCACCTAGCCCCACCCAGGCAAGATGATACTACCTGGGCGGACTCAACCTCATTGTTAAAAGAACTGCAGAGGGAGTGCTGAAATTAGATCTAGCTGGATAATACAAGGGATCCAGATAAAGAATTGGTGAATAATAATAAGATTACCTTACAAATCACCTGTTTAGCTTGGGGATTTTTTAATGTAGGTGTTCGTAGGTAAGAATAAAAACCAGGGTAGGGACTCCGTTGAGAATGATGACTCAAGGAGTCTAAAAGTAAGGGACTTGTAAGGTAATCTTGTTATTATTCTCCAATTCTTTATCTAGTATCATCTTACCCTGGGTGGGGCTAGGTGGTCATATGATGAAGCATGACCGTAGTGCCAGGATAGTGTGTGCATGCCCGGAATCCAAAATTATTGGGCAGCTGTCGTCGGAGAGCTGACGTCCCCTAGCTCCCATCTGATTGATGAAGGCTGCTGCCTGCTTGGCATAGCAGACAGGGCTCCAAGATCTATGCTGTGGCTCCTCTGCTTGCATGGGGCCAGCGACTCCGGGGCACTTCCCGGCTCAAGTGGGATATGATTGGTCTCCCTACACAGCACCACCATTTCTGGGGGGGATTAGAGGTAGCACATGAGGAGCTAAGGGGAGATGCGTCTTGCTGGGTCTCCTCCTTGGCCATGCCCCAGACCAAAAATGTTTAAGCCAATTTTTCTGAGAGGGCCTGACTTGAGAACAAATCTTTTTGCCAAATTACATTGCAGGTGGATTTGCTACATCCAATCTAGAATTTCAGAAACACATGTTTAAATGATGTTATGGTGTTTGCTGATGCAGGGTTGATGGTAAGACTCAACTGGGTGAAATAAGCAAAGGCGATGACCTTAAAACCATGAGATTCTATCAATTAATCAAAGGGGCCATATAGATATTATATAAAATGGGGTTTAAACAAGAGCCCTGAGACACCACAAAATGTAACTCTACTGTCAGAGGAGAAAGAGGTAACCCAAACCACCTGTTGTCTCCCTTTGAGAAATTATTAAATTCAGGTAGAATTGCCAACCCCCATCCTTGCCAGCTTCCGCCGAGCAACGGAATCAGAGACTCAGTTGAATGCTGCCAAGAGATCCAGCAGGATCAAGGCAGCGTTCTTACCTTTGTGCAGTGCGATCTAAATAGCTTTTGAGACTTTCAGTAGAGCTCTTTCTGTACTGGGACAAGGGAGAAAGCCAGACAGGGTAAGATGTAACAATTTATTAACTTCAAGGTAAACTGATAACTGGGTTTTAATTAGTCTCTTTAACATTTTAGATGATGCCAGCAAGAGAGAAACTGATCTAAAATTAAACAAAATTCAGGAATCTGCTGTATTTGTTCAATAGAGAAACCATTTTAGCTTTTTTTCCAGAGCTTGGGCACTACAGCTCACTTTAGGGAATTAATAAAACGGTTGATTAAAACCACGGGCACAAAACTCCGCTGGGCTAGCTAAAATTGCATGATGGGAATCCGATTTACATGCTTAAAGGGTGTATCTAGTTTGGACAATTGAAACAGGATCAAAATGTAATGGATAATGAGGGTTAATAGTGAATAAGCGATTTGCTGACAGTACCTCTGATATTTGTTGATCCATAGGCAGAATGCCTGGATGTTGTTTATCATTTCCTCGAAGAAGGAGGAGAGCTTATCACAAAGCTAAACAAAGGCTGGGATATATAGAGTGCATCCTTTCAGATATAGAAAAGATTTGGCAATCTTTGATATTTCCAGCAGGGATTCATTTTGCTAATTACATTTTTGAATAGTGAAAGGAATGTGCAGCTTTGATTGCTTTATGGTAATTCTTAAGCACCAGTTTTGTAAGCAAGTTTATCCTCTGGCGGATAATATAGCCACAATTTCCACTGGAGCTATTTACAACCCTTTTTATTTGGAAAGTTTTGCAGAAAACCTTGGGGCCGAAGTGCCTCTGTGCCTAGCATTTGAAGACATATTGAGAACAAGAGTGTTTATCACATTGAGTAACAAAGGTACATATCCTTTGGGTCCAGTCAAAGGTTTTAGAAATTTAAACCTGAGCACAACCCCTGGTAGCTATGGATCAAAGCAGACAGGCCTAACTTAAAGAAAATAGGTAAAGCAATTAGAAGTATTAAAACAGAAATTCAAAAATAACACAACAAAAATTCCGCTTAAACTTTAAAAAATTGAGAATAATTTAAGAAGCAAAATGGCACCAAATGAACAAAAAACACTAAAGGGAACCAGAGATATTCATTTTTAAAGATTGAAGAGCCAGTGGTAGTCTGTAGTAGCAGTAGGCCAGAACGTAAGCTTGATTTTAGGGTGACTGCAAAGCAGCACAGGTTAGATATACCAGCCAGGTTTTTCTAAGTAGGAGATTTTACTTGTCGGGGTTTGTCTGTGAAATAGGTATCAAAATCATCCAGCCGGAGAAGTTTGCAGGCTGTAATGCAACAAGAGTTCCACAAGAATGCATAGCTATCCAAAAAGACCCCGCTGAAGCTGTTGTTTTGGGTGGTCAATGCTCTAAGCCATTGAAGTAGAAACATTAAAATTTTGCACCCAGAGAAGTCCTCTCACCAGCAAGATGCTAGTGTGCACCTTTGCTCAGTCAAGACTTCTATATTCAGACTTAGGGCCTGATTTATAACTCAGCAGACTGATTACTACGACACAATGGTGACAGATATTCCGTCAGCCGAAATATAAATCTCATAGGATATAATAAGAGTTATACTTTGGTGGACAAGATATTCATCACTGTCGTGACGGAGTAACCTCTCCGCCAAGATCTAAGTCAGGTCCTTAGTCTCCTTTTCAGAGCTCAGTATCCTTTAGCGGTAGAAGGCTGCCGGCTGCATCCAATGATAAGGTCCACAAGGCCAAATGCTTCCATGCTGAGG
The DNA here is from genome assembly GCF_031143425.1 of Pleurodeles waltl. Lineage (NCBI taxonomy): Eukaryota > Metazoa > Chordata > Amphibia > Caudata > Salamandridae > Pleurodeles > Pleurodeles waltl. Next base: position 828,646,556 of record NC_090439.1, read on the forward strand.
GCCTGCTAAAATGGATTTGCTGCTGCAGATAAGCTCCAATATCTCAAAATAGGGCAGTCTTTTAACCACCCGGGTTCATGAGGCGTAGACACATTGAGTAACAATGGTTCCTAGGGCATTCAACAGATATATGCCAGGACAAGTTATTTCATCATGGGGTCATAAATATCAGACAATAACCTTAGCTGCCAACTATTTCTTTATATTCGTATTCATCAAACGTTTGCACTTTTTGCAAGAGTTCATGTAACCTATGCTCTGTGCTCAGTCTGCTCACACAGTGAGTGACATAAAGAAAAAAATATAGTTGTATATAATACATAGATAAGGCAATAGAACATTGTTGAATTTTGGTTTGGTGTTTTGTACTAAAAGTCCAGTTTTCCAGTACAACAAAGAAAATTTGTTGTAAATATTTCAATTGCAACAATGGAGTTTCGACTCATAGCTGATTTGAGTATTGTTATACCTATCATCCAAACAGTGAACTTCCCATGAAATGTGTGCCTACATACCTCCATTACTGTTGTTGAAATTCATTTTTTATGGCCCTACTCTGTGCACTCTACCACTGCAAACCAGTGCTAAAGTGCTTGTGCTCACTCCGCTGAATGTGGTTTGATGGTCTTACACCTGATTGGTATGTTCAATTTATGTATATGTCCCATATATGTTCCTCTAGAGTGTTATACCATATACCCAGGGCCTATAAATTAAAGGCTTCTAGTGAGACCGCAAGACTTTTTGTTCCAACCACTCACGTAGCACCCTTAAACATGTCGCAGGCCTGCTATTGCAGCCTGAATGCAGTTCTGAACTGCCAATTCGACTGAGCAACATAACCCCCTTGCCAAGCATGAATCCCCCTTGTTTTGAATATGTCACAACTAAGGTAGGCCTTAGGTAGTCCATAGGACAGGGTTCATTGCAATTAAAAGGTTGGACATGCATTTTTATGTTTTACATTGCCTGGTAAAGCAAATCTACTAAATTTGTTTTTTCATTACTGTGAGGCCTATCAGTCTAATTGGATAACATTAGGTTGGCCTTGTTACATTTAATAGGTGCCAACTTTTGAATAGGACCAGGTTCATGTTTGGTATCTATGAAATTATAATGAGAAACCTTCTTTAATGGCAAAGTCCAATTCTATTTACAGTTTTGAGAATGCCTCATTTAGAAAGTTGTCATTTTCCTGCCCTTAGCCCTTTTTTGCCTGCTGCCTGTCTTGTGTCGCATGACAGGGTGTAACTGGCAGTTGGTCTTTGTGAATTCCTCCAAGACAGTCACACAATTGAGGAATTAGGTGTGCCTAAATGGGCCAGCTGATTGCAGGATCGGAAGGAGACGCTGACCACAGCCCCACTTTCAGCTGAATAGGCTGTACTCTGCCTTCACATAAAGGACTTATCATATCCACATTGTCACCACAGCCAGCTTAGAGCCAGGGTAGGGGAGTCAGGAAATTCCATGCACTTCAAAGAAACCTTCTAAATGCTTCTTCTACTTTCAGAGGAAGGACACCAGGTATAAGCATAGGACCCTCGGGGATCTGCAAAAGGACTTTCAGAGGACTGTCTGCTGCTGTGGCCTGCTGTGCACTCTGCAAGATTGCTTTGTGTACCTGGAAGGACTGCTATGCTGCCTGGATACTTCCTTGAACCCTCAGAGGCTAGCCCTGCAGTTTGAGCCCTGCCTCTTCACCTGAACACAGGACTACCAGAGCAAATACCAGAGTGATGCCATGGCCCAGTTTGCTGACCTTCTGTTCAGACACAGAGGTACTTAAAAGCCTCTGTCATGATTGGTCCCCCTCCCATGACCTGTGGGCAGGAAAACATCAAATTCACACATTATGCGCAATGGTGGTGTGCTGTGAACACCATCACTTATTAACACACTATGCACTATGTGGGCACCATATATTAGATACAATGTTATAAAGATGCTCTGAACATGCGAGACATTGGTGTGATACTCAACACCAATTCTTAGGTTTGTAAGGTGCAGTCGGGAATAAATAAAAACATGACTGCTGCTTTCTGACAATGGCAAATTACAACAACGTCCATGTTGCTCAAGGAATCACTGTCAAGTTGAGGTGAACACTCAGAGGAACCGCAAATAATGCTGTTGGCCTACTGTGAGCTCAATAACAGACGTGTGGGGGAAAAGGGATGCACTTTTAGCCCAGATAAAAAAAAATTGTGGAAAGGAAGCAATAAAGGCTCAAGTGCAAAGTGCCCCAAACTTCATGAAGAGGCCTCAGCACTGGGACGGGAAAAGCCTCTTTGCTTAAGAGTTTTAAAGATGTTGGGACAACTCTCAAAGACAGAAGATGACTGAATGAAAAAAAACAAGAGAAATGTACTATTACCACCGTAGTCACGTCAACAATTATTTTTATAACTTTGGGTTTATCGGTTTTATTCTATCACGTTTTTGCTCTAAAATTAATCTACCAGCAGTTCAATTCTTCTGTTTGTTTTATCAAGCCCGACTCATAAAATGACATTTTTATGACATTTCTACATTTTATTTACTTCTTATCTTTTGGTTTTAGCTAAACATCTTAGCAGATTTGAGAAGGAAAGATATTTCCAAGTTGCTTTGTAAAGTTCACGTAAAAAATACCACGTGCGGGCACACATGGAGTAAAAGAAAAATACATTTCTAAACCTTGGTACATGTGCTCAATCTGACTTATATTTAAAGAGAATAGCATTTACACAGATAGAACCAATTTGCAAAGAGACGCCATGCAGTTTAAATCCTTCTCTAAACTCCTGTATATATTGGTGAGTTTGACTCCATATTTCAGTCACCTGCTGAAAAATATTCAAGAAAAGATCATTTTTCCGTTTCTCACTGCATGGATTGTTAGTAAATCCTAGTGTTTAAGTCACATGGCTATAACAATTGACGTACAGATATTTGTAGTAACAATTTTTTTCAACTACTTTATCTACTTTAACAAATCAAAAATCGCCAACGAAAGTGTTTTATTTTGTAGCTACGGAAGAACCTCATATACAGTCTTGGAATAAGTTGGAGGTGGTTCTGTTCTTGGGACGTGTTCAGATTTCACCTCATGAGGTGCCGGTATGGCTTGAACTACCGGTATCCCCGTAGTCGGTGCTGTGTAGAATCTTGGGTCCTGTAGGTGAGCATTCTGCACTACAAACAGGGGCTGCAAAAAGGGATGGTTTCTTTTAGTATGGAATTATACTGTTACACTGCAAATCCATGACAGATATGAAAAAATACATACTGACAATAGGGGGTAATGTAAAATTTGCTTCAATTTACTCTCATCTATTCGTTAGTTCTATGCATCAGAAAAAAAACAGTCTGATTTTTATGTGAGAAGTGGAGATAGGTCTATTCCTGCCAACCCCCCTAAAGCAACAGACTTAGGCAGGTCCATTGCAAAATTATGGCAATGCAAAGAACAACGGCTGATTAAACATGTTTTTATATTTTCAATATGGTGTATTAGGAATTTACAAAATGTTTACGTTCAATGTCATCAATCATATGTCAATCCAATAAGGAAAAAATAACAACGGTGCCCGATTACAGTAAAGTGCATTTGCCTACGGAAGCAGTTCTGACTACGGAACAGCTGATCGCTCCTATTTCTATTTTCAGAACCATTCTGGGTCAAAACTGTCCTAAACGCTAACACATCTTTGGTCATATAATATCTATAGAGATCCATCACATAAGAATCCAAAAACAAAGATCACCTCTGGTCTCTTCTTCAGGACCGGGTGTGGCTAGATAGCCTACTAGTGGTGTGCATTGAACAAGCGGGAAACGTTCTTGGTCGAAGACAACAGTTTGGCAAAATTCATCTGATCATCCAATCAGAATCACTCCCTGATTAACACAGGAAATGCAGCAACCACTACCCGTCAATGGTTGTAAAATGATACTCTCGTAATCCTAAATTGGAAAAAGTGATTGAAATGCATGTATCCTACCAAATAAAGTGGAGATGGCACATCCAAATATCAGTTCTTTGCGGTCTTTTCACAAACTGAATTTTGAGGTACCTGTATTAGTACTTCAGCAGTACTACTCCTGTACTACACAATGCTTTTCACTGTCCATGGGAGGAAACCTCTATCTCTGCCTTTCCTATCTTTTCCTCTTCAGAGATCTCCTCCATGCTGGCGGAGATCTCTGCACTTGTAAGCCTAGCTTTTAGTTGCTAACGAGGGAGGGACGAAGGAGTGTGGAAAATAAGCAAATACATCACTAAATCCGAGGGGTTTAATGTAAAGTAAGGAGAGTTTTAGGAAAGGACAAGCTACAACAAACAAACAAAAAGAAGCATATTGCTATTCAATTATAAAGTTATTGCAACCCTAAATGTGGCAAACCCAATAGTAAATGTATTCAGCCCAGGATCGGAGCAATGAGTGTGATACATTGCCACTCACAGGTCCTGCAATATACTCCCATCAAAAATAATAGAGGCAGCAACTTAAAGTACCATCCTGTTAGAAATAGAAATAATGTTTAATAATGATTGTTTTTGCTTTTAAATATATATATACATACATATATAATATATATATATATATATACTATATATATATATATATATATATATGTATATATATTCACTAAAAAACAAAAGTTAAAGTAACGTTAAAGTTAGGTGGGATAAAAAGATCTGTTTTTGTTTAAAGTAATGTTAGAATAATGAAGGTAGAACCGGAGTACAATAGGGTAAAATGATTTGTAAAAGGCAAGGGCTAGATACATGGAGACATACTCACATGAACTGATTTGACAACTCTACCAGCAAGGTTTCATAACTGAGAAGAGGAATGTGTGAGGTGAAAATACATTTAAAATAAGTGATCTCAGGCAGGGAAATTGTATGTGACCCTAGTCATGAGTTCCCAGACAGAACTACCAGGCCCAGGAGGGATGAGCAGGGGCATAGCTTCAGCATGGGATCTGGGGTACTACACCCCTCAAATATATTCTTTTTGGGGTAGTAGGGTCTGGGCCCCCAGAGTTACACCTGCTATGTCTGTGTCCATTTTCCCATCATTCTCATTTCACAAAGAGCTTTTAGTTTGTTCATATTTTGGGTCAGGATCTTAAATATATAAATAGTGATGGGTTAACCAAAAAAGTAGTAAATATGCACCGATAGATATACTCATTGAATAGGTACCAATAGACTGCTTTTCAAAATTCAAAAACATTGGCTGTAGTAGGCTTGGAAATCTGCACCTGTCTCATGTTTCCAGGCAAACATCCAAAAGGTGATGGGAAGAATGCTTGCAAATAGTCCAACTAGTGCAATTCCTCAGGGTAGTACTTCATCTGATCGTTTTTTGCCCACTGGGGCATTGTAGACAGAGGCTCACCTAATGCAAATCAGTACTCATCCCCTTCCTCGTGGAAACAGTCCATCCTCAAACCTAATCATCTCACCCCTCCACCCTGCAGCCCACTGCTTTATTAGTTCTGAAATTTGACAAGGATATGTAATTAGAAACCAGTGTTAGTTTGATCTTTTTGTAAAATGAAAGTTTACAGCGCAATTAAAAGCTCCTGCTATTAGCATCAAGAATTATTGTTTAGCGCTTTTATAGACCAGTTTAGATGCCAACACTCCTCCTAATATTAGCCAGGAATAGTCATGTAAGTAACAACTGTATTGTCATTTTTTATTAATGAATATTGATCCATTACTTAGGTACTGCAGTCTTAAAAAATAACCCATCATTTTCTAAGTAACAACTATGAAAACATAATAAAAGGAATCAACGCGTTGTCGTTAGACCATGCACTAAATATTAAATCACAAAGCACTTTTCTTTTGATTACAAAATTATATTTTGTTGAAGGCAAATGGTTTAGCTAGAAGACCCATACAATCTAATTTCCTGAATATAAAAAATTCATATAGGTAATCTGTGAATACTTGAACATTCATTGATCGCCCTTTAAGACTAATGAGTTTAGTTTTTGGGACTTGTAAAGATTTTCAGTCTCCCTCATAAGGACAAAAACATTTTTCAGGACACCTAAGGTAATAATTATGCACTAATATTCATATATTTTTTTAATAAAGTGTATACACACACTCTTTGCTGTGGCTTAAATCAGTAATGTTCCTTCACAATACATTTTAAATGGAACATGCATGCCATACTTTCCCATTTCGAGGCTGCTGATCGGTTACCTAGATGTTTGGCAACTGCCAATGATTGGCCATGGGCAAACTATGGGTTCAGGAACTGCATTGGCGTCCCATGACGATTGGCAGAAGCTCTCTCTATCAAATCACAAAATGTTGTCAAAGGGGAAATTATTAGTATAGAGAAGAGCCTAAGGGCCTCATTTTCCAGAATCTGATGCATCAGTCCGATGTGTCAGATTTCTTGTGATACCTTACGATCTCCTAACAATGCCATGGTTGCACTGTATTTACAATACAGAGCTCCATGGTGCACGTTTTCAGAAATGCGTCAGAAATTCTGATGCATCTGTTGGCGCTAAACTCACACATTGCTGGACAAACATCAGAAAAATTACGATGCCCCAAATCACAACGTGGACTCATCACATTCTCCCAAAGAAAACAGACCTGTTTTTTGCAAAGTGCCTAGCTGTGGATTTTGGCCTCTATCTCAGCCGGCACCTAGGGAAACCTACCAAACCTTCACCTATTTGAAAACTAGACACGTAGGGGAATCCAGGATAGGGTGACTTGTTGGGCTCTCCCCAGGTTCTGTTACCCAGAATCCTTTGCAAACCTCAAAATTTGGCCCAAAAACACTTTTTCCTCACATTTCGGTGACAGAAAGTTCTGGAATCTGAGAGGAGCTACACATTTCCTGTCACCCAGCATTTCTCCAAGTCTCCCGATAAAAATGGTACCTCATTTGTGTGGGTAGGCCTAGCACCCGCAAAAGGAAATGCCCCAAAACACAACATGGACACATCATATTTTGTCAAAGAAAACAGAGCTGTTTTTTGGAAAGTGCCCAGCTGTGGATTTTGTCCTCTAGCTCAGCTAGCACCTAAGAAAACCTACCAAACCTGCACATTTTCAAAAACTAGACCCCTAGGGGAATCCAGGGTGGGGTGACTTGTAGGGCTCTCACCAGGTTCTGTAACCCAGAATCCTTTGCAAACCTCAAAATTTGGCTAAAAAACATTTTTTCCTCACATTTCGGTGACACAAAGTTCTGGAATCTGAGAGGAGCCACAACTTTCCTCCCACCCAGTGTTCTACCAAGTCTCTCAATAAAAATGGTACCTCATTTGTGTGGGTAGGCCTAGCGCCCACAACAGGAAATGCCCCAAACACAACGTGGACACATCACATTCTCCCAAAGAAAACAGACCTGTGTTTTTGCAAAGTGCCTAGCTGTGGAGTTTGGCCTCTAGTTCAGCCGGCACCTATGGAAACCTACCAAACCTGTGCATATTTGAAAACTAGACACCTAGGGGAATCCAATATAGGGTGACTTGTGGGGCTCTCACCAGGTTCTGTTACCCAGAATCCTTTACAAACCTCAACATTTGGCCAAAACAACACTTGTTCTTCACATTTCGGTGACAGAAAGTCCTGGAATCTGAGAGGAGCCACAAATTTCCTTCCACCCAGCATTCCCCCAAGTCTCCCGATAAAGATTGTACCTCACTTAAGTGGGTAGGCCTAGCGCCCGCAACAGGAAATGCCCCAAAACACAACATGGACACATCACATTCTCCCAAAAAAAACAGACCTGTTTTTTGCAAAGTGCCTAGCTGTGGATTTTGGCCTCTAGCTCAGCCGGCACCTAGGAAAACCTACCAAACCTGTGCATTTTTTTAATTAGACACCTAGGAGAATCCAAGATGGGGTGACTTTTTGTGGGGCTCTCACCAGGTTCTGTTACCCAGAATCCTTTACAAACCTCAACATTTGGCCAAAACAACACTTTTTCCTCACATTTCGGTGACAGAAAGTCCTGGAATCTGAGAGGAGCCACAAATTTCCTTCCACCCAGCATTCCCCCAAGTCTCCCGATAAAAATTGTACCTCACTTGTGTGGGTAGGCCTAGCTCCTGCAACAGGAAATGCCCCAAAACACAACGTGGACACATCACATTCTCCCAAAGAAAACAGACCTGTTTTTTGCAAAGTGTCTAGCTGTGGATTTTGGCCTCTAGCTCAGCCAGCAAGTAGGAAAACCTACCAAACCTGTGCATTTTTTCAAACTAGACACCTAGCAGAATCCAAGATGGGGTGACTTGTGGGGCTCTCGCCATGTTCTGTTACACAGAATCCTTTGCAAACCTCTAAATTTGGCCCAAAGAACACTTTTTCCTCATATTTTCTGGTGACAAAAAGTTCTGGAATCTGAGAGGAGACACAAATTTCCTTCTACCCAGCTTTCCCCCTAGTCTCCCAATAAAAATGGTACCTCACTTGTGTGGGTAGGCCTAGTGCCCGTGACAAGAAATGCCCCAAAACACAACATGGACACATCACATTTTCCCAAAAAAACCAGTGCTGTTTTTTGGAAAGTGCCTAGCTGTTGATTTTGGCCTCTAGCTCAGCGAACACCTAAGGAAAGCTACCAAAGCTCTGCATTTTTAAAAACTAGACACCTATGGGAATCCAGGATGGGGTGACTTGTGGGGCGCTGACCAGGTTCTGTTACCCAGAATCCTTTGCAAACCTAAAAATTTGGCCAAAAAAACACTTTTTCCTCACATTTTGGTGACAGAAAGTTCTGGAATCTGAGAGGAGCCACAAATTTCCTTCCACCCAGCGTTCCCCCAAGTCTCCCGATAACAAATGGTACCTTACTTGTGTGGGTAGGCCTAATGCCCGCAAAAGGAAATTCTTCAAAACATTCTCTGGACAAGATGTTTTAGTGTGCGGGGTGGAGAGCTGAAAGACTGTTACTCCCTTCAGTTGGGATGAGGGCATAACCAGGTCCATACTAGTTGGTAGCCACCACTATTTTATGTATTTTTTTAATTCCCTGGCATCTAGTGTGCTTTCTGCCCCTCTGGGGAGTGGATCTGGGGTAATTGCCACAACTTTGGCCCCATTTATTTGGGGTTGGGGTATGGCTTACCCTCACCCTCTTATTTTGGAAAAAAAACCCTGGTCTCCGGTGGGCTTTCTGCCCCCCTTGGGAGCAGATGGGCCTTCCAAAAATAGGCCGATCTGCCAACGGGAGGGCAGATATGGCCAACACTAATGTGCCCCCCATGGGGAGCGGCCATTTCCCAAGGGGCTTCCCTCCCAAACAAAACACACACAACAATCCCTGGCACCTAAGTGGTTTCTTCCCCCCCATGGGGGCAGATCGGCCTAATAGAAATAGGGGCCGCTCCCCTTGCGTGAAATTGTCGCACAAAAAAAAATCCCTGGTGCTTAGTGGTTTGATCGGCATAATAAAAATAGGCCGATCTACCTCCAAGGGGGGCCGAACTGGCTTTAAATACATTTTCCCCCCAGGGGAACGACCCTTGCCTAAAGGGTAGCTCCCCTTACATGAAATTGACGCAAAAAAATAAAAATCCCTAGTGTCTAGTGGTTTCTGCCCCCCTTGGGGCAGATTGGCCGAACAAAAATAGGCCGATGAGAAATGGCCTAAACACAATTTCCCCCCCTGGGGAGTGACCCTTGCCTAAGGAGTCGCTCCCCATATATAAAAAAATATAGTAAACATAAAAGTATATATATCCCTGGTGTCTAGGGGTCTGTGCCCTCCCCCCGGGAGCAGATTGGCCTAATTATAAGAGGCCGATCTGCCCTGAAAGGGCCTAAAAATATTTTGCCTCCCTGGGGAGCGGCCCTTGCGGGCTTGCGGTGGGACTGCCATATTACGACCATGGTGTGGCCGCCACAGTTGGTCCCCGTGGTTGTAATCCGCCAGGGCAGCGCTGCAAGCAGCTCTGCCCTAAAGATTACAAGCCTGCATACCTCCAGCCTTTCATTGGCAGTTACACCACCATGAAAAGGCTGGCAGAATGGGTGTTTGGGTGGCCCCTGGGGGCCCCTGCACTGCTTACACACTTGGCATGGGCAGTGCAGGGGCCCCCATGCACAGCCCCATTGCACATTCCACTGCCCAAATTACGGGCAATGGGATGCACGACGGGTGCTGCTGCACAGCTGGCTACAATGTGAAGGCCCTGTTCATTGCAGAGCCGGTGGGCAGAAACGCTGTTTCAGGTTCACCGCAGGGCTGGCGGTGTTCTGCCTGCACTGGGGGGCAGTTGGGGGGATAAGTTTGGCGGGCGGTGGACTTAGCCCACCAAACTCGTAATGAGGTGTATTCACAATTGCCATTGATACATCTCTGGTGACAAAGACTTCACATTTTCTTAAGAGAGTAACATTAGAAAGCTAGATTTCCTGAGACAGACAATGAATGAGAAACAGCCATTACACAGTTTGTCATGTTGAGTAAATGTGATTGGATAGTCACAGAGGAGAGGATGTGAATGGCGAAGCAGGTGACAGGTTCATTTAGACAATGGTTAGGAGGCAAGTGGGATAATCAGGAGAGATTGTGGAGGGAGTTTATGGTAGAAGGAGTGAGAGTTTTCCTTGCATAAAGTTAAAGAAACAGCTGACAAAAACAAAGTTGATAAGGGAATCTAAGAGAAGCAGAAAAAAGAACAGGTTTCAGATGAGGCTATTTTGAAATGAACGTCAGAATTTCAGACCTTCTGCATTTAGGGATGGTATGCAGAGAAAGGTACAGGATTCCACAGCACCTGCTGTGGGTGCAGCAAGGGGAGGTTACAATGTACAGGTATGGGGAGTGACAGCTCTTGCAACAGTGGGTGCATTAGCGAGTGTCTCACCTGAGAATACATTGATAACTTTGCAGAGTACTAGCAAACCACTTCTGTCATATCTCTCAGTTTCTAAAGATATGTCTTCTCCTGTTGCCCTCCGCCACTGCCAGGCTACCGCCGACAGGCAGCCTGACGATGGGAGATATCATTATCCGACAGGGCAGTGCTGCAAGTAGCGCCGCCCACCGGATAATAAACCCTGTTTCCCCCAGCCATTCCCTGGTGGGTTCCCCCGCCAGGGAAAGGCTGGTGAATGGGGTGGTCCGGGGCCCCCTACGGGCCCTGATTTATGGGCAGTGATCTGCGCGACGGGAGCTGCTGCACCCACCGCACTGAGGCATTGCTGATGGCTCCATATGGAGCCGTCTGCAATGTCCCGGCCCAGCATTCTGCTGAGGCGGCGGGCAGAAACACTGTTTCCGCCCGCCGGCCCATCAGAATGTTTGGAATTCGGCTGGTGGGGCCTCAAGGGAGCTTGTGGTCTATAAAAAGACCGCCAGCATGAACACAGCGGGGTTTCCCGCCGTGTTCATAATGAGCCACCAAATGCTTGGGACAGGAAAATGACAACTTTCTAAAAGTGGCTTTTTCAGAATTGTGCTTAATAATCTGAATCCACCATTAAACAGTGCTTTAAAATACAATTCTATAAACACCAATCTAAACCTGTCCACCTGCTCCCGATTGAAAGTTATCACTTAATAAATGTAATAAGGTAATTCAATGTTATCCTATGGGAGAAGTAGGCCTTGCAGTAGTGAAAAACAAATGTAAGAGTTTTCACACCCAGGACAGGTAAAACTTAAAAGTACATGTCCTACCTTTTAACTGCACCTTGCCCTCTGGTCTGTTCAGGGCCTACCCTAGGGGTGATATATATTTTAAAAACGAAGGTTTGGGCCTGACGTAGGGTTTATATGGTAATTTAAAACCTGCACACATAGACTGCAATTGCAGTCCTCAGACATGTATAAAGGGATACTTAAATGGGTGGCACAGTCAGTGCTGCAGGCCCACTAGTATCATTTAATTTACAGGCTCTAGGTACATGCAGTACCCAATGCCTGTACACTTTACTAGGGGCTTACAGGTAAATTAAATGTGCCAATTCAGTATAAGCCTATTTTGCCATGTATAAAGTAGGAATTGACGGAAATCATGGAGTTTCACTCCATGGAATTCCACAGAGTTACATAAAAACTGTGACATTCCGCAGAGTTCCTCCAAAAGGCAGAAAATATGCAGCTTGCACTGTAATTTAGCACTGGTAGTGCGAGAAGCGCTTTACTCGAGGGGCAGCAAATTTACTTGAGTTGTAGCCTTCTGGTTGTGACTGCTCTTGATGGACTGCGGCAGCCCAGGTTAGCAAATTGCGCTACAGGATTCCAAATCTCGCTTACGCTCACCAGCTTGCATTTTCTGGAGCATCTTGGAAGAAAAATTCCACCATATGGTGATTGGCCGAATTTGGCCATAAATCCACGTTAAAGAGTAACATGGAGTGACCAAAATTCCACCAATTCCATGGGTGTGGGTGGAATGAGACATTCTGCCCTGCCTTAGATTAGAGGAGAGAGCACTTTAGCATTGGTTAGCAGTGGTAAAGGGCTCAGAGTGCTAAGGCCAAGAAAATCAAATTCAGCATAAGTTGGAGGAGGAAGGCAAAAAGTCTGGGGATGACACTGCAGATAGGGCCAAGTCCGACACGATCCACGTCCAGCCAAAGTTAAGGGTACACTAATCAGTACCTTGATGGGCTTCTCTGCTTAGGTGCTAGAACATGGATGAAGGCCCTGTTATGCAGGGGCACTTGGTAGATCTATGCCTCACTGAATTCTGTTGGATTCCTCTGTCTATGCTCTCCTAAGCACTGAATTAACCCATAGGGAATGCTTTTGCTCACCTGTGGACCCCATCTGTTAAACAACTAACCTTAATTTCCTCAAAGATGTATACTAGTAGGCAGAAAGTACCACCATGGGCAACAAAGTGATTTGGCCAATTCCGTCCCTTTGATCAGACTTCTGCTACCAACCCAAGAAAAATTCTGCCCATAACAACATTAGGACAGCAACCAACAGAGGCCACTGACAGCTGTCACTGTCAAAAGCCAGAGCCTGGACCATCCACTGCCAGGTGGAAACGTGAAGCAGGGAGATTGGCTAGACCTCTCTTTCAGCCTTGGGGATGAAAAGACGTTCCCTAAGGGCTCCTCAGGGTTGACTGACCTCTAAGGTTTCTCAGAAGGGGGGTAACAGTCCTAGGTGTTAGGCACCATACTTCCACTCTACCTCCCACTGTAACACCTCCCACTCTTACACCACTGTCTTGTACCCTCCACTTGGGAGTGGTACTCCCAGAAACTGAATTGCTAGGGTGCCCTGGGTGTCTGCCCCTCCCTACTCTCCTGAACCAGGGGCATCTCATTCCCCAAAATGCAGTCTAAGGGCATCTGGGGACTAACCATTTCCCTTCTCTTGGTCATCTCCTAACTCCACTCCTGGGATACCAGGCCGATGGGGCAGAAAAACCTGCCCCTGGGCCTGAGTTACCCCACACACATGGCATATATACTGCTCCCGGAAAGCCAGCCTTTCCACCACAATGTTCTGGCTAGCTCCGATGTCTCTCAGACCAGTGACAGGAATCCCATTCACTTTCACCTGGTAAATGTAGTGGGTAGAGGGGCGCTGGGAGTGTAAGAAAACATCAAAGGTAAGTAATAGACCCCACCACAGAGCCCAGGAAAACAGGAGTAAAACACAGCAGGTTGCCTAAAACACACAAGAAGTTGTGATAGAAGATTATGCGAGAACCAGAAGAGACTGCAAGATACCAATGATGGATTCCTGGACCTGAAGACCTGTGGAAGAAAGGGACCAAGCCCAAGAAGCACTGAAGAGTCAAGGGAGAACAGCAGCCCCTGCTAACCCGGATGAAGGTGCAAAAAAAGAAACACCTGAGAGAAGACAAAGTCAGTTATGTACCCAAGAAGACAGATGCGGGTTCCCGGTTGGTGCAGAGGATGTCCCACGCCAGATGGATGACTGCAGTCTGGTTTGTATCACTGGATTCTGCCAAAAAGCCTTGGCACATGCAAAGCTCACGTTTAGCTGAAAATGGCGCTGCCCGGAACCAGGAGACCTGGTGGCCTCTACCTAGGAGGGCGAGGCAGAGGAGGGCTCTCAGCAACTTAGAGAGCCCTCAGAAGACCAGGCAGCACACACAGGAGTCCCACAACATGGGGACAAAAAGTTGCAAATGGAGGCTCACACAGCCCAAAGGGATCCCACAAGGCCAGAGAACCATTCAGGAAGCTGTGTGTCGCAGGATGGAGTGCTAGGTGCCTAAGCTGTGCTGTATATGAAGAACGTCTTGGAAGGTTACACACAAGCCGTGGCAACTGCAAGTCACAAGGTGCACAGGGGGACTGTCTTGCATGGGGAGGCAAGTTCTTACCTCCACCAAAGTTGGACAGCTGGACCCTGGGACTGTCGGGGTCACTTTAGTCCACCACCCGGGTTGCTGGATCCACGCTCGTCACCTCGAGAGGGGACCCACACCACCAGTCCTCACTACAGAGAGGTGCCTGCTGAAGCAGGGAAGTGACTCTGTCACTTCACGGGAGATTCCTTCGGTTCTTCTGGTGCAGGCTGACGACAGGCAGTCCTCGTGGATGTACAACATGGAATCTGTTGCAGTTTCTGGCAGGAGCCGAAGATACAATGTTGCAGAAGTCATCCTGGCTTCTTTGTTGGAGTTGTAGAGTTCCTGGAGGGTTCAGCTGTGGTTCCGTTGGTAGAAGATAAAGTAAAGAATGCAGAGGATTCTTGCTGGAGTCTTGCAATCCGAATCGGAAGAATCACCCAGAGGAGAGACCCTAAATAGCCCTGAAAGGGGGATTGGTTACCTAACCAGGTCAGCACCCATAAGGGGAGGGCTCTGATGTCACCTGCTGGCACTGGCCACTCAGATGCTCCCAGAGTGCCCCACGACTTTGAAATCCAAGCTGGAAAAACCCTGGGACTCTCTTGAGGGGCTCTGGGCACCACCCCTGGGGTGGTGATGGATGGGGGAGTGGTCACTCCCCTTTACTTTGTCGAGTTTTGCACCGGAGCAGGGAATGGGGGTCCCTGAACTATTGTAGACTGGATTATATAAGGAGGGCACCATTTGTGCCCTCCAAGGCATTTCCAGAGGCTCTGGGAGGCTACCCCTCCCATGCCTGTTACACCTATTTCCAAAGGCAGAGTGTGTAACACCCCTCTCTCAAAGGAAATCCTTTCTTATGCCTTCCTCGGCTTGAGCTGCTCAAACAACAGGAGGGCAGAAACCTGTCTGTGAGGTGGCAGCAGATGGGGCTGCCTGGAAACCTCGGAAGGCTGGTATGGCAGGACTGGGGGTCCACTGTGGAGCCCTCAGAGTGAATGGAATTGTGCAACCAATACTAGAATCAGTATTTTGGTACAATTCTGAGATGTTAGACACCTCACATGGCCATATTCAGAGTTACCATTGTGCAGCTGGATATAGGTATTGACCTATGTCCAGTGCACGCGTAAAATGGCATCCCCACACTCACGAAGTCTGGCAAAATGGTCATTGGCACAATGTGTTGGCACCTCTGCTAATGCAGGGGTTCCCTCACACACAGATGCTTTGCACCCAGCCCTCAAGGATGGAAAGTCTGACATATAGGGGACTTATAAGTGACCTGGTGCAGTAAAAATGGCTGTGAAAGGGTGCATGCCCCATTTCACGGAGGCTGCAATGGCAGTCCTGCAGAAGCCTTTGCATGGGCTCCCTATGGGTGGCAAAAGTAATGCTGCAGTCCATAGGGATCCCCTGGGACCCCAATGCCCTGGGTACCTAGGTACCATATACTAAGGGCTTATAAGGAGGGACCAGTATGCTAATTTGGAGTGAAATACTGGGTTACCAGTATGTAGTGACAAATTTGGAAACAGAGAGAGCATAAGCACTGGGGTCCTGGTTAGCAGGACTCCAGTGACACAGTCAAGCATACTTTTAAAAACAGTGAAACAAACTGAAAAGCAGGCCAAAAACCATAAGTACTGGGGTCCTGACTAGCAGGATCCTAGTGACCCAGTCAAAACACACTGACATGAGAAAGAAATTGGGAGTAGCATGCCAAAAAGAGTGGACTTTCTTACACAGATGCTCTGGGAACAGTCCTTGAGAGAAGGCACTGCTTTCTAGTCTGGGAGGGTGCTCCAATTCTGGAGGCAAGACATCCCCCTCCACTGTGTGCTCCATCTCAGGACCTGCTCCCAGGTCCTCTCCTTGCTCCTACACATTATCTTCCTTATTCTGTGGCTGTCAGTGACTGGTGAACCTCCCCCAAAGCCCTCAGAGCTTTCTGAAGCTCCAACATGTTGTTACCCTTTTTGGATGGAAGCCCCCATTCCTTACAGCACTCCTTGAGCTCGGCCACCATGTAGTTCTCCAGTTTGATGAGCTTGAATTCTATTTCTGCAGGTTTGGTCATAAACAGGCAGGGAGAATGAGAATGAATTTGGAAAAAGCAAAAAGGCCAATCAAGAAGAATTTAAAAGAAACTTATAATGGTCTCAGATTCTTTATCTGGGATATTTGTGTAACACAAAATCTCTGTTTGGCACCTTATTGTCAACACCAGGACAGTTCGCGCTCTACGGGCAACATAGTGAAAAATGATAAACCTTTTGCAATGTAATAATTCATGTATTATGTGTTGATATTGTATATTAACTTTTTGCATTGCAGGTATTTATCTTGAAATGTCTTTAATGGTATTGGTAATGTATTGTTCATTTTCAAGACTTTCCTGCAGCCTGGCTGGGTGTGGCATGTGGGTGGGGCTTGGGTCTATTTAAGGGACCCATCCCAACTCCACGTGCTCACTATTCAGAGGTCCCAGTGTAGAGCAGCAGCATTTTCCTGGGCTCCTGTTCCGGAGGCCTATTTGGACATTTCCTGGCCCTGTCCTCGTCATCTTGCTGATCTTCAAGCAGGGCGGTAAGAAAGAGGTCGGGGTAGGCCCTCTACTCCGTTTCTAGAAACATTTGAGTTTTTGGCTTTGTGATTTACAGTGTGTGTGATTTATTCTTGGCACTTAACCCTTGCAGTTCGGATCGGCAGAGTGTGCAAACATTTCAGGGCATTTGAATCTTGATGATTGAATCGGCAACAGTGTGCGCAATTCATTCTTGGCAATTAATCCTTGTAGTTCGGATCGGCAGAGTGCGCGATCATTTCGAGGCATTTGGATCTTGATGGTGGAATCGGCAACGTTGTGCACGATTCATGCTTGGCAATTAACCCTTGCAGTTCAGATCGGCAGATCGCGCGATCATTCAGGGTACTTGAGTCTTGATGCGCAATCTGACAATAAGGTGCACAATAATTTCTGGGCAATTGAATCTTGAAAACTTAGATCAAACAGAGTGTGATCTTTCTAGACAAAACAAGTTTAGTCAGTTTGCCTATTCTACAGTATCATTCATGAATCCGTTAGCAGTTAATTCTTTGGGAACAAATGTATTCATTGACTCTTGTTATAACGTAATTGCTATTCTAAGTATTAACTTGGGAGAGTTCAATGTTCAGAGTACATGATTATAAAAAGGTCACGTTATTGAAAAGTTCTTGATCTCTCATGTTATTAGAGCATAGATAATTAAAACAAAGTTCATAAAGATTAATGTGAATGACCTTGCTATTGTGTTCTTAACTCTTGCTTCCACAGGTCTCCTTCACCGCTGTTCCCAACCTAAACCCCAACCCCCACTTGGCCATTCTTTAACTCTGTGCTATGATAGCTAATAGAGTTTGGAGCTGCCAAGAGGTGGACATATTGGGAACAGGCGCAAATGCCCGAGGATCCGGTCTCGCTGACAAAATAGTGAGCCCACAAATTTTAATCCTCCTGGTTTGTGCTAGGTTTTCAATATGGCCACTTTGGACGAGTTACGTAACGTAATTGCTTCGATTGGATGTAGTTGAATCTAAAAACATAGCAGCCAATCTAGCAGAAAGGGTGGATCAGTTACAAGACAGAGTGGGAAAGAAGGAGCAAAGTCCTCTGGGTGCGGGTTGGCTTAACCCTCCTCCTCAAAGTTCAGGAGGGAATCCTCCAACTAACATATCACTCACAGTTCCCACACCCATTCCTTTGGCTCCCCAGAAAGGTTTTCAGGTTATCCTCAGAAGGTACAATCTTTTTGGACTCAAGTAGAATTGAATTTCACCTGTCGACCAAACACCTTCCCTGATCCCCAATCCAGGGTGGCCTTCTTGATTTCCTACTTGACTGGAGACGCGACCACCTGGGCAATCCTTCTCGTGTGTAATCCCTTGCTTTATAACTGGAGAGAATTTGTCCAAGAATTTGAAAGTGTTTTTGATCGAAGAACAGTTACTATGTCCGTAGACCGAGAACTGTTAGAGTTGCAACAAGGAAAGAAGGATCTTGTCTCTTACTTGGCTAACTTTAATCGGCTGGTAAGAGAAACAGCCTGGCCCAAGGAAAAGAGATCAGCCCTGTTCTACTAAGGACTCAAAGATGAGTTAAAAGACATTCTTGCACAGATTGATCCTCAGCCCACGGATTGTCAAGATCTGATAAATCTTGTTTTGAGATTAGACCATCGTCTTGCAAAATGACAGGGAACACGCAAAAAAACTGAGAAAAATTAATGGTGTGTTCATGAGCATAGAGAATCACAAGTCCATGGTCACAACAATCATGAACCAATAGAAATAGGAACCATCAGGCGGCTCTTATGAAAGAAGAGAAAGATATGCGTAGAAAGAACGGACAATGCCTGTACTGTGGTCGAAAGGGCCATTCCGCTAAAGAATGTCCAGCAAAACCAAAAAGTAAACAAACCCCTACCAAGAAGGTTGTAGCAAATGCACAGATCAAGCAGGAAAACTAGAACACCCAAGGTGAAAGGAAGGGTTGCTCTTGGTTGTAACCGTGGATCATTCACAAGATGGTAAAAAGGTTTTACTTGAGTCAAGACATTTAAAATTAGATCTAGAAGTACTGGTGAAACAAAATACTTATCTAAAGAAAGCCTTAGTAGATTCCGGGGCTACTAGTAATTTTATCGATGCACAATTGATTCAAACATGGGGAATCCCATGTAAGAAGAAGAAAACACCAGAAATAATACAAGCTGTAGATGGAAAACTCCTAGCTGGAGGTCCGGTGACTCTGCAGACCTTAGCCTTGTCTGTGATCTGTCAAGGGGGAAATCAAGACACCAAACATGTAGAAAAAATAATCTTTGATGTAATCCATGCTCCTCAGTATGGAATTATCCTAGGAATGCTGTGGTTAAGTTACTATAATCCTTTAATAAACTGGCAAGAAAGGAAAATTAAATTTTCTTCACTTCTGTGTAAAGAAAAATGTCTCCAGGCATCAAGTTTCACAGATTCCTACAAATCGCACATAGCCACAGCCGCTGAAAAAGATGTAACGCTGCCTTTTCAGTATTCATCCTTTCTTGATGTTCTTGACGAAAACGAAGCAGGAGCCTTGCTACCTCACAGACCATATGACTGTCAAATTGATCAGACTCCTGGTGCTCTACTCCCTAGTTGTCATGTGTATGTCTTGTCTGAACACGAAAATCAATATCTAAGAAGCTATTTAGATCAATTTGTAGCTAATAGATTTATCAGCCCTTCCAAGTATCCTGCAGCATCTCCTCTTTTTTTGTTCCTAAGGCTAATGGGGATCTTAGGTGTTGTATAGACTATAGAGGATTAAATAAAATCACAGTAAAGAATAAATACCCATTACCCTTGATCCCTGTCTTGTTGGATCAAGTTAAAAAAGCCAAAATGTACACCAAGTTAGACCTAAGAGGAGCTTACCACCTAGTCAGGATGAGAGAAGGCGACGAGTGGAAAACCACCTTTAAAACTAGATATGGTCTATTTGAATACACAATCATGCCCTTTGGACTTTGTAATGCTCCAGCAGCATTCCAATTCTTTCTGAATGATGTCCTTAGAGAACATCTAGATCTATTTGCAATAGTTTAAATTGATGATATTCTAATCTATTCTGATAATGAAGTCGAACATGTACAACATGTCCAGAAGATTCTCACAGCCCCTCGAAAACATCATTTATATTGCAAATTGAGCAAATGTGAATTTCATGTTACCACCGTTGAATTTTTAGGGGTCATCCTTACCCCTCAAGGCATGGTCATGGCAGAAAGAAAAGTGCAAGCAGTATCTGATTGGCCAGCCCAATAACTGTTCGAGCTGTTCAGTGCTTCCTTGGTTTTGAACATTTCTATCGCAGGTTCATAGACCACTTCTCACAGACAGTGGCACCAATCACCAAGTTACTACAAACGAAAGAACCATTTGTATGGTCTCCAGAAGCTGACAAGGCTTTTTCAAACTTAAAAGAAGCTTTCTCTACCACCCCAGTCTTGACTCGCACAGATACTGAACATCCATCCATAGTAGAAGCAGATGCTTCAGAAGTGTCAGTTGGTGCAGTGTAATCGCAACGCAACAAAGATACCAGTCAGCTACACCCTGTAGCTTACATGTCTCGAAAACTGAGCGAAGCGGAACAAAATTATGTCATTGCTGAGAAAGAACTTCTAGCAATCTGTGATGCCTTTAAAGAGTGCAGACACTATTTGCTAGGTGCCAAGTACACTATTACAGTATACACAGATCATCGTAATCTCCAGTTCATGAGTTCAGCTAGACTTTTGACTCCTCGACAATTACGATGGATGCTGTTTTTTGCAGAGTTTGATTTTGTGGTAACCTTTCGTCCCGGCAAAGACAATCGCAAAGCAGATGCCTTGTCCAGATAAGACTCTACCATATTACCCACAACCCAGCCCCCACGAACATTGCTCCAGATAAAATCCTTTGTATCCTTAAAACTGAAGATTTTTTTGAAAATATTCGTAATTCTTTCACCATCAAAAAATGGCAGAAATGGGCTCAAGCAGACACCAAAAGATCAATCAAAGACGGCCTACCTTTTCATGATGCATGCTTATTTGTTCCCACTACCAAGTTGCTTAAGTTAGTGTTCCATTGGTTGCACGTTATACCTATGGCAGGTCATCCAGGTATTCCTAAGACACTTGAACTAATCCAACAATATTTTTGGTGCCCTACTTTGACAAAAGACGTCAAGCAAATGGTAACTAACTGTGAAGTTTGTGCTCGTACCAAGACAAGTCATTCAAAACCAAAAGGACTGTTACATCCTTTCCCAACTCCACTCCGACCTTGGGAACACATATCAGTAGACTTTATTACAGGACTGCCAGTTGTTCAACATCACTCAGTAATCCTTGTAGTGGTAGATAGTCTCACAAAATATGCACATTTCATTGCTTGCACCATACTACTGAGTGGTCCGTTATCATGGATTACCAAAAGCAATTTTCTCCGATCGAGGGTCACAATTTGCCTCTAACTTCTGGAAAACATGGTGCAAGACGCTGCAAGTTACATCTACATTATCTACCAGTCATCATCCTCAAACAGATGTCCAAACTGAGAGACTCAATCAAACATTGAAACAATATTTACGTGCTTACGCTGAAAAAGTGCTCCATTCTTGGGTATCAATGCTTTGGTTAGCTGAACTGGCCTACAATAACTTTTATCATACTTCTACTGGAGTGACACACTTTTTCGGTCTATTTGGTTATCACCCAGATATTTTACCAATCACAATTCCACAAGAAAGTTCACTTACACCAGCAGTGTCAGAAACAATACTACAACTCCATCAAACCCAGAAACAAATCCAGCAACACCTAAACAAAGCACAACAAAAGTATAAAAAACATTATGACAAAAAACATTGTGAGATACCACAATATAAGCCACGAAATAGAGTGCGGCTATCAACACACACTGATTGCAAGAAAAGACATATGTTTAATCCCAAATATATAGGTCCTTATACAGTCCTTCAACAGATCAATCCAGTAACCTACAAACTACAGTTACCAAAATCACTACGTATTCATCCAGTGTTTCATACTTCTCGCCTGAAAAGAGCTTTCCAGAAAACTCGCTCTCGACCAACTCCAGTACTAGTACAAGGAGAATTGTAATGCAAAGTAAAACAGGTTCTGGATTCAAAATTTAGAGGTCGTATTCTCTGGTATCTAATGTCTTGGAAAGGGTACTGTCCAGAGAACGACTCATGGGTCTCAGCATCTGACATTCATGCTCCACGACTAGTGCGATGTTTTCACCACCTAAACCCAGACAAGCCAGGCCCTAGAGTGCGTTCGGGAGGGGGACTACTGTCAACACCAGGACAGTGCACGCTCTATGGGCAACATAGTGTAAAATGACAAACCTTATGCAATGTAATAATTCATGCATTAGGTGTTGATATTGCATATTAACTTTTCCCATTGCAGGTATTTATCTTGAAATGTCATTATTGCTATTTGTAATGTATTGTTCATTTTCAAGACTTTCCTGCAGCCTGGCTGGGTGTGGCATGTGGGCGGGGCTTGGGTCTATTTAAGGGACCCAGCCCAGCTCCACGTGCTTACTATTCCGAGGTCCCGGTGTAGAGCAGCAGCATTTTCCAGGGTTCCTGTTCCAGAGGCCTACTTGGACATTTCTTGGCCCTGTCCTCATTATATTGCTGATCTTCAAGCAGGGCGGTGAGGCGGAGGTCGGGATAGGACCCCGACTCGGTTTCTAGAAACATTTGAGTTTTTGGCTTTTTGATTTACAGTGTGAGATTTATTCTTGGCACTTAACCCTTGCAGTTCGGATTGGCAGAGTGTGCAATCATTTCAAGGCATTTGAAACTTGATGGTTGAATCAGCAACACTGTGTGCAATTCATTCTTGGCAATTAACCCTTGCAGTTCGGATCAGCAGAGAGCATGATCATTTTGAGGCAATTGGATCTGGATGGTGGAATCGGCAACGTTGTGTGCAATTCATTCTTGGCAATTAACCCTTGCAGTTCGGCTCGGCAGAGCGCGCAATCATTCGAGGATCCGGTCTCGCTGACACTTATAATCACAAGTCCAAATCCTCACTGCCGAACACCACAGTTGGAAATTGGGTGCAATGTTTGAGGGGGATGAAACCTTACTCAAGCAGCAACCACAATCCTTGGCAGGGTGAAGACACCAGTAAATACTAAAGTAGCCTGCGCCCGACCCTCTGGTATCTCGGCACAGAAGTATTCAGGCTTAACTTAGAGGCAATGTGTAAAGTAGTTATGCAGTACTTCAAACAGTAATAAAGTGAAAATGCCCTACAAGAAAAATCCAACACCATTTAAGAAAATGGAGTGAATTTTAATAAATAAATCAAGTCAGAATGACGAAAATCCATTTATTAAAACCGGAGATATGGAATTTTAAATATTTCATTGAAATAGAGCCAAAAAGCACCAGGCACCAACATTTGTTGTCTGATCGCTCTAGACCAGGACAAAGTCACAAGTTAAAGCTGACTGCAATGGAGTGTGGGTTGGCTACAGGGACCCACTTAGGTCTTCTGAACACAGTACCTTAATTCTTGTTGCAAAGTGATGTGTCTCACAATAGAGTTGATGTGAGGTACGGTGAAGAGATGCGTTGTGCAACAGCTGTTCTGGGGAGCTGTGTAGTGCAAGGCAATGTCCTTGCATAGAGTTGCATCATGCCACAGCAGTTCTGTTGGGTTGTGTTGGGCAACGCAATGTCCTTGTGTGGTGATGCGTTATGCAGCAGTGATTTGGATGGTCTGCGATATGAGATTCAAAGGCATAGCATCAGGGAATTCAGTGCAGCAGAGGCAATATGTTGGTTCCAAGTTCAATGAGTCAAGCAGCACAGGTGATATGCCTGTACTGCTGGAGATGCACCGCACCATGGAGGACATGCATCAGTTCTGCTGAATCCACATGTAAGCTAGCAGAGCAACTTCAGGCCCATTTCTAAGGGTTCGAGACTGGGGTGACACCACTTGGGAGGGCAGGACTCACAGATGGAAGAGTGCAGATGCTAGGTTGTTTGAAGGCTGTTCTGTCCCTGAGGCTTCTGATCAGGAGGCCAGACAACTAGCCCTTGGAGTCACTCTGGATTAGTGGGTTAGGGATGCAGGTCTAGTCCTTCTCATCCAAGGAAGAGGACATCAGGGCAGCACACCAGCACAGTAGGACAGCAGTCCTTCTAGGTAACAGTCCAGCAGAGTGGCAGTCCTGTCAGCAGCACAGCAGTTCTTTTTCCTGGCCACATATCTAGATGTGTACTGCAGAGGTGGGAGTCTGAGGTCCAATTTTTATACCTAGTGTCCACTTTGAAGTATGAGAAATGTCCATAGGTTTCCACCACCTAGAGATGCTTGGAATTTCCTGCTTACCTGGCCTGGCCCCAGATTGTCTTTGGTCACAATAGACTAGTGTCAAAATCCTTTGTGAGAGTGATCAGACAGGTCCTTTGTAATGTGCAAGTGGGCTAGATGACAGCTCCCCCTCATACTCATCCTGTCAACACCTAGATTCACTTTGTCTAACTGTCTGGAAGCAATACACAAAGGCCACCTGCCAGGTACACCTAGTCATGTGGCCCAGCAAACAGGCAGCAGATACAAAATAGTTGTGGCAGGGAAATGGCAACTTTCTAAAAGCGGTATTTTCAGAATTGTGATTAAAAATAAGACTTTACCATTGAAGAGGGCTTTTAATTACAATGCTATAGATACCAAAGTCACCCTGTCTACATGTTGGATCTGGTCCTTTCTGCAGTGTGATCCCCAAACATTTTGTCTGAACCCATTGTATTTGCTTTTAGTACTCTGTGCACTTTACCACTTTGCCACTACTAACCAGTTGTGAACTGTTTATGCTCTCTCATTAGTTCATGGTAAGACTGGCTTGTACCCATATTTAGTTTACTTGTAAGTCCCTTGTAAAGTAGTACTACTTGTGCCCAGGGTCTGGAACTTAGATGCAACTAGTGGGCCTGCAGCACTGATTGTGCTACTGGCTTAAGTAGTACTTTAAACATGTGTCAGGCTGCCATTGCAGCCTGTGTGTGTGTGTAGTATGAACTGCCATTATGATCTGCCAATGTAAACCTTTTGCAAGGCCCAAGCCTTCCTCTTTAATACATATAAGCCATCCCAGGAGTGAACCCTAGACATCCCAGAGGGAAGGGTACAATGTATTTAAAAAGTGGGACATGTACTTTTGCATTATACGTGTCCTGATAGTGAAAAACTCTTAAATTCATTTTTTTTTACTATTGCAAGACCTACCTCTCCCATAGGATAACATTGGAGTTACCTGATTACATTTTATAAGTGCAGTTTCAAAATGGGAGAGATACCCAATTCATGTTTGGCGCCTCTGGAATCACAATTTAAAATCCTAACTTATGGTGAAGTTGGGTTTTAAATTGTAATTCTGAAAATGCCACTTTAAGAATGTTGGATTTTCTTTCCTTAGCCATTTAGTGCCTGCAGCCTGTCTCTGGTCACATGACTGGGTGTAGTTGGCAGATGGGCTTGTGTATTCCCCATAGACAGCCACACTCAATGAAGTGCCCTGGTGTGACTGGATGGGCCATTACTGACAGGATAAGAGGAAGGAGTTGGGCCCAGCCTCAATCCTAACTAGGCTGTACCCTACTGCCATGCAGAGGCCTATGTAACTCCCTGTAGATAGTCTGGTGCCAGAGCCAGGAAGGCAGGGCATCTGTGCACTACAAAGGCATGCCTCTAGAAGCTTCTTCCCACTTCAAAGGCACAACATTGTATATATATAAGTGTCTCAGGCACTAACTCCTCAGTACGCTTCTGGACCTGTGGATACTCTGCCAGTAAAAAAGAATGCTCTGCTGCTATAAGAACTGCCCCTCTGCTGGACTGCTACTTTGAAGAAGATACTGCCCTGCTGTGCTGACCTGCTGCCTACTTCCCTCTTGCCTGGGAGAAAGAATTGGACCTGCAACTCTTCTTGAACCTTGGACCACAGATTGACTCCAAGGGTAAGTCTGTTGGCCTCCTGACTGAGCCTCAGGGGCATAAAAGACTTCCCAGCAGCTCCTGGACCCATTTTCAGCACATTCCTGACCCTCAAGTTGTGTCTCCCATGTCCTGGAATGTTGGTGTGGCTCACAAGCTCTTAGAATCTAGCTTATTGGCTCGTTGTGACTGCGAATGGGCCCATTCACACCCAGACTGAGTAGCTTGCACCACAATTCACCACAAGCCACTACCAGCCCATCTCTTTGCACAGCAACATCGACTGCTTGCAGGGGACTGTTAGCACGAGACACCAGTCCACCAGCCCGTGACACTGGTCCTCACACCATTCAGCCCCTGACACTCTTGTTGCTCCTCATGACCCTATCCAACACCACGGGTTAAAAAACTGGTACAAAACGTGAAAAGGTAAACCTTCAGCTAGAGTTGTCTGCCACTGTATCTGAGCTGTGCTACATCACTTTGGTCTGAACATTTGGCTGCAACTCAGTCCAGTGTGACGAGATAGGTGCGATTGGCACTTTATACTTTAAGGTTCTATTTTGCACTTTACTGTTTATAAATTCATAACTTCATTTCTAGAGATTAAATTTTTGTCATTTTGGTCTTGTTTCATTTATTAAATTCTACTCTATGTGTCCAATACAGTATGAGATACTTTTTGTGTGGAGTTTTCATTGTTTGACTGTTTATGGTGTTGCACAAATTTTTTACACATTGCCTCTAAATTAAGCCTGAGTGCTCTGTGATAGGCTAACAGGGGATTGAGCATGGGTTTATTTGGGGTTTGCTTGTGCCCAACCCTGAAAGGGATCGTGGTTGCTGCTTGACAAAGGCTCACACCCTTAGTCAACCAGCCACCTAATATCGCACAATGCCTCTTGTTAAATATAGATCCATTGTTCTTAGGCAATGGTAATGAAGAAATATGGAACAGCAAAACATGGCCTGAATGATCTGGACAAAATGTGGGGTCTGATTTAAGAAGACTTCAAACCTGGGGAGAACTTGTTCTACTGGCTAAAGATTGATTTAATGATGCAATGTCAAGTAGATCACACTGTTATATGTGATATATATATGTTCTCTCGGGTGGTCTCAAGAATAAAGTTGTTTATTAGATACGTTATGCAAACTATCACAGGAACATCAGGAAATAATTATGGGTCATTACTTGGTTTTAAGCTATATGCTTATGTGATTTCATTCCCATAAGGGAAAAATGTGAGAGTGGTTAAGATGTCAGCAACAACAAGCTTAATAAGACCGAGTAAGATAACACCTAAGCTTTCCTTGAAAACATTAGTTAGATAAGCAAGAAAGTTTTTCTCCTGTAGTAAAAAGATGCAATCCTTTTAAAGTTTTAGGAACGTATATTCTCTTAGAATATGATGCAGCAGGGTTATAGACAGCTCTTGTGACGCAAGCCATTATTCAAGATGAGGCCAGTTGAGTATTAAGATGGCCGCCACGTTTGAGACACTAAGGTTTGAGTTCCCTTCTTGTAAACTTGCCCCAGAATTCTGTTATTAGATACAGTGCGCTTGGCAGCTACAAGTGGAAGCTTGACAAGCACGCTTTTTAAAGAGGTAAAAGTAAAGTGAATATAGTCATAAGCGTCAGTTCAGGGAATATTGACAAACTGGTCTGTGTTTAAGGATAAGGATCAGGCGTGTTTAAAGATGGCCGCCACAGTAGAGACGATTGGACTTTAGTCCCCCTTTTCCAAATGGCCACTGCAATTTCAGCCATTGGCCTTACGCATCCGGTACTTGGTAAGCGACAGACCGAGAAGCACCCGGAGGGAAGTTGCGCAAGGCACGGGAACGTAAAAAGTAGCGCCATTTAAGTGAGTACCCATAAGTCTTATGCACCTGCAATTGACTCAATAATGATTATTTTGTCAGGAAATGATAACTTAACTTATGCAATTCTATCCAAGAAAGGAGAGTCGTGACAACGTGCTGTCACGACTTACGCGCTGCTTTAACCTCAAGTCTGCTGAACGAGTGGCAAGGTTCTTGTTCCTGAATTTTCGGCCTTGGCCCAGGTAGGGGCGTCTCTTTCTGGTAGCCACAGTGCTGCAGGCGATAGGAACGCCAAGGGCAGGCCGTGTCCTAAAGAATTAGTGCCAGACAGAGAAAAAAACCTAATAAGGGGGAAAAACCTCAAAAAAGGAACATTTCCTGGAACAGAAGCAAAAGTCAAAAAGTAAATACAAGATAAAAAAAGAACAGAAAAAACACTGGAACTGACGTGAACCAGTATCTGACACAAAGGAAGAAGGAGCGAAGGCACCATCCAAACAGAAAGTGTTGCAGCGCAAGGAGGGAAAGAATCACAGCGCTTTAATACCCAAAAACAGGAAGCGACCAACAGGAAGTGCAAGGACACCATATTAGATAGGGAAAAACACATAGAAAGTAATGGACAAGGAGCCATAGAAAGTA
Source organism: Pleurodeles waltl (assembly GCF_031143425.1). NCBI lineage: Eukaryota > Metazoa > Chordata > Amphibia > Caudata > Salamandridae > Pleurodeles > Pleurodeles waltl. The sequence goes on from NC_090439.1 coordinate 828,674,871, forward strand.
GGGAACCAAAGCATGCTGGGAAGAGAGGGGAATAATGAGAAAGAAGGAAAAACATAAAGGGAGGCACAATGAGGGCGATAGAAAGAAAAGGACAACGATAGCAGGTGAGTGGGAAAGGGTTAAATATGCCCGAATGTGTGCCGCGCTAGGAAGAAACGAGGCCCCATGCCCAATTTGGGGCCTCGTATGCTGCACGAGAGGCTGGGGGTGCGGCATGTCTCTGTGCTGCTTGCGCGGCCCGACCCGAATGTTCAGGTCGCGCCGTGTGCCGCGGCGCAACACGTGCGGCGTCAGAGCACATCTGTTAAGGTATAGATGAGATTTGAGTTCACATGAGGAGGTGAAAAAGGCTGCTTTTAAGACATATTGATATTTGCACTTTGCTAAAATGGGCTTTTTGATTTGAGTTGTGACATATGATATACTACATGTTTAACCATTAAGTTAACAAAGTGGTGGGGTGTAGTAGACACCATGGAATGGGGAGAAATATTTTATTTGAATCTTTATTTTTTATTTAATTTCCTCACGGTGAAGGGTTTTAGGGTTTAGATAAAATTTGAGGGAGTAATACGTATTGTTTGTATTTATCAGGTACTTACCTCTCGGCTAGTCCTGAAGAGGCCGATATGATAAGGGGCTGAAACGCGTCAACCTTAAAATTGTAGAGGTTGCAAGGAAAATAGAGTTTACCTTAAAGGATCTTGGATAACATCTCTTCTGAACCAATGATGGAGAACAAAAAAAGACTAGAGATGTGATTAATTAGGCAACCATCTCTGATATGTGGATGATTGTGATTAGTTATGAATATAACCACATTGAATTAAATTATGGAGAGCTGTGAAGGACCTTGTATATATGTATATATGGTTATTTGTCTTTTTGTATAATTAATTTTGTGAACCTTTTTGGACTATCCTTGATGTTAGAAAAAGTAGAATGAAATAATTAATCGGGTGATTAAAGTGCAATCCAATGATCATTTGATAGTTTCATTGGATGGGAATTAACTGTTTGATTTTTTCCTACTATTTGACCATTTGTGTTTACATACAGTATTCTTACCTGGCACAGAAATATTGTTTGTGTGCAATACACAAGGAAAAATGAATTCCTATGTATACATCACCATGGGCCGGCCAAGGTCCACTGTGTTGCGGGATTGGCCATCACCTAGGCTGTGTAGTGAACCTGCACACAGGGCAACCCCTATAACCGAATGTTAGAAATGGGGTCTCTAGTTGGCAGAGGTATACACCCTTGTCCAAGTAAGGACCACATTCCTAGTCAGGGAACGTCACACACAATCCAAATTATCCTGTGCCCACCCTCTGGTAGCGTGGCACTGAGCAGTCAGGCTTAAATTAGAAGGCAATGTGTAAAGTATTTGTGCAATAAATCATACAGTAACACAGTGAAAACACCACAAAAATACACCACACTAGTTTAGAAAAATAGACAATATTTATCTGAATACACTAAAGTAAAAACAATGAAAATCCAATGTACATAAGCAGAGTTATGAATTTTTAAAGAATACATCCAACTAAAGCGTCTAGAAAGTACCATAGCTCCAACTGGGGATATCACAGCATCGTTGACGGAGTGGTTCCCAACAATCTGACACCACGGGTGCATAGAGTCACATGGACCCCCAGGTACAGTACCTTTGCAAAACGAAGAACAGTGGCATTGCATGGAGTTGGAGAGAGGCGTCGCTGGAGTCGGTGTGGCATCAGTCCCTTACGGCGTCCGAAGAGATGAGTCTTCAGTTCCGCTCTGCGAAGCAGGTGGAGGTGAGGCGTCAGTTCCGTCCAGAGTTCAGGGTCATTGAAGCGGCAACATTTGCGATGCTCATCCTTGGTAACCTGGCGGGCTCACTGGATTGAGGCCGTCTGGATGTGATGTATTGACTTTGCAGTGTTGTGAGGACCCTGAGTGACATCAGTGGAGTCGCGGCAACGTCAAACTTGTGTTGCAGGTCTGAGCTCCACTTGGTTTCTTGCTCGTTCTGGATTGACCAAGGTAGGGGCGACCCTTTCCAGTAGCTACTGTTCTGCTGATAATAAAACACCAAGCAGGCCATAACTTCCATAAGAAGTCCCAGAGGGAAAAAAAACAACGTGGGAAAAACCTTAGTATCAAGGACTCCTGGAAAAAAGAAGAATAAAAGCACAAAAAAGAACTGGAACAAACTGCAGGCGGAAAAAGAACAAGCAAAATCACAGGATACAGGCGCGAGGAGCACAACCACGAAGGAAGTGTTTGCAACGCAAGAAACAGAAAACCAACCTGTGCTTATATACTGAAAAACAGGAAGTGACAAACAGGAAATATTGAAGACACCATCTTGGATTGGGAAAGATCACATTCAGGTGAATGGAAAAATAGCCATATACTGAAAAACATGAAGTGACATACATGAAATATTGAAGACACCATCTTAGATTGGAAAAGACCACATTGACATCAAAGGGAAAAATATCCATAGTATAGAAAAGTAAAGAGCAAGGCCTTCAGGGAAAGGAACACCGACTCTTGGGAAGAAGAAACATGGCTAATGCAAGGAAAAGAAAATAGGAAGAAAAAAGAAGAAAAGAGAAAAACAGCAAGAACAGGTAAGCAACTAAAGAGGGCAGGAGCAAGGGCAGCGTAAACAGTGCCCAGAAAGAGAGTTTAGCCAGAAAGCGGACCAAGGCAGAAACGGCTGTCCGAAATGCAGACCGCCGATCTGCCCTCTGCGCCACCAGTCTTCGTGGCGTCACAGATCAGTCCTTTGAGCAGCCAGGCAGTTCCTCTTGACAGGTTGCGGGTTCAGGTCCAGAAGTGTCTGAGTTGATGGGGTCAGATACCCAGTTTATATACCCCAAAATGCCTATGAAGTGGGGGAGACTTCAAAGAGTGGTTTTGAAATGTACAAGTTCCCCTTTCAGTACAGGTCTGTCTGCCAGGGTCCCAGCAGGGGGTTTGGCAGTCCATTGTGTGAGGGAAGGCCACTAGCCTTTGAAATGTAAGTGTCAGGCCCTCCACCCTTCCAGCTAAGGAACACCCATTCAGTATGCAGATGATTGCAGGTGTGACTGAGTATCCTGTGTTTGTAGTTGTCTGGGTGAAATGCACAAGGAAACTGTCAACCAGCCCAGTCCAGACGTTGACTGGAGACAGGCTGTAAGGCGCAGATGGATTTTGTCACTTTCTAGAAGTGGCATTTCTAAAATAGTAATATAAAATCTAACCTCACCAAATAGCAGGATTTTGTATTACCATTCTGGCCATACTAAATATGACCTGATTACCCCTTTCTGATCAGAATCTACCACTCAAACAGTATATGCAGGTTGCCCTAATGCTATCCTATGAAAGGAGCAGGCCTCACAGTAGTGGGAATGAATTTAAGAGTTTTCCACTACCAGGACATATAAAACACACATGTACATGTCCTGCCTTTTACTTACATAGCACCCTGCCCCATGGGTCACCAAAGTTAAAATGTCATTGTTAGGAAATTTTCAAAAAACCTTAAATGAGACCCCTCTGCCAACCTTATCTCTCACACCTGTCATTCATTGAATATGATCTTATGACTATCACTGATGATGTCTTAACTGACATCATCAGTATCATTGATGATTTTTTTATTAATTTGTTGATGAAAGCTCTGACAGGATCACATTAACTGTATTCACTCTAACTGTGTTCTTATAATGATAGATATAGCGAGTGAGATTAGAAAGCATGGATATCACAATCTAAGCAAATATTTACCTGTTCTCTTTGTGGTTGTGGTTGTGAACAGCAACATTCACAAGCAGATTTACATCCAAAAGCAGAGGTGGAAACTGAGATACAAAACTCCAGTATCAAAAGGATCAGAAGTACAGCAAAAATTCCTTCCTCCAGATCCTAAAAAAAACAACAATGCCTGAGTACAGAGCACAATATAATATACATGTATTTTATACAGAATTTACTCTGTAGTTACTAGTCTATTTAAGGCAATACAGTGCATTTCTTCCTTTTCCTCTGCTCTGGTGCCCTTTTGGTGATTTGCGCTGCATTGCCTTACTCCAGATTTACACCTGATAAAACTGACAAATTATATTTGAGAATCATGATAAAATAATGTTTTAATAAATGGTAAGTTTAAATTTGGAAGGTGGGTTAGTTTATAAAAAGGACAAGCTCTTTTGTTGCAAATGGTTCGGGAAGAAAATGCTGGCATTTTGAATGAAAATGTGTCTTTTTCTGTAAAATGCTAATTTGGACATGGCCTGCAAGTCTAATGTAAGTTCTGGGATATTGTTCAGTAATATAGCATAACATGTGGTATTCTAATTCTAAAACTTCTCTGTCATACATAATGTTTCAATTTACACTTTAGAGCTAGTGTTTTCTTCTCCACTCTTAGAGCTCTTGGTAAACCAATATAGAGCAATTTATGGCAAATCATTTTTTGGTTGAATGCCAAAATACATAGGTCTCAACGGATATGTCAGTAAAGGAGGGTTGGGGACTGAACTCTACTGGAGATCCATGTCTCAATCTAGCCTGACCATGGGTAGATGTGGAAGAGATAATGAGCAATAGACTACATGTGTAAGTAAATGGTATACATTTGTTTACTGAGCTCTGTGTCGCCTGCACAAGGTTACTGAAAATTAAATAATTAAGGGCTTTAACGTCATGAATGATGACATGGTCTTCTTTGAAGAAATATGGATAGTAATGTTGGTAAATGATGAGATTTATCCTTGATCCAAGATTTCTATCTTCCATCTCGGAGGCCATTGTTGTCCTGTGAATGTATCTTGTGTCGATTGCCCATCATTTTTTAGGTCTCACCGAAGACTGTATGCTTGTAATGTCACTTGCATGAGACATTGCTTACTACAACAGACTTGGAGCCTGACCATGCTTAGCATTCATTGGCTTCATTGTCACTGTTATAAACTGCCTCCAAATTAGCCACAGCGTGCCAGTTTCCCATCCTCTTCTTTCATGTGGAACATGGACCAAGTACTGGCTTTTTCATTTTTACTAGTATCCCTTCATTGCTGGCACTGTGATTGAGGCACTATCTTTTTTTTCTTTCGTCTTTCCATTGTGCTGCTTCTTTCCTCCCAACCCCAGTCGTCGGTGTTGCTTCTTTCCTCCCACCCCCTTTGTCTGTGTTGCTTATTCTCTCCCTCCTCCCCCGCTCCTTGGCCATACTGCTTTAATTGAGAGTTGACTTACCTTACAATGTATATATAACAAGGCATAAAAGAATTGAAAATAATCTATAAGTATTAATGTATAAACGGGAACACTCACACAGATGAATAAGGAAGTATATAAAATGAAGGAAATGTAACTGTAACAGTACTGAACATCGTATCATCTCATGCGTACATCTGCATGATTCAGCTTTGGCAAATGTATTGAATATTGGCTATGCTGCTTCCAAATGTTACTGTATTAGAGTTAGAACATGTTATGGCAAGTGTGGTTAATTTTGTAAATGTAACACTTTTTCCAGATCTTTTGCCAATGACAAAGTACACACTAAGTAGAAATCGTTTGGCCAAAATTGATCAGTATGCTATAGTTATATGACCCGTTTGACACTTCTCTGAAGCCAGAAAAACCTCAAATGTGCAATCTGTCAGAACACAGCAACATACATTTTAATATAGCACTGGTAGCCATGACAACTCTGAGAATTAAGAGAGAATTACATGCTAGAAGTAAATTGAACCTCAGAGAAAGCAATATGTGAGTTAATAACAGCAACCAGTGCAGTAATAATGTGATCCTTTCAGGAAAAAACACAAAACTTTTATAAGACAAGTTAGAAATTGTGGCTTCTTGTTGCTAGACGTATGCACCCTGACCAAGTAGGAACCATAATTCTAGTCAGGGTAAGTCACAACACAAGCTAAGGCCCAAATTTATACTTTTGGATGCAAAACTGCGCTAATGCAGTTTTGCGTCAAAAGGTATAGGGACAGCTTGCGCCATTCCACAGAGCTAGTAGGGCGCCATATTTAAGGAATGGTGCAAACAGGCGCTAAGGGTGGTCTAACATCAAGGAAAATGACGTTAGCCGGATGGGGGAGGCAGTATGGCGGAAGGGAGCTTTGCACTGAAAAGTGACATTAGGCTGGTTAGAGTAACAAAAATGACTCTAACCAGCCTAGCGTAAATTCTTGATGCAAAACCTACCATACCACGTGACTCCTGTCTTATAAAAGACAGGAGTCATGTCCACCACCCTAATGGCCAGCACAGGGGACAAGGGTCTCCTTGGCATGGCCATGGCACCCAGTGCCATGTATGGGGGCCCATTTCAGGGCCTCCAATGGCACTTTAAAAATAAAAGCAAAAGACTTACCTATACTTATCTATACTTACCTAGGATGGGGTCCCCCATCCTCTGGTGTCCCTCTGGTGTGGGTGGAGGTGTCCCTGGGGAGGGCACCTGTGGACCTATGGCCCACAGGTTCCCTAATGCCTGACCTAACCCAGGCGTTAAGCAAGCTTAGCACCATTATTTAGGCCCGACTCCCTCCCGTGCACCAAGGTAGTTTCCCACTAGCAAAAAATGACTTTAACTCCAAAACTTTGGCGCTAGACGGGTCTAGTGCCAAAGTATAAATTTGGAGTTAGGTTTGCACCAACTTTGCGTAAAAAAATGATGCAAATTTGGCACAAAACAGGTATAAATCTGGGCCTAAGTTATCCTGTGCTCACCCTTGGGTAGCCTGGCACAGAGTAGGCAGGCCTAGCTTAGAAGGCAACGTGTAAAGTATTTGTGCAATAACTCATACAGTTACAAAGTGAAACACCACAAAAATGAGTCAGGTTAGGGAAATAGAAGTTATTTATCCGAGTGAATCACAACCAAAATAGCACAAATCTGATAAGCCTACATCGAGCTATTCACTCTCATAAATATTCACTCAGTGCTTTAGAAATCGAGTGCACTCATTTAGAAGTGATACAGTAATGTCAGAATATGGGCCCAGAGGCTGTGTAAGGGTGCCAGGGAAAGGACCGGTGGAGCACGCAGACCTGGGTAGTTAAATACATGTGAGTGAAATGTGGCAGTACTTGGCACGCGACTCCGGAAACATCAATGAGCAAAAACACGTCTCCTGAAATGCTCATTGCAGTCTACAATGCAGGTTTCCAACTGCAGAGTGGTTTAGTGGGTGCGAGTGGCACCGCACTCGTGAAATGGGACTCGGGGTCAGTAGGCACCACAACTGTAGAGCGGTGTGGGGTTGCGAAGAGGCACTGCACTTGCTGGTAGAAATTTGTGACAGTAGACACAACTTTTGGGTGAGCGGAGCAAGTTCTGCAAAGAGGCACTGTTCTCACTAGAGTGATCTGGGACAATAGGCTCAACTTCAGAAGCACAGCGCTCGCTAGCGATAATCCGTGGCAAAGTTCCACCTGGTCAGAGCAGCTCTGGGTCTGTGATGAAGTGCCAATCATGAGGCCTTGGATGCCCCTGAGCTGTCAGGGAGAGTAGGGAGCAAGCCAGCAAGCCCTTGGAGATTACTCTGGTGGGAAGGCAGAGTCCTTACAGCAGGGCAACAGGACAACAAGCAGCAGAGCAGTACTTCGAGGAAAGTAGTCCAATTGGGTCCTTTGGGCAGCACAGAAGTCTTTCTGACAGAGTTTTAGTTCCAGGTCCAGTAGTGTCTGATTTCAGGGGGTAAGAGCCCCAATACTTATACTCAAATGTGCCTTTGAAGTGGAGCAGACTTCAAGGAGTGGTTTTGAAGTGCTCCAGTTCACTTTCAGCCCAGTCCTGTATGCCGTGGTATCTGTGGGGGTCATGAGTTCCTTGTGTGGGGTCAGGCCACTACCCTCTGAAATGTAAGTGTGGGCCCCTCCACCCTTCTTGCCCAGGAAGACCTATTACAATGCAGATGAATGCAGATGCAGTTGAGTGTCCTGTGTTTATGGCTGTCTGGATGGAATGTACAAGGTGAGCTGTCACCCAGCACAGAACAGACATGAATTGGAGACAGCCTGTAAGGCAGATAGAGCAGTAAGAGCAGAGAAATGCCTACTTTCTGTAGGTGACATTTCTAAAATAGTAATGTCAAACCCACCCTTACAAATAGAGAGGATTTCACATTATCGTTCCAAAAATATGGAACAAGAGGTAGCCCTCCTTCCTAATCAGGAAATATAGCTTTAAATTATTTTAAGAAATCCCCAATGCTGGCTTATGAGAGGAGCAAGCTTCCCAATAGTGAAAAACGACTTTGGAAGTTTTTTACTTCCAGAACATGTACAACTTAACATTACATGTCCTGCCTTTCACATACACTTTGCCCTGCCCTGTGGGTCACATAGGTCCTCACTTAAGGGTGACTTACTTGTACTGAAAGGGGGTTTGAGACTTGACAGGGGTTTTAAATGCCAAGTCCAGGTGGTGGAAGAAATGCACACACACAGGCATTGCCAAAGCAGGTCTGAGAAATGGTTAAGGACTACTTAGGTGGGGGCACAGTCAGTGCTGTAGGCCACTAGCAGCATTTAATTTACAGGCCCTGGATACATACAGTGCACTTTACTAAGGACTTATAGGTAAATTAAATATGAAAAATTGGGTAGAGGCCAATGTTGCCATGTTTAGGGGAAAGAGCACAAGTACTTAAGCACTGGTCAGCAGCGGTAAAGTGCACAGAGTCCCAAATCTAACAAAAGCAAGATCAGACAAATGGAGGGAGGCAGGCATAAAAGTTAGGGAAAGACCACCCTAAGACCGTCAGGTGAAAAATGTGTCCCCCAGCTGAAAGTGGAGAGAGCTATCCAACCCCATGGGCGCCTTTTAACTAAGGCGGGAGAATCTGAAGAGACCATCAGCATTAGTGTGGTCAGTCCCCAGGCGATGTGCCACCGTAAAGTCCATTCCCTGTAAGAAGATAGATCACCTCAAAATCTTAGGATTTTCACCTCTCATCTCAATGAGCCATCTGAGGGATCTGCAGTCTGTTTGAACCCGGAAGTGAGTCCCAAACAGGTATTGTCTCAGCTTCTTCAGTCCCCAGACCACAGCAAATGCTTCTCTTTCAATGGCACTCCACCTCTGTTCCTGTGGAAGTAACCTCCAGCGAATGACGACTACTGGTTGGTCTACGCCCTCCTCATTCAGCTGTGCTAAGACTGCCCGTATGCCGTGCTCTGAAGCATCCGTCTGCATGATCACCTCCTAATCAGGGGTGCTGTACACAGGTGCTGTACAAATGGCTTTCTTGAGGGAATCAAAGGCTGAGAAGCCTCTGTCCAGATCACTAATCTAAGCTGCTTCTTAGAAGTCAGTTCAGTTAAGGGGCCAGCAGTGATGCCATAGCCCGTAATAAATCTCCAGTAGTAGCCAGTGAGACTTACAAAGACTCACTTTTGTTTGAGTTCTAGGTGTTTGCCAGGCCATGATAGTTTCAATCTTGGCCTGGAGGGGCTGCACCTTGCCACCACCTATCCAGTGTCCCAAATGCACCAGAGAACTCTGACCAATCTGGCACTTACCTGCTTTAATTGTCAAGGCCTGCCTATTGCAGGGCCTAAAGCACCTCTTGGAGGTGATGCAGATGTTCCTCCCAGCTGGAACTGTAGATGATAATAGCTTCTGAGTAGGTGACCCAGAAAGCCTCCTTACCAGCCAGGGCCCTGTTAACCAACCATTGGAAGGCAGCAGGCACATTCTTCAAGCCAAAGAGCATCACCCAGAACTGATAATGGCCTTAGAGGTTGAGAAGGCTTGTCTCTATTTTTCTCCTTAAGTCAAGGCGATCTGCCAGTACCCTGGTGTCAAATCAAAAGTACTGAGAAATTTGGCAGCGCCTAGCCTATCCACAAGTTTATCAGCTTTGGAGATGGGGTGTACGTCAGTCTTGGTGACAGACTTGAGTCCTCTGTAATCCACAAAGACCCAGAGTTCTGGATGAGTGCCGGGGAGGTTGTGTTTGGTACCAACATTGCAGGACCTGGGACTGCTAGATGGATCAATCACACCTAAGGCCAACATCTTGACTACCTCTGCCTGGATGCTGGTTTTCACAGCCTGCAAGTTTTGTTTTTTACAGGGGGAAGGTGTCACATGTCGATATCATGGACACACAGGTGTGTGAGTCGAGGGCTGAGTGAGAACGAGACAAACTGTCTTAGCAACTGGTGACAGTCACCTTGAGGTCTGCGGTAAGGGTGGCAGAGAGGTTAACGCCCTCCACTGACCCATTGTGTTCCTGTGCAGAAAGGAGGTCAGGGAGAGGTTCACTCTCCTCCTCTACACTCTCATCAGTCACAAGGAGCATGCTCACTTCAGACCTCTCAGGGTCTGGAGGTCCACTAAGTAAGTGCTCCCTTATGCTCCTTGATTTCATGTGAGCCAGCAATCTTAGAGAGCTTTGGGCTCTACTGGCTCCATGATCCATGCTTTCTGGCCAGGTTGAAACTCTACCAGAGTGGTCTTCTGGTCATACAAGTGTTTCATTACCTCCTGGCTGGCTTTGAGTTTGCTCTGGCTTTCTTCCAGAAGCGATACATCTGGTTGCGAAGGACCAACATGTAGCTGATCACATCCTTAGGTGTTTCTGAGGACCTTTCTCCCACCCCTCCTTGACAATGCTCAGAGGTGCTCTGATAGGGTGGTCATAGAGAAGTTTGAAGGGGCTGAACCATACTGCTTTCTGTGGCACCTCCCTGTAGGCAAAGAGAAGGCATTTCAAGAGGAAATCTCACTTACACTTCATGGCCTCAGTTGGGTTTGCAATCATGCCCTTCAAGGTCTTCTTGAACCTTTCAACTAGACCATTGGTTTGAGGCTCATATGGTGTTATGAAACTGTACTTAACACCAAACACATGCCACATGGACTTTATGTACGCAGACATGAAGTTAGTGCCTCTGTCAGACACTATATCTTCGGGGGAACCCACGCGGATAAAGATCTCCATTAGAGTTCTGGTCACCACAGGTACAGGCATTGTCCTCAGAGGTATTGTGTCTGGGTAGCATGTGGCATGGTCCACCAAGACCAGGATAAACCTGTTGCCTAGGGCTGTCTTGAGGTACAAAGGACCAATAATGTTGATGCCCACCCTTCAAAGGGGATGCCAATGACAGGAAGTGGGATCAGGGGAGCTTTCAGTTTCTTCCCTGTCTTGCCACTGGCCTGGCAATTAAGACAGGACCTGGAGAATGTGTCTGAGGTTGTCTGATTTCAGGGGCAGTAAAGTGGGAGAAACGTCTGGCGATGGTCTTGTCATGACCTAAATGTCTTGCCAGGGGTATGTCATGAGCCAAACCCAGCAGGACGGCCCAGTAACACTTGGGACCAGCAGCACATGGACTGACCCAGTACTTGGAGCCTTAGACTCACTGTAGATGAGATCATTCTCCCAGTAGATTAGGTTTTTGTCAGAGGCTTCACCTGCTGCATGGGCTGAGACCTGTCGCCTCAAGCCCTCAACAGTGGGACACTCTCTGCGCTGTGCAGATCTACTCCCTGGTGGGCCCACCGTTATCTTGCCAGGCTCAGGGGCCTCCTGCTCGGGGACTCCATCAACCTCCACTGTGGGAACTTCAGGGCCCGGTTTCCCACACCCCTTGCCCCTCTACTTGGCAGCTGTCTGGGCCATTGTTTTATGCTCCAGATGTCCTTGACTCCTTTCCCAGGCAGCCATGGACCGTTTACCATGTGGTCATACAGACCCACTCAGGCAATCCCAGCATCTTCACGTGAGACCTGAGCTCTACCTCCCCCCAGGTAGTGTGGTCCAGGTCATTGCCTACCAGATAATTTACAGACATGGCAAGGCTCACAGCTACTTTCAGAGTACCTGAGACCCCGGCCACTCAAAGAGAACTGGAGCCAATGGTAGATGTCCCTCAGAAATATCGGTGACTACGACTTTGTGGAATGTGTTCTGGAGGACCTGCTCTGATGACACCAGCAGAAATTTGACAGTGGTCATGCTGGGTCCCATGTCGTGCAGAGCCTCCAGCCGTTGCCTGTTAATGGTGACCCACTGCCTATACTCTAAAGTATTGGCAGGCATGTGGGCTTTTGGCAACATGGCTATATACCCTAGTGACACTAGAGTTACCTGTGTCTGTTCCCTAAAACTAGCTGGGACTGCCTCCTCCCAGAGCACTACACTGCCCGACCTAGGTGTCTGTCCATCAGTGGGGGGCTGTGACCACTTGGGATATTTGGACTTGCCCTTAGAGTGACCAGACCTGGAGCACTCTGTACATTAGGGTACAAATCCCCCAGTCCCATGGTCAAAGAACCCTTTCTTTTTAGAATCAGACTGGGACTGGTTATCACTACTTCCTTGGGAATTATTTTGGCAGCCTTTAGAGAACTCCATATGTTTAACTTTTTCTCCTCCCTCTTTCTTCTGGTGGGAACCCTGACCACCTTTGTGTGTGTCCCTCCCAGATACCTTTTTGGACACTCTGGTACTAGCTCATAGGTTCTCCTTCTCAGCAAGCTTCCTGGGGTCAGTCAGGTTACTGTCAACTAGGTGCTGCCTCAACTCTGTAAAACAGATACTGAGCATGTGCTCTCTCACAAATAAATTGCACAACCAAACATAACCATGAACTTTGCTGCCCCACACCCAGCCATTCAGTGCCTTACTGCAATAATCAATTAAATCTACCCAGGATTGGTTGGGGAGCTTCTAACTGTCCCTGAAACTTTGGCAATACTTCTCAGGGGTCGGTCCAAAATTGGCAAGTAAGATGGTTTTCATCGGGGGTACTTAGTTTGTTCCCCAACCTCTAGTGTTAGAATTGTTTCCCTCCTAAGTGTTGGCATGGTTTTTCACATACCAGCCCCACAGTGATCTTCTAATCTGGTACCATGTGTGCCTTCAGCACACCTTCATTAGCATAAAACCACTTCTCAATGTCATCTCCTACCACATAACTGGGCATCAGATCCTTGGGCAGAAACCTTCTTACCTCCATCAGGTACTGAAGGTATGCTGCCACTATAACTGTTTGAATCAAACTGTCTGGCATGGATGTCCAGCTTCCTTAGGCTCAGTTCATGAGCCAGAAGTAGTTTCCTCCAAGCTAAGGCTCTTTCAGCCTTTTTCTCCTCAAATTCCATTCTCAGTTTGACTAAATGCAGCTGGAATTGTTTCTCCTCTATTCTTTCCCCTGGTACAGGCCATGATTGGAGATACTGCTCTCTGCTCTCCCAGGAGCTACCAATTCAGGGATGTCCCAATCAACCGCTGCAGATAGATCCTCACCAGAACCCTCCATAGGCTCCTCCATTCCATCATTCTCTTCAGAGTGGGCCTCTGCCCAGGCCCTCAGTGCCATTTGAAACTCCACCTTTTAGATGGGTCCTCAGGCACGTACCGCCATCCCTCTGAAGAAGCTTTTCAATAAGTTAATTGTGTACTCCTCCAGCTTGGCCAACTCAAACTCCATGGCTCTATTTATAAAGCCAGCCGGAGACATGATGTATAGAATGTCTGAAAATGTAGAGCAGGGATAATTGCAGAACAAAATTGACATGGGCTTTAAATGTGGATAGGTAGTGTACACACAGCTATTGTATGGCACTGCACAAACACAAGTCCTATTCGCACTGCTAATGACCAATGTTAGAAATTGCAGTCTCTGGACAATGTTCCACTTAGTCAGAGCAGCGCTGGGGCTGTGATGAAGTGTCATTAATGAGGGCTTTGAAGGCCCTGAAAGCTCGGTGAGAACAGGGGGCAAGCCAGCAAGTGCTTGCAGATCACTCTGATCAGAAGGCAGAGTCCTTCAGCAGTCCTTCCAGCAGGGTCAGAGAGCAGCAGGCAGCAGAGCAACAAGCAGCAGAGCAGTCCTTCTGACAGAGTTTTAGAATTAGATCCAGTAGTATCTGATTTGAGGGGTCAGAGCCCCAGTACTAATATTCTAATGTGCCTTAGAATTGGGGGAGAGTTCAAAGAGTGGGTTTGGAGTGCACCAGTTCCCTTTCAGCGCAGTCCTGTCTGACAGGTTATATGTGGGGGTCATCAGTTCCTTGCGTGGGGTCAGGCCACTATCCTTTGAAATGTGAGTGTGGGTCCCTTCACCCTTCTTGCCCAGGGAGACCCATCAGTATGCAGATGAATGCAGATACAATTGAGTGTCATGTGTTTATGGCTGTCTGGGTGGAGTGCACAAGGGGAGCTTTCACCCAGCACAGACCAGATGTCGATTGGAGACAGACAGTAAGGCACATAGATCAGCAAAGAAATGCCTACGTTCTAAAGGTGGCATTTATGAAATAGTAATTCCAAATCCAAATTTACCAATGAAGAGGATTAATTATTACCATTCCAAAGCTATGAAACATGAGCTAGCCCTCCTTCCTGATCAGGAACTACAGTTTAAAAGTATTTCGAGGAGTCCCCAATGCTGGCCTATGAGAAAAGCAGGCTTCCCAATAGTGGAAAACAACTTTGGGAGTTTTTCACTACCAGGACATGTAAAACGTAATATTACATGTCATGTCTTCCACACATACTGCACCCTGCCATGTGGGTCACATAGGGTCTACCATATGGTCTACCTTAGGGATGACTAAGAGGGTTTTAAATGCCAAGTCGAGGTGGCAGAGGAACTCCACACACACAGGCCTTGCCATGGCAGTCCTTAGACATGGTTAAGGGGCAACTTATGTTAGGGCCTCAATTAGTGCTGCAGGCCCATTAGTAGCATTTCATTTACAGGCCCTTGGCATATGCAGTGCACTTTACTAGGGTCCTATGGGTATATTAAATATGCCAATTGGGTAGGAACCAATGTTGCCATGTTTAGGGGAGAGAGCACAAGTATTTCAGTACTGGTCAACAGTGGTAAAGTGTGCAGAGTCCTAAAACCAGCAAAAGAGAGGTCAGAAAACTAGAGAGAGGCAGGCAAACAAGTTTGGGGAAGACCACCTTAATGCTGCCAGCTCTAACAATACACTTGGATTGACATGGCTATAAATGCTTCTTATAAAGCCTTTCTATACCCCCATTTTCATTGTTGTTGTGTTGCTCCCCAACCCACCATAAGATAAAATAGCTCTATGATTCAGCGAGATTGGCCACAACATAGTGCTTTTTTTATAGGCTGATTGTCTGTCACCCTTTGTCCTGTTGTCCATGTTTTGCCTGTTAACTTTCACTCTCCCTCCCATTGTCTGCATACTCACTCGCCATAAAAAGTCAATATAACACAGCCACAGTGCTGGTCAGATCACAGGACTTAATTTCAATATTTTTGCCATGCTGCACAGCAGCCATGTTTCTTTACAACATGGCTAAAAGACATTGGCAAAACCAATAGCTCTTGCCTATGTGAGATCTATTGTCTTTGCCAGTGCTTAATTTCCTACTAGCCGAAATAATAAATTTAAGTGATTTTAACCCACTCCTCAAATGGATCAACTTGCATTTCTATGTAAATATTTTAAGAACTTTTACTTATATTTCATCATGCACCTCATAAAAATGCTTTCAAAGTTTGTGTAGTAGACATAAAAAAGCAGTGTGTAAGGATTTTCTTGCCACTTGTTTGAGGCACAAAATAAGTTCTAGAATGTTGCCCAGATATAGGGAGTAATAGCTAGTGGTGGGTGTATAACTTGCGTAATTCCATGTAGCATAATCATGCGAGATTACGCTTGATTTACACGAGAAGAGCAATTCTGCATTTTGCGCTATTACTCAGAGCAAAAATGCCCCTGTGTCCAAAATATACACAAGGATGCATTTTGTGCTATGAAACAGTATTAAATGCAACAGAACATCATGAGTGAATGGATATTCCTGCTTGCTAGATGTGCTCTCGTGGTAGGATTGCCCCCCGTCATACTCTTAATTACACAAGGATGAGTAATCTCTAATTATCAGTAATTCCACAGCAAAGAGCAAAGCAGAATTACCAAAATTACTCTGACTACTCTGGGGTAATGAAAATTCTGCCCAGACCCAGTAATAGTCAGATGAGCGGTTTTTCACTGCAAGAATGTATTTCTGTTAAATGTGGTTGAAAGCTACACTTCATGCTTACTCCTCCATCCATGGGACCCAAAGAAAAAGTAAAACACACTGCACAATTAAATATTGCTTAGCCATCAACATTAATATTTTTGATACGTGGGCCTTATTCATAAAGCCAAATGTACACGTTTGTGTAAGTTTACGCTTTTTCAGGAACAACAAAACTGCATTTTACCCACAGTCTGGGTGGAGAACTGCACACATAAAAAGATAGGCCTGTCATACGGGGTGGTTTGGTGTACTGAGAAGATGTTTTGGAGAAGTGACAACCAATTTTATGCAGTTTTCTGACACTCTCTCTGTTCATAGATAGCATAACCCCCTTCAGTTAGGACTGCATAACTTTGGTAAGGTCACTGTTCCCACACACTGTTTTGCCGTTTTTTTATGGGCAGATCCAAAATATGGAGTCAAAGGGCACAGCCCACAAAGAGTGTTTTGAATTCTCTATAACACTGTAGCAAGCAATGGCCAAGGAACAGTATTGTGACTCTTTGGCTTTGCACTGGCATTATGCAACTAGTTTCTAATCATGCCATTCAAGACTTAAAGTTCAGTACACCATAGAATATACCCAAGACACAAAGAGCCTCATTACGAGTTTGGAGGTTGAGGACCACCATGTTGGCGGTCCAACTGCCAACAGGCTGTCAGAGAAGACCGATAAATTATGACATTGATTGTGATGTACCCAGAATCCCGCTAAAGCACCGCCGGCACTGCCAGTGTGGTCAGACCGCTGCGGTCGGTTGGAGCCACCACCAGTCCATCAGAGACCATGTTTCCACCAAACTCATTACGAGGTTGTACACCACCAACATTTCCACTGTGGTCGGACCACCACGGAACACCAGGCTGAAACGAACAGTATAAAAGGAGACGCTCACCACCAGAAAGCCATACTCGTCCGCAACTGCCATGTGTAGGAAAGTACCTTCTTTTTGGCCGCCATTTCTGCCTGATGTGAGTGTGTTTCACTGTGTCACTGGAGTCCTGCTACCAGGACCCCAGTGCATATGCTCTATGTCCTTTCAATTTTGTCACTGCATACTGGTACAAATTGGCATACTGGTCACCCCTTATAAAGTCCCTAGTATATGGTACTTAGGTACACAGGGCATTGGGATTCCAGGAGATCCCTATAGGCTGCAGCTTTACTTTTGCCACCCATAGGGAGGCCATGCAAAGACTTCTGCAGCACTGCCATTGCATCCTGCGTAAAATGGTGCATGCACCATTTCACAGCCATTTACACTGCACCAGGTCACTTATAAGTCACCTATATGTCAGGCCTTCCAATCCTGAAGGCTAGGTGCAAAGTACCTGTGTGTGAGGGCACCCCTCCACTAGCAGAGGTGCCCCCTTGTCATCCAGGACCATTTTCCCAGACTTCATAAGTGCAGGGACGCCATTTTACGCATGCACTGGACATAGGTCAATAACTATATCCAGCTTCACAATTTTAACTCCGAATATGGCCGTAGGAAAGTACCATCTTGCCAGGCATGTTACCCACATTTTTTACCTGTATGTATGCTGTTTTTGCCTGTGTCACTGGGATCCTGCTAGCCAGGACCCCAGTGCTCATAAAGTGTGCCCTGTATGTGTTCCCTGTGTGGTGCCTAACTGTATCACTGAGGCTCTGCTAACCAGAACCTCAGTGTTTATGCTCTCTCTTCTTTTAAAATTGTCCCTGCAGGCTAGTGACTAATTTTACCAATTCTCATTTGCACGCTGGAACACCCTTATAATTCCCTAGTATATGGTACCTAGGGTACCCAGGGTATTGGGGTTCCAGGAGATCCCTATGAGCTGCAGCATTTCTTTTGCCACCCATAGGGAGCTCTGACAATTCTTACACAGGACTGCCACTGCAGCCTGAGTGAAATAACGTCCACGTTATTTCACAGCCATTTTACACTGCACTTAAGTACCTTATAAGTCACCTCTATGTCTAACCCTCACTTAGTGAAGGTTAGGTGCAAAGTTACTTAGTGTGAGGGCACCCTGGCACTAGCCAAGGTGCCCCCACATTGTTCAGGACAAATTCCCCGGACTTTGTGAGTGCGGGGACACCATTACACACACGCACTACATATAGGTCAATACCTATATGTAGCATCACAATGTACCTCTGAACATGGCCATGTAACATGTCTAGGATCATGGAATTGTCCCCCAATACCATTCTGGTATTGGGGGACAATTCCATGCATCCCCGGGGCTCCAGCATAGAGCCCGGGTACTGCCAAACTAGCTCGCCGGGGTTTTCTCAGCATCTACCGCTGCTGCCAACCCTCAGACAGGTTTCTGCCCCCCTGGGGCCTGGGCAGCCCAGTCCCAGGAAGGCAGAACAAAGGATTTCCTCTGAGAGAGGGTGTTACACCCTCTCCCTTTGGAAATAAGTGTTAAGGGCCTGAGAGGAGTAGCCTCTCCTGACCTCTGGAAATGCTTTGAAAGGCACAGATGGTGCCGTCCTTGCATAAGCCAGTCTACACCGGTCAAGGGATCCTGCCAGCCCTGCTCTGGTGCAAAACTGGACAAAGGAAAGTGGAGTGACCACTCCACTGACCAGCAGCTCCCCAGGGGAGGTGCCCAGAACTCCTCCAGTGTGTCCCAGACCTCTGCCATCTTGAATGCAGAGGTGTGAGGGCACAATGGAGACCTCTGAGTGGTCAGTGCCAGCAGGTGACATCAGAGACCCCTCCTGATAGGTGCTTACCTCTCTCTTTAGCCAATCCTCCTCTGAGGGCAATTTAGGGTCTCTCCTGTGGGTTTCTTATCAGATAACGAATGCAAGAGCTCACCAGAGTTCCTCTGCACTTCTCTCTTTGACTTCTGCCAAGGATCGACCGCTGACTGCTCTAGGACACCTGCAAAACCACAGCAAAGTAGCAAGAAGACTACCAGCAACATTGTAGCGCCTCATCCTTCCGGCTTTCTCGACTATTTCCTGGTGGTGCATGCTCTGAGGGCTGTCTGTCTTCACCCTGCACTGGAAGCCAAGAAGAAATCTCCTGTGGGTCGATGGAATCTTCCCCCTGCTAACGCAGGCACCAAACTTCTGCATCACCGGTCCTCTGGGTCCCCTCTCATCTTGACGAGCATGGTCCCTGGAACACAGGAGCTGGATCCAAGTGTCCCCGACAGCCCAGTGGCCTTTCTGTCCAAATTTGGCAGAGGTAAGTCCTTGCCTCCCTGCGCCGGACAGTAATCCTGCGTACTGCGTGAACTGCAGCTGCTTGGGCTTCTGTGCACTCTTGCAAGGACTCCTATATACACACCACATTACAGCCCGGGTCCCCAGCTCTCCGTCCTGCATTGCCCAACTCGCTGAGTTGACCTCCGGCTTGGTGAGACCCTCTTTAGTGTTGCTGAGTCGACCGTCGTGCTCAGATTTCTTGAACGCCTGTTCAAGTGCTTCTGCGGGTGCTGCCTGCTTCTGCATGGGCTTTCTGTGTTGCTGGGTGCCCCCTCTGTCCTCCTGGTCCTTCCTGGGCCCGTGCAGCACCCTTTATCCTCAACTGCGACTCTTGCAGCTATCAAGGTTTGTTGGCGGTCTTTCTGCGTGGAAACAACTTTGCATCCTTCAGCATGCCGTGGGACATCTTCTGACCAAAGGAGAAGTTCCTGGCACCTTCTGTTGTTGCAGAACCTTCGGCTTCTTCCATCCGGAGGCAGCCCTTTTGCAACTTCATCCAGGGTTTAGTGGGCTTCTGCCCCCCCTGGACACTTGTGTGACTCTTGGACTTGGTCCCCTCAAACGCTTCCAACCCTTGCAGGACTGTGTTTACCAACCTTTGAAAAGTGGCAGGTGAATTGTTCAGACCAAAGGGCATCACAGTGACTTGATAGTGCCCTCCAATGGTTGAAAATGCAGTTTTGGGTTTAGCATCTTCTGATAATTTAATCTGCCAATACCCTGCAGTTAAATCAAAAGTGCTTAGATACTTGGGAGAGGCCAGTGTATCTATCAGCTCATCTGCCCTGGGCATAGGATGAGCATCTGTCTTGGTTACTTGGTTGAGCCCTCTATAGTCAACACAAAACCTCAGCTACCTTTTACCATCCTTATTGTGAGGTTTTGGAACAAGCATCACTGGGCAGGTCCATGGGCTTTCTAAAGGCTCAATCACTCCTAAGTCTAACATTTTCTGAACCTCTTATTTAATGCAGCCCCTGACATGGTCAGGCTGCCTATAAATCTTACTTTTGACAGGTAAACTGTCTCTAATATTGATTGTATGCTCACATCAAGTAGTGGTACCTGGTATCAGTGAGAAGAGTTCAGAAAACTGACTTAAAAGATTTACACATTTATTTGTCTGCTCAGCAGTAAGACAATCTGCAAGTAATACTCCCTCCACTAAGCAATCAGCTTCAGTGGTGGAGAAGAGATCATGGAGAGGGTCACTCTCTTCTTCCTGTCCCTCATGAGTTGCCAAGAGCAGGGTGAGATCAGCCCTGTCATAGTAGGGTTTTAGGCGGTTGACATGGAGCACCCTAAGGGGACTCCTGGCAGTGCCCAGGTCTACCAAGTAGGTAACCTCACCCTTTTTCTCGACAATGAGATAGGATCCACTCCATTTGTCCTGGAGTGCTTTTGGGGCCATAGGCTCCAATACCTACACCTTCTGTCCTGGGTGGTACTGGGTCAGGACAGCCTTCTGGTCATGTCATTGCTTTTGCATCTCCTGGCTGGACTGAAGGTTTTCAGTGGCCTTTTTCATGTACTCAGCCATCCTAGATCTTAGGCCAAGTACATAATCCACAATGTCCTCTTTAGAAGCTTTTAAAGGTTGTTCCCAACCCTCCTTAACAAGTGCAAGGGGACCTCTCACAGGGTGCCCAAAGAGGAGTTCAAAGGGGCTAAAGCCCACTCCGTTTTGGGGTACCTCCCTGTAAGCAAAAAGGAGGCAAGGTAACAGGACATCCCATCTCCTTCTGAGTTTTTCAGTGAGTCCCATTATCATACCTTTGGGAGTTTTATTAAACCTCTCAACCAGACCATTTGTTTGTGGATGATAAGGAGTAGTGAACTTGTATGTTACACCACACGCCTTCCACATTGCTTTGAGGTATGCAGACATGAAGTTACTACCTCTGTCTGACACCACTTCCTTAGGGAAACCCACCCTGGAAAAGATTCCCAGGAGGGCCTTTTCTACTGCAGGAGCTGTAGTGGTCCTTAAGGGGATGGCTTCAGAATACCTAGTGGCATGGTCCACTACCACAAGGATAAACCTATTGCCTGAAACTGTTGGAGGGTCAAGGGGGCCAACTATGTCAACCCCTTTCCTTTCAAAGGGCATCCCAACCACTGGAAGTGGAATTAAGGGGGCCTTTGGAGTGCCACCAGTCTTGCCACTGGCTTGGCAGGTCACACAAGAGCGACATAACTCTTTGGTGTCCTCTGACATATGAGGCCAGTGAAACAGGGGAACAGGTCTGTCCTAAGTTTTACTTTGGCCCAAATGCCCAGCCAAAGGAATGTCATGTGCTAAGGTAAGAAGAAACTCTCTGTATTGCAAATGGATTACCAATCTCCTGGCAGCTCCAGGTTTCGGGTCCCTTGACTCAGTATACAGGAGGTTGTCTTCCCAATACACTTTATGGCTTTTACTGCAATTTTACTCCATTCTGCTGCTTGACAGCTTGCTGGCTTAAACCCTCTAGTGTGGGACAGGTCTGCTGTGCCACACTCAGCTCTTCCCTAGCAGGCCCCCCTGCACCCAAAAGCTCAGCAGTGTCTGCTGCCAGCTCATCTGGTATAGGTTCTGCACAGGGAGAGGATTCCTCTTCCTCAAAAGGGGAATCTTCTGGTGAGGGAGGGCTAGAGGGCAAGGATTTCCCCTTCCTACCCCTAGCTTTTGGGGAGCACTTGATCCATTGTTCCAGGATCCAAGTTTCCCTGTCCTTTTTTGCTTTTTGGCCTGAGCCCTTGTTAAAGCAAAAATATACCCAGGAATGTCCAGCATTGCTGCATTAGCCTCCAACTCCACTTCAGCCCAAGCTGACGTCTCCAAATCACTGCCTAGTAAGCAATCTACAGGTAATCAGTGGCTACCACAACTTTCTTTGGACCAGTACCCCCCCCCCAGTTGAGATTCACAACAGCCATAGGGTGGCTAAGTGTGTTATTGTGAGCATCAGTCACTTGGTACTGATGACCAAGTAGGTGTTGATCAGGGTGAACCAGTTTCTCTATAACCATAGTTACACTGGCTCCTGTGTCCCTGTAGGCCTCAACCTCAACACCATTAATTAGGGGTAGTTGTTTGTACTTACCCATATTAAGGGGATAATCAACCAAGATGGCAAAGTCAATGCCACCATGAGAGACTAAAACAGCCTCTGTGGTCTCCCTAACAAGACCAACCCTAACTACACTGCCAATAGTGAGCCCAGCTACACCCTTGGACTGGCTATTTGTAGTAGACTTCCCACCACCACTGCTATTACTAGGGGTACTAAAGGTTGCAGTTGGGGTTGTGGTAGTGGGAGCCTTGGTGTTTTTCTTTGGACAACTGGCATCACTTGCCCAATGGCCTTTTACTTTACATAAATTACACCATGGCTTTTTCTGATTGTGAGAAGAGGATTTGGACCCACCACTCCCAGAGGATTTTTGTGGGCCTGATGAAGACTCAGAATGTTTTTTTATCTTTGTCCCCACCCTTGTCAGAAGACTTACCATCCTTCTTCTTGCCATCCTTGTCACCCCCTGTATGAACTTTTCTGTTCACTCTTGTTCTGACCCATTTGTCTGCCTTCTTTCCCAATTCTTGGGGAGAGGTCAGATCTGAGTCTACTAAGTACTGGTGCAACAAATCAGACACACAATTATTCAAAATATGCTCTCTCAGGATTAGATTATACAGGCTTTCATAGTCAGTCACCTTACTGCCATGTAGCCAACCCTCCAAGGCCCTCACTGAACAGTCTACAAAGTCTGTCCAGTCTTGAGAGGACTCTTTTCTGGTATCTCTGAACTTAATCCTGCATTGTTCAGTGGTTAAGCCAAATCCATCCAAGAATGCATCCTTCAAACCTTTGTAGCTATTAGCATCACTTTCTCTGACAGTAAGGAGCCTATCCCTACCCTTACCACTGAAAGACAGTCACAAGACAGCAGCCCACTGCCTTTGAGGGACCAACTGTACCACAGAGGACTTCCCAAGTGCAGCAAACCACTTGTTAATGTCATCCCCCCTTGTAAGGGGGGAATATCTTCTGCAGGATTCTTGAATCTTTCCCTCTAACAGGATTACTATCAAAAACACTGCTGCTGAAACCATGGGGAACTAACCCCAACCTCTGCCTTTCCCTTTCCACATCCAGAGATTCCCTGTCTAAGGCCAGCTGCTGCTGTTTAAGCTTCAGCCTGGCCTATCCCAACCTCAGATTTCTGAGTTCCATTTGCATTAAGTTATCCTCAGGGTGGGAGGCTTGAGAATTGTGAGACACAGAAGAAGTGTGGGAATTGGCAGAGAGGGGCCTGTCCCTAACTGGCTGTACTCTAGTAACCTGGCCTTTAGGAGTGAAAGGTGCCCTGCTAGTGTGTGACCCCCTCCCACTACCAGTGTCACTAGATGGCCTGGTAGCTGACAGGTCCTTGGAAGAACCCTCCCCAGCATCCTCAGGGGACTCCTCTGAGTCTGGCTGGGTACCCTCCTCCTCTAGTTCCTGATCCTGGGATGGGCAAGACTGGTTCTGGTCACTTTCTAGGAGAAGGCTAAGAAGATCTTTTGTAGGATTCTTACCAATTGCTAAACCTCTTTCAATGCATAGACCCCTCAAACCTTCAAAGTTTAGATTCCCATATATTGCCTGGACAACTGTGGGAGTAAGTTCTACTGCAGACATGACAGAAAAGGTTTAGGACAGAGAGAGAAAAAAGTTTTTGGAACGTTGAACAGAGAAAAACTTTTTCAAACTTTTGAAAACTTTTGAATGTTTTCAGAAACTTTTCAGAAACTTTTTAGAAAGTTTTAAAGAAGGAACGTTAAACTGCTTAGGTTACTGTGTATATTCTGAAGTATTTGGTATATGTTTTTCTTATGAAAAGGACCAATGACAAAGTGGTGAAGCAGTTACAAGTACTTATCCCACCGCTGCACCACCAATGTAGGAGGCTGGCCTGGCTTATAGTGGGTACTTAGTGGTACTTACACCTTGTGCCAGGTCCAGTATTCCCTTAGTAGTAGATTAGAAGTGTTCTAGCAGTTTAGGCTGATAGAGGTAGCTATAGCAGAGCAGCTTAGGCTGAACTAGGAGACATGCAAAGCTCCTACTATACCACTTATATCACTTAGCACTATATCATAAGAAACACAATGCTCAGAGTTACTAAAAATAAAGGTACTTTATTTTATTGACGATATGCCAAAAGTATCTCAGAGGATGTACTCCCTTAGGAGGTGAGTACAATACACAAAATATACCCTCAAACCAAAATCAGGTAAGTAATCAGTTAGAAAAGTAGTGCAAACACTGTAGAACACAATAGAATGCAATAGGAGACGATAGGCCTAGGGCCAACAAAAACCATATACTCCAAAAGTGGAATGCGAACCACGAATGGACCTCAAGCCTAGTGTAGTGTGTAGAGGGTCGCTGGGAGTGTAAGAAAACACTAAGGCCCATATTTATACTTTTTTGGCGTCGCATTTGCGTCATTTTTTGGTGCAAAATTGGCGCAAACGTACAAAATACAATTGTATTTTTTAAGTTTGCGTCGCTTTTGCTTCAAAAAGTGGCACAAATGCAGCGCTAAAAATGTATAAATATGGGCCTAAGGGTGTCCAAGATACCCCACCCCAAGTCCCTGAAAAGTAGGAGTACCCTACTACCCCAGAAAGACAGTAAAGTCGAGATAGGGGATCCTGCAAAGGCAACAACTGACTGCAAAGCACTGAAGATGGATTCCTGGACCTGAGGATTTGCAAAGGAAGGGGACCAAGTCCAAGAGTCACACAAGTGTCCGGGGGGCAGGAGCCCACTAAACCACAGATAAAGGTGCAAAACGGCTGTCTCTGGATGGAGGAAGCTAAAGATTCTGCAACAACAGAAGGTGCCAGGAACTTCTCCTTTAGTCAGAAGATGTCCCATGGCGTGCTGGAGGATGCAGAGTTGTTTTCACGAAAGAAAGACCACAAACAAGCCTTGCTAGCTGCAAGAGTTTTGGTTGAAGGTTTTGGGTGCTGCCAGGGCCCAGGAAGGAGCAGGAGGTCGCTCCTTGGAGGAGGAGACAGAGGGGTCATTCAGCAACACAGAGGGCCCATGCAAAAGCAGGCAGAACCCGCAGAAGCACCTGAACAGGTGTTCAGAAGATCTGAGCATGGCAGTTGTCTCAGCACAACAAAAGAGTGCCCCACGAAGTCGGAGGCCAACTCAGCGAGTTGGGCAATGCAGGACGGAGTGCTGGGGACCTGGACTGTGCTGTGCGCAAAGGAAATCTTGCAAAAGTGCACAGAAGCCCTAGCAGCTGCAGTTCATGCAGTACACAGGATTACTGTCTGGCGTGGGGAGGCAAGGATTTACCTCCACCAAAGTTTGACAGAAGGGCCACTGGACTGTCGGGGACACTTGGATCCAGCTCCTGTGCTCCAGGGACCACGCTCATCAAGATGAGAGGGGACCCAGAGGACCGGTGATGCAGAAATTTGGTGCCTGCGTTTGCAGGGGGAAGATTCCGTCAACCCACTTGAGATTTCTTCTTGACTTCCAGTGCAGGGTGAAGGCAGACACCCCTCAGAGCATGCACCACCAGGAAACAGTGAAGAAAGCCGGCAGGATGAGGCGCTACAATGTTGCTGGTAGTCTTCTTGCTACTTTGTTGCAGTTTTGCAGGCGTCGTGGAGCAGTCAGTGGTAGATCCTTGGCAGAAGTTGAAGAGAGAAGTGCAGAGGAACTCTGGTGAGCTCTTGCATTCGTTATCTGGTGAGAAACCCACAGGAGAGACCCTAAATAGCCCTCAGAGGAGGATTGGCTACCTAACCAGGTAAGAGCCTATCAGGAGGGGTCTCTGACATCACCTGCTGGCACTGGCCACTCAGAGATCTCCATTGTGCCCTCACACCTCTGAATTCAAGATGGCAGAGGTCTGGGACACACTGGATTACCTCTGGGTACCACCCCTGGGGTGGTGATGGACAGGGGAGTAGTCCTAGACATGTTACATGGCCATGTTCGGAGTTACCATTGTGAAGCTACACATACGTATTGACCTATATGCAGTTCACGTGTGTAATGGTGTCCCCGCACTCACAAAGTCTGGGGAATTTGCCCTGAACAATGTGGGGGTACCTTGGCTAGTGCCAGGGTGCCCTCACACTAAGTAACTTTGCACCCAACCTTCACTAAGTGAGGGTTAGACACATAGGTGACTTATAAGTTACTTAAGTGCAGTGTAAAATGGCTGTGAAATAACGTGGATGTTATTTCACTCAGACTGCAGTGCAGTCCTGTGTAAGAATTGGCTGAGCTCCCTATGGGTGGCAAAAGAAATGCTGCAGCCCAAGGGAATCTCCTGGAACCCCAATACCCTGGGTACCTAGGTACCATATACTCTGGAATTATAAGGGTGCTCCAGTGTGCCAATCAGAATTGGTAAAAATGGTCACTAGCCTGCAGTGACAATATTAAAGACAGAGAGAGCATAAGCACTGAGGTTCTGGTTAGCCGAGCCTCAGTGACACAGTTAGGCACCACACAGGGAACACATTCAGGCTATAAACTATGAGCACTGGGGTCCTGGCTAGCAGGGTCCCAGTGAGACATATAAAACACACTGACAAATGGTGTTTCTTCTATGAGCACTGGGGTCCTGGCTAGCAGTATCCCAGTGAGACAGTAAAAACACCCTGACATATACTCACAAACAGGCCAAAAGTGGGGGTAACAAGGCTAGAAAGAGGCTACCTTTACACACAACCCCCAACCCCCCAAACGAAGGACAATAGGGCTAACCTTGGCCAGTTGAGTCTTTATTGTCTAAGTGGTGATAAGTGGAGAGTAGCTCCACAATAGATTGGTCGCTCCCTTTATCATCCACTGTATGGTTACATTTCTGTGGGGCTGTGAACCACCCTGTTTGGAGTTTTTTAGCTAGCCCACAATGTGAAGTTATATTCTCAGAGTTCCTATTAGTATGTTTTAGTTTAGAGCAGTGGGATTGGAACACTGGGCCTATATCAAGTGATGAGAATGCCAGACAGGGATGCTGTCTCAATAAAGCCATGGCGGGGCAAAAACTTTGTCCATATGGCTGTAGGATAGAACAGTGTTGCTGTTTCTCTTGAGTTGGAGCAGGGCAGGACTGCTGTCCTATAAGCTCCACACTAGGGCAGGGTTGCTGTCCTAAGTGTTGGGAGGCAGTGCAGGGTTGCTGCACTAAAGTTTCTCTGGGAGGGTTGGAGGGATGCTCCATGTTAACTAAAATGGTGCAATTATTCACATCAGGATTAGTTATCCCACAGAGAGGTACTTTCACCTCAGGGAGTACAGCTGTGCTAGCTGATGGTTCCCTTGGTACAGGTTCCACCTCAGGAGAGGTCTCTCCCACCACAGTAATGGTATCCTTACTAGCAGGGTAGGTAGGGGATACGTTGATGCCCTTTTTACCTGTTGTTGGAGAGGGATCCTGAGATTTCAGGCTTTTTTCTTTCCTTTGCTTTTTCATTTCAGATGAAATGAGAGGAAGCAATTCCTCAGGGATACCCAGCATGGATACATGGGTATTAAACTCTACCTCAGCCCAACCTGAGGTCTCTAGAAGAAATGTGGGAATTGGCAGAGTGTGACCTGTCTCTAACTGGTTGACTCTAGTAATCTGGCCTTTAGGAGTGAAAGGTACCCTACTAATGTGTGAACCCCTCCCACTACCATTGTCACTAGATGGCCTGTTTGCTGGCAGGTCTTTGGATGAACCCTCCCCAACATCCTCAGGGGACTCCTCTAAGTCTTGCTGGGTACCCCCCTTCTCTACCTCCACATCCTGGGATGGGCCAGACTGGTTCTGGCCACTTTCTAGGAGAAGGCTAAGGAGAAGATCTTTGGTAGGATTCTTACAAATACTTAAACCTCTTTCAATGCAGAGACACCTCAAACGTTTGAAGTGTAAACTACCCTAGTCTGCCTGGACAACTGTGGGAGTAAGTTCTACTGAAGACATGACTGTTAGAAAGGGTTTAGGACTGAGAGAAAAAAGTTTAGAAACTTTTAGAGAAAGGAGAAAAACTTTTCAAACTTTTGAAAACTTTTGAAAACTTTTCAGAAACTTTTTAGAAAGTTTAAAGCAAGAAAGTTAAACTGTTTAGTTTAACTGTGTATATTCTGAAGTATTTGGTATGTGTTTTTCTTATGAAAAGCACCAATGACAAAGTGGTAAAGCAGTTACAAATACTTATTCCACTGCTGCACCACCAATGTAGGAGGCTGGCCTGGCTTATAGTGGGTACCTGATGGTACTTACACCTTGTGCCAGGTCCAGTTATCCCTTATTAGTAGATTAGTAGTGTTCTAGCAGCTTAGGCTGATAGAGGTAGCTATAGCAGACCAGCTTAGGCTGAACTAAGAGACATGCATAGCTCCTACTATACCACTTATATCATAAAGCACTGCATCATAAGAATCACAATACTCAGAGTTACTAAAAATAAAAGTACTTTATTTTAGTGACAATGTGCCAAAATGTCTCAGAGGATATACTCCCTTAGGAGGTGAGTAAAATACACAAAATATACACACAAACCAAAATCAGGTAAGTAAACAGTTAGAAAAGTAGTGCAAACACTGTAGAATATAATAGGATGCAATAGGCCTAGGGGCAACACAATCCATATACTCTAAAAGTGGAATGCAAGCAACAAATGGACCCCAGGCCTAGTGTAGTATGTAGAGAGTTGCAGGAAGTGTAAGAAAACACTAAGGGTGTCCAAGATACCCCACCCCAAGACCCTGAAAAGTAGGAGTAAAGTTACCCTACTTCCCAGAAGCACACTGAAGTTATGATAGGAGATTCTGCCAAGGCAACAACTGACTGCAAAGCACTGAAGACGGATTCCTGGACCTGAGGACATGTAAGGGAAGGGGACCAAGTCCAAGAGCCATGCAAGTGTCTAGGGGGGGCAGGAGCCCACTAAACCCAAGATGAAGGTGCAAAAGGGCTGCCTCCGGGTGGAAGAAGCTGAAGATTCTGCAACAACGGAAGATGCCAGGGACTTCTCCTTTGCACAGAAGATATCCCACAGCGTGCTGGAGAATGCAGAGTTGTTTCTATGCAGAAAGACCGCAAACAAGCCTTGCTAGCTGCAAAGGTCGCGGTTGACAAAAATGGGTGCTGCCCGGGCCCAAAGAAGGACCAGGAGGTTGCCCCTAGGAGGAGGAGACAGAGGGGGCACTCAGCAGCACAGAGAGCACACGCAAAAGAAGGCTGCACCTGCAGAAGCACTTGAACAGGCATTTAAGAAATCTGAGCATGGCGGTCATCTCAACACTACAAAGGAGGGTCCCACGAAGTTGGTGGTCAACTCAGCGAGTTGAGCAATGCAGGATGGAGTACTGGGGACCTGGGCTATGCTGTGCATGAACGATTCCTTGCAAAAGTGCACAGAAGCCCTAGAAGCTGCAGTTCACGCAGTACACAGGATTACTGTCTGCCGTGGGGAGGCAAGGACTTACCTCCACCAATTTTGGACAGAAGGACCACTGGACTGTCGGGTCACTTGGATCCAGCTCCTGTGTTCCAGGGACCACGCTTGTCGAGATGATAGGGGACCCAGAGGACCGGTGAAGCAGAAGTTTGGTGCCTGCGTTAGCAAGGGGAAGATTCCCTCAACCCACTGGAGATTTCTTCTTGGCTTCCAGTGCAGGGTGAAGGCAGACAGCCCTCAGAGCATGCACCACCAGGAAAAGTTGAGAAAGCCGGCAGGATTAGGCTCTACAATGTTGCTGGTAGTCGTCTTGCTACTTTGTTGCGGGTTTGCAGGTGTCCTGGAGCAGTCAGCGGTCAATCCTTGGCAGAAGTCAAAGAGGGAGATGCAGAGGAACTCTGGTGAGCTCTTGCATTCGTTATCTGAAGAGAAACCCACAGGAGAGACCTAAATAGCCCTCAGAGGAGGATTGGCCACCTACCCAGGTAAGCACCTATCAGGAGGGGTCTCTGACTTCACCTGCTAGCACTGGCCTCTCAGAGGCCTCCATTGTGCCCTCACACCTCTGTACTCATGATGGCAGATGTCTGGGACACACTGGAGGAGCTCTGGGGACCACCCCTGGGATGGTGATGGACAGGGGAGTGGTCACTCCCCTTTCCTTTGTCCAGTTTCGCACCAGAGCAGGGGCTGAGGGATCCCTGAACCGGTGTAGACTGGCTTATGCAAGGAGGCCACCACCTGTGCCCCTCAAAGCATTTCCAGAGGCTGGGGGAGGCTACTCCTCCCCAGACCTTAACACCTATTTCCAAAGGGAGCAAATCCTTTATTCTGCCTTCCTGGGACTGGGCTGCCCAGGAGGGCGGAAACCTGTCTGTGGGTTGGCAGCAGCAGTAGCTGCAGTGAAAACCCCAGAGAGCTAGTTTGGTAGTACCAGTGGTCCATGCTGGAGCCCCGGGGATGCATGAGATTGGCACCCCAATACCACATTTGGCATGGGGGGACAATTCTATGATCTTAGACATGGCTATATTCGGAGTTACCATTGTGAAGCTACATATAGGTATTGACCTATATGTAGTGCACATGTGTAATGATGTGCCCATAATCACAAGGTCCGGGGAAATTGCCCTGAACAATGTGGGGGCACCTTGGCTAGTGCCAGGGTGCCCTCACACTTAGTAACTTTGCACCTAACCTTCACTAAATAAGGGTTAGACATATAGGTGACTCATAAGTTACTTAAGTGCAGTGTAAAATGGATGTGAAATAATGTGGACGTTATTTCACTCAGGCTGCAGTGGCAGTCCTATGTAAGACTTGTCTGAGCTCCCTATGGGTGCAAAAGAAATGCTGTAGACCATAGGGATCTCCTGGAACCCCAATACCCTGGGTACCTAGGTACCACATACTAGGGAATTATAAGGGTGTTCCAGTGTGCCAATCAGAATTGGTAAAAATGGTCACTAGCCTTCAGTGACAATATAAAGACAGAGAGAGCATAAGCACTGAGGTTCTGGTTAGCAGAGCCTCAGTGACACAGTTAGGCACCATACAGGGAATACATTCAGACCATAAACCATGAGCACTGGGGTCCTGGCTAGCAGGGTCCCAGTGAGACATATAAAACACACTAACAAATAGGGTTTCCACTATGAGCCCTGGGGTCCTGTCTAGCAGGATCCCAGCGAGACAGTAAAAACACCCTGACATATACTCACAAACAGGCCAAAGTGGGGGTAACAAGGCTAGAAAGAGGTTACCTTCCTACAGTACATAAGGTACTTACACCTTGTAGCAGGTCCAATTACCTGTTATTAGTGAAATGTAGGCAGTGTTCTAGCAGCTTAGGCTGTCTAGAGGTAGCTGTAGCAGAGCACCTTAGGCTGAACTAGGAGACATGCAAAGCTCTTGCAATACCACTATAGTTACACAGTACTTATACACAATAAAAGACGATACTCAGTTTTAACACAAATAAAGGTACTAGGTACTTTATTTTAGTGACACAAGGCCAAAAATATCTTAGAGGCAATACTCCTTCTGGAGGAAAGTATCATACAAAATATATTCACTAGTAACCAAAATTAGGTAAGTAAACAGTCATAGAATAGTTCAAAGAGTAGAAAATACAATAGATTGCAATGGGCTTAGGGGCAACACAAACCACATACTAAAGTAGTGGAATGCGAATAATCAATCCCCCCTAGGCAAGTGTAGTGTGTAGAGGGGCTCTGGGAGTATAGGAAAACACTAAAAGTAAGTAAAGTACCCCACCCCAGAGCCCAGGAAAGCAGGAGTAAAGTACAGCAAGTATCCTCAGGACACACAACGAGCTGTGATGAGATTTTGCAAGAACCAAACAAGACTGCAAGTAACAAAGTATTGATTCCTGGACCTGAAGACCTGTGGAGAGAGGACACCAAGTCCAGAAGTCAAAGAAGAGTCCAGGAAGGACAGGAGTCCCAGCCAACCTAGAAGATGGTGCAAAAGTGGATTCTCCAGTAAGAAGGAAAGTACAGAAGAGCACCAAAGAAGATGGCTGTGAGTTCCTGCTTGGTGCAGGTGATTTCTTACAATGAGTTGTTGGATGCAGGCTCTTTGTGTTGCTGGATTCCGCCAACAAACCTTGGTTCAAGCAAGTAGGCGGTTTGCATCAAAAAGTAGCTGCCTGAACCCAGAGGGACCTGGGGGTCTCAACTCGGACTGAGGAGACAGGGGGGCTCTCAGCACTTCAGAGAGCCCTCAGAAGACCAAGCAGCACCCACGGGACTCCCAGAACACAGGGACAAAGAAGATGCAAAGTGCAGTTGTCGCAGCACTACACTGGAAGGTCCCATATCACCGGGGAACAACTCAGGGAGCTGTTCGTCGCAGGATGAACTGCTGGGGACCTGAGCTACGATGTGCATGAAGGATTCTCTGAAGAAGTGCACAGAAGCCCAAGGAGCTGCAGAAGAGGTGTTGCACAGGGGTACTGTTGCAGCATGGGGTGACAAGCTCTTACCTCCACCACATTTGGACAGCTGGACCTTTGGACAATCTGGGTCACTTCAGTCCACCACCTGTGTTCCAGGGAGCAAGCTCATTGTCAGGAGAGGACTCCCAGAGTACTGGTTGTCATCGCAGAAGGGTGCAAGCAGAAGCAGGGAAGTGACTGCGTCACTCCACATGAGATTCCTTCGGTTCTTCTGGTGCAGGGTGAAGGCAGGCAGTCCTCAGAGCGTGCACACCTTGGAAACTCAAATGCTGGCTGGAGCTGAACTTGCAGGTCACAGGAGTTGTCCTAGATACTTTGTTGCAGTTACAGCGGTTCCTGGAGCAGTCTGTGGTTGATCCGATGGTCAGAAGCTGAAGCAAAGGATGCAGAGGAGTCCTGGAGGAATCTTCCAAACCGAATCTGAGGAAACACCCAGAGGAGAGACCCTAAATAGCCCTGAGAGGGGGATTGGCTGCCTACCCAGGTATGCACCTATCAGGAGGGGTCTCTGACGTCACCTGCTGGCACTGGCCCCACACCTTGCAATCCAAGATAGCTAATGCCAGGGACACTGAAGGAGCTCTGGGTGGGGGTGATGGACAGGGGAGTGGTCACTCCCCTTTCCTTTGTCCAGTTTCGTGCCAGAGCAGGGACTGGGGATCCCTGAACCGGTGTAGGCTGGCTTATGCATGGAGGCCTTCAAAGCATTTTCAGAGGCTCTGGGAGGCTACCCCTCCCAAGCATGTAACACCTATTTCCAAAGGGAGAGGGTGTAACACCCTCCTCCCAAAGGAAATGCATTGTTCTGCCTTTCTGGGATTGAGCTGCTCAGTCCCTAGGAGGGCATAAACCTGTCTGTGAGGTGGCAGCAGCTGGGGCTGCAGTGGAAACATCAGCGAGCTGGTTTGGCAGTACTGGGGGTCCATGATGGAGCCCCCAGGGTGCATGGGATTGCCCCCCTTACCAGATTTGGAATGGGGGACAATTCCATGATCTAAGACACCTCAAATGGCCATATTCGGGGTTACCATTGTGAAGCTACATATATGTACTGACATATTTGTAGTGCACACGTATAATGGTATCCCCGCACTCACAAAGTCCAGGGAATTCGCCCTGGACAACGTGGGGGTAGCTTTGCTAGTGCAAGGGTGCCCTTACACACAGTAACTTTGCACATAGCCTTCAGCAAATGAAGGTTAGACAAATAGGTGACTTATAAGTTACTTGAGGGCAGTGAAAATGGCTGTGAAATAGTGTGTTCACTCAGGCTGCAGTGTCAGTCCTGAGAAAAGGTTTGTCTGAGCTCCTTATGGGCGCCAAAAGAAATGCTTCAGCCCAGAATGATCTCCTGTAACTCCAATTCCCTGGGTACCTAGGTACCATATACTAGGGACCTATAAGGGGGGGTCCAGTGTGTCAATCAGAATTGGAATATGGAGTCACTAAACTATAGTGACAAATTTGGTAAGTAGAGAGAGCATAAGCACTGGAGTTTTGGTTAGCAGAACTCAGTGACACAGTTAAGCATACTGACAATACACACATAGGCCACACACTATGAGCACTGGGGTCCTAGCTAGCAGGATCCCAGTGAGGCAGGCAAAACACACTGACAACCAGGCAGAAATTTGCGGTAACATGCAGAGAAATACGGTATTTTCCCACAGTCAGTGACTCTCACAAAGTGTTTTGGGAAAACAATCTCATTTACACAGAAGCAAGGGACCCATAACCTGGTGCTACCAGGAGCCTGATCATTCCCTTGCAGTATGGAGAGTTTCTTCTAACACCGGCACATGACATTCCCCTTCCTGGACATTTTGGGCAAAGCAGGACCTGGGACAGACTGGTCCCTCATTTTCACTGGCCTCATATGTCAGAAGACAAAAAAGAGTTCTGTCGCTCTTGTGTCACTTGCCAAATCAGTGGTAAGACTGGTGGCACCCCAAAGGCCCCCTTCATCCCACTGCCTGTGGTTGGGGTGCCCTTTGAAAGGGTAAGGGTTGACATAGTTGGCCCCTTGACCCTCCTACTGCTTCTGGTAATAGATTTATCTCGGTGATAGTGGACCATGCCACTAGATATCCAAAAGCAATTCCTCTGAGGACCACTACAGCTCCTGCAGTGCAAAGGCCCTCTTGGGAATAATTTCCAGGGTGAGCTTTCGAAAAATGTTAGTATCAGACAGGGGTAGTAACTTCATGTCTGCATACTTGAAAGTAATGTGGAAAGAGTGTGGTGTAACTTATAGATTCACCAAACCTTACCATCCCCAGACAAAAGGGGTGGTTGAGAGGTTTAATAAAACTCTCAAAGGTATGGTCATGGGACTATCTGAAAAGCTCAGAAGGAGCTGGAATGTCCTATAGACATGCCTCCCTTTTGCCTACAGTGAGGTACCCCAGAAGGGAGTGGGCTGCAGCCCATTTGAACTCCTTTTTGGTCACCCTGTTAAGGGTCCACTTGCACTTGTGAAGGAGGGTTGGGAGTAGCCCTTAAAGACCCCCAAACAGGATATTGTGAACTATGTACCTGGCCTAAGATCTAGAATGGCTGAGTAGATAAAAAAGGTCACCAAAAACCTTCAAGCCAAGAGTTGCAAAAACAATGGCATGACCAGAAGGCTGTCCTGAGTGAGTACCACCCAGGACAGAAGGTGTGGGTACTGGAGCCTGTGGAACCAAGAGCACTTCAGGAAAAATGGAGTAGCCCACATCTGATAGTGGAGAAAAAGGGGGTGGTCATCTATTCAGTGGATCTAGGCACTCCCAGATGTCCTCTAAGAGTACTTTATGTGAACCACCTGAAACCCTACTATGATAGGGCTGACTTAACCCTACTCATGGGCACTGATGAGGGATAGGAAAAACAGAGTGACCCTTTCTCTGACCTCTTCTCTAACACCGCAGCTGATGGCTCAGTGGAAGGAGTTGTCCTTGCAGATTGCCTTTCAGAAGAGCAAAAGGAGCATTGCAGGAACCTCCTAGGCCAGTTTCTGAACTTTTCTCTCTGACACCTGATCAGACCACTTGGTGAGACAACAACATAGATACTGGAGAAAGTTTATCTGTCAAAAGTAAGATTTACAGACAGCCTGACCATGTCAGGGGCAGCATTAAATCAGAAGTTCAGAAAATGTTAGACTTAGGTGGAATTGAGCACCCAGATAGCCCCTGGGCCAACCCAGTGGTGGTAGTACCAAAGCCTCATTCTCAAAATGGTGAAAAGGAGATGAGGTTTTGTGTTGAAAATAGAGGGCTCAATACAGTCACAAAGACTGATGCTCACCCTATACCCAGGGCAGATGAGCTTACTGATACACTGGTAAATGCCAAGTATCTCAACACTTTTTATTTGACTTGACTGCAGTGTATTGGCAGATAAAGGTATCAGAAGGTATCAGAAGATGCGAAAACAAAAACTGCATTCTCTACCATTGGAGGGCATTATCAATTTACAGTAATGCCCTTTTGTTTGAAGAATGCACCTGCCACTTTCCAGAGGCTGGTGAATACAGTCCTCCAAGGTCTGGAAGCTTTCAGTGCAGCATGTCTAGATGATATTTCTCTATTCAGCTCCACCTGGGATGACTACCTGGGTCCACCTATGGAAAGTTTTGAAGGCCCTGCAAAAGGCAGGCCTCACTATCAAGGCTTTAAAGTGCCAGACAGGGCAGGGGAAGGTGGTTTATCTGGGTCACCTAGTTAGTAGGGAACAGATTGAACCACTGCAGGGGAAGATTCAGACTATTTTAGACTGGTCTCCCCCTCTACACAGACCTAGGTCAGAGCCTTTCTTAGTCTCACTGTAGCCTGGCCTCTAGACACTGACTAAATTTCACTAATAAAGGGTAACTGGACCTGGTATAAGGTATAAGTACCTTTGGTACCCACTGCAAACCAGGCCAGCCTTCTACACCATGGAACCACAACTAGACATCATCCCACTGCTTCTGCTCACAGAAAGAAAACAGAATAATCGCTGATGAGGACAACAACAACCGTAAGTACACACACTCACCTGTTACATTTGTAAAATGTATACATTTGAACTGTAACATAACATACCATAGGGAGGGGGGGCAACAACAACCCCACAGCCACACAAATAGAAACATATGTCAAATACTCACAACCGACACCGGCCAGGGACTTTAGACACATACAACACAATATACAACCATCTGTGATGGAACACACACAATTAAATCATCATGCAACCTAGCAATCAAAACACACATAACACACACACACAGTACACCGAACCTATTATACCATGCATAATACATGCAGGCTCAAACAGTCTAAACACACAAAGCCACACAGCACTACAACAAACACATATCATCACTAACACAGTACACTACCATGACAACATTTAATCTATGTACACATACCCATCATACAAAACACACCCTAGCCCTGAGGGATAAATGCACTGCACACAACTTCACGGACTGCTCAGACAATCCCGAAAGCATCAAGCAGCACACACACACACACACACACAAACACCAGCACACAACCAATGTTAGCCAGGAACAACTCAAACCTAGTAAAGGAAATGCAGGACAAAGATGTAACCAGAAGTACTAACAACTGGTTGGTTTAATTTTAGGAAAAATATAGTGAAGTAAATAAGATTGTCCAAGGCCATAGGTCATTACGTTGTCTTCAAAAGCAGCACCAAAGGCACCAAATGGTGCCCCACTTGACTGCTGACTGCCATGTAACCTCCACAGGTAGGGGCATCAAGGGGGCGGGCAGGCATGTCAGGGATTTTTCGGGGTGGTAGGGGGTTTGGGCTTTGGCTTGGAAGGGGGTAGGACCTTATTGGGAGGGGTGGTCTTCGTTTTGGTGGGGGAGGGGCATGGGCGCTGGTGGGGGTTTGGGGAGGCATTGGTGGTGGAAGGGATGGCCTTGGGGAGGGTCACAGAACGTTTAGCGGTGTTACGGGGGGAGAGTAGGGAAAAGGCCAAGTTTACAAAGGAAAAGTTTCTTCGACACACGGGACAGTCATCAGAAGGGGGTTTGGGTGTGGCTGTTTTAGGTGTAGGTGTGGATGTCATGGGTGAGTGTTTGTGGGAGGTATGCTTGTGGGTAGTGTGTGTCTGTTGGGTGGGGAGTGAGGGTGGTTCACTGTCTAGGGTTGAGTGGGGTGGAGGTGCTGGGAATGCCATGGTAGGTGGGTGGCTACCTATTGGGGTGGTGACTACAGGTATGGTGGATGTGCTGCATGTAGGTGTGTCAGTGGTTGTGGTGTCTGCGGGTGTGATGAGTGGGGTGGATGTCTGAGGGCCTGCTGGGGTGCTGTCTGAAGGTAGGATAGGTGTGGTGGCTGGATCTGTGAATGTTGGAGTGGTATCTGAAGATGTGTCAAATGTTATGTCTGTGATGCTGGGGTGGTTGGGGTGTTAGGGCAGGTCATGGCTGTTGCTGTGTCTGCATGGGGATGTTGTCTGTGCGTGTGCTGGTGGTGTGTCTTGTGGTGCGTATGTTTGTCTGCACTGCCCTTGGATGTTGATGTGGATGCATGCTTTGGCTGGGTTGGCGAAGGGGGGATTGGGACTGGGAAGAGGAAGGTGGACGGGGGACAGTAGACAAGGGGTGACTGGCTGCCGTCAGAGTGAAGGCCAGAGTATGAAAGGATCTCTGTAGGCCAGCCAGTGCACCGTGAATGCTCTCCGGGAACACGTTGCTCTGTTGGATTTTGGTTGCCAGTCCCTGGATGGCATTCACGATGGTCGACTGACCCACAGGAGGTCTATAGCCTCCTCACTGAGTACAACAAGGCCAACAGGGACTGGGACAGAGGTGCCTGTGGCAAAAGAAACACCCACCCTCTTGGATGGGTGGGCACAGCCAAGTGTGTGGGGAGCTACAGGGAGGGTGGTGATAGAATGTGTGTGGCGGACAGAGATGGTACAGGGGTTATCCCAAATGGGTCCACCACCACTAGAGAGTGGCCAGTGGAGAAGGATTCTGAAGAAGATGAAGTGGATCCGGTCTCCCATGTGGCACTTCCCTCACCTTCCAGACCACTGAGTCCCTCAGTGTCGGTGTTCTTGTAACTGGAGGCCATTAGCTTCCCCACTCGGCTGTGCTCCGTCTTCTTTGCCTGCCAGTGCTGAATCTGAAAAACAGAAAGTCAGGTATGGTCATCACAATCACAAGATAATACTTTCATCATACAGTAAGATAAGTCTCATTACATCCTGTTCACCAACACCCCCAGGTAGTGCCAGTAAAGTGCCAACATCATGTCACAGCAAAATATGATGTATGTCCCTCAATTTAAACATTGTTATACACCAGCTAAGCTACCACACCTACATTACCATGAATCAAGATGACCAATCACACTGACCATACCATGACAAGGTAACTTCGCCACATGATACAGGTTCCCTATCCTCAACAACATAGTCAAGCACCAATCAAGCAATAGTTTAGGAATGTGAAATTGCTTACCACTAGTCAAAAACACATACTCAACATATACAAATATTTTACTCTTATGTCATGTACCAGGCTATGACACATGTTGTAAAGTAAAGGCAAGGAAGCCTAGTGTAGACAAGCCATACCTTCTTCATTTCACATAGTTACAACAATACACTGTGGGCATATGCAAACCAGTACCTGTAGGAAAGTGCCCTCTTTTTGGCATGGTACCCCCACTTTCTGCCTGATGTCAGTGTGTTTTTTTAATTGTGCCACTGGGATCCTGCTTATGGTTTTTGGCCTGCTTGCCAGTGTGTTTCACTGTTTTCTAAATTGTCACTGGAGTCCTGCTAATGAGGACCCCAGTGTGCATGCTCTCTCTGTTTCGAAATTTGTCACTACATACTGGTAGCTCAGTATTTCACTTCAAATTGGCATACTGGTCCCCCCTTCTAAGTCCCTAGTATATGGTACCTAGGTACCCAGGGCATTGAGGTTACAGGGGATCCCTATGGGCTAAAACATTTCTTTTGCCACCCATAGGGAGCCCAGGAAAAGGCTTCTACAGGACTGCCATTGCAGCCTGTGTGAAATAGTACATGCACTATTTCACATACATTTTCACTGCCCTAGGTCACTTATAAGTCACCTATATATCAGGTCTTCCAACCCTGAAGGCTGGATGCAAAGCACCTGTGTGTGAGGGCACCCCTGCATTAGCAGAGGTGCCCCCACATCGTCCACGACCATTTTACCAGACTTTGTGAGTGCGGGGAACGCCATTTTAAGTGTGCACTGGACATAGGTCAATACCTGTGTTCAGCTTCACAATGGTAACTCTGAATATGGCCAAGTAAGGTGTCTAACAACTAGGAATTGTACCCCAATACTGATTCCAGTATTGGTTGCACAATCCCATGCACTCTGTGGGCTCCACTGTGGACCCCCAGTACTGCCATACCAGTCTTCTGAGGTTTTCCAGGCAGCACCAGCTGCTGCCATCTCACAGACAGGCTTCTGCCCTCCTGGGGATTGAGCAGCTCAATCCCAGGAAGGCATAACAAAGCATTTCCTTTGGTAGAGGGGTGTTACACCCTCTCCCTTTGAAAATAGGTGTTGCAGGCATGGAGGGGTATCCTCCCAGAGCCTCTGGGAATGCTTTAAAGGGCACATATGATGCCCTTCTTGCATAATCCAGTATACACCGGTTCAGGGATCTCCAGTCCCTGCTCTGGTATGAAACTGGACAAAAGAAAAGGGAGTGACCACTCCCCTGCCCTTCTCCACCCGAGGGGTGGTGCCCAGAGCTCCTCCAGAGTGTGCCTGGGTTTTGCCATCTTGGATTCCAAGGTTGTATGGCACTCTGGGAGCATCTTTGTGGCCAGTGGCAGCAGGAGATGTCAGAGACCCCTCCTAATAGATGCTTACCTGGTTAGGTGACCAATCCCCCTCTCATGGCTATTTATGGTCTCTCCTTTGGGTGTTTCTTCAGATTCAGATTGCAAGACTCCAGCAGGAATCCTCTGCATCCTTTACTTCATCTTTTACCGATGGAACAACCGCTGACCGCTTCAGGAACTCTAAAAAACTGCAACAAAGAAGCTAAGACGACTTCTGCAACATTGTATCTTCAGCCCCTACCAGCAACTGCAACAGTCTTTAGGTCGTGCATCCTCTGAGGACGTCTGTCTTCAGCCTGCACCAGAAAAACTGAAGGAATCTCCTGTGGAGTGACGGAGTCACTTCAATACTTCAGCAGGCACCTTTCTGCAGTGATGACCGGTGGCTTGGGTCCCCTCTCCAGACAACAGGCTTGGATCCAGTGACACAGGTGGTGAACTAAAGTGTCTCTGACAGTCCCAACATCCAGCTGTCCAACTTTGGTGGAGGTAAGGCTTGTCTCCCCACGCAAGACAGTACCCCCATGCACTGTGTGACTTGC
Source organism: Pleurodeles waltl (assembly GCF_031143425.1). Lineage (NCBI taxonomy): Eukaryota > Metazoa > Chordata > Amphibia > Caudata > Salamandridae > Pleurodeles > Pleurodeles waltl. Next base: position 828,715,940 of record NC_090439.1, read on the forward strand.
AGTTCCCACGCCTTGTGTGCGACCTTCCAAGAAGTTCTTCATGCACAGCACAGCTTAGGCCCCCAGTACTCCATCCTGCGTCGCACAGCTTCCTGAATGGTTCTTTGGCAGCGTGGGATCCCTTGTGTCGTGCTGTATGGGCCTCCATTTGCACTTTTGTTTGTCCCCATGCTGTGGGACTCCTAAGCACATTGCCTGGCCTCCTGGATAGAGGCCACCAGGTCCCTCCTGGTCCCGGGTAGTGCCATTTTCCACTAACTGTGAGCTTTGCGTGTGCCAAGACTTGTTGGCAGAATCCAGCGATGCAAACCAGACTGCATTCACCCATCCGGTGTGGGACATATTCTGCACCAACCAGGAACCTGCATCAGTCTTTTTTGGTGCAATACTGACTTTGTCTTCTCACCAGTGGTTCTGCTTTTGCACCTTCATCCGGGTTAGCAGGGGCTTCTGTTATCCCTGGACTCTTCTGTGCTTCTTGGACTTGGTCCCTTCATACACAGATCTTCAGGTCCAGAAATCCATCATTGGCGTCTTGCAGTCTCTTCTGGTTCTTGCATTATCTTCTATCACAACTTCTAGTGTGTTTTAGGAAACTTGCTGTGTTTTACTCCTGCTTTCCTGGGCTCTGGGGTGGGGTCTATTGCTTACCTTTGGTGTTTTCTTACACTCCCAGTTCCGCTCTACACACTACACTTGCTTAGGTGGGAAACTGACTTTTGCATTCCACTATTTTAGTATATGGTTTGTGTTCCCCCATGCCCATTGCAACCTATTGTGATTTTCACTGTATACACTGTTTTATTACTATTTACTTACCTGTTTTTGGTTACTAGTGTATATATTGTGTTATTCTCCTAAGGGAGTATAGGGGGTCATTCTGACCCTGGCGGTCCGAGACCGCCAGGGCAAAAAAGACCAAAGCACCGCCAACAGGCTGGTGGTGCTTTTTTTGGTATTCTGACCGTGGCGGTAAAGCCGCGGTCGGACCGCCGGGGCTGGAGGTTTCCCGCCATTTCTGCCCCGGCGGCGATAATCCGCCAGGGCAGCGTTGCTTGCAGCGCTGCCCTGGGGATTATGACCCCCTTACCGCCAGCCTGTTTCTGGTGGTTTTCACCGCCAGGAAGAGGCTGGTGGTAAGGGGTGTCCAGGGGCCCCCTAACAGGGCCCCAGCCAGCTTTTCACTGTCTGCCTGGCAGACAGTGAAAAGCGCGACGGGTGCAACTGCACCCGTCGCACGGCCGCAACACCGCCGGCTCCATTCGGAGCAGGCTTCTGTGTTGCGGCCTCATTCCCGCTGGGCCGGCGGGCGCTAACTTGGTTAGCGCGCGCCGGCCCAGCGGGAATGTCGGAATGGGGGCCGCGGGAGTGCGCCCGCATTGGCGGCCGCATGGCGGTTTCCGCCTGGCGGGCGGCAGTAGCCACCCGCCAAGGTCGGAATGACCCCCATAGTCTCCAAAGTGTTATTGGCATTGTGTCACTAAAATAAAGTACATTTATTTTTGTAACACTGAGTATTGTATTTCATCTGTGTGAGTATTGTGTGACTACAGTGGTATTGCAAGAGCTTAGCATATCTCCTGGTTCAGCCTGGGCTGCTTTGCGTACAGCTACCTCTAGACAGCCTGGCTTCTAGACACTGACTACATTTCACTAATAGGAGATAACTGGACCTGGTATAAGGTGTAAGTACCTTTGGTACCCACTACAAACCAGGCCAGTCTCCTACAGAACCAACTCAAATTGCCATACATTTCAATTTTAGGTTACGGAGTCAGAACACATGACGCACACACATCCACCAATAGTGATGTATCAAGGATTGAAATTACAATGTGGACCAAGTCATCTAGGTCTTTGGTCTTCTGAAAACAAACTTTATCAGTCAAGTAAGGGTCAAGAAAGCTCAGACCTATGTCTCACACACAATCACAAGATGGCAAATAGCCCTTGCCTTACATATGGACTAATATACTGTGCAGAAATATGACATTCAGACATACCTAATAATGCAATTAGTCCATTAGTAGGCCACTAACTGAGAGGCAACATCACTACACATACATTAGACATGGAAAGCCTTACATCTGTCTGTGGAGGATTTTCAAAGCCAAAGCACATGTTTTGCACCACCTCAATGGTATCCAACATGCAAGTTGTCTACTCTGATGAGAATTCACAAATGTCTATGTACATCCTCACTTAACAAGGAGGATTACCTTGTAACAGGTGTGAAGATGTTAACCTTGTACATCATGTGACATGTCAGATTGACATCACAGCCTCACATGCTGCTGTCACTTATCAGAAAGCATTAGAAAAATAGAGATTACTTGAATATGTCTGACTCTATGTTGCACTCAGACAGGAATCTTGAGACATTGCAGAGGACATAAATCAAGGACCTACACACCTTACCACCATGAAATTGGTAGGATTGACCTGTTGGAGGATATGTACAATCACCAGTGTAGAAAATGCTGTATAATGGTACACATATGACACAGTAATATGTGCACTATAAGATGCTGTTGTACTGAGGGGACAACATAGTTGAGTAACATGCCTCCAAATATACTGGTATGTCCAAACCTGAGTGCTATAGATGGCAACGGTGCATCAGTGTGTACACAGGAGATCTGACACTTTGCACTTACCACATTGTCAGAACTAAAATTCTGTTCCCTCACTCAATCACCTGGTAAAGAGACAAACATGAGTTGGGTCTGTACTTACCCCCTTGTAGCTGCTGTGCTGCCTTCAAACGCCCATCCAACTCAGGGTAGGCCACTGACAAAATGGGGGTCATTAGGGGGTCATGCTCTGACAGGCACCCTGTCCTCGTTGGGAGGACATCCCCAGCTGGGCCTTTGCAGTATTCTAGGCCCAACGCCTCAGTCCTACTGTCTCTTCTGACAGTGGGTGCTCCACTGGCTGTGGACCCCCAGGTTCCGCATTTCTTGGCAATGGCACACCAAATCCCCTTCTTCTAATGAGCGTTGACCTGCATGGATGACATAGAAAAAAAAGAATGTCATGTCCACATGTACCATACTAAAACAGGCAAGGTTACTAACTAGTTAATATAACAAGCCAAACACAGACTGTCTTGAACATCACCTACACTGATAGATTAGCATATGCAGTAAGGCCACTTGTGAGGTGGACACAGAGAGAGAGCATGCATCTCCAGCACCAGCTTTCATGTTATAACATATGATCAGACAGCAAACACATATACAAGTATGGTATTTCAGTAGGAGTCTGGTATGCCAACTCAACTAACCTTGTGCAACAGTCACAAGGTGGGTCAAGGAACATACATCAAACACTCTCAACAATGTCTCAACACTCTAAATCTGTCACCAAACATAAGAACATGACCAGGAACTCATACCATTCATTCACAACTTTGGTACCCTACAAACTTTAGGAAAACAATCAGAAACATTGTCCATCAGCCTTTGCTTAGCATAACAAAGCATAGTTGTGCTAATGACGTATCTGTGCACATGGTGCACTTACCTGTTCCTGTGGTGTGCCATAGAGCTGTCCATACAGGGGTAGGATCTCCTCCACCAGCTTCTCCAGCTCCTCGGGTGAGAAGGCAGGGGCCCTATTACCTGTAGGACGTGGCCTGATTGCGCCCAGAGGCAGTACACAGCAGCTCAAGTCATGGAGGTCTTGCTGGCAGCAGTGTCAGGAGTCAAGTGAGAGATGAAGTATGAAATAGCGGTCACGTCAGCCACGTAAGAGACCGTCACTGCTGGCGGACATCACCTTTGGCCCAAGACCTCCAAAGACAGCAGTGTGTTCCAATGGCAATGTCCACTGGGGTAGTATCTGCCTACTGCCATGATGACTTCTGCCAGCGGACAAAGGGCATTTCCTAATGTCCAGTACAGTAGGTCAGGCAGCTGCCATTTTAATGTCTTTAGAAAAGTTCATTTAAAGATGCATCATAAGGTCAGAAACATATCAGTGTCAAAGTTTTTAGTGCTGGCTTTGAGCAACCATGTATAACAATCCAAATTCATAGACATGTTGGAATACTGATGATATGTGAGTAATATATAATTATTGGCATAGTCTGCACCCTCATGGCAATTGGATAGATGGCATTTGTGCCTATTATATGTGAAATATGGCAATCATGTCATTAACACAGAGAGATTCAGTGGCATGCGTATCCATTTCCAAGTCATTATTGAAGTAAGGGGGTGACATTGCAGTAATAAGCCATGATCTCCCTTTTAGCAGAGGACACAGCTGTAGCTGCGTGTTGGTGGTATTGAACTGACAGATGCCCACAGCCCTGCTGTTATTGCCCTTGACTGTACAATTGTGGATCATTCAGGTAGGTCTAGTCGACTGTGTATGTGACATGTAATCCTATTTTCATTATGGTACACTGTTCTGGTCTTCTTAATGATAGAACAGTGCCTGCTGGGAGTTGTAATGCTCTCAGCCCCTGTACTACCTATGCCATTCACAGACACTGTGCCAGAGAGGGATATGTGGACAGTTGGACACAGGGGTCGTGAGTGTGTGGGCTGTTAAGATGTTAAAATGTGATCAGTGAGTATGCAAGGCAGAAATTCAGGCTGACATTCTCAGTGTTGTGACTTACAGACTCAACTCCACAGGTATTCCTGTTAAGCCCTCAGGATGTAGGGTGTCCAAGACCTTTTCCTCCCATGATGTGAACAATGGGGGAAGAGGTGGGGGCCCACCCCCAGTCTTGAGGATTGCCAGCTGGTGCCTGGCAGCTATGGAATGTACCTTCCCCCTGAGGTCATTCCACCTCTTCCTGATCTCCCTTGTGCGTAGATAGCTGCCTACATAATTCACCCTGTTGACTATTCTTTGCACATCTCCATTTTCCTGGCAATAGAGGTTTGGTGGACTTGGGCTCCAAGCAGGTGTGTCTCTACTCTGATGATTTTGTCCACCATGACCCTCAACTCTTCGTCTGTGAAGCAGGGATAAAAGGAATAAAAAACGGTTGATGAGGTGTGGGTGCTGTGTTGTGAGTGGGTGGCGGGTGGTGTCTGATGTGTGTAGAACAAATTGTGTGATGTGTATGGTGTGCAGGTGTGGAAAAGTGGTATTTTTAATGTGGAGTGGTGCCTAGTCATGGTTCTGTATTTTTAAATGGCGCTCTGTCTTTTGTGTGTGGCGTTCATCTTACAAAGGATTGCGGTGTGTGAAGGGGGTGTGATTTATAGTGCAGTTTGTAGATGTGTTGGGTGTGTGGATGTATGGTCGACTGTGTAGGTGACATCCATCCAGTGTGTGGATATATGTCAGGTGTGTGGATGTGTCAGGTGTGTGGAATTCAAACTGTCCAATATGGTATAGTGTATTACTGTGCTGACCGCCAACCGCTGTGGTTCACACCGCCATTGGTTTTCTGCCGTGGAAGATCCACTATTGTGATTTGTGGTTTGTAATAGGTTCGAAGGATCTCTGGCGGGCTAGCGGAGCTGGTGGTGGAACCGCCTCTTTCCCTGCATCCTGAGTCCTGGCGGTGTCAGGATTTTGGCTTGGTTTTGGCTGCCCTGGCTGCGTGACAGGTAATATGGCAGTCTGTATGACCGCCAATATGGCAGACTTTTGGCAGCCGCCAACACAGTGGTCTTGACAAAAGACCGCCAAACTCATAATGAGGCCCAAAATGTGAAAGTCTAATCAATGGACAAATGAAACAGGATAAGCGCAACATTATGAGCTTTCATACTTGCACAAGTCCCCTCTCCACTGGTTTTCAAAGCAAAGCTACCACTGACGTCCTCTAGTTTCTAATTTTGCCATCACCACTTTTCTCTAATTTATTAAAGGCCAATATTTAAATGAGGTTTACAGGACACATAAGAGGCCATCATCATTCCAAAAATAATGGTTAATTACCACCTAACCCCTTGGTGATGTAATATGTGCTATACTTGGTACACCACCCTTTCAGCAGCCTCCTACTTGTAACTTGTATATCCCGCAGCATCACATGCCATATCTCAGTTGGACAGGAGCACACCAGTCAAAAGCCTTTGTGGGGCATGGGGCAAAAATAGTTTGGGTCCCAAGCCCAGAGAGCCTGGGTTTGATCCCTGCTTTCTAGCTTGACAAAATGGTGTAACCATGAGCAAATTCCACTCTGTCTCCTTTGAAATGATTATCATTTTGAGAATACACTTGAAATAGTCTAGTTAAGGATCCACACTGCACATAAACCTCTTTTGTATATGCTTTAATAGACCACAACTTTACTCTTTTAATAATTCATGCCTTGAATAGGAGGCACAAGACACATGACATACCTCTAGACTCACTAATAAAGTTGTTATCAGGGCACAAGGTGGAAAGAATCTGATCCCCATTCAGTGGCGGATTTGCACAATGTGTAATTAGGAAACCTGATTTTAATCCTACCTTTCCCTCTTGGCAAAACTGTATATCCCTAGGCAATTTCTTTAGTTCACTGTGCCTCATTTTCCATAGTCATCACTTTTTAGAGCACCTTGAAAATTTCAGTTCAGAATACACAATGTACAAAAATCTTTCTTGTATATAATATTGCTCCATCAATACCCATTTGGATTGCTGACATAGGTGGTCATTCTGACCCTGGCGGTCTTTGACCGCCAGGGCGGAGGACCGCGGGAGCACCGCCGACAGGCCGGCGGTGCTCCAATGGGGATTCCGACCGCGGCGGTAAAGCCGCGGTCGGACCGGCACCACTGACGGGGTCCCGCCAGTGTACCGCGGCCCCATTGAATCCTCCGCGGCGGCGCAGCTTGCTGCACCGCCGCGGGGATTCCGACCCCCCCTACCGCCATCCAGATCCCGGCGGTCGGACCGCACTGGCATGGGCATTGCAGGGGCCCCCGTAAGAGGGCCCCTACATGTATTTCACTGTCTGCTGCGCAGACAGTGAAATACGCGACGGGTGCAACTGCACCCGTCGCACAGCTTCCACTCCGCCGGCTCGATTCCGAGCCGGCTTCATCGTGGAAGCCTCTTTCCCGCTGGGCTGGCTGGCGGTCTGAAGGCGACCGCCCGCCAGCCCAGCGGGAAAGTCAGAATTACCGCCGCGGTCTTTCGACCGCGGAACGGTAACCTGACGGCGGGACTTTGGCGGGCGGCCTCCGCCGCCCGCCAAGGTCAGAATGAGGGCCATAATGTCGGAGCCAATAATATTGCGTAACAAAAATATTGTGGCAATAATGTAATTTTCCTATCCTTATAATGGTAAGTCAAAAAATAACAAAAAATATTGTTGCACACTAATATTGGTAAAACATACAAAAATAGTGTTTCTTAATATATATATTAAACATAACACAGTGATGATTGTGACCATTAGGGTGAAACAGATAAACAGTACTGCTAACACGTCCTTTTATGTTAATTTATTACACATTAGGACTCGTTTTAGGCCAATGAATCTTGTGACCCAGTGGAGAGACACCGTAGGACGAGATAGCTAATCAATATGTCAAGCAATATATCAATAATGTCATCAATATTTATTGCAACAGTGCACTTTACTTTGGTTAAAGACATTAATCAAATAGACGACGCAACCATGACCTTTCAGTCATGAATAACCACACCTTTTAATATAATTTTATGAATTTTTTTCCCTATTGATTAAATCTACGAGCAAAAGAGTTAATCTCAATACCAAGAAGCATAATAGCATAGTCACGATATGTCAACTGTGATAAGATTTCATTAATGCAAGAATCACAAACATCAGAACATAGCAATGCGTAAACATAAATCAGAATAGAGCAAATGTCATATACGTATCAATTCAGCATAACGTAATGTCAGTCATTTGTCTATTTGCGGCAGTCTAAGTGAATTCCTATCCTAACCACTGATTAGCATCAGCATGTTGGGCTTCATGCAAAACAATTTAGAACACCAATTTGGAAAACATCTAGCTATGGTCGCTATCAAAATGAGCAGTTGGTACCTAGAAAGGAAAAGCAAACAGACAAATTACAGATTGCATTGTCATAATTACCCTCCAAGGATTAGGTCAGCACACAGGATCAGTCTTCGTCTTCAGGACATCAGTCAAAACACCATGGGCCTGATTCTAACTTTGGAGGACGGTGTTAAACCGTCCCAAAAGTGGCGGATATACCACCTACCGTATTACGAGTCCATTATATCCTATGGAACTCGTAATATGGTAGGTGGTATATCCGCCACTTTTGGGACGGTTTAACACCGTCCTCCAAAGTTAGAATCAGGCCCCATGAGTCTAAACTTGACTAAGGGACATAGGAACACTTCCCTCGTAAGGAGGAGAAGCGTAAAGAGGGCAGTCTATGGGTGAAGATGGTTTTAATAGGTCTCAAAGTCACCAAACAGAGTGACAGAGTTTCTGGATAAAATCAAAAGCATTCCCTACCTAGTTCTCTCGACTCTTCTGTGACATGGGTTTTTATCCCTTTTTCATAATTCATTCACCCAAAATTCTATTGGACCCCACTATCTTTAACCTATCAAATTAAACATTAGGTAATTCCAATTGTCACCCCACATTTATTCATAACATTTTGATTGGTCTTCATAATTGACGTCTTCGGAGGTGGCACGTCCGGGGTTACTTCATACCTTGGCACGTCTTCTCGGGTCAACAGTTCCATTGTCCATTGATTTAAACGTCCTTGTACATTACGTTAATCTACATTTGTTTCAATTTTGTATACAAAACTTAAACTAAGGCATCAAATATGCGGTTGAGAACGGAATCACAAAGATACATTCATCTTCCAAGTTGAAGAAAAAGAACATTTGCAGGGTCATGGCCCTTTGCGAGTCAGCACGCTGGAAAACAGAAAAATGCATTTAATATGAGAGCTAAGAAGCTAAAAACCCACAGCTCACGCTAACTTAAGGGCTATAACATTTTTCAATATAAATGCAATATCTTAAATGTTAATATAAACTTGAATAACCATAGCATGAACAATTTTACTCATCATTATTAGTTTGCGTATACATTGGTGGCCACACACCATGGTCACAATTCAAGTGCACGTTTCAGCAAAATCGCTATTATTGTCGTTTTCTATGTAGCATCGTTAAGCATTGATATAAGCATTTCATTTTAGTATATGTATTATTTAAACGACGCTCTCTCAGTACTAACATGCTGAGATAATCATGTATCTAAGAATTCCTACTTGTACACAATGGGTGGCACACAATGGAGAACCAGTCAAAGTTCCAGTGACCAATTCTTGTCTAGTTCCTCCAACAGTGATGTTCCAAAATACTGCATTATGCGTTCACGAAACAGGTGGGCTGATGGGAGCTCCATTATGTCTTTTTGTTGAAATGGGGCAGACATTGCAAATCAAAAATAGATACTGCAGGATACCACCAATTAATGTCAAGTTTATTAAAATCCTCCAAAAACACTCCAAAATAGTGAGTGGATTGCTGAAGTTATCACTCCAAACATGGTCTAGAAGGTGCTAACAAATCCAGAACCTACAGCCTTAAAAAAGTGTACAATCCCAGCAGTGCTGGATGCATTAAAAATGTGACTGACCAGTTCACCGAAATGTTTTTGGAAGTTTGTATTTAAAAAGAACTGTACCTCTCCTGACGGACTTGCCATTTGGAGGTCATATGTTTCACGGGCTGATGTGAGAGCCATATTTTTCGGGAAAAAAAAACTTTCAGTGTGCTCAGCTTGTCAAAATTTTCATTATGAGTAGTGATGTGAGGCCATAATTCTGCTACATTTATCTCATAAGTGGAAGCACATTACTGCAACAAGTTACAATTTGAGAAACCAAAATCACATAAGCAATGCCAGGTCTCCCACTCAAAGGCAACTGAAACACTGGGAGAATCAAAGGCAGAGGAATATCCTTTAGATAGCAGGCCAAATTTGCGACGGACTCATTACATGTACCGTGCAAAAATATTTGTTTACAAATCATAGAATCGCTTACAGACGTCTTGCTTTGGCTTCCGCTAAGAAAGACCTCCGTCTTGCCGTTCAGACATTTGTAATTGAAAGGTAACTCCAACACCTCGTGGATGTAACCGTCTCCTAACTGCTCAAACTTGCCTGCAGGATAATGTTTTAAGCACAAAGTGAACTGAAATTTTTATATTGGCAAGCTGATTACTCCATGGATTACCCACACTGACAATGGCATTTCAGACACAGTAAAAGGCATCTTTTCTAGCTTTTCGATGCTAAGCATGATGTAACTAGTTTCTTTCTCAGCCATTATCTTTTGTTTCCATGTCAAATTAAATGTGGTAAATAACTACTTTGAGTTAACATGCTTTCAAGGCATTCAACAATTTTTAAGAACTTCTAACGGCTTATCTCAACTGCATTATGGACCCACGTTGACTCTGTACATGGTGTAAAAGTGCATGTCATTTTGAATGATGTTAATTGCAGAAGACACAAAGGGGTCATTCCTAGGTGACGGAGGAAGCACCGCCAACAGGCTGGCGGTGCTTCCGGGGGCATTCTGACCGCAGCGGTAAAGCCGCGGTCAGAAAAGGGAAGCCGGCGTTTCCCGCCGGCTTCCCGCTGCCCCAGGGAATTCTCAAGCAGCGCCGCCATGGGGATTCCGACCCCCTTCCCGCCAGCCTGGTTCTGGCGGTTTTCACCGCCAGAACCTGGCTGGAGGGAACGGGTGTCGTGGGGCCCCTGGGGGCCCCTGCAGTGCCCATGCCGCCGGCATGGGCACTGCAGGGGCCCCCTAACAGGGCCCCACATAGATTTTCAGTGTCTGCGTGGCAGACACTGAAAATCGCGACGGGTGCAACTGCACCCGTCGCACCCCTTCGACTCCGCCGGCTCCATTCGGAGCCGGCATCCTCGTGGAAGGGGGTTTCCCGCTGGGCGGGCGGCCTTCTGGCGGTCGCCCGCCAGCCCAGCGGGAAACTCAGAATGACCGCTGCGGTCTTTTGACCGCGGTACGGTCTTCTGGCGGTTCCCGCTTGGCGGGCGGCGACCGCCACCCGCCAATCTAGGAATGAGGGCCAATGTTGTTTAAAGTGTAAATGTTATTGGACAATGTCTTATCGACAACTGCTAGAGCTTTCACCGATTTTTCCTTATCTATTTACCTTAAAAAAGCAGCAGCTTCCATTTGTGAAAGCTTCCATATTTAATTATATATTGCATATAATAAACATTTTAAGTGTGCCTTTCTGGGACCTAATAAGAAATCTTGAATGTCTACATCTTCTGAAAAGAGACTAAAGTGTTGTTTTACAGCTGGTAATGTGAAAGATAGTAACGATTGTTAACAAAATTTGCCCATGCTCTCTGTTGTGATGATACCAGAGTGTTGTACGGTGACGTAATGAGGGTCAGGTCAGCTCGCTATAAAACTCTGTGTGGAATTAACAAAACATGCATGACAACCATTTGTCTCCACTGGGCCCAATACCCACATCTTGGGACCTGAAAGTGATGAATTAAAAGTACCATTCTGAGTCCAACCATTGAGCTCCACTTCAGTGACATCTAATATAGTGTGCTGATTGTCAAATCTACTGGGCACATTAATTTCTTTTATTTAAGCTAACCCAAGGCAAGTTGCTTGCTGGTCTGTGTCATTTAAGAATATCATTTGTTATGGAATAATGCAAGCTCTAAATAAAGCTTGTTTCTTGTATTTGGCAATCTTTAGTTCCACACACACTCTTTAAATCAATTGTTTTTTCCCAATACTCATAACCTTCAATGGCCAACTGGGAAAAAAGTAATCTGAATACATCAATTTGGTGTCGGTTGGCAATATTTTTCTAACTTTTGAGTGAGGCAATTTGAAATATTAGGATTCAGCATTTTTAGCATCATGCCCAGAAAAAAAGCAAATTTTATTGCATATGTTTGTTAATTTTCTACTGGTAGTCGGACAATGTTACCATTGTGTGTAATTGTAAACTACTCTAGGAGTACGAGCTTGGTGCAGACAGTGGTGTTGGTTATGGTGATAACAGAGCATTTCTCCATAGTTTGCAGTATTCACATACACATCTTCACTTTCAAATATTCAAGCTCAGAAAGCAGTGAATCAACTGTTTTTACATCTCAGTCATTAGAAGCATCCCCTATTTTAATAACACCATTCATAGATACTTTGAAAACATATGGCATTCTAATCTTTTCTGTAGCGTCAATGATATCAAACAGTACTTTATCCCAAACAATCACATTAGGGACTGAAACATCTGAAATGTTCACAAGGCACAAATCTCTTCAGACCTTATGTAAGGACGAATAGGGCTTTAAAACCTCCTGCCCCAGATCAACAGCAAAGTGTCCAGGAAGATAATGTAGCAGTAGAAAGAAAACAATGACAAAACCAATCCAAAGCAGAAGGGCAAGCAGTGTCAGTATTATCCACAGATAGTACCATCGATGAACTAAGGGCCTCATTACGAGATTGGCGGTCCATGCACCGCCACTGTGGTGGTCTGACCGACATAGGCTTCGTGGTCCACCACTGTATTATGATGCTGGTGGGCCCATAGAGGAAACACTGCTGTGGTCCCACCGCCACTGCCAGGCAACGCCAACTGCTGTGGAGGCGAGGCAGGCCGACCGAGCCAGTGATTCAGTCGGACACATTATGATGTCACAAATCGCCAACATGACAGTGGTGGTCCAACCACCATGTCCCAGCAGGTGGAAACAGAAAGCATAAAGGAAGGAACCCACCTGGAGGTAGCATTTCAGAACCTGTGTCACCATGGAGCCCATCACACTCATCCTGCTGCTGGTGCTGCTCACTGATGGAGACCAAAATCCACGCCTACATGGACGCAACAACAGATCATCTCGCTGTCAACCATATGATATGGGGCTCACACTATGGGCACCAAGTACATGTCATTGTGTCTCGGGCAGAGTCATTCACAAAGAATGACACATTCACAGCCATTAAACGCACCCTTTGGGCAGGTCACTGACACTGCACAGCCACACTGCACCATATCACCTGTCTGCTCATCTTAGGCACAGGGACAGTGAAGTGTACAGAACATTTTGTCACCCAATAGCAAAACCACAGCAACATCACACATTATTCAAATGACACAACACATTGCACACATGCCATGGACTATCATCAGAGTGAAGACACATATGTATAGACATGTCATGGAACACACATACCCCTCCCATGAAACAGCCCTGCAACGGACCCACAAATCACCCATATTGCAACACAATGGTAGGTCAATGGGATGCATAATATTTTGAGAGGCAATATTCAGAGCTCACATTGCAAACAATACCTGCACAATAGCAATGGGGGCATCAGGAGCACTTGTGGAAGGATGCTGTGCTAGTGCACCTTACTCTTTGCACATACCCCTAAAACAACATTTGCACAGGAACTGGCCCTTCATGTATCATATGGACAAACAAAATGTGAGCCTAGTGACATGCCTACCTGCATAATGTGTAAATACAAGTCAAGAAAGCACATACAACAGCAACAGCACAGCCATACATCTAGTAGCTGCAAGGTACACACATCTAAATTGACACATAGACAGTGAATTGCAAAGGAAGCTAGCACAATTAAACACCCTCCATGTGTGGATAAACAAAACTCTAGTTTACACACATGAGACAAATATACAATCCACATCAAGGGGACAAGTCCAACACTATACATGCTGACATTGGTCCACACAAAATGAAATGATTAACAAAGAAATATCCATACAGTGTACATCTACCCTTTTCTTGGGTGGCACCAGCACTGCCCACAAAGTCAGATACTGCAAACAACAGCAAATGGATCTGCAATCAGGGTGACACACACACAACTGTAGGCATACAGCACATGTTACTCAGGAATAACATGACATGAAGGTAGAAAAGTAATTGCAGGACAAATGTGTGCTCAACAAAACAACTTGTGTTTATTGAGTAAAAATCCTTAAGAGCAAAGTCCATTAACCAGTCCACGTGAGTTCATGCACATTACTGTGCCCAACATTGACTCCAATCACTGTCAGGGAACCTCCACAGGAAAGGGCATCAAGTGGGCAGGAAGGCACCACAGGGATCACCCTTGGGTGGGGTGGGGTCAGGTTTGAAATGGTTGGGCTTGAAATTATTATTTTTTTTTTTGGAGGGGTGGGCTTCTTCATTGGCGGAAGGGTATGGGTGTTTTCAGGGTGGGCAGGTGTGACAAGTGGAGACTAGGTTGTTAAAGGGATGGGTTGGGATGCGGGTGGGGCCTCTTGGGTTTGGAAAGGGGTTTAGAGGTAACTGGTGAAAGGGCAAGTTTGAAAAGGAAACTCTCCTTGGGAAAACGGGTAGGGTCATCAAAAAGGGTTGGGGATTTGGAGGTTGAGGGATTGGTGGGAGCGACTGTGGGTGTAGATGCCTTGGGTGTGTGCATGTGAGAGGTATGCTTGTGTTTGGGTGGCGTATGTTGCATGTGTGAGTGTGGGCATTTGCGTGTCTTAGGGCTGTGGTGGATGTGTCTGTGTGTGTTGGAGTGGTGTTTGTGGATATGGTTGATGTAGAGGCTGTGTCTGTGGTGGTTGTGCTGGTGTCTTGGGGTATGGTGTCTGGGGTGTGCAGGTCCATGGGTTGTGAGCTGTTGTCTGGGTGTATGGTGGATGTGCCGCAGGGTGTTATGGTGATGTCTGTGGTTATGCTGGATGTTGTTTCGGTGGGGGTCATGGGGATGTCTGTTGAAGTGGTGGCTGATGAGATGTCTGTGGGTGAATGTTGAGTGTCTGTGTGCCGGTGTGTCTTGTGGTGTATGGGTTGATGTGTACTGCTTGTGTGTGTCATAGTGGGTACATGTGGATGTATCTGTGTGCATGGGACATTTAGGGGAATTTGGAATGGGAAGAGGGAGGTGGTGGAGCAGGTTTGTGGGGGGTGAATGGCTGCCATCATTGAGGAGGCCAGCACCTGAAAAGATCTCACATCTCACTACGAATGCCTTCCAGGAAAGCATTAGTCTGCTGAATTTGGCTTGCCAACCCATGAATGACATCCACAATGGCAGTCGTCCCCACAGAGCTACTCCTCAGGAGGTTAATAGCCTCCACATTCAGGGCTGCAGGGGTAGCAGGGCCAGGGGCTGGGATGCATGGTGCAAAGGAGACCCCCCTTCATTTGAGTGAGCAGACCAAGCCAACTGGGTGGGAGCAACAGGGAAGTTGGGGATAGAACCGGAGGTGGCAGACAAGGATGGTACAGGAGCAGGTCCTGATGGGTCCGCCACCACTAGGAAGTGGCCACTGTAGGTAGAATCCAACGATAAGGAGGTTGATCCTGTGTCCTCGGTGGCACTCGCCCACCCTCGGACCACTGGGTCCCTCCATGTTAGTGGTGTCAATGCTGGAGGTACCATGGTCAGATGTTTCCCCACTTGGTTGTGCCCTATCTCCTTTGCTTGCCTGGGATGATGCTGCAAATACAAAGAGGAAAAGAATCACCACATGTTCCTTATCACACTTAAACAACAGCTGTGATTAGCAAACATTACCATGACATCAAGTAGGCCCCAGCAACAAACAACATCAAAGTGGCTCTTGCATATACCATACCATATGCATGCACGCCACATGAACTATCATCAGTTGCCCACAAGAAAATCAGGATCTCAGACAACTCCAATTGTATAGGTGAAGTTGTGCAATCACAGTAAGGAGATCAAAACACCTTCAATGCTTTGCCTCATGGAGCATACCTCAGTTACCTGTTGTCATACAATAGTAGGCCAATGTCAACTGTATTCCCACAGATCCAGCACAATATCATGCAGACATCTATTTGTCATATACACAATAACACAACAATAAGAAATGATGCTCCAAAACCCTGCACAGCAGTACAGTAGCCCGAAGAAGGGAACTGGAAATACTTGTATCACACTGGAAACATATCAACAATGCACATTTCACCATGTGTAATTTGTCCTATGGAGTCATGGAGGTAGTACTAATGTTGCTCAGATATACTACACATTTGGCATGGAAATGTACACTGTCGACAAAATGTGCAAATTGTCTGGGAAATGTGCCTCTAAAATCCACAGCACAATGAAGCAGCTAGCTCAAGGGAAGTCACTACTACTATCTGGTGCCCTTTACAATGCCATACTCTGATTGCATCAGTTGAAGCCATTAGTCCTTTGTATGTTGGAGAGGCCCAGAGATTTGCAAGTACTTGTAGAAGGCACCCAACATGATGCCCAATGTATAGATACATCACTATCTCCATGTTGGTCCTGCAAGTGGATGAATGGTTGTACCCAGCTACATGTGATTACAAAAAAGCTGCAAGTCACTCCATTATGCATGAAAACCATCAGGTAACAAACCTTCCCCATTACACATGTGCAATGCACTTTTCCACAAGATGCCACATCAATAACATGGAAATGCACATTGTCTGTAAAAACTCTAGTCCTACCTGGCATATCCCTCATTGCTACTGCAGTTGTAGATGCCAAATAGCATGCAATAATGCGTGCGAGTACGTGGGAGCCAGCGATAAATAGTGACACACTCCTGTCTGCGGCACCACATGAAATTCAGCCCCATTTCATATGTCCAATTCCAAACACAGGTTGGCATGCACATATGATGTGAGGGAATACAGAAATGATTCCAAGAACACAGGTAGACCATGCATGAAACAGCAGTGCCCACATTTTGTCAAAAGAGAAAGGTACACATGCTAACATGTCGGCACAAGGAATGTTGGCAACAGAACACATACAAAGAACATACAGCATACAAAGAACAATGACTGCTCTATCACATGTATGATGGCCACCTTCACATGACAGACAGCAGTGAGACACCAGCACCCAAAACACACTGAAAACAAGTGGTCTCTGGGTAGCAGATGCCAATTTACTCACTTGATGAGACAAATGGCTGAGGACAGTTATCTATCACTTCTTCTTTCTTGGCCTGCAACACTGAGGAGTAGTGGTCTGTCACATAGAATTTACACCCACTACAACAGCAATCATTACTTGATTGATCAATGTACACAGTCATGTTTTGTCCCTGGAGAGCAATATTTTGTGGATGGTAATCAGCTGGGTCCTAGGCCCCTGGGCTAATATGCAAGGCACATCAGTATGCACCACATTACATGTGTACACAAACAGTTACTCATCTAGTGTGTCACACATGGCCCATCCCCAATCATCAGGGAGAGATGTCAGAACCTAACACATTAACTTGGCTGTGTGACAGGCAGGAATATGGCCTGTACACACCCCCTTGTGGCTGCTGTGCTCCCCTCAAATGCCCATCAAGGTCCGGTTACCCCACCACCAGTATGCGGGCCATTAGAGGGGTCATGGTCCGACATGTGCCCTGCACATGGTGGGAGGATAGCCAAAGCAGGACCGCCGCAATCCTCTGGGCCCAGCCCCTCAGGTCCTCCTACCTCTTGCAACAGTGGGCACTCCACCAGCTGTGAGCCCCCAGAGTCTGCACCTTGTGAGCAATGGCTCTCCAAATTTCCTTCTTCAGATAGGTGTTTACCTGTATGGATGCAAGAGATAAATCAAGCGAATACAAACACAAGTTTTTGCCCAAATGCTTGTCACACACATGTCAGAAACGCCAAGCACAAAATGGGCAATTTGTCAACATATCACAAGTGTAAAGCACACCTGCCAATAACTATACTCTTTTGGATTAATGGTCAGACTAACCCACTGACAATGAAAGGGCTGGCATGTTGGGTATGAAAAGTATCTTCCCTGTGCATGTGTGGGCATATGGCCTACCATATGCAGACTCATGCCACTTCAGAGTGGGTTTCTGTGGTAGGTACCTGTACCACAGAATACTTTTGGAAATACGTTTCTAACCAACAGAGATGGAATCCAAAATACAAAGGTATGTATTGTACAATGTCTGCCATGTAACCAAGCTACTGAGTCACATGTCGTGGCCTCCCAGGAATCTACACATTGTCTGCATAGTGGGTCTGTCATTTATATAATAAGCCTGTACAGGGCAATTGTGACTTCTGTGAAGGTGACAACAGAGCTGTGGGAGTAAGGAACCTCTCATGAGTCAAAGACACTCATTGACAATGATGTAACATGCACATATGGACTAGTTCAGGGATTTACCTCAGTACCCATTCCTAATCTAGTGAATGGACTGAGGCATTCATGGCAAGTTTTGCTACTAAAACCTCATATTGGCCACATGACAGAAGTGGGCACAGTGCCACAGTTACATACCCACAGTGACTCTCCCACAGCCTGGACTATGTCTCACACTGAGAGATACATTTGACAGGCTGTGGTCTCTGCAGGCTGAGCATACAGAACCTACATGACACTCACATTTCCATCACTTCCATGCATGAAAGTACACCATGTGGCCATCAGAAGTGTGGCTTGTGGCATGTGTGGCAACCTGAGGGGCACAGTGACTCATGATATGCCTTCCAGACAACAGTTTGGCAAGGTCAGAAGTGGAGAGAACAATCTGTGGCACAATACAAATCGCTTAAAAAATTCTAAAATGACTCAGTCAAGATGCATACACAGCTCATGTTGTCAAGCACATGCATGTTGCCTAACATTTATAACCATCATAAACAAAGAAATGGCATTGGATGGCTGTAAAGTCTCTTTCCCTAGTTATGTGCATCCAACGCAAGGTGGATCTAGGACCCCCCAAAAAATCATACAACACAATGTGAATGAACACAACATATAGCACTGGTCACCAATACCTCCACCATGTACATCTCATTGATACCACACAGACTACAACAACAGACACATAGGAGGTCTAACTACCACACAGGGACACATTGTAGCCTGTGATGAGGAAAAAGGATGGTGTTCAACAGAGTCAATTGAGCCTAATAGGTACTTACCTACTCCTCTGGTGAGCCATAGAGCTGTCGATACAGGGGAAGGACCTCACTCACAAGCTTTTCCAGCTCCTCTTGAGAGAAGGCAGGGGCCCTTTCACCTGCTGTATGTGGCATGATTGTTCCCAGAGGCAGCACACAGCAGCTGAAGTGGTGGAGGTGTTACTGGCAGTAGAGTCAGGAGTCAAGTGACTGATTTTGCACAACCCAGCATACACGTATGCCAGATAGGCGGTCATCACCGCCGAAGGACACAGACATTGGGCTGCGACCGCCACCGGTAACAACATTTACCTATGGCTGTGTCTGCCACGATTGGAACCGCCTTCTGCGCGGACAACTTCCACTGGCGGGTGGTTCCTGATGTCCAGTGGAGTAGGTCAGGCATCCTCCATTTTGGCAGCTTAAAAAACTGTACATGGCCCTGTAAAATGTGTCACAACAACAATATAATATAATTTTATTGTTAGAAATGGGGTCTTTGGTTGGCAGTCAGTTTACCCCTGTCCAAGCAAGGACCCTCACTCTAGTCAGGGTAAAGGAGAATCAACTTCAGTTAACCCCCGCTCACCCCTTTGGGAGCTTGGCACAAGCAGGCAGGCTTAACTTCAGATCTAGGTGTAAAGTATTTGTACCAACACACACAGTAACTCAGTGAAAAACTACAAAATTACACAACACTGGTTTAGAACAATAGGTAATATTTATCTAAACAAAACAAGACCAAAATGAAAAAAATCCAACATACACAAGTCAAGTTATTGATTTTAAAAGCAAAAGAGTCTTAAATCCTTGAGAAAACAGTTAAAACACTGTTAGCGTTGAAAGGTACCTGGGTAGCGTCAAAATAGCACGCACGGGCGAGTGTGTCAGAAAATGTTAGGGATGCGTCGATTTCTCACCCGCAAGCAAGACCGTGCATCGTTTCTCCTCCTCCGATCGGGTTGGCATGCATCGTTTTACCTCTCTGCAGGAGAGCGAGTCGTCGATCCGGGCAAGCACTCGGGTCCGGGCAGGCTTTGCATAATTTTTCCACACCCAGTGAGGTTTGCGTTGAAAATCTTGCCGTGTGGTATCAGCAAAACTGCGCTATGTGGGTTGCGATGTTATCAGCTCCGTCAGCGGGTGTTGTGTGTTGTTTCTCCAGCTGCGTGCGTCGATCATCCAGCCCAATGCTGGTGGAGCGTCAATTTCTGCCGCAAAGCCGGCGGCGCGTCGTTTTTCAGTCGCGTCTCTTTAGAATGCCTGGGAATACTCACTTTAACAATGGTTTATGTAGCTTTCAATGGGTGCAATATTGTAGGTTGGATAGATTTAGCCAAATTGGGTATTCATTTGTGTCCAAGACATGATCCTCCTATCTTATCTGTAACATCTATTGAGGAATATGTGTTACAGAGTATGAGGTCTCTGGAAATCAAATCAGAACCGTCAAAGGGTTTGAACATTAAATTAAGTTGAAAAGAAATGCCATTTTCGTCAGACAAAAAAGGATCGGCCCATTCCTATTAGTGTACTTTTGGAAAAATTATGCACAGAAGAAGTCATCCAGCCTACTGTTTTTTCTGAATAGGTATCACCAGTTGTTTTGACTAAAAAATGTTCAGGTGAACTTAGGCTATGTACTGACTTGAGGTCTGTCAATAAGAATGTAGTCGTTGATTGCCATCCCTTAACCCATATCTAGGAAACCATAGCTAATATTGGGGATTCACATTTTTTTCCACTATAGAATTACATTCTTCATATCATCAAATCACATTAAGTCGGGATTCACAAGATATAACAACATTCATCACACCTTTTGAAGCATGTAAATACTTTCGGCTGCCATTTGGTCTAGCATCCAGCAGCCAGCGGCTATCAAAAAATGATGGATGAGCTTTTCGGTTGAATGCTGTTAGAGCTGACATCCTTAGGGTGGTCACCCCTAACTTTTTGCCTGCCACTCTCCACTTTTTGGATAACTGTTTTTGCTGGTTTTAAGACTCTGCGCACTTTACGACTGCTAACTAGTGCTAAAGTGCATATGCTCTCTCCCTTTAAACATGATGACATTGGATCAAACCCAATTGGATAATTTAATTTACTTATAAGTCCCTAGTAAAGAGCACTATATGTGCCCAGGGCCTGTAGATTAAATGCTACCAGTGGGCCTGCAGCACTGATTGTGCCACCCGCTTAAGTACCCCCTTCACCAGGTCTCAGGCCTGCCATTACAAGGCCTGTGTGTGCAGTTTGACTGCCAATTCGACTTAGCATTTAAAAGTACTTGCCAAGCCTAAAACTCACCTTTTTCTACATATAAGTCACCCCTAAGATAGGCCCTACGTAATCCATAGGGCAGGGTGCTGTGTAGACAAAAGGCAGGACATGTACCTGTGTAGTTTACATGTCCTGGTAGTGTAAAACTCCTAAATTCATTTTTACACTGCTGTGAGGCCTTCTGCTTTCATGGGCTAACATTGGGGCCACCCTCGTATACTATTTGAGTGGTAGCTGCTGATCTGAAAGGAGTAGGAAGGTCATATTTAGAATGGCCAGAGTGGTAATGCAAAATCATGCTGACTACTGAAGCTGGATTTAATATTACTGTTTTAGAAATGCCACTTTTAGAAAGTGAGCATTTCTCTGCACTTAAATCCTTCTGTGCTTTACAATCCATGTCTGGCTTGGTTCAGTTGACAGCTCCCTTGTGCACTCACTCAGACAGACCCCAAACACAGGATGCTCGGCCTCACTTGCATACATCTGCATTTTGAATGTGTCTTCTTGGGGTCTGGGAGGCTGGCAGGCCTGACACTTCCACATCAAGGGCCAGTAGCCTGCCGTCACACAAAGGACTGCCACAACCCCTACTGTGACCCTGCAGACAGGATTGAACTGAAAGGGGACCTTGTGCACTTCTAAGCCACTCTTTGAAGTCTCCCCCACTTCAAAGGTACATTTGGGTATTTAAACAGGGCTTCTGCCCCTACCAACTCAGTCACTTCCTGGAGAAGAGAACCTGAACCAGAATCTGCAACCTGCCAAGAAGAACTGCCTGGCTGCCCAAAGGACTCACCTGACTGCTATCTATGAAGGACTGCTGCCTTGCTGTTGCCATGCTGCCTTGCTGCTCTCTGGCTGTGCTGAGAAGTACTCTCCAAGGGCTTAGATAGAGCTTGCCTCCTGTTCCCTGAAGTCTCAGGACCAAAAAGACTTCATCTCTACAAGAAGGACTCCTTGTGCAGTGAAAATCGACGCACAGCCTGCCAGAAACGACGCACAGCCTGCATCGTGGTAAAAAAATTCACTGCACACCGAACCAGGACGACACAGCCCGACTTTGCAACGAGAAAATCAACGCAGCACCAGTGTAGCGACCGGAAATTTGACGTGCTGTAGAAATTTCCACGCAATGCCCACCAAATCGATGCATCCCCTTTGACATTGTCCTGTCAGCACTGGAAATCCACGCAATGTCTCTGGGGTGTCCAAAAACCCCTGGACCCGAAGAGGATCCAAGACCGAGCACTGGAAATTGACGCAAAGCCTTCCCTGCATGAAAACTAAACCACGCATTGCCGTGTGCGGCCCCAGAAATCGACGCACACCTCCCTATTTTCCACGCCTCTCCTCCTCTGTGGTTCCTTGCGGAGATTTTTAATGCAAACCAGGTACTTTGTGCTTTCAAGAGACATTTATTGCTTTTAAGAGACTAATGACACTTTATATTATTTTTATAGTGATATCTCAACATATGCTTATTGCATTATAATTGTTTTGACCTCCATCTTGTCAGATAAATATTATATATTTTTCTAAACACTGTGTGGAATATTTTTGTGGTGTTCTACTGTGTTATTGCATGATTTATTGCACCACAAATACTTTACACATTGCCTTCTAATTTAAGCCTGCTGCTCAGTGCCAAGCTACCAGAGGGTGGGCACAGGATAATTTGGATTGTGTGTGACTTACCTTGACTAGAATGAGCATCCTTCTTGGAAAGGGGGTAACCTGACTGCCAAACAAAGACCCCATTTCTAACAGATGCCAAATGCTCAAGCATTTTAAGATGACATTCTCATTTTTACCAAAACAGAAGTCTTGCATCAAGTTTCTTAGATCAGCGAGGTATGAGGGTAAAAACCAATAAATGTCAGCTGATGGTACAACAAGTTTACTTTTTAGGCACCGTATCTCAGGGGAAGGAATAAAACCTAAGTTTTGAAATGTAGAAGACATCATTAGAGCCCCTTCACCAAATTATAAAGATTCTTTGTGTTCATTGTTAGGCTTATGTGAGTACTTTGGTCACTTTGCCCTCCTCCACCCCGCAAGATCTTTATTAAAAAGGTTCTAAATTATTTGGTGAACTCAACAAAGCGAAGCTTTTTAGAAAGTTAAAGAACTTTAATGCGCCTGCTTTACATGCCTTCGTACCAACAGGAAAATCCTTTATTACTGTTGATGGTAGTCTTAAGGGGATAGGAGCAGTATTTGCCCAATGAATAGCAGAGGAGGAGAAAACTGTGCAGTTCACATCACGCATGCTCAAGGATTCAAAATACTTTACAGCATTGTAGAACATGGAGCATTAGCCTGTATTTGGGCTGTACAGAAATTCAAAAAATACATCTAAGGAACAACATTTGACATATTTACCGATCACAGGCCGTTGGTACATTTATTGGCTGGTAGTGGTTTGGGAAAGGCATCTGCACACCGCCTGTGTGGCTTTTCTATAAATTACAGGAGTATGACATAAGGGTTAAATACATCCGAAGGGGGAAAAAGTTTAGAGCTGATTGCCATTCACAGGTACCATTGCTGATCCCAGAGCCATCAGATGATGATTTAGAAAATGAATGTGTTGTTGCAACAATAAATGCTGTTCAGGGATGTGTTGGATTAATTACAGAAGATGAATGGGTGTCTGCTACATCTGATGACTGATGTTTTGGACAAAGTATTTGAGTACATACAGAAGGGTTGGCCAAATGAGAAATATCTCTCAGGAGGATTGAACATTTTCAGGTTTCACCAGAATTATCAAAATTTATTTAAGAAATGCTTTGTATGTACTACCTTCAAGCTTAAGAAATCGTATAGTAAAAATTGCTCATGAGGGACATTCAGGCATATCTGCTACATATAAAAAACTTTGTTAAAGTTATTGGTGGCCAGGCATGGACAAACAAGTAGCAGCTCACATTAATGTATGTCCACAATATATAGTTTCTGACAAAAACTGGAAATTGGAAACTAAATCATTTAGGCCCTCATTATGACATTGGCGGTAAATCCCACTTACCGCCACACTGATGGCCGCCAATTTACCGCCACCGCAGCGGATATTCATTCACCGTATTATGACACACACACACCGATCCGTCAGTATTCAGCCACATACACAAATCGGTCAGACCAAAAGTCAGTGATAAACTGACGGTCCCAAAACCCACACAGTTACGCCAACAGAACTACGCCCACCACATTATGACCCACAAATCACCACGGCAGACATTCAACGGCGGAAAACCATTGGCAGTACATACCGCAACGCGCACAATGGACACCCACATACAAAACAACACCACATTGGGCAATTCAAATAATACATACCTAATACACAACACACACCACACCCACACACTCACACCACTATAAAACACACACCCACATTACCCACAACCCTTTACGAATACAAACCATTGCCAGCAGAGAGACACCAAGACCATTGACGCATCTAGACCCACACACTACTCATACCTATACACAACTCACGCACTCCACATCACACACCCCAACACATTACCAAACACTCCCTCACCAACACAAATCACTCAACACCCATGGCACCACAAAAATACCCCCGTTTCACAGAGGAGGAGCTAAGGGTCACAGTGGAGGAAATTGTCAGGGTAGAATCACAGCTATTTGAAGCACAGGTGCAGCAGATTGCTATAGCTAGGAAGATGGAGCTATGGCAGAGAATCGTGGATAGGGTCAAAAATGTGGGACAGCATCCCAGAACTAGGGATGACATCAGGAAGTGGTGGAACGACCTACGGGGGGAAGGTATGTCCCATAGCAGCAAGGCACCAGCTCACTATACAGAGGACTGGCGGTGGACCTCCACCTCCCCCCCACAACTCACAGTATAGGAGGAGCAAGTCTTGGCAATACTGCATCCTGATGGCCTGGCCAGAGGAGGAGGAGGACTGGACTCTGGTAAGTCAACTCTCTACTACTATCAACCCCTACCTGCATGCCATCACATACCCTCACCCTCACTCTCATCACTCCACTACTTCCAACACAGCCCACTATCACCTCTCACTCATCCCAATGCCAAACCCTGCATGCTCTACCAATGCATGGACACCACTCACATCCCTGCATGGACACTCATCTCTAAAGCATGCACACTATAGGGAATTAACTATCCCACCATACACTAACATACACAACTGAAAGCTGTCAGGGCAAAACCAACCAAAGAGGGGAAGCCACAGATGTACAATATGTCAAACACAGAAACCATAACACATCATTTGCATCCCCACAGGTACCCCAGCCAATGTCAGCGGAGAGGAGGTGCCAGCACTATCCGGTCCCCCAACTGAAGAGGCCCACAGTGATGACAGCAACTCTGGTCTTCAGGATCTGGATGACCTACCTGGCCCATCAGAGACCACTGAAAAGCCGGTTACCCAGGCCCAGTCACACACCACCACAGAGCCTCCCCATCAGGAAACACCACCATAGCACCCTCCAGCGTACCCATACCTCTGTCCCCAGGACACGTCAGCAGTGTGTCCACCTCTACAGGGACCCCATGGCACATCTTGAACCCAAGACAATCAGGGACCTTCAGTCAGTGGCAATGGGCACACAGTTCAGGGGACAGAGACACAGGCCAACAGGGACACTGGGAGGACTGCTGTGCATCAGGAGGAGGACAGGCCCAGGGAACCGACTCTCCAGGAGGCACTCTCCAAGATCCTGGGAGCCTATCAACATTCCCAGGACACGATGGGCCAGATCCTGGACAATGTGTAGGAGAACAGGCGGCTGCAGGATGGATAGTACCAGGGAATCAAGGATGACTTGCAGGCCATTAACAACACCCTGATCTCCATAGCAGGGGTGCTGGCAGACATGGCCAGCATTATGAGGGAGGCAGTATCACACCAGCGGGCCCCTGCCACTAGCTAGACATCTGAAAAGCCTTCCACCTCCACTGCCGCTAGTGGCCAGGAGGCCCCGCCACAGGACTCACAGGCCACCAGCACCCCTTCCCCTGCAGAAGGTGAACCACTCTGCAAATGTTCCCTGCAATCCAGACAGAAGCTAGAGACACTTGCCAAGACCCCCACCAGGAAATTAGACTCTCCTGACTGTCACCCTTGTGTCCAACTCAGTCACCCTGTCCACCTTGAACTGCCATTACTCCCCTTCCTATTTTCCCTTGGACAATGCACCTGTGCTACAAATAGACTGGAACAATACCTTGAACTTTCCTCCATCATCACCCCATCTCATTGCACTTGCCCCTCTATATATTAGCACTCCAATAAACACCCTTTGAATAAAAAAACATTTTGGAGTATGTCATGTATATCAAAATATGTATTCATTGTAACAGGTACAAACATTACAAATCATCTGTACAGAGAATGAGCATAGATTAATGACCTGTAGCTGGCTGTAGTGATCACACCAGGAGTATATGTCAGGTCACCAACATCTGTAAAATTAATTGCCAGAGGGAACAGTAAGTGGGCCTAGAAGTTGAAAATATCAGCATGCCATTGCCACACAAATTAAAACAAAAGTCATTGAAATGTGAAGGAACACTGTCCTACCTGTGTGTCATTGGAAGTATTGTCGGATCACGTATGTTCTGTTGTCCTCATCCTCATCCTCATCCTCTGCCTCCTCATCCTCACTGTCCACAGGGTCTACTGCTGCCACACAGGCATCTCCAGCCTCCTATTCTTGCAGGAATGGGACATGGCGTCTGAGGGCCAGGTTGTGCAACATGCAGCATGCCACCAGTATCTGGCAGACCTTCTTGGGTGAGTAGCACAGGGATCCACCTGCTAGATGGAGGCACCGGAACCTGGCCTTCAGGAGGCCAAAGGTCCTTTCAATTATCCTTCTGGTTCACCCATGTGCCTCATTATAACATTCTTTTGCCTTGTCCTGGCATTCCTCACATGGGTCAGCAGCCATGATGGGTTTGGGTAACCAGAGTCACCTGCAAATATTGAGGGACAACATTTAGCCACACACTATCCTACATGACTCACACCTTACCCATACACCAACATATTCTGGGTGGTAACCAGGGCTCACTTATCAGCCACACCCTGTACCTCTGTAGTTGGGCCATCATATTTGGGATGCTGCTATTTCTTAGGACAAAGGCATCATGCACCAACCCTGGATACTTAGCATTGATGTGGGAGATGTACTAGTCCGCCAAGCACACCATATGAACATTCATGTAGTGAAAACTGTTTTGATTCCTGAACACCTGTTCATTCTGCTGGGGGGGGGGGCAAATGCAGTATGTGTTCCATCAATCACCCCAATTATGTTGGGGATATGTGCCATTACAGAAAACTCAGCCTTCACTATGGCCAAATCTTCAACCTGGGGAAAACAATGTAGCTGCACATGTGTTTTATCATGGCAGACAACACTCTTGTCAGCACGTTTAAGAACATTGGCTGTGACATTCCTACTGCCCAGCCCACTGTCACATGGAAAGAACACGTTGCCAGGAAATGGAGTACAGATACCACTTGCACAAGAGGGGGGATCCCAGTGGGGTGACGGATAGGAGATATCAGGTCAGGCACCAATTGGGCACACAGCTCTGTGACTGTGGCCCTGTCCAGTCTATAGGTGAGGATAATGTGCCTGTCCTCCAGTGCTGCCAAGTCCACCAGGGGTCTGTACACGGGGGTAAGTCTCCATATCCTATTCATCCACAGCAATAGGAATCCAAGGGACAAAAGAGTGAGGAGCCATCACAAACTGAACAATGGAGCTACAACTGTGCTTTGCATCATGTAAACATGTAATGGGTCTTTGTGATTCTTGCAGTATGTGCTAATATCTCCTGTGACACAGCATTATTCCAGGGCCTGCCCTCACCTAAAATGGCATCCGCCTGTCTGGTGTGGAGGGACGGGTCGAAGTGAGGTAATTCCGCTGACGTTGTGCGCCTTTGCGGTAGGCGGTCGGGAACCACTGTGCAGCTCTTCATTGGCTAACATTGGGTCCTATGGGGTACAGTGGCCAATGGTGATCTACGCCGGCGGTGACGGTATGCACCACGGCAGACGTGACCGCTATTTTCTATCAGATTCCTCACTTGCTACCTGACCTTCGATAGGAGAGGACCTAGACTGCATGTGCTGCTGTGACCTGTATCTGGAACCTACAATGGCCTGTGTGGCCGGGGAAAGGGCCCCAGCCTTCACTTCAGGGGAGTTTAAGATACTGGTGGATGGGGTCCTACCCCAGTACGGGCAGCTGTATGGGCCTCCAGGCCAACAGGTGAGTACACTGTGAGCACAATGCATGTGGTATGAATGCATGGAGTTGTGTGTGTGTGAAGGCCTCATGGAAGGGGGGTGGGTGGATGTCCTCTTGGCAGTGTACAGGTTGTGTGCTGGGCCATGTGTGTGGAAATTGTGATGGGAAGGGGTATGGTGGGCCATAAGTGTAACAGGCAGGACTGTTTGTCTGATTCTATTTTCCTGTGTGTATTGCCTCTGCAGGTCAGCACCCATCAAAAGAAGGGTAAATGGTGTGCCATTGCCAAGGAGGTGCGGACCCAGGGGGTCTACGGCAGGCAGAGCACCCACTGTCGCACACAGTGGTAGGACCTGAGATGCTGGGCATGGAAGACGGCGGAGGCCCAGATGGGGATGGCCTCCCAACGAGGAAGGGGTACCCATCGAACACTGACCCCCCTGATTTCCTGCATACTTGCGGTAGCCTATCCAGAGCTGGATGGGCATCACAGCAGCCACAAGGGGGTGAGTACAGTGCCCATCATTATAACGTGCGCATGTTAGGGTGGTATCCGGGTGGGGGATGTGTGTCAGTGGGTGCCCCTAGGCCGGGCCTGACATTGCAGCGTAGGTCCCCTGGTGGCTAAGGTTCTGAAGGGATAATCTTGCTACCTAGCTTGTAGGCATCCACTACTGGTCAGGGCTCCGTGGGTCCCAGATGTGCTGCATTTGGCTGTGTGTGTCCCTCCCCATGCCTTGGTGGCAAGCTATTTCTCTGGTAGTGCAATGCATATTGCGTAGGCTCGTTCCCTGTGTGTAAGGGTGCTGTGTACGTCAACGCAGGTATTGGTGCAGCCATTGACCCCGTGTATCCTTTGTCTTCCCCCCCTTTTCTGTTTTGTCATCCTGTCCTTATGTGCATTAGTATCATCTGGCGGAGGAGCAGAGGCACCAGCAACGGAGGAAGCTGCATTCCACAGGACCCAGGAGGCAGAGTCCACCAACGGTGATGGCACCAGTGGGATGGAGGGTGAGGGGAGCACTGCGGCGGAGACTGGAGGGGACAGTTCAGACACAGATACTTCCTCCGATGGAAGCTCCCTGGTGGTGGCGGACACTTCTATGACCACCCAAGCTACAGGTACAGCCGCCACCCTGTGCCAGCACCGCCCTCCCAGCAGCCCCTCATCGAGTGGCCCGTGCCTGCTCACCCAGGAGGGTGGGCATCTCCTTCACCCTAGGCACCTCAGGCATTGCCCTATTAGCCCTGCTGCCCTGAGTGAGGAGGCTATTGACCTCTTGAGATCCATCTCTGTAGGGCAGTCAACCATTGTGAATGCCATCCAGGGGCTGGCAGCCCAGATGCAACAATCTAATGCATTCCTGGAGGGCATTCACACTAGATTGGCAGCCCGTAAGAGATCGATTCAGGCTCTGGCCTCCTCTCTGATGGCAGCCATTGTCCCTGTTTCTACCGTCCCCCCTCCAACTTCCACCGCCCAGACCCATTCCCCTGAACCCCAAACTATCCCACATACACATACAGACGAGCATGCACACAAGACAACACCCAAGAGTGTCACAGGTAAACACAAGCACCGCACTTTATCCCACAGGCACTCACACAAACACCATCCATTTGCAGACACATCAACATCCACTATTTCCACTATCTCCCCCACCTCCCTCTCCACCACCTCCCTCACAGCGGGCTCTGCACTTACACCTGCATGCACTGCATCATCATCCACTACCAGCATCGTCACCACACCAAGCAGAACCCACACCTCACTTGCAGACACCTCCACAACATCCATGCACACGTCCCCTCTGTCCTCTCCCAGTGTGTCTGTTCCCCCTCCTAAAGTACACAAACACAAGCACTCAGACACCCAATAGCCATCCACCTCACAACAGCATATAGCCCATGCACCTGCACCCAAAAGCAGCAGACACCTCCAACAACCACTTCCTCATCCTCCACTCCCATTCCTCCTCCCTCTTCCCACCCCAATGTCCCTAAAAACTGTTCCTATCCACCATTGACCTCTTCCCTACCCCTCCCCCCCATCCTGCACGTATGGCCAGGGTATCACAAACCCAGCCAAGCACCTCAGCCACACAGTCCACGGGCCCAGTCCTAACCACACCCACTCATGGTGGAATGGGATGCAGGCCACATGTACTGAAGAGGAAGGAGCCTGCACCAGCCAGCCTACAGGGGAAGGAGACTGCCCCAGCAGGCAAGAAGGGCATGAAGCCTGCACCTGCAGCGGAAAGGCCAATTAGCCTGCACCAGCAGGGAGGAAGAGCAAGGAGCCTGCACTAGCAGGCAGGAAGAGCAAGGAGTCTGCACCAGCAGGTAAGAAGAGCAAAGAGCCTGCACCAGCAGACAGCAAGGGCAAGGAGCCTGGACCGGGAACATAGTTGTGCATCTGTCCGAGGGTGCAGAGGATGTGGAGGAGCCTCCCCCCAGCATCAGCACCACCACTGTGCATCCATCTGAGGGTGCAGGGGATGTGCAGGAGCCTCCCCCCAACAGCAGCACCACCACTGTGCATCCATCCAAGGGTGCAGGGGATGTGCAGGAGCCTCCCGCCACCAGCAGCACCACCACTGTGCATCCGTCCGAGGGTGCAGTGGATGTGCAGGAGCCTCCCCCCACCAGCAGCACCAACACTGTGCAGCCGTCACTGCCGGCAGACGCTATGTTATCCTGCCTCCATGGGCTGCTGTGTGGACTGCCCCCTCCAGAACCAGTGGGTAAGACACCCACATGAGAGACTGTGGCCCTTCACTCCCCAGGATCAAGCACAGGGCATGTTGCCCCTTCCAGAACCAGTGGGCAAGAAACCCAACTGATGCCCCTGCAGTGTTCTCTCCGTGTTAAACAGGTGACAAGTGTGGACTTGGACTTTGGCCTGTGGCCATGTGGCCCACGCAAATTGAGGACTGGGCTGTGTCCCTTTTTCTGTAAATATGTATATATCTATTATCTTGCCTGACTTATTACTTCTACTGTGTTGATCTTATTACAAACACTTTGGCAAAATCATTTTTTCCTTGCATTATTCAGCCGAGTTACGGGGTCAAGTTGTTTTTGTAGTGCATGTGGTTGTGTGTGTCACTCTATTTATCCTCCCCCCTCCCTTGTGTGCTAGGCAGCTCTACTCACCGTTGTTGTTTTCTCTGGCGTGGGTGTTCGTGGTGGAGCAGAACGTAGAATATTATCAGAAAAACATGCAGTTCTGGTTCCATGGTGGCATGGTTCTTCCTTGTGTCTCCAATGGTGAGTCCTTTCACTTCTGGGCTCTGTTTTCACCAGGCTTTTGATGTCATTGGTACCACCCCGGAAAAGGTGGCAGTTTGCAGGGTCTTAATATTGTGGGCAGAACATTGACTTCCGCCTGGTGGTAGGTGGCTACCGCTACGGTGCCTGTTGGTTCCACCCTGGCGGTCAGTGTGGTACATTGGCTGTCTTTCGGAGATCTTTCCGCCATGGTCATAATTTGGCGGTAGTCACCGCCAGCCTATTGGTGGTATTACCGCCACTTTATCACTGACCGCCAGAGTCAGAATGAGGGCCTTAGTCCGGTTGCACTACACACTAGTGCTTGGTACAAAGTGGCATCAGACTTTGCTGGTCATTCTCACTTGCTATCTTCAGACAAGAGATTTTTGATAATATTAGTAAATTTTTTCTCAAAGTGGATCTACTATAAATTTGTTGACTCTCCAAAAACCAAAACTGATATTCAGTTTTTAAGAGAAAGTTTAAAGTGTGAGGGGCCCCTCAATGCATTTTAACAGGTAATGGATTACATTTTGTTTCCAAAGAAATTAGACATTTTTTGACAGGTTTTGACATACAACATTTGCAGGTTGCATTATATAGTCCCTCTTTGATTTCAAACTACCATATCTTCAGGTTTAGATGTGGCACAATTTTTAGAAGACAAGGTATGGGTGCACTTAGCAACACCTCAATGCACCACAGGAGATGCTCTGTTCGCGCTTTTATGGGGCAGAGATGCTATATCCAATTTGGTGCCAAGATGGTTCCAGTTCATTGAGGAAAAATGTGAGAAAGAAACAGGAAATTCAAAAAAAAGAAATTTGATGAAAGGAAGAATTGTGTAAATAAGGTAGTTTATTGAGGGTGGATGGGTTTTGATTAAGAGACCTTTTAGAACTTTGAAAGGGGAGTCAAAGTTTTCTGAACCAGTTAAAGTTCTTAAAGTAAAAATGCATCTATTTGTTGTGTGGTAAAAGATGGAACAAAAACAGTTTGCTGTCTATTACTGATTCTCAAGTAGAGGTTTGATTTCGTACTTGAATTAATCAGGGAAGATCAGACTCTATTTTAATGAATGATGTTCAGAAACATGTTTGTAAAGATACACCAAGAAATATTCTAATTTATTCCACACTAGTTACCAGTACTCAGGCAACAAACAATGACTCAAAATGACAATACACAAAGTGAACAAAAAGAGTCTGAGACAGCAAATGTCTTCACTATGACACGTTGCTGCAGACCTGTCAAATACCAATTAAGTTACATGATCATGAGTTGACATAATTTCATGTTAGGTTGTAAAGAAAGGGAGGTGATATAGTATTTACTTGTCAGACACTTTTATTCCATCAAATATGGGATTTGTTCTAAGTTTTCTTTTCCTCATATTATGATGTATAGAGGGATTCTATTACCTGATGGTTCTATGCTTCACTTTTGCATTGTTTGAGATGATGGAGGGTTCTGGAATTCCATGGTAGCAGCAGTTGCCTGTAGTTGTGGAGCTTGCTGGTCTTCACCTGGGGTTTAGATCTGGTATATGGAATAAATCATCTTTAAACCTTTTTCTTCTCCGTGTCTTCACATGAACTTACCAGAAATGCTTTTCCCTTTACTACATTACCCTTAACAGTACAGGAACTAGAATCCAAAGGAGACTGGAAACTTGGTACAAGAAGCTCAAGACAAGGCAGAATTGTGGCTCATGAAGGAATACACTGAAAGCATTGCATATGCCTGTATCACAGAGTCATCAGAAAGTCTTGGAAAACTAGAATGCTTGAATCTCTGGGAAGAAACTTGCACAAGTCTAGAATGCTGGAAGGTGAGTGCAGGAACAATGCTTGGGCATGTTCACAACGGGTTCATGGACAAACACTGATGCAAGTCGAAGGGGGTATGTAGACAGGAAGCCAAAATTGCCCCAGAAGTGCACATGACACCCATGTGGAAACATGGATAATTACAATGAACCTAGGAGGAATTTGTGTGTTACCTAACAACAAAATGAGCTTAACAGGTAGCAGGTGTAAGCAATAATTGACAATATGGTCCTAGGTTGCTTGTGTTCTGGTTCAGGGAGGACCTCGCCTTGCAGTTAGGGTTAGACTGTTCCAATGAGGAACAGGGTCAACAATGGTTTGCATATGTCTGGGTCCAAAATGAGGTGGCATGGTGGGCAAAAAATGATGGCTCTGGATGCACCCCAAGTGATTGCAAGTGGCTGAGATTAATTCAGGCATTCCACCCATCACCTTGTTATTTTTGCTCTTGGTGCCCTAAGTGTGCCATGTTTGTCCATTTGTGGGTCCTGGGCTCACTGTGCCACTGGAATCAAGCTACACATGGTTCAAGAGCCCTAGCAAGGGCAAAACCTGTGCTAGGTTGCATGTGTTCTGGTGCAGGGAGGACCTGGCCCCACAGTTTGGACTGGACTGGTCCCATGGGGAGCAGGGTCAAGACTGATTAGCATCTGGCTAGGTACAAACTCAGGTGGCATGATGGGCAAAAAATTATCAATTGGGATGTGACCCAGGTGATTGCCATTGACTGAGATTAATTCAAGCATTCTATCCATCACCTTGTTGTTTTTGCTAGTGTATCCAACCAGCGCTTCAAAATGGTCAGCATCAAGTTGCGCTAAATTCCTTTTCTCCTGCAACCATTGACTATCTGAGGTGCTTTTCTGCTTTTTGAGGCTATTTCAACTTAAATCTTTAAACATTCATATTTCCAGTTTTCCCCATTGAATTTTTGTCATTTTGGTGTTATTTTGTTAACAAACTTGTAATCTGGGATTTACGTTATTTTGCATTTCAAGTTTGTTAACGTTTTAGTACTGCATACATTATTTACACATTGCCTCTAAATTAAGCCTGTCTGCTCTGTTCCATAATTACCAGAGTGTTAAACTCAGGTTTCTTTAGTGGTTCACACTGAAAATGATTGTGATTATTACTTGAGGTGGGGCCTTCACTTTCCTCATGGCTTGACAGGTATTTTGTTGAGCATTTGGAAGCTAGTACCTCTAGCTCTGGACAGATAGGCACTGGGTGTAGAAAGTCTTGAGAAAGGCACAATGTCAGATTAATTGAGTTCAAATGTGTGTGATCAGTTTTGGCAGTTGCAGTAATTCAGATATTTAATCAAAATGTGTTGTTTTAACCACAGATGTGTGACCCTTGGCAGGGTTTAAAGTTATTCTATGCGTTTAACCTTGAAATAATTTGCCTAATGTTTTCTGTGGTATGCTGACACACAGAATATTCCATTCTCCAAACTGGTCCATATATTTCAATGCATTCAATACAGGCTGTTGAAAGCTTGTGCAAGGCACCTCTTTCATTTATTGCCATAAAGCTCATTTAAGCATACCGCGCTACCCCTTGGAATTTTTTGCCATATGCACGGTATGATGTGCAATGCATTCTTTTAGAACTACATGTTAACTTTGTGATGTAATAAAGAAGCTATCATTTTACAGCCAAAAACATTGATACACATGGCATGGTATGCTCATTACCTGATAGTAACACAGTCCTTGGAAACCTCACAATGTAAAATGTACACTAAAGAATAAAGTGAATGCTAACAATTTGAACAAGCTCTAAATAAAGCGCTATGAAGCCTTTGGGCTCCTTTTAGAGTAGATATTTAGCAAAATAAAATTCAGCTAACATAGGAAACTGAAAGATTCTTAAAAAGTGGCTCTGGCATATTATGTTAATCCAAATAGCACTTATGGCAGCCTAAACACCACAAATTTTCAAAACACTCTATTATTACCCAATTACTTCAACTGCAGAATTTCCAATAGATATAGCAGTTGGAGAGAACACTCCTGTGGTATCCTAGCGATGTGTAGCGTGTTTTAGGTTCGGGGTGGAATGATGCAGTGGAACGCTGGGAGGAGAGAAAGGAGAACAATGGTTGAGTAGGGAAAAGGAAGTTGTTGGATGGCATAGGGCTGTATCTTTATCTTGATCTCATACAATAAAACCCCCTATCATCGCTACTCCTACTCATGTGATTTCAAGTCCTACTTGCACTGCTATAAACAATTCCGCTTCTACATTGGCGACGAGGGACGTGCAGGCGGCAGATACGTAGACGAGCGGAGACAAGCTGAGCCCTAACAACACAACAAGCCATCACTTTATCTTTTAAATTACCTTTGTGCCAATGAGCACACTTCAAGAGATGATTTCTCCCTGCGCCCGCATAACGACTCGAGCACCCGAGGCTCGACCTTGGGTGCGCGAGGACAAGCCCTGACGCACGCACGCTCGGTCTCCGTGGCAACGGTAACCAACGAAGTGTATATGACGCATTTTGACTGAATGCGTCCTCCGCGCTTGGTCTCCTTGGCAACAAAGGCACAACAGGACGAGTATATCAAGTCCTTTAGCATGTCAGTGGCAACAATAACCAACAACACGTATACCAGGATTTGTAGCTCGTGTGCCTCCTTTTCGTTTACTGACTCGTGTGGCTTTATCTTGGTATATGTGGTGTGCAGATCAGACACCTTCAACTCAGGCAAAACATTTACAAAGCGCACCTTGGTCATTACCATGTACTTCATATGTCTTGTGATGACACAAATATCTTACTAATTACAGTGCGTGCATCCACCCTCAGGATCAAGTTTTATTTGCATATAACCCATTTCTGTCAGCATGCAAAACGTACCGGCTGCCCCGTTCTTTTTGTCATTTCCTGGTGATCCGCCCATTCCATGGCAAAAGTGGAAAAAAAGTTTTTAACAATTATGCTAGGGTGTGTGGGACTTCACTCAGCGCAAAAAGGAAAACATCTTTCTTGATGCACTGCTTGGGCACCGAGGGCCAAGAAGCCTTTGAGAATTTGCCAGATTTATCAGATGGAGACTCTAAGGGTCTCAATGAATTTGAGATATGTGTAAAGAAACTTGATTTACCTTACCCAAAATGAGTACAGTTCTCGAACGGTATCACTTTGGGAAGAGGATGCAACTTCAAGGTGAGACAACGGAACAATATATAACAGAGCTCCGGGGACTTGCGTCTACTTGTGTGTTTGGAAACTCCTATGAGGAACGTTTAAGGGACCAATTCATGTTAGGCTGTGCTCTAGAGGTGGCAAAGGAGAGCATGTTGCAAAAAGACAGTCCTTCCCTGGAAGAAGTTTTAGTCATAGCCAAAACCTGCGAACACTCCAGGAAATGTGTTGAAGTACTTCGTAAAGGCCCTGTTATAGCTGACACAGCAAAGGAAGAAGGCGCTACTGTAAAAACAGCGCAGAGCAGCTATATGTTCCACAATTACAATAGATCTAGTAGTGTGAAGTTAAAGAAAGCATTTACTGGGAAATGTTTTAGGTGTAGGGGTGTTGGCCACATGGCCAATAACAAAGAATGTCCTGCTTGGAGGATGGTCTGTAAACTTTGTGGTAAGACTGGTCATCTCGCACAGTGTTGCAGGGCAAAGAATAATACAAAAAAAAAAAGAGAAGTATAGTGTGATTGTGACACAAGCAACGCACAGGCAGTGAATGTGGTACAGATTTTGCAAATAAAAGTTGGATCTTCTGATGGTCCTGTAGAGTCAATCTTAGTCTATGGTAAGTCAGTCAAAATTCTCTTTGATTCTGGGGCAAAGATCACATTAGTTCCGAAAACGTTCTATGACCAGCATCTAAAAGGGACAGTTGACTTATTCAAACCAGATCTGAGTCCTAAAAGTTATGGAGGTGAGCCAATCAAGTTGCTGGGTTACTTTTGGGGGAGTATAGAATTTAAGGGGCGCCTAATACCAGCAAAAGTGTATGTCTTGGTGAAGGGGGACTCCTTAATCAGTTGGTTTCATCAACGCGATCTGCAAATTTTATTAGATCCAAATGAAGATCCACCTATCAGACTTAAAGACACTCCTGTGGTTCAAGCTGTCTCAGGGGATGTGTGCGTGTGGGTGAAAGAGTTTCCGGATGTGTCCAGCAGGAATTTAGGCTGTCTTAAGAACTATGTACATCAGATTAGACTCAAACCTGGATTGCTGCCCAAAGCAGCGAAGGTGAGGAATGTCCCGTTGTTGATTAGGGTCAAAATGAAGACTGAAATTGATAAACTCGTTATGAATGGGATTATTCAAGAAGTCAAAGATTCAAAATGGGTGGCACCGGTAGTTATGGCAAGGAAGGCCAACGGGGATGCCAGGCTTTGTGTTGATCTCAGAGAATTAAACAAGTCAGTCATAATGGATCACTATCCTCTTCCAAACATTACAGATTTGTTATGCTCTCTTGGTGGAGCAAAGCACTTCTCAACTCTTGATTTGTCTTCCGCCTACCACCAGATAAACTTACACAGTTCTTCCCAAGAACTAACCACCTTTATAACGCCTTTTGGCACGTTTAAGTTTCTTAGGATGCTGTTTGGCTTAATTTCAGTGGTGTCGGTATTTCAGAGGGCCATGGAGAAAATATTTAAAAGCATGGAAGGAGTGAAGGTGTACCAGGACGATCTTTTGATCACAGGGGCCAGCTTGGAAGAACACAACAAGAGGTTAAGGGTGGTTTTGGAGAAATTGCGAATCAATGGCCTAACACTGAAAGCTGAGAAGTGTAGGATTAACATTCCCAACATTGAGTATTTGGGTCATGAAATTTCAGCAAAAGGGATTCGTCCCAAGGTGAGCCTAGTTGATACAATCAAAAATCTACTCAGTCCACAAAACAAAGAAGAACTAGTAAAGTTTCTTGGGATGGCGGAATTTTACAATGAATTTGTTCCACGGTTTACAGAAAGAACATTTTGCATGAGACTGTTATTAAAGAAAGGGTCAGAGTTTAGGTGGGATCAAGAATGTGAAAGGGAGTATCAGGACATTAAAGATAGTCTGGATAAGGCAGCTGATTTAGGTAGTTTTGATGCACGTGATGAAATTATCTTGATGACTGATGCTAGTTCCAAAGGACTTGGGGCGGACTTGTTACAAAAAAAACAAAGGCAAATCAGAACAATACTCTTTGCATCAAGATGTTTGAAGGGGGCAGAATTGAACTATTCGGTAGTGGAGAAGGAGGCCCTAGGAGTATTTTGGGCCGTGAGAAAACTAAGGAAGTTTTTGTGGGGACACAAATTTCAGATAATAACAGACCATAAGCATCTCATAGAAGTGTTTGCAAAAAAGAAGATTGATAGGGTCTTACATAGAATCAGGAAGTGGGTAGTAGCCTAGCAAGAATTTGTGTACATAATCTTCTACATGCCTGGGGCATGGAATGTTCAGGCTGATTGCCTTTCAAGACTATGGCCCTCATTACAGCCCTGGCGGTAAATCCCGCTTACCGCCGTGCAGAAGACCGCCAACATTCCGCTGCAGCTGCAGAATTCCACTACAGCTATTATGACCCATGCCCCGGAATCCGCCACAATACAGACACCCACACAAGTCTGCCACACCAAAGGTCAGTGATAAACTGGCGATAACAAAACCAACACCGTCACGCCAACAAGAATACGCCCACACTATCACGACCCACGAATCAACGCGGCGGTACTGATTCAGAGAATGCGGGAGATTGAAATCAAGGAACAAGCACTTGCCTGGCTTACTTCCTTCTTATAAGATAGATCCTTTCAGGTCCTAGACCGTTCGTTCCTATCATACAAACTACAATGTAGGTGCGGTGTACCTCAGGGCTCGGCCCTTAGTCCGACACTGTTTAACATTTATATGGCTCCCCTGGCCTCCTTGGTGGAATCATTTGGGTTATCATTGGTGTCTTATGCTGATGACACCCAACTGGTGGTCTCCTTTTCTGCCAATGAGACTTCAGAAGGAGCCGCTCTTCACACATGCATGCAAGCGGTCTCAAGCTGGATGACTCAGAGTAAATTACAACCAAATGAGGAGAAAAGGGAAGTGATGATATTGGGTCCAGAACCAAGGCCTGGAATCCTTCGCACTTGTCCTTTGGCACTTAGTGAGTTCCTGCTTCCCAAAAAGCAAGTTAAGAGCTTGGGAATCAGTCTGGATCCCCTTTTGACATTAGAGCTGTATGCTAGGAATATATCTAAAACTTGCTTCGCCTTACTGAGACATCTCAGGAAAGTCTTTGTCATCCTTCTGGCATTGGCTAGAAGACTTATTGTACAGGCCATCATTTTTTCAAGGCTAGACTATGGGAATGGTCTCTTCCTAGGTTCCCCAGTCTATGTGAAAAAGAAACTACAAAGAGTTCAAAATGCCACAGCTCGTTTACTACTGAAAATCCAGAGAAGATTATCTGTGCAAGGTGGACTAGTGTCCTTGCACTGGTTGCTGGTTGAGCAACGGATCAAATTTAAGGCCCTATGTCACATCCACAGGTCCTTGCATGACAGAGGACCTCTGCTCCTTAAGAACTTGGCTACTTTCTATAAGCTGAACAGAGATTTGAGATCTGCTACAATTGCTTTAGCAACCGTACCGAAAATACACAAAGTTAGATGGGGTGGGTCCTCTCTGAAATTTTTAGGAGCCAAACTGTGGAACTCGCTGCCCCTTAAACTTCGGTTGATGGATCAAGAACTGGAGTTTAGAAAGGCTTTGAAATCATGGTTATTTTAGGTCTGCTTTTATTTTGTCTTCTTCATCCTTTCTGTGGTTAGGGTCCATTAGCGCTGGGAAACCTGAGGGTATCCATGCGCTCTATAAACTGTGTAACATAACATAACCCCAGGTTCTCTGAGGAGGAGCTCAGGGTCATGGTGGAGGAAATCGTCCGGGTAGAGCCACAGCTATTCGGATCACAGGTGCAGCAGACATCCATTGCTAGGAGGATGGAGCTATGGCGGAGAATTGTCGACAGGGTCAACGCAGTGGGACAGCATCCAAGAACACAGGATGACATCAGAAAGAGGTGGAACAACCTACGGGGGAAGGTGCGTTCCGTGGTCCCCAGACATCAGATTGCTGTACAGAGGACTGACGGTGGACCCCCACCTGCTCCCCCACAACTAACAACATGGGAGGAGCAAGTCTTGGCAATACTATATCCTGAGGGCCTCGCAGGAGTAGCAGGAGGACTGGACTCTGGTAAGGCAAATCTTTACTACGATATTCCCCACCCCACCTGCATGCCATCACATACTCCCACCCTTACCCTCACACCCATAAACCCAACAACCCAAGATACCCCACCAACACAACCCACACATCCCAAAACCAAGCCCTGCATGTAACACCAATGCATGGACACCCATCACCCAAGAATGTCCACTACAGAGACTCACTCAGGCCCCAAAATCAAGCACTGGAGTAGAGAGTCAACCACCCATTGCACAAGATGGCACACACAGATACAATAAATATGCATTTACACCCCAACAGGACCCCTGCCCAACGTCACCGGACAAGAGGCGCCAGACATATCCAGTCCCCCCACAGAAGAGGCCCACAGTGATGACAGCAGCTCTGCACATTTGGATCAAGATGACCAGCCCGGCCCATCAGGGACCTCGGGACAGTCAGTTCCCCTGACACTGTCACAG
Source organism: Pleurodeles waltl (assembly GCF_031143425.1). Classification (NCBI taxonomy): domain Eukaryota; kingdom Metazoa; phylum Chordata; class Amphibia; order Caudata; family Salamandridae; genus Pleurodeles; species Pleurodeles waltl. Next base: position 828,757,180 of record NC_090439.1, read on the forward strand.
GCCACCACAGAGCCTCCCCCCTCAAGAAACACCAGCACAGCACCCACCAAGCTGGCCCATCCCTCTGTCCCTAGGACACATCAATCAGCAGTGTGTCCACCAATTTCAGGGAAACCAGGCAAACCCACCAACCCAAGAAAATCAGGGACCTGGGGGCAGTGACAGTGGGCACACGGTTCAGGGGACAGAGGCACAGGATAACAGGAAAACTGGGAGGACTGCTGTGCGATAGGGAGAGGACAGGCCCAGGGAACCCACTCTCCACAAGGCACTCTCCAACATCATGGAAGCTTACCATCATTCCCAGGAGACAATGGCAATGGTACTGACCAAGTTTCAGGATACCCAGCGGCTGCAGGAGGAACACTACCTTGGGATCAGGGAGGACTTGAAGTCCATTAACACCACCCTGGTTGCCATTGCAGGGGTGCTGGCAGACCTTGTCAACACCAGGAGGGACACAGTGGTACAACAAGGGGCCCTTGACACTAGCCTGGATGATGAACAGCCCTCCACCTCTGCCGGCGCTAGTGGACAGGAGGCACCGCCATAGGAACAACAGGACACCAGCACCCTACCCCCTGCAGATGGAGAACCACCTCGCAAACGGTCCCTGAGATCCAGGAACAAGACAGAGAACATTGCCAAGACCCCCTCCAGGAAATGAGACCCCCCTGAATGTCACCCTTCTGTCCCACTATGTCACCATGTCCATCTTTAAACTGCCATTGCTCCACTTCCTGTGCCCCTTTGGACAATGAACCTGTGAAATAAATAGACTGGACTCTGCCATGGACATTCTTCCACCATCACCCCAGCCCATTTTACAACCCCCTCCACTTATTAGCACAGGAATAAACACACTTCAATCACAAAACAATCTGGAGTCAGTCTGTGCTTTCACAAATGTGTAATTGCAATAACTGGAATATAGCAATGTCAGTTTACTTGTTCACATACCAATGTAAAACAGCTTTAGGCCAGCAGTAAACATAGCAGAGGGCACAAAGTGGGACCCAGATCTGTGAAATGAAAAGTAAAAGTGACAAGTCAGGGTCCATACACTAAATGAAAATGTAGGAAGCAGTGGCATCTTCTCACCTGTGTCTCACTGGAAGTATTGCATGATAATGTTGTTGCGGTTGTCGATATCCTCTTCTTCTGCCTCCTCTTCTTCACTGTCCACAGGCTCCACAGCTGCCACAATACCACCAGCTGGCCCATCCTCCTGCAGAAAAGGCACCTGGTGTCGCAAAGCCAGGTTGTGCAGCATACAGCAGGCCACGATTATCTGGCACACCTTCTTCGGTGAGTAGTATAGGGAGCCACCTGTCAGATGGAGGCACCGGAACCTGGTCTTCAGGAGGCCGAAGGTGCGTTTGATCACCCTCCTAGTTCGCCCATGTGCCTCATTATAGCGTTCTTCTGCCCTTGTCCTGGGATTTCTCACTGGGGTCAGTAGCCATGACAGGTTGGGGTAACCAGAGTCACCTGCAAATGTCGAGGGACAACTGTTAGACACACAGTAACCCTTAGGGGCAGCCCCATACCCAGACAGCAAATGAACAGTCTGGGGACTTTAGGCTCACCTAGTAGCCACACACGGTGCCTCTGGAGTTGCCCCATCACATAAGGGATGCTGCTATTCCTCAAAATGTAAGCGTCATGGACTGAGCCAGGATACTTGGCATTGACATGGGAGATGTACTGGTCTGTCAAAAACACCATCTGCACATTCCTAGAATGGTAGCTCTTCCGGTTTCTGTACACCTGTTTATTCCTTCGGGGGAGACAAATGCCACATGTGTACCATCAATGGCACCAATGTTGTTGGGGATATGTCCCAGGGCATAAATGTCACCTTTCACTGTGGGCAAATCCTCCACCTGAGGGAACACGATGTAGCTGTGCAGGTGTTTCAGCAGGGCAGACAACACTCTGGACAACACGTTAGAGAACATTGGCTGTGACATCCCTGATGCCATGGCCACTGTTGTTTGAAAAGAGCCAATAGCCAGGAAATGGAGTACAGACAGGACCTGCACTAGAGTGGGGATTCCTGTGGGTTGCGGATAGCTGACATCAGGTCCAGCTCCAACTGGGCACACAGTTCCTGGATTGTTGCACCGTCAAGTCTGTATGTGACTAGGATGTGTCTCTCTTCCATTGTCAACAGATCCACCAGGGGTCTGTACACCGGAGGATGCCGCCATCTCATCACCTGCCCCAGCAGACGTGCCCTATGGGGGAGAACAGCGAGCAGAGAGTCATCCAACACTGAGGTATCACAATCTATTATTTGCAGAAACGTTATTAATCCGCAATGTGCCGATATCTGTCTATATTCCCGGCCTAGATAGGTGTGACGTAGTTAACATCCATCCCATGTGGCCTCCTGAAATGGCGGCTGCCTGACCTGTCAGGTGGGGCAAGGGGATATGAGGTAACTGCGCTGGCGTTCTACACCGTCGCAGTGGGCGGTCGAAGACCCCGACGCAATTCTGCATTGGTTAACATTGGGCCCTATGGGTCCCAGGAGCCAATGACGATGTACGCCGACGGTGACGGTACGCCCCGCCGCTGACGTGACAGCCATTTTCTGTCTGTTCACTCACTTGATACCTGACCTTCAACAGGAGAGGACCTACACTGCAAGTGCTGCTGTGACCTGTGTCTAGAAGCGACAATGGCTCATGTGTCTGGGGAAAGGGCCCCTGCCTTCACTTCAGAGGAGTTGGAGGAACTAGTGGATGGGGTCCTCCCCCAGTACACGCAAATGTACAGTCCTCCAGACAAACAAGTGAGTACACTGTGAGCATGCTGCATGGGCAATGCCTGTTTGGAGTGGTGTGGATGGAAGATACATGGGGGGGCTGAGGCCTGCATGTGCGGATGGGGAGTGTATGTGCGTCAGGGCAAGGGTGGGAACTGGGGGGCAATGAGTATGGCGGTCTGGACGGGTAAGTCATTTCCTTTCCCCCTGTACCATTCCTCCAAGTCAGCGCCCACCAGAAGAAGGGTATTTGGTGTGCCATCGGCAAGGTCGTTCGGACCCTGGGGGTCTACCACAGACAGAGCACCCACTGCTGAAAAGATGGGAGGACCTGTGCCGCTGGAGCAAGAAGAGGGGGAGGGGTGCCCGTCGCACCATGACCCCCCTGATGTTCCAGATCCTGACAGTGGCGTATCCGGAGTTGGATGGGCGCTTGAGGGCATCACAGCAGCCACAAGGGGGTGAGTACAGTCTCATTCAGCTGCATTACGAGGTGTCTGGGTGGGGGAGGTGGGCAGTGGATTCCCCTAGGCCAGGGCGAATTTGGTAGGCAAGGTCCCTTGTGAGGCAGGCCATGTGGCACATGAAACCCACAAGTGGTAATAGCCATCAACACCTAGTCAGGCCCCTGTGACTTCCAGGTGTGCAGCAATTAGTCTTAGGCCTCGTACCCCATGGTCAGCTGAAATTTCTAGGAACTGTCAGTGCATGGCGTAGTGCAGAGGGCTGCTCCCTGTGTGTTGTGTCCGCCAATGGTAGTGGTATTGCATGCACTGAACATGTCTTTCTTCTGTCTTCCCCCCCTTTTTGTGGTCTCCTTGTTCTTGTGTGCAATAGCATCATCAAGCGGAGGAGCACTGACACCAGAGCAGGAGGGAGCTGCAACCCACTTGGCCCTGGAGGGCGAAACAACGGAGTCTGAAGCTATCAGTGGGACGGAGGGTGAGGGGAGCTCCACGGCGGGTGACAGGAGCAGACAGCAGTGACAGAGACTCCTCCTCTGATGGGAGCTCCCTTGCGGTGGTGGGCACCTCTGTGTACAGCTGCCACACCCCCACCAGCACTGCCCTCCCAGCAGCCCCTCAGCGTGTGTCTCGTGCCCGCTCACCCAGGAGGGTGGGCATCTCCTTCGCCCCAGGCACCTCAGCCCCTGCCCCAGTCAGCCCTGCTGCCCTCAGTGAGGAGGCTATTGACCTCCTGAGATCCCTCACTGTTGGGCAATCTACCATTGTGCATGCCATCCAGGGTGTTGAGAGGCATTTGCAACAAAAAAATGCATACCTGGAGGGCATATTCATATTGGGCAGGCACCCCAACAGAGAGCATTTCAGGCTCTGGCCTCAGCACTGATGGCAGCCATTGTCCCTGTGTCCAGCCTCCCCTATCCAACTTCCTCCACCCAGACCCAATCCCTTGTACCTCAGCCTATCCCAAGCACACCATCAGACCAGTATGCACACTCATCAACACACAAGAGTGGTTCAGGCAAACATAAGCACCACACATCCCACAGGCACTCACACAAGCACCATCCCCATGCAGACACAGCAACATCCACTGCCTCCACTGTATCCCCTTCCTCCACGTCCTCCTCCTCCATCCCTGTCTCGTCTCCACTTACACCTGCATGCAGTACATCCTCAGCCACTGCCTCTATCACCAGCAGGCCCATCATCATACACTGCTCACATGCACTCACCACCCCCACTACCATTCACACATCCCCAGTGTCCTCTCCAAGTGTGTCAGAGAGCCCTCCTCCCAAAGTACACAAATGCAGGCACACACCCACCCAACAGCCATCCACCTCACAACAGCCTCCGGCCCATGCACCTTCACCCAAATTCAGCAGACGTACATCTCCTACAACCACTACCTCTATCTCCGCTCCCAAACCCCCTCCATCTTCCCATCCCAGTGTGTCAAAAAATCTTTTCCTGGCAAACCTGGATCTCTTCCCTTCACCTCCCCCCGTCCTTCCCCTAGGGCCAGGCTTTCCAGGTCCCAGCCTAGCATCTCAGCCACCAAATCCTCAGGCACTATGGTGCCAGCAACTGTGGGGTCATCGAGTGCGCCACCCATCAGGGCTGCCAGTGTGCCACATAGTGAGGGCAAGGACATCCCGCCACCTGCCAAGGTGAAAAAGGTGCCCACATCCCAGAGGGAGAAGCCAAAAGTACCAGCCATCAAGCGCTCAGCAAAAAACAAAGGGGATAGTGGCAAGACAACTGCGGCACCATCAAAGCTGGGGAAGGGCCAAAAGATGAAGAGCAGGTCAGGAGAGGGCATGGTGGCACCTACTGAGGGACCAGTGTCACACTTTCTGTCCACGACCACGCCAACCTGTACGGCGGCGAACACCACTAGCTGCCCCACCACCACAACCACCACCTGCACCGCCACATTCACCGCCACCTGCACCGCCCCAGGCACGACAAAAGCCTCAACGACAGTCCCCAGCCTCTTCCTCAGTGGCCAGCCATCCGAGGCTGCAGGAGACGTCCCGCTGTGTCCCTCAGCAGGTGCTGAGCCATGCACCGCCGCCAGCACCGCCGCAACAGACACCACCAAAAGCACCACCACCTGTACCGCCCCCGGCACATCTACAGCCTCAGTGACAGTCCCCAGCCTCTTCCCCAGTGGGCAGCCATCCGAAGCTGCAGGAGAAGTCCTGCTGTGTCCCTTAGCAGGTGCTGAGCCATGCACTGCCGCCAGCACCGCCACAACAGACACCGCCGCAAGCACCGCCACCGGCACGCAGCGTCCTCAGACACAGGCACCACCGCTGACATGGCTACCATCCCCAGTGGTCAGTCGTCTGAGGCTGGAGGAGAGTTCCTGGACCCTGGGCAGTTTCCATGAGGCATTTCTTCCATCACTGTTTGCACCTGCAGGTGGAAGGCACAGCTGCAGCATTGTGGGGTATGTCGCTGCCTCCAAGGCGTATCATGCTACCTGAACCTCGCAAATCTCGTGGCATGCACACCAAAGTGAGGGAATTGTAACGGCCACACTGCACGTGGCGCACTCTGGGCACCAAGTCCCCTCCAGAACCAGTGGAGAAAGGCATCCACTACCTCAGTCCTTGGCAGGATGAAGCACTCTGGGCACCAAGCCCCCTCCAGAACCAGTGGAGTACCACATCCACTACCTCAGTCCTTGGCAGGATGAAGCACTCTGGGCACCAAGCCCCCTCCAGAACCAGTGGAGTATCACATCCACTACCTCAGTCCTTGGCAGGCAGAAGCACTCTGGCCACAAAGCCCCCTCCAGAACTAGTGGAGACTGTTATCCACTTGAGAGACTGTGGCTTTGCACTCCCCAGGATAAAGCAGTGGGCAAACCACCCACTGGAGAGACTTAAGAGACTGTGGCTTTGCACTCCCCAGGATAAAGCAGTGGGCAAACCACCCACTGGAGATACTTGAGAGACTGTGGCTTTGTACTCCCCAGGATACATCAATGGGCATGGAGCCCCCTCATGTAGCAGTGGCGTTGTGCGTTCATCAGGCTGAGGTGCCCCCCACCACCTCTCCCCCTGAGGTACCTGTTTATTTTCTATCTGATGACCCAGCAGTGTTCTCTCCGTTTCGAGTCAGGTATCATGTGTGGGCCTCGCCCATGCATTTTGGGCCCAGTGGTCCACAGACAATGATTAGTACACTATCCGGACTTGTGTAGTTGGTGTACATATTTGTATATACTGAATTTTGACTTTTGACTAATGGATTTTTCTTGATTACAATGGTTACAATCATTTCCTATTGTCCTTGCGTTCTTCCAGGGGGTGTATATTTAATGTTGCTGTATGTATTTGTGTGTATGTTGTTGTGTGTGAGGGTGAGGGTGGGGGTGTTGCGTGTTGCGTGTGTGTCACTCTCTTTCTTCCCCCGTCCCCTGTGTTGTAGGTGCAGTACTCACCGTGGTTACTGCCGCCGCCGTTCGTACTCCTGGTAGAAGAAGAGGTAAATCAACATGGGCAGTACTTGTAGTTCGGGCTCCATGGCATCCTGGTTCCTTGTTGGGTGTCGAGAGGTGAGTGTTTTTCCTTCTGTGTACTGTTTCTGCCGTGCTTTTGGTGTTGTTGGTTCTGCCCCGGAAAAGGTGGCGGATAGGCCTCTTGTAATACAGCGGGCGGTACTTTGTCTCCCGCCTGTCTGTTGTCAGTGTCCGCCGTGCTGTTTGTTTCTACAAAGAGACAATTGAAGGAGGTTGTTTTGCAGATATTGTCTCTGATGAAGAAATAAAAGTTGACGTGGTTACTGAAGGAATGATACTAGAGTCAGTGTGGATGAAAGAGTTGGCAAAGGACGTCATTTTGCAAGAAATACTACGCAAAGTCATGAATGGTTGGGGTGTGAGGCAGGAACTAAATCAGAATCTCTTGGCTTATTGGCAAGTCAGGAATGAATTGTCAGTGATGGATGGAGTGTTGATGAGGGGCAGCAAACTAGTACCACCTAGTAGCTTGAGAAAAAAACCTGTTGATCAAGCCCACACAAGTCATTTGGGCATCTCTAAGATGAAGGAAAGGTTAAGAAATGCCTACTGGTGGCCTGCCATAGTTATGATGGTGGAGAGGGAGGTGAGGAATTGCAAGGTATGCGCGCGTTCTGATAAAGTGTTGAAACATAGGACACAACCCATGGTCACAAGAGAGGAAGCTTCTGGGCCCTGGGTTGACCTAGCTTTGGACATTTTCGGGCCCAGTTAGGATAAAGGGCCTGATTCTGACCCTGGCGGCCGGTGACCGCCAGGGTCACCGGCCACGGGAGCACCGCCGACAGACCGGCGGTGCTCCGAAGGGCATTCTGACCGTGGCGGTTCAGCCGCGGTCAGAAAGGGTAAACCGGCGGTCACCCGCCGGTTTACCGCTGCCCTTCTGAATCCTCCATGGCGGCGGAGCGCGCTCCGCCGCCATGGGGATTCAGACACCCCCTACCGCCATCCTGTTCATGGCGGGAAACCCGCCATGAACAGGATGGCGGTAGGGGGTGCCGCGGGGCCCCTGGGGGCCCCTGCAGTGCCCATGCCAATGGCATGGGCACTGCAGGGGCCCCCGTAAGAGGGCCCCACAAAGTATTTCAGTGTCTGCTATGCAGACACTGAAATACGCGACGGGTGCCACTGCCACTGCACCCGTCGCACCTTCCCACTACGCCGGCTCAATTCTGAGCCGGCGTCCTCGTGGGAAGGTTGATTTGCCCTGGGCTGGTGGGCGGCCTTTTGGCGGCCGCCCGCCAGCCCAGGGCAAATCTCAGAATCACCGCAGCGGTCTTTCGACCGCGGTGCGGTGTTCTGACGGGGTTACTTTGGCGGACGGCCTCCGCCGCCCACCAAAGTAAGAATGACCCCCAAAGTCTGCTGACCGATATGTCCTCGTCTGCATTGATATGTACTCGCGATGGCCTAAGATCAAGTTCGTGAGTTCGGTTGAATCGAGAGACATAATCAACTTTCTTGATGAGTTGTTTGAAAGAGAGGATTTTCCCTCTTCGTTGCTGACCGACAATGGGGTGCAGTTTGTCTCTGAATCAACAGAGTCTTTCTTGAAGGAAAGGAATATTATGCATAGAAGAACAGCTCTGTATCACCCAGAATCTAATGGGGTTGTCGAACGCTTCACAAAGGTACTAAAAGAGTGTATGCAGTTAGCACACGTTAGTGGCGCAGAGTGGGAAAGTGAGGTGAGGAAGAAAGTCCGTGAATATCGAATAACACTGCATACCACCACCAGGGTGACGCATTTTCAACTGTTCAAGGGTAGGGTACCATGTAGTAAGATTGAGCCCAGATGGGTAATAGAGAAAAGAAAAGGGGTTAATGACCAAGTCGACAACATTGATGGTTGGAGGGAGAGAGAAAGGGAAGTGAAAGATAAAAGAAAGTTGAGATATGACATACGGAAGGCCTTGAAAGAAACTGTATTGCGTGAAGGGGATTATGTTAAAATAAGGTGTCCAAGAAAGGAGGGAAAACCGTCTAAGTTCAGGGGTCGTTTTGAGGTCATAAAACTGTTTAAGAATGCTGTGAAGATGAGTGACCACAGAATATGCAATCTGAATAGGGTGGCCAAGTGTTTGGGTCCAATGTAGTTGCTCTAGACTCTCAAGACACCCCTCCTAATGTTGATGCTCAAGACACTCAAGTTATTCCATTTGTTCCCAAATTGCAAAATTTAGTAAGTACTCGGCCACAAAAGAAATGTGACAAGGCCTTTGCGGTTCAAGGACTATGTAAAGTAATAGTTAGGTATGTTATGTCTTAGTTTGTAAATTGATATGGGGAGGTGGTGTGGTATACTAGTGATGTGTAGAGTTTTCTAGGTTCTGGGTGGAATGATGCGGGTGGAACGCTGGGGAGGAGAGAAAGGAGAACGACGGTTGAGGAGGGAAAGGAAAGTTGCTGGATGGCGTAGGGCTATATCTTTATCTTGATCTCCTACTATAAAACCCGCTATCATCGCTACGCCTACTCGTGTGATTTAAAGTCCTACTTGCGCTGCTCTACCAATGCCGCTTTTACACTTCCTCATGGACAAAATATACATTTTAGCAGAGTAAAACCGAATAAATGTAAACACACTAATAAATGAGCAGTAGAGAGATGGGCAGAACATCGAAAACTGTATCCCCATCAAAATAAATTGTGTTTCCTATGACAATATGACATCACTACTTTACAGTAATAATTACGTATCTAAGTGACTCAGTGAAATCGGTTCAAGTGCAACATCATTAATACCTCAATAACAATACTATGCATCAATAAAAACTTCAAAGTTCACAAACAAAATTCACCAGACATTACACTTTTGCACATTTAAAAAAATGCTACTACAAAACCTATTATTTTTAAATAATCACTTAACCCCATTAATAACTTCAGTTATCGGCCATTAGTCTTTTGAAGACTTCACCTTTTTGGTTAATCAGACATTCTGCTCTACCTGCTTTAACTGTTGGAATACTCAATACCAGTTATGAGCTAGTTAAAAAACCATTGATCTTTTGCTTTTTCTCGAAGAATTATCTTCACTACTTCTATTTTTACTGTTTCTAATATATTTTCTAACTTTCCTTTCGATTAGCTTTAATAAGAAAACAAATGTTGTTGTTGCTGTTAACACAGCTTGTAAAACTCCACCACCAAAACTAATTAGCCACTCACCTTTCTTTTTCCAAACCCACTCACCTTTTTTACTCAAGACCCTATATCTTCCCTTAAAACTGTTCTTTTCTAATTATCTAATCTCATGAGTCAACTTAGTTATATTAGTAGTGTAGAAGTCAATTATTTCCACTGTAATCTAATATGTATGGATAGCCCTTCTTTGCCTTAATAATTTTACATACACCGCCCTAAAACAAGTATAGCTAAAACAAAACGTTTCTACATCAGCATTGCTCTAAGTGCAAATATCTCTACATTCACCAATTTAAAGGACTCTGTAGAATCTGCAACACATTTATCTACTACACTAGATACTTTCAATCTTCACATAATTGGAAGAATAATAGCCCCTAAAATATCTAGGACTACTTCGCCGACACTTGTTTTCCCTCTTGTCAAACAATGTTCCTCTTCTAATTCTGCTGTGTGATACATTCTAAGGAAAACTAAAGCTAGATAGCATGAACCCACCCAATGTTTTGCCAGATTGAAATAAACAGTCTTTTCACAATCATAATGTACACCTCTTATATTAGGTTCTTCTCCAATCAAAAGATATCCACTCAATCTTAGATGTAGTCCTGAAAGCCTAAGTCCTTCTTCCTTCCTAATTTAATCTAAAGCAATCTTTTCCTCTTCAAACGTCTTACCACCTTTATGCTATTTTCATCATATTCATTAATGAAATTACAGTCTTCACTGATTAACAAACATGTATAAAGTTTTTCATGTTAGTATTAGTTCTGGGTTGTTCAGTCTGTTCATATGCTTACCATACTCAATTTCCTCATCACTTTTACTAATGAAAACATTCTGCAAAGTCACATTATAATCAGTCAGATATGGTGAAAGAAACTCCTCAGAATTAAAGATAGCCACAAAGACACTACAAAACATTGATTAGAAAAGTTCTACTTCGTCATAGGCACCTTCACAGGCTGATGTAGGAAGGAAAATGTTTATCAAGCAACTAGTAACCTTCCTAATTTCAATATATTCTTTAATCATTTTTGAAGACACATTGGGCCTGATAACGACCTTGGCGGATGGGATACTTTGTCACAAATGTGACGGATATCCTGCCCGCCGTTTTACAAATTACATAGGATATAATAAAACTTGTACTACAGCAGGCAGGATATTCGTCGTGTTTGTAACGGAGTATCCCATCTGCCAAGGTCATAATCAGGCCCATTACCTCTAAGCCACTTTCTAAATGATTTTCATGTGAAGATACTATTTGCTTAGTTTCTTTATGATTAAACCTAATTACAGTTCCATTAGTTATTTCAATTGAAACATTTCCCACAAGGTACATAGGCATACCAACAGGCCGAATAATACTAAAAATATTAATATCAATAGAACCATCCCGGCAATTTTACAGCATCTGCTGTTTCTCTGATTTCATGTTAGGGAATAAAAGCAAAAATGTTGTAACAAACATTAATTTGTTTTTTCAGTCTATATTAAAAATTAGGAAACACTTCTCAGTTCTTTTAAAAAGAACAATTCAAAATCAGTTTCAACAACATTTATCAGACTATTTATGTTTTTCTCTCCAGTTATCTAGGTCTTTCAGCAAAATTCACATGTCTTAATATTGTGATTTACATCAAAATTCAATATTGCAATATCTCTTTATCCTCCTCAGCATGGTTCTTCTGTGTCAGTCTCTAGATCTGGTCTAGATCTGGTCCTTTTTTTAAAATATTATGGCACCCATTAATTTGGAAATAATCATCTTCGTTGTTATCTTCCTTTGACACTATAGCTGGGTACATAAACTCTGGTAAAGCATATTTCCAATTAGAAACTATTTTTCTACCTAGAATTTTGGCAGACGATGATCCACTCTCACCAGTTTCCCAGCTCAAATGCCTTCTTAGATCTTTTTCTGATTCTTAGTCTTGTTCTCTTACCTTCACAAGACCATGATTAAAACTTGAGCTTGGTCTTAAATCAGATTCTCATTTGTTAGCTTTTCTTAGAGAACATTTTCTACTATCAGAAGGGGTGCTTTTGACTTTGGTTTTAAATTGTAATTTGTCACTGCTTAGATGAGAGACTTCCTCTTCTTGCTTCTCATGCTTTGTGCTTTTGCATTGCAAAAGTCCTTTATTTTGACCACTTTGTAACTGGAAGAGTTTAAGCTCTTCATCTGAACTTTTGCTCACACAAAACTTTGTTTTTTTACTTTCTGCTTCATCTTTATGATTTTCTTTTTCATCTTCAACAGATACAGAAAAATCTTCACCCCCCACTGGATGCACCCTCCAAACATGAGTTTGACTGTGACCTTGTTCAGTAGCCTGTGCATTTGAATCATCTGTTCTTCCCTCATCCACTGCTTCAATTATTCTCACTCTCTTTGTATGAGCAGAGGCACTTCCGCATATTTGACTGCACTGCTAGTGGTCAGGATCACTTGAAAGGATTACTCCAATGCTCATTGAGGCAGAACCTACAATCGTGTTTGCGAATGAACACCCAGTCACCTGCAGTCAAACCATGGAAGGGTGAATCCTTGTAGTCTTTTGTGGCTGCATTCACCTGATAGGAGACAGATTTCACTATATCAGCCAGATTTTTGCAATAATCCAGTATGATGTCCTCAGTTACAGAAATTAATGCAGCTTAAGGTACATTTGCAACCCTCATTGCTCTACTTGTGATCACTTCCTGGGGTGATAGTCCTGTCTTTCTGTTTGTAGAACTTCTCATATTCATTAGTACAAAGGGAACTGCATCTGGCCACGTTGATACTCTTGAAACACAAAGTTTACCAAGTTAGACTTGAGAGTGCCATTAGTTTGCTCCAATATACCTGAGGAATGCGGTTGATATCTACAATGGAATCTTTGCTTGATTTTAAAAGCTGAACAGATTATACGTAACACTTCATTTCTGAAGTGTGTGCCACGGCGCGTCTCAGTAGAAGTTGGAACCTCTGTATTAAATTAGCACCTGTAAGGCTCTCTGCTCTCTTGGTGGGAAATGCTTCAACCCATTTTGAGAGGAGGCAAACTACATCAGGCCATTGCACTGTTGCATCTCAAAAAAGTATGCCTGTAATCTCGTAAATGGGCTTTCTGATTTGCCAATGTGAGTCCTGATAACAACAGTGATTATTTGAACAGCGAACTAGACAACAATTACATAAACCTTCAACAACATATGGAAAACATGGGTTTCCAGTTTTTTTTTAACAACCTAACCAAACTATTTCTTCCTGCATGAGGTTGCAATATGTAAATATTTACACATTGGTTGCAACATCATGACCATCAAAATACATTTTTGCTCTGCATTTACATGCAAATCTTGATAATTCCTTTTAAAGCCTAATTTTTCCTATTTCATTTCTGCATTTTCAGGAGCACCTTCCTGCAAATCTCTTAATTCATTCAGAGGAGTCTGCAACAAGTCCAAATAGAAACAATTTACATTGATTGAGTCTTGTACACCTGCACGATTTTCATTCCCATTTTCTTCAGTAACTGACTCTTCCTGCAAGGTTCCTTGTCATTTGGTATGAGGATGCAGTTCCTAATGTAACCAAATCTTTGCCAGCCTTTTGGGCCCGGCATTTTATCGCTGCCACTTCCTTTGCATTTAATAAATCTAATATGTATATGCTAATTTTTATTGGAATGCCACAGTTGCCAATATTCATGAACAACACCAAAACCATACTGGCCATCAATACAGATCATTGCATCCAAACTCTCTGACGAGTCGCAAGTTCTTGTTAAGGCAATCAATTCCGCTACTTGTGCTGATGTTTCATGTGGCAAGGAGGAAACATCTAATGTCTCTGTAATAGAGTACACTGTGCGAATTCTCCATATTGGCCTCTCAGACAAGAACCACCAACAATGTCAAATCTGACAATACTAATAGAAATTCTTTTTTCTTATGTCTGGTCTTTATTTTTAGCATAATTCGGCCACTTTAATGCAATCGTGCTCCAATTTATCATTCATTCCACTATCCTTGTATTTACATTTGTCAAAAATCGGAAGTAGTGTTGTTGGATTAAAAAATTGCATCTTCAAATAGAAACAATCTCTGTTCCAAAAATCATCTCTTCATACTGTGTTAACCTGCTATTTGTCAGGTGTTATGTTTTTCCTCTTGTTAAAAGAATTTCAACTGAATGTGAGATATAGACAATTAAAGTAGGGTGCATCATGGTTCCGTTCACTCTTTTAAATAGCTAGACAAACTGCTGCAACCAATTTTAGATATCCAGGAAGACTTAGAGCAACTGGATCCAACATTCGTGGAAAATACACTCCTGGGAGCATGAGTCCGCCATGTTTCTGTGTAAGAATTGAAAGTTCACATCCATTTTTTTCATTGCAAAACAAATAGAACATAATATTGAAATCAGGCATCCGGAGAGCGGGCATATGAACATAAACTGCCTTTTAATTTCCTAAATGCTTTAAGGCACTCATCATCGAATCGAATACCAAATTACTGGCTAACCTTACTAAAGTTTTGGTAATCTGGGAAAAGTTTAGGATCCATTGTCAACAATACCTAACAGTTCCAGTAAACATCAGAATTTCCTTCTGGATGGTCGAGGGATTTAATCACAAAATTGCATAACCATATTCTTTTGAGTCTTTTCACGCACCTTTTTCAATAAGGTGTCCAAGATAAATGACCTCCTTTTAATAATCCTACATTTTTGCTCGGGAGGCTTTATGTTTATTTGCAGCCAAATGTTTCAACCATGCAATAGTATCAAGCTTACAATCTTCGTTGTCTTGGATGGAGATCATCTATATATTGGACTATTAGGAACAAATCCAGCTAGTTGCTGCACTGGCCATCTGATACCTTACACTTCACACACAATTCTCCAGGAACAACAATCTCAAATAATATATTTAAATCAGTTCAAAACATCAGGAAAAGTTGTGTCAGCTTATGGATTTCAGCATACAACTTTGACGGACCTTCTTTCAATTTTGCCAAATTGTGTGTTAAAGCATAGAGTTGTGCTCTTGTCTGAGGGGCATGTACTGGATTCCTTCTGTGTACCTTCCTTAAAGGAAACTTAGCTCCTAGTTTGGTTCCTGCTTGTGAATCGCTTGCTATATTTATTGCCCCTTTTCCATTGTTGCCCTTCATTGTTCACTTTGTCACAGTCCCTTTTTACGTTTAGCTCAATATTTCTTTAAATCTTCCCAATCTCACATTTTCTCAATCAAATTTTTAATATAAGCCCTCAAAGCTAATAGACCCATCTCTTTGATTTCATCATGTCTTAAACACATTTTCTAATTTTACATTTCTATTTTATTAATATCATCAACTAATTCATAAACCATTTCTTCAAATTTGTCATTACCTTTATTATTACATATGACTGCTTCTTTAATCCAATATTTAATTTCATTAGCATTGTAGGTCAATATTCTATTCAAATGTACATTTTCCTGCAATAGCTAGCCAAATTCTATGGAAGAATTTCAATGCAAATTTCTTTAGGTGGTGGCTCTACCACCACTTTTATTTCAAGTACAATCTGTGCCTAGTCCTCTTGCACCTTATTCCACTCATACCAAGCATTGTCATTGTTATTACCACTTCTGGCAGAGCACTCAATATAGCTCCAGTAAGAGCTTGCACCACTGCAACATCTCCCCTACCATCCCTGCCAACCCCGATAGTAGTCTGAGTCGGTTGCACCTGTCTGGTGGAGGTGTTCTTGATATCAACAGTTTATTTATTAATTTGTTATCATCATCAGATTCCTCATTCTCTCCCTTTTCTTTAGTTTTACTTTGTTCTGCCCCTGTTACTATACTTGGAAAAGGTTTAATATATTCCATCATATCACCCCTCTGTATTTTCACTTGATCTAGTTTGTCTTCCAACCAACTCCTGAATTACTTCTTATAGTTCTATCTTTCTTGTTCACCTCTTTCTCTGTTGCCATGCAATCCCATTTATTGAGCACCTCAAACTGTGTAGTTCTTGGCATTGGTACCATATCATACATTTTTTGTTTCAGGAAATCGAACTTTTTATAACAAAGGTAGTCTACATTGGAAAATTTAAAACCTCATCATACTTTATATACCTCTTCTATTCAGGAATCCAAACAAATGTATAACACCCAACCTCTTTCATCATTTCATATCCTGGCGTGCCCTCACTTCTGCCCCTCTTTAGATATCCTTTCTTTCTTAGGTTTAGGTTATTTAAAACTCCACCCATGTTTTACACATAACCCCTTCGTTGCTAGACCCTCCTTCCCATGCATAGCCCTTTTTTGGCTATTTGGGGTAGTTCATGCTTTGGACTATATAACATTTTGTCCACATAAGGTATTCAAACCACGTTTGTGCCTTTTTTCCCAATATCCTGGGATTCTAAAGGTACCCAGGGTTTGTGGATTCCCCTGGAGGGGACCGAGCAATTAGCAAAAGTACAGCTGAATTTTATTTTTTGGGGGGAAAATGAGAAAAAGTGATGCAGAAGAAAGCGTCTGGTTGTTTCCCTGCTAATGGCATCAATGAAGGGTTTGCAGTGCTAAAATCACCATCTTCCCAGCTTTCAGGAACAGGCAGACTTGAATCAGAAAACCAACATTTTCCACCCAGTTTTGCCATTTTACTTTCAACCTCCTTTTAGTTAGTGGTAGAAATTGGTGTGAAACCAATGGTGGATCCCACAAAGCTATACAAATATTTTTTTAAAGTAGACAAAATTTAGAATTCAGCAAGGAGTCATTTGTGAGTTGTGTAGATACTTCAAGGTTTTCTCAAAGAAAGTAACAGCTGAAATGATTTGAAAAAAAGCCATTTGTGTCTACATTTTGTAACTTCTTCTAACTGTTTCTAACTATAGCAGATTTTCATAAGCAATATACAATTATGTATGCTGGATCCTTCTGATTGTGGCAATATATATGGCTTTTAGGTTCATTAAGAACTCTAGGTACCCAGAGCCAATAACTGAGATGCACCTTGCAATGTTTTTTCATTGTTTACCAGGTATGCAGTAATTCATTTGATAAAATATAAAGAGTGAAAAATAGGTATCAAGGAAACCTATGTATTTCCGAAATGGGCATGCGATATGGAGTTTAGAAACAGTGGGTATTTGCACATCTCTGAATTTAGAGGTGCACATACTAGCATGTGAATTAGAAGGAACTTCTCAAAATGACTTCTTTCTTACACACTGTCTTACATTTGGAAGGTGCAAAAGCAGAGAAAGACAATTGGTAATCACACTTGTTCTACTATTCTGTGTTCGCCTAGTTCTCCCGATAAAAATGGTACCTCGCTTGTGTGAGTCAGCCATGTGCCCATGACAGGAAATGACCCAAAACGCAACATGGAGTCATCACATTTTTCCACCCAAAACAGACCCTTATTTTGGCAATGTGCCTAGATATGGATTTGGGCCCTAGCTCAGCCGGCACCTAGGGAAACCTAGTAAACCTGTACATTTTTAAAATCTAGACACCTACGGGAATCCAGGATAAGCTGACTTGTGTGGCTCTCACCAGGTTCTCTCATCCAGATTCCCTTGCAAACTTCAAAATGTATCTAAAGCTAAATTTTCCTGATATTCCTATGGTAGAAAGTTTTGGAATCTGAGGTGAGACACAAACTTCCTTCAACCTAGCATTCCCCCAAGCCTCCCGATAAAAATGATACCTCACTTGTGTTGGTAGGCTTAGTGCCCTCGACAGGCAAAGGCCCAAACGGATTAATGGACACATCCAATTTTCCCACTGAAAACTAACCTTTTGATGGCAACATACCTAGCTGTGGATTGTGGGCCCTAGCTTAGTCACACCTAGGAAACCCTAGCAAACCTGTACATTTTTTAAGACTAGACACATAGAGAAATCCCCGATGGGGTGACTTGTGAGGCTCTCAAAATCTATCTAAAAAATACATTTACCTGTCTGGATGAGAGGAGCCACAAACTTCCTTTCACCCAGCATTCTCCAAAGTCCTCAAATAAAAATGGTACCTCACTTGTGTAGGTAAGCCTAGTGCCCCTGACAGGAAATGGCCCAAAACACAAACTGGACACACCACTTTTGTCCACTGAAAACTGTCCCTTTTTTGCAACATGCCTAGCTGTGGAGTGTGAGTCCTAGCTCAGCTGGCACCTAGGGAAACCTAGCAAACCTGTATATTTTTTAAAAATAGATGCCTAGGGGAATCCAGGATGGGTTACCTGTGTGACTCTCACCAGGTTCTCTCACCCAGAATCCCTTGCATACCTAATAATGTGTCTAGAAAACACATTTTCCTAACAATTTTGTGGTGGAAAGTTCTGGAATCTGAGGAGAGGCACAAATTTCCTACCACTCAGCATTCCCCTTGGTCTCCTGGTAAAAATGACACCTAGCATGCCAAGTACAATAAAATTGTCTTGTGCTTACCCACCAATAGGGCATGTTTTTAATCATGGTAACCTTGGACAAAGGTTAAAAACAGTGATTTTCATATTTTGAGTGTTTGCAACATCACTGAAGTAAGACTTAATAGCGTCCTCACTTTTTGTGGTTGTTGATTGTAATTTGGAGAGCTGAGCACAATCTCTCTTTTCAGTTTCTTTCTTGGTATACATACTTGCTGGATTTGGAACGAGGGTGAGTGATGGTTCAGTATATAAAATGTTATTAAGAGATTTCGCAAAAATAAAATGCACTATTAATAACTGAATGGTCAAAAAACTGAACGAATGCATTGTCAAGGCACCAGACAGATTAAAGCCCATTCAAAAACCTTTTATACCTTTCAGACATGACACACATTCACCGAACCAGCTATGGCCCATTGCTTTCAAAAGTCTAAATGCCTGACCATTAAGCTACCTACATGCCTGACACAGCAATCACACCGGCTGATGGAATGTGTGGACTGGCGTTTGGCTAGCAATGTGTGTAGTGATCAACAGCAAATCACTACTCACACACTGACAGCCAAGTGCCAGTCCATGCACACCACCAGTCAAGTGCCAGTCCACGCACATCACCAGCCAAGTGCCAGTCCATTCATACCACCAGCCAAGCACAGTCCACTCACAGAGCCAGCCAACAAACACCGCCATCACATGTTTTAACAAAAAAAGAAAACACAAACCAATTGTAAGTAAAGGTTTAGAAGAACACTCAGGGCAGTGCAACTCTCCTTCATCATGCCTCGTTGCATAGAGACTCCACATCTCTTACAGGGATTGTTTTTTTCTTGGGTGTGGGAGGAATATAATCAGTAAAGTGGCAATCTTTCAATCTAGCAACATCCTCCACCACTCCAACTCTAGCGACACTTTCCTGTTCCAGGACAACAACGCTGTCTACTACAGACTCCTGAAACTGAACAAATGTCATCTTTAACTCTGGAAAACAATTCTTGAACACAACAAAAGCAGTAAAGGTTGCTAAATGGAACAGATGGATAGCCAACTTCTTATATCAAATGAAAGCCTTACGGACAGCAGTGTAAGGTTCCATCCTCTGATCTATTCTATCTTCACCACCCATGTGCTTATTGTAGTCTAAAATGCACCCATGTTTGCACATTACAGTAACCTGACCTCAAACAGTCACAGGTGAAGTACATTCATCATGGATGGTAGTCATCATGTAGACACCTCTGCCCAAATTTGACAGCTAGCAGTTCATTACTATGCAAGGCACTGCACTGTCCCCTCTCAGGTTTTTTACAATCAAGCTCCTTTGGATAACCTTTACGGTTAGACGGACTGTGCCACAAGCAACAGTGTCCACTTTGAATAATTTCCTGAACAATGAATGAATTAATCAATCAGACATATAGAAAGTGCAACACTATCACCCCTAGGGCTACCCTTGTTTGGGCAGTCTTGATGTATCATCTTGTATCCCTCGTGGGTGGCGCTGGAGATGTTGGTGATGGAGGCGTTTTAATTGCATAACATGCCTTTTTGCTAGGAATATACTGCCTAAAAAACAAACGGCCCTTGAACAGGGTCAAGGACTCATCCACGGCTATTTATTTCCCTGGAACATAGATCCTTGAAAATTGATCTACATAGTGATCAAGGACAGGCCGCATCTTAAAAAGACAATCACAATCAGGGTGATCTTGTGGCAACTCTGAAGCATTATAAACAAAATGCAGCATTCGAAGCAGAAGCAAATAACAATCAGGACTCACAATTGCAGGAAATACGGCTGTTGCCATCAAGAGACTGGTAGATCAATATGAAGACAGCTCCAACTTTCTTATCAAGTCCATCAAAAATGTTTAACCCAAGAACTTCTTCAATTCATCCAGATTTGTTGGTGTCCACTGGGTAGCTCTAGAGCAAAGCTTAAGTCTGGCACTGTTGTGCCTTAAATACTGTTCAGCATACAAATTAGTCTGGTCAACAATCTCACCCAAAAATACATAATCCACAAACAACTGAAAGACATTTATAAGCAAAAAAAATTCAGTAATCACTCTACACCCTGCGGTACCAGTAAAGCATGCAACGTCGGCTGCACCATGTTTGGCCTTTCAGCCCCAAGCTGCAATCCAGATGCCTCTTGCTGCACTACCAGCAAACCAGTTTCCTCTTCTAAAACAGGCACTTTCTTCATTCTTAGAGTTGCTTTATCATCAGGTGATTCCTCTCGGAAAGAAAATTCACTGCAAAATCTTGCACTTCCTCCTCTGTCTCAGAGGCAGAGTCAGTCTCATAATAATGGTCAGAGGAAGATTAAAAAAGCATACCAACAACCTGATGAGTGGTAATCCTGTGGCTAGCTGTAATCCTTAATAATAAAAGTAACTTGAAAAGTAAGTCAACAAAAACCAACTGTTAGAAATGGGGTCTTTGGTTGGCAGTCATGTTACCCCCTGTCCAAGCAAGGACCCTCACTCTAGTCAGGGTAAGTTACACACAATCCAAATTATCCTGTGCCCAACCTCTGATAGTTTGGCACTGAGCAGTCAGGCTTAACTTGGAAGGCATTGTGTAAAGTATTTGTGCAATAAGTCATGCAATAACACAGTATAGCACCACAAAAATACACCACACAGTGTTTAGAAAAATATATAATATTTATCTGGTTAAATGCAGGTCAAAACAATCAAGATTTGATAAGTACAAGTTAAAATATCACTTCAGAAAATGATAAAAAGAGTCTTTAGTCTTTAAAAAGCAACAAGTGTCTCTTGCAAGCAGAAAGTACCTTGTTTGCGTTCAAATTCTCTGCAAGGGACCGCAGAGGAGGAAATGCGTGAAAAACAGGGCGGTGTGAGTCGTTTTCTCCGGGCGCACACAGGCAATGCGTTGATAATTTTCCACGCAGGGAAAACTGTGTTGATTTACAGCGCATGGACTTGGATCCTCCTCAGGTTGCAGGGTTTTCAGATGCCCCAGGGACAATGCAGAGAAATCCTGGGCATGCAGGATGAAGTCACAGGAACTGCGTCGATCCGGTGAGTGATGTGTGGGAATTTCTGTTGCATGGCAGGTGCTGCGTCGATTCTTCTCGCAGGAAGTTGGGCTGCATCATTCCGGCTCAGCTTTGCGTCAATCCAATGGGCTGTGCATCTAAGTTCTAGTCTCAACACTGGCATTGCATCGATCTCCTCTCAGGGAGCCGGGCTGCCTCATTCCAGTTCAGCGTGCAGTGATTTTCTCACTGCGATACTGGCTGTGCGTCAAATTTTATCCGCACAAGGAGTTCTTTGCAGGATGAAGTCTTTTTGGTCCTGAGACTTCAAGGAACAGGAGGCAAGCTCTATCCAAGCCCTTGGAGATCACTTCTCAGCAGAGCGAGAGGGCATCCAGGCAGCAGGGCAACAACAAGCAGGGCAGCAGTCATTTGAAGAAAAGCAGTCAGGGGAGTCCTTTGGGCATCCAGGCAGTTCCTCTTGTCAGGTTGCAGGGTCTAGTTCAGAGTTTCTTCACCAGTGATATCTTGGCCAGAAGTGTCTGAGCTGGTAGGATCAGAGGCCTTCTTTAAGTACCCAAATGTGAAGACTTCAAAGAGTGGCTTAGAAGTGCACCAGGTCCCCTTTCAGTTCCGTCCTGTCTGCCAGGGTCCCAGCAGGGGGTTTGGCAGTCCATTGTGTGAGGGCAGGCCACCGTCCTTTCAAATGTAAGTGTCAGGCCCTCCGCCCTCCCAGCCCAGGAAGACCCATTAACTATGCAGATGTGTGCAGGTGTGACTGAGCATCCTGTGCATGGGGTTGTCCCAGTGAAATGCACAAGGCAGCTGTCGCGTAACCTACCCATTGGTGGATTGTATGGCACAGAAGGATTTAAGTACAGAGAAATGCTCACTTTCTAAATGTTGCATTTCTAAAATAGTAATATTAAATCCAACTTCACCAGTCAGCAGGATTTTGTATTACCATTCTGGCCCTTCTAAATATGACCTTTTTACTCCTTTCAGATCAGAATCTACCACTTAAGCTGTATATGAGGATAGCCCTAATGTTAGCCTATGAAAGGAGCAGGCCTCACGGCAGTGTAAAAGCGAATTTAGGAGTTTTACACTACCAGGACATATAAGCTGCACAGGTACATGTCCTGCCTTTTATCTACATAGTACCCTGCCCTATGGGTTACGTAGGGCCTACCTTAGGGGTGACGTATATGTAGAAAAATTTGATTTTAAGGCTTGGCAAGTACTTTTAAATGCCAAGTCGAAGTGGCAGTGAAACTGAACACACAGGCCTTGCAATGGCATACCTGAGGCATGGTTAAGAGGCTACTTATGTGGGTGGCACAATCAGTGATGCAGGACCACTAGTATCATTGTATCTACAGGCCCTGGGCACATGTAGTGCACGTTACTAGAGTATTACAAGTAGATTAAATAAGCCAATTGGATATGAACCAATGTCACCATGTTTTAAGGGGGAGAGCATTTGCACTTTAGCATTGGTTAGCAGGGGTAAAGTGTGCAGAGTTCTGAAACCAGCAAAAACAGTGTCCAAAAAGTGGAGGGAGGCAGCCAAAAATTTAGGGGTGACCACCCTAAGGCTGTCAGGTTGAACATGTGTACCCCCAGCTGAAAGTGGGGAGAGCTACCCAACCTCCCGGAAGCACTCATCACTAAGGCAGAAGTATCTGGAGAGATCATCAGCGTTGGCGTGGTCAATCCCTGGGTGATGCTTCAACATAAAGTCTATCCCCTGTAGGGAAATTGACCACCTCAAGAATTTAGTATTTTTGCCCCTCATGAGCATTCTGAGGGGCCCGTGGTCTTTCTGAACCCGGAAGTGAGTCCCAAACAGGTATGGTCTCAGCCTCTTCAGTGCCCAGACCACAGCAAATACTTCTCTCTCAATAGCACTCCACCTCTGTTCCCGTGTTAATAGTCTTCTGCTAATAAAGACTACTGGTTGGTCTAGGCCCTCCTCATTTAGCTGTGCTAGAACTGCCCCATGCCATGCTCTGAAGCTTCCATCTGCACAATAAATTTGTGGGAATAGTCAGGTGCCTTGAGCACGGGGGCCGTAAACATGGCTTTCTTCAGGGAGTCAAAGGCTTTCTGACAAGCCTCAGTCCAATTCTCCAACCTTTTGGATGTGAGTTCTGTCAAGGGTGACACAATGGTTCCATAGCCATTGACGAACCTACGGTAAAAACCGGTGAGGCCCAAGAAGGCACTCACTTCGGTTTGGGTTCTAGGTGACTGCCAGGCCTTGATAGTTTCAATCTTGGCCTGGAGGGGCTGTACCTTGCCACCACCTACTAGGTGTCCCAAGTACACCACGGAACCCTGCCCAATCTGGCACTTACTGGCCTTGATGGTCAGGCCTGCCTGTTGCAGGCCCTGAAGCACCTTCTTGAGGTGGAGTAGGTGTTCCTCCCAGCTGGAACTATAGACGGCAATGTCATCAAGGTAGGCTGCGCAGATGGCATCCTTGCCAGCTAGGACCCCGTTAACCAACCATTGGGAAGGTAGTGGGGGCATTTTTCAATCCAAAGGGCATTACTCTGAATTGGTAATGGCCCTCAGGAGTAGAGGAGGCGGATCTCTCTTGAGACCCTTTAGTCAAGGCGATCTGCCAGTACCCTGACGTGAGGTCAAAGGTACTAAGAAACTTGGCAGTGCCGACCCTGTCTATGAGCTCATCAGCTCTGGGGATGGGGTGAGCATCTGTCTTCTTGACAGAGTTGAGATCCGGTAGTCTACGAAGAACATAAGTTCTGGCTTGGCACCGAGGGCAGCAGCCTTGGGAACCAACACCACTGGGCTGGACCAGGGACTGCTGGACGTCTCTATCACCCCAAGAGCCAGCATCTTGGAAACTTCATCCTTGATGCTGGACCTCACTTTGTCTGACACCCTGTGAATTGTATTCTTTACAGGTGGACTATCTCCTGTGTCAATGTCATGAAAACACAAGTGTGTGAGTCCAGGAGTGAGGGACAGCAGGAAAGAGAACTGCTCCAACAACTCGTAGCAGTCTCCCCTCTGATCTCAAGTCAGGGAATCAGAGAGATTTACACCCTCCACTGACCCATCACCTTCTTTGGCAGAGAGGAGGTCGGGGAGAGTTTCACTCTCCTCTTCCATGCCCTCATCTGTCACAAGGAGCACACTAATGTCAGTCCTCTCAAAATGAGGCTTCAGTCTGTTGGTGGAGAACCCTCAGGAGGTTTCAAGGGGTCGTGAGGTCCACTAGGTAAGTGGGCTCCCCCTTCCGCTCCTTGATTTCAAATGGCTCAGTCCAGTGGTCCTGGAGATCTCTAGGCTGTACTGGCTCCATCACCAATACCGTGTCTCCGGATGAGAATTCTACCAGAGTGTCCTTCTGGTCATACCACTCTTTCATCACCTCTTGACTGGCCTTGAGGTTGCTCTTGGCCTGTTTCCAGAAATGCTGTTTCTGGTTGCGGAGGGCCAGCATGTAACTGACCACATCCTAGGGAGGTTTCTTGGGAGCTTTCTCCCACCCCTCCTTTACTATGCTTAGTGGTCCCCTGACAGGGTGACCATAGAGAAGTTCAAAGGGCCTTAACCTCCCCCCTTTCTAGGGCACCTCCCTATAAACAAAGAGCAGTTATGCCAAGAAGACGTCTCACTTACGCCTCATGGCCTCAGGCAGGCCAGTAATCAACTCTTTCAGGGTCTTGTTGAATCTCTCAACAAGCCCATTGGTTTGAGGATGGTAAGGGGTGGGAAATCGGTAAGTTACCCCACACTCATCTCACATGGACTTCATGTACACTGACATGAAGTTTGTGCCTCTGTCAGACACAACCCCCTTTGGGAACCCCACATGGGTAAATAGCCCCATCAGAGCTCTGGTCACCACCAGTGAAGTCACTGTCCTCAGAGGGATTGCCTCTGGGTAGCGGGTGGCATGGTCCACCAAAACCAGGATAAACCTGTTGCCTAGGGCGGATTTGGGGTCCAAGGGATCAATGACGTTGATGTCCACCCTTTCAAAGGGGGTGCCAACCAATGGGGAGTGGGATCAGGGGGGCCTTAAGCATTTTCTCTATCTAACTACTAGCTGTGATGCTATTAATTATGTTTGACCAATGAATTTGTGTTTCACCACTGCGCATATTAGTTGCTCAATGTTCACCAGTAGCACATTATGGGGGTCATTCCGAGCTTGGCGGGCGTCAGGAGCCGCCCGCCAAGCGGGAACCGCCAGAAGACCGTCCCGCAGTCAAAAGACCGCGGCGGTCATTCTGGGTTTCCCACTGGGCTGGCGGGCGACCGCCAAAAGGCCGCCCGCCAGCCCAGTGGGAAACACCCTTCTACGAGGAAGCCGGCTCCGAATGGAGGCGGCGGAGTGGAAGGTGTGCGACGGGTGCAGTAGCACCCGTCGCAAATTTCAGTGTCTGCTAAGCAGACACTGAAATTCAAAGTGGGGCCCCCAGGGGCCCCACGACACCCCTCACCGCCATCCTGTTCCTGGCAGTCAAAACCGCCAGGAACAGGATGGCGGTGAGGGGGTCGGAATCCCCCATGGCGGCGCAGCAAGCTGCGCCGCCACGGAGAACGACGGAGCTCAGAATGTGATTTACGAGTTACTGTTGCAAAATGAAGTAAAACGAAAGATTTTAGTTTCTTACTGTTTGCACGAAGCAAGAGACACCGAGTTTCATTAGCTTGTTTGATTTTTGGAAACAGAATAGCCCTCATCTGAGTGAAATCCTAACACTTTGGTATATGGTCACTGGGAAAAATTATATACAGCTGCGCGCTTGTGATTTGGCAAATGAAATAATTCAGACTTTAGGTTTCCGCACAGTGCAAGAGGGAAACACTGATTTACATGTAAATCAGGCACAGGGGAAGAAAAGAGTGCCCCTAGCTAGGATCATACACTGGATCTGGTACCTGCAAGACAGGGCTAGAGTACCACAGGTAAAAGAGTCCCCAGTGAAATTGAGTGCACCATTTGAATTCGTGTCCCCTGAGAATAAAAAGCATGTTTGTTTGACTAATGATTTATTTACTGAAATGTTGTTTTCTGGCACAGGAGAAGGAACAGCGTTGTACAATGTGTGTCAGGTTTTAAAGCAAGAGCTATGTGAGATGTGTCATTTTTACACTGATTCTTGGTTCATTGCCAATGGTTTAGCCGTTTGGTTTTCCATATGGCTTGTGCATAACTGGTTCAATTCCCTTGTAGATCTTAAAGAGAAAAATTCAGAGTCTGAAGTGTACACCCAGAATTCTGACTTAGTGGGGATGGCTAAGTGGATACACCAGAAATGTGAACAGCTGGGAGAAAAAGCCACCTACAGGTGGGCAGAGAGGAGTGAGATGCACATTCCCCTAGATTTGATAAAAACTGTGCAGCACGCACAAGAGCAATCTGTCCCACAAGCAGTCACAGGGAGAGGAAAGTTACCAGAACAGAAATGGCAAATTTATCAGGTTTTAGGGGGAGTGATTGCTGCTGATTACCAAGGAGAAATCAAAATTATGCTGATGACTAGGAAAGAATCTGATTTATTCATACAAATTGGAGACAGAATGGCCCAACTTGTCAAAAGTGCAGTGAATGGAGGTTTGGTAAAGAATGAGTCTGCCCCAGCCCTTCTGACAGTGCAAGAAAAGGGAAGCTTCGGTGCAGCAGATAAAAACCTCAGTGCTGAGGTGTGGGTTGAAGACCCAATTGACCTTCCAGAACCTGCAGAAATTATAACAAAGGGCCCCAAAAACGTCCTGCTGATTATAAAACAGGGAAAGGTAGAGGAAGGGTACATTTCAAATGACCAATGTTATTTGCAAGAAAAGTCATACTTTTTTCTTTTGCAGATCCTACCACGTTTCGCCACTGCCCCTGAGTGTGCTGTGTGGTCCCCAATCGGGTGTGTGCGTGTGGGGTCGGGGAAGGGACCGAACCCCCAACCTGAACCTGACTGAGTAAAGTACAAGCACCATGGATCCATTTTGCGCAAATGGCGCCTTCAGTTCAAGCTCAACTTGTTTGATTGCATTCTTCCACTGGAACTAAGCAACCTTAACAGCTAACTATCTGTGTTTTTTCGTATGGAACTCTGACTTTTGCTTACATTCCAGCAAACCTTTCAGGTGGACCATGCACCTTTACACGAGTAGAACTTATGCTACATCAAATTGCTATTTTAGAGACACTATAATCTCATTCAGAATATAAAAGTTTCAGTCTTTTCTGTGTAGATGTATCTGATGTGAAAGGTTATGAGATCAATATGTTAATCCACTTCCATTGCTTTACAGTGATTGCTTTTATCATTCAAATCTGACTTGCTGATAATGTTTTTTTTTTTTTGTGCTGATGTTTTTTTGTTTTTTTTTGTTGAAACAAGAGATATGTGAAACAAAAATTCATTGGTCATAGGGTGGAATGTGATGCTATTAATTATGTTTGACCAATGACTTTGTGTTTCACCACTGCGCATATTAGTTGCTCAATGTTCACCAGTAGCACATTATGGGGGTCATTCCAACCCTGGCGGTCGGTGTTAAAGCGGCGGCCAACCCGCCAACAGGCAGGCGGTGTAAAAAATGGAATTCTGACCCTGGCGGAAACCGCCAACAGAGACTGCCACTTTAACACTCCGACCGCCACGGCGGGACAAACAAACAGCGCGGCGGTCACCGCCAACAGACAGGCGGGAGACAATGTACCGCCCACCCTATCACAACCCACCAATCCGCCACCTTTTCCGGGGCAGTAGCCCCGCCGATAAAAACACGGCGGAAACAGACATTACGAACGGAAAACGCTCACCTCTACACACTCCACGAGGAATCTGGACAGCATGGAACCCGAACTACACATCCTACCAGCTATTGTCTTCCTGCTCCTCTACCAGGAGCACGAACGCCGGCGCAGAAGACAACGGTGAGTACTGCACCTATGACACAGGGGAGGCAAAAAATTACGGGGACACACATACGCGACACACCCACCCTCACCCTCACCCACAACTACATACACATCAATGCAGAGCAACAACTCAGAGTGACACCCCCAAACCCCCCGGAAGAATGCAAAGACAAAAAAAAATGTTCATGAAATTTGAAGTATATTGTACGGCTAAGTAAAAAAATATATCAAACATCTATAACTATGTATACATATGTAAATTGTCCAGTCCAAATTGGGTATCAGCCATTGTTCGTGGGCCAATGGGCCTAAACACATGGGCAAAGCCCACACAGGATACCCGGCTCCAATGGAGAGAACACTGCAGGGGCATCAGATAGCAAAACTACAGGCACCTCAGGGGGAAGGGAAGGGGGGGCACCTCAGCCAGATGAGTCCACGACGCCAGATCCACGAGGGGCCTCCATGGCCACTGTTCAATCCTGGGGAGTGCAAAGCCACAGTCTCACAAGTCTCTACAGTGGGTGGATTGCCCACTGTGCCATCCTGGGGAGTGCAAAGCCACAGTCTCACAAGTCTCTACAGTGGGTGGGTTGCCCACTGTGCCATCCTGGGGAGTGCAAAGCCACAGTCTCACAAGTCTCTACAGTGGGTGGATTGCCCACTGTGCCATCCTGGGGAGTGCAAAGCCACAGTCTCACAAGTGGATTACTGACTCCACTGGTTCTGGAGGAGGCATGGTGCCCAGAGTGCTTCGTGCAGCCCTGCCCGACACAGATGCGGGCCTGCCCCTTCTGTCAATGGGCCAGCGGTGCTTGAGACGGCAGTGCCCAGCGGAGCGGTGCTTGAGACGGCGGTGCCCAGCGGAGCGGTGCTTGAGATGAAGGGCCCAGCGGAGCGGTGCTTGAGATGAAGGGCCCAGAGGAGCGGTGCTTGAGATGAAGGGCCCAGCAGAGCAGTGGTTGAGATGAAGGGCCCAGCGGAGCGGTGCAGAGACAGCGGTGCCCAGCGGAGCGGTGCTTGAGATGAAGGGCCCAGCGGAGCGGTGCTTGAGATGAAGGGCCCAGCGGAGCAGTGCTTGAGATGAAGGGCCCATCTGAGCGGTGCTTGAGATGAAGGGCCCAGCGGAGCGGTGCTTGAGATGAAGGGCCCAGCGGAGCAGTGCTTGAGATGAAGGGCCCAGCGGAGCAGTGCAAAGACGGCGGTGCCCAGCGGAGCGGTGCTTGAGATGAAGGGCCCAGCGGAGCGGTGCTTGAGATGAAGGGCCCAGCGGAGCAGTGCTTGAGATGAAGGGCCCAGCGGAGCGGTGCAGAGACGGCGGTGCCCAGCGGAGCGGTGCTTGATATGAAGGGCCCAGCGGAGCGGTGCAGAGACGGCGGTGCCCAGCGGAGCAGTGCTTGAGTTGAAGGGCCCTGTTCAGCGGTTCTTGAGATGGCGGTGCCCTGTTCAGCGGTTCTTGACTTGAAGGGCCCTGTTCAGCGGTTCTTGACTTGAAGGGCCCTGTTAAGCAGTTCTTGACTTGAAGGGCCCTGTTCAGCGGTTCTTGAGATGGCGGTGCCCTTTTCAGCGGTTCTTGAGATGGCGGTGCCCTGTTCAGCGGTTCTTGAGATGGCGGTGCCCTGTTCAGCGGTTCTTGAGATGGCGGTGCCCTGTTCAGCGGTTCTTGACTTGAAGGGCCCTGTTCAGCGGTACTTGACTTGAAGGGCCCTGTTCAGCGGTTCTTGAGATGGCGGTGCCCTGTTTAGCAGTTCTTGAGATGGCGGTGCCCTGTTCAGCGGTTCTTGAGATGGCGGTGCCCTGTACAGCGGTCCTTGAGATGGCGGTGCTCTGTTCAGCGGTTCTTGAGATGGCGGTGCCCTGTTCAGCGGTTCTTGAGATGGCGGTGCCCTGTACAGCGGTCCTTGAGATGGCGGTGCCCTGTTCAGCGGTTCTTGACTTGAAGGGCCCTGTTCAGCGGTTCTTGAGATGGCGGTGCCCTGTTCAGCGGTTCTTGACTTGAAGGGCCCTGTTCAGCGGTGCTTGAGATGGCGGTGCCCTGTTCAGCGGTTCTTGACTTGAAGGGCCCTGTTCAGCAGTGCTTGCCTTGGCAGTCCATGCCATGTTAAGCGTTGCTTGAGTTGGCGCTCCTTCATTGTCCAGCTGGGCTGTGGCTGGCGCTCCTTCATTGCCCAGCTGGGCTGTGGCTGGCGGGGCCCTCCTGTGCAGCTGGGCTGTGGCTGGCGGGGCCCTCCTGGGCAGCTGGGCTGTGGCTGGCGGGGCCCTCCTGGGCAGCTGGGCTGTGGCTAGCGGGGCCCTCCTGGGCAGCTGGGCTGTGGCTGGCAGGGCCCTCCTGGGCAGCTGGGCTGTGGCTGGCGGGACCCTCATGTGCAGCTGGGCTGTGGCTGGACTTGTCGGGCATGCTGCCCTTGCCACCCTTCCCTGCTCGTCTGTGGCCCTTTCCTCCCTTTGCGGGTGTGCCAGGTGGCACCCCACTCCCAGACGGTGCCAGGGTAGTGCTTTTGGAGCCTGCTGTCTTTGGCCTCTCGCGCCGGGCACTGGCTTTCTTGGCTTTTTTTGCAGGGGGTGGTCTGGCCGTCTCTTTACTCCTAGCCGAAGTAGCTGGGCTTGAAGGTGGTGGACTCCAAAATCCTTGGACTATTGTCTTTGTAGGTCCAGGTTTTGTGGTGGCTGAGGTGCTGATTGGAGCCTTATGAGATGGAGGGGGTGGGTCAGTTGATGGAAAGAGGTCAAGGTTAGAAAGGAAAAGCAATTTAGTAAGACAGGGACGGGTAGTTGTAGTGGGTATGGGAGTGGAGGAAGAGGATGTGGTTGTAGGAGAGTGAAGTCTGGTGTCTTTGGGTGCAGGTGCTTGTGCTGGAGGCTGTCGTGAGGTGGATGGCTGTTGGGTGGGTGGCTGCCTGCGTTTGTGTGGTTTGGAAGAGGGGGTGACAGACACACTGGGAGAGGACACAGGGGACGTGTAAATGGTAGTGGGGGTGGTGACTGCACGTGTGCAGAGTGTTCTGGTGGGTGTGCTGGTGATGGACGTAGTGGCTGAAGATGTTGTGCATGCAAGTGTGAGTGGAGACATCACAGGGAGGGAGGAGGGAGACGAGGAGGAGGTGGAAACAGAGGAGGCAGTGGCTGTTGGCATGTCTGCATGTGGATGTTGCTTGTGTGAATGCTTGTGTGATGTGTGGTGCTTATGTCTGGATGAGCTTCCCTTGGGTGTTGAGGTGTGTGCAGGCTGGTCTGTAGGTGTGTCTGGGATAGGCAGAGGTACAGGGGAGTGGGACTGGGTTGAGGAAGTTGGAGGAGGGAGGCAGGAGACAGGGACAATGGCTGCCGTCAGTGCTGAGGCCAGAGCGTTGAACGATCGCTGATGGGCAGCCTGACCCGAATAAATGCCCTCCAGGTATGCATTACTCCGGTGCACCTCCCTTTCTACACCCTGGATGGCATTCAAAAGGGTAGACTGCCCAACAATGAGCGTCCTCAGGAGGTCAATGACCTCCTCACTGAGGGCAGCAGGGGTAACTGGGGCAGGGCCTGAGGTGCCTGGGGCGAAGGAGATGCCCACCTTCCTGGGTGAGCGGGCATGGGGCGAAGGCTGAGGGGCTGCTGGGAGGGCGAAGCTGGTGCGCTGGGTGGCGGCTGTACCTGATGTTGCGGTGGGCACGGATGTTGCCGCCACCACAAGGGGGATCGCTTCCGAGGACGTGTCTGTGTCGCTGGTGTCACCACGTGTCCCTGCTGTGGAGCTCCCCTCGCCCTCCGTCTCACTGGTGAAATCAGAGTCAGTTGCATGGCCCTCCATGGCCATGTGAGATGCAGCTCCCTCGTGCTCCGATGCCACTTCTCCTCCGCCTGATGATGCTAATGCACACATGAACAGGAAGACCACAAAAAAACGGGGGGGGGGTGGAGAAACAAAGACATGTTGAGTGCATGCATTGGCGACACCGTTGGCGGAGAGGACAGACACAGAAGCCCCCTGCACTACGCCGGGCACTTGGGGTACACTACTCAATCCGTGGGACATGGCCTACAAGCCTATGGACGACAACTCCACACATAGGTGACACAGGGCCATGATTAGCTGTACT
The DNA here is from genome assembly GCF_031143425.1 of Pleurodeles waltl. NCBI lineage: Eukaryota > Metazoa > Chordata > Amphibia > Caudata > Salamandridae > Pleurodeles > Pleurodeles waltl. The sequence continues at coordinate 828,789,534 of NC_090439.1, forward strand.
AGGCAACCTACAGAGGTGGGGGGTGGGGGTACAGGGCCATGCCTAACGGAGGACCAGAAAACGCCCTGGCCTAGGGATACCCCCAGCCCTCCTCCCCCACCCAGACACCTCCAATGTGCGCAAAATCAGCAGAATGTGCTTGTACTCACCCCCTTGTGTCTGCTGTGATGTACTCACGTGCCCATCCAAATCGGGGTAGGCCACCGCCAGGATCCGGGACATCAGGGGGGTCAAAGCACGACTGGCACCCCTCCTACGTTGGGAGGCCATCCCCAGCAGACCCTCCGCGGTCTTCCTGCTCCAGCGGCGGATGTCCCCCCACCTCTTCCTGCAGTGGGTGCCCCGTCTGTTGTGGGCCCCCAGGGTCCGGACGTCCTTGGCGATGGCACGCCAAATGTCGATTTTCTGATGGGCTGACCTATGTGACATGTGCAGGGGGAGAAAATGAAACAAACATCACCTTCTGCATGCTCGATGTGAGTGGCCCCCCATCCCCACCCTTGCCATGTGGCACATGCTCTAATCTTTCGTTTGATGCATGCCTCATTCACTCCCCTCCCCACCATCTTTCATTCACCCCACTCAACCCAGGCATTGGCCACAAAGCATGATCCCAGTGTACTTACCTGTTGGTCTGGAGGACCGTAGAGTAGCGCATACTGGGGGAGGACCCCATCCACGAGTTTCTCCAATTCTTCAGAAGTGAAGGCAGGGGCCCTTTCCCCAGTCGCAGCAGCCATTGTCTCTTCCAGACCTAGGTCACAGCAGCACTTGCAGTATAGGTCCTCTCCTGTGGATGATCAGGTATCGAGTGATTAAGCAGATAGAAAATGGCGGTCACGCCCACGTCGGTGCGTACCGCGACCGCCGGCGCACATCCTCATTGGCTCCTGAAACCCATAGGGTTCAATGTTAACCAATGTGGCTTTGCGCCGCGGTCTTCGACCGCTTACCGCCACGGTGTGCCACGCCAGCGCATTGACCTCACATCCCACTGTCGCACTTCACAGGTCAGGCAGCCGCCATTTCAAGGGCCCCCATATCTTAATTTCTACTGCGTCACACATACCTAGGCCTTGCATCAACACTCATACAAGGCATTCAATGAATTGAGAATCGTGTACTGTGCAAGCTGTGGGAACGTACCTGTGGGTTGATTGACTCTGTGCTCCATGTTTTCTTTCCTAGGCACCGTCCGTTGGGCAATGCGAGGAGATAGAGGAATCTTCCCGTGTACAGACCGCTGGTGGACCGGTCGACAATGGAAGAAAGACATGTCATACTGACATACAGGCTTGACAGAGCCACTATACAGGAACTGTGTGCCCAGCTGGAGCCAGACCTGATGTCACCCATCCGCCAACCCACAGGGATCCCCCCTCTAGTGCAGGTGCTGTCAGTACTCCATTTTTTGGCAAGTGGGTCATTTCAAACAACAGTGGCCATTTCATCAGAGATGTCTCAGCCTATGTTTTCCAAGGTGTTGTCCAGAGTGTTGTCTGCCCTGCTCAAACACATGCGGAGCTACATCGTTTTCCCTGAGGTGGGGGATTTGCCTACAGTGAAGGGTGACTTCTATGCCCTTGGACATATCCCCAACATCATAGGTGCCATTGATGGGACCCACGTGGCTTTGGCACCCCCCAGAGAAAGTGAACAGGTGTACAGGAACAGGAAAAGTTATCATTCCATGAATGTCCAGGTGGTCTGTTTGGCTGACCAGTACATCTCCCATGTAAATGCCAAGTTCTCTGGGTCAGTGCATGACGCGTACATCATGCGAAATAGCAGCATCCCTTACGTGATGGAACTACTTCAGAGACACCGTGTGTGGCTAATTGGTGACTCAGGTTACCCCAACCTGTCCTGGCTACTGACCCCAGTGAGGAATCCCAGGACAAGGGCAGAGGAACGGTACAATGAGGCCCATGGGCGTACTAGGAGGGTGATCGAGCGGACCTTCGGCCTCCTGAAGGCCAGGTTTAGGTGCTTCCATATGACAGGTGGATCCCTCATGTACTCACCAAAGAAGGTGTGCCATATCATCGTGGCCTGCTGTATGCTTCACAACCTGGCTTTGTAACGCCAGGTGCCTTTCCTGCAGGAGGATGGTCCAGATGGTGGTGTTGTGGCAGCTGTGGAGCCTGCGGAGAGTGAAGAGGAGGAAGACGAAGAGGACGACACAGACAACAGGGACACAGTGATACAGCAGTATTTTCAATGACATACAGGTAAGAATCAACACCGGCATTTTACATTTACTTAAAGTCTCCTGCCTATCTACTGTCTGAGTTTCCCCCCAGTGTATGGTAACTGAGTTGTGACTTTCCCTTCCAATTTCAGAGATGTGGGCCCCACTCCGTGACCTCTGCTTTGTTTCCCCATGGACTACAGCTGTGTGACAGTGGTATGTTGTCATCTCAATGTAACTGGACATTTTGGCACGGTTCTGTGTAATACATTTGTTCAAAAATACAGGCAGACTCCAGATTATTTTTGTGCAATAAGTGTGTTTATTAAAGTGCTCAATTTTGGGTAATGGTTGCAATTCGGTGATGGGTGATGGTGGAGGAATGTCCATGGCAGAGTCCAGATTTTCAGTCTCACAGGTGCATTGTCCATATGCCTGTGGAAGGTGGAGCAGGGGCAGTTTAAGGTTGGACAGGGTGACAATGTGGGACAGTGGGATGACAATCAGGGGGTATCCTTTCCTGGCGGGGGTCTTGGCATCCTACTCTGTCTTCTTCCTAGATCTCAGGCACCGCTTGCGGGGTGGTTCTCCTTCTGCAGGGGGTGGGGTTCTGGTGGCCTGTTGTTCTTGTGTCGGGCCTCCTGTCCACTAGCGCTGGCGGAGGTGGTAGCCTGTTCTTGGTCCATGCTAGTGACAGGGGCCCTTTGTGGTGCCACATGGTCCCGCAATGTGCTGGCAATCTGATTGAGAGCCACAACGATGGTGCCCATTGTGGAACTGATGTTTCTGAGTTCTTCCCTGAACCCCATAAACTGTTCCTCCTGCAGTACCTGGATCTCCTGGAACCTGGCCAGGACCGTCGCCATCATCTCCTGGGAGCGGTGGTATGCTCCCATGATGGAGGATAGGGCCTCGTGGAGAGTGGGTTCCCTGGGCCTGTCCCCCCCCTGTCGCACAGTAGCCCTCCCAGTTCCCCTGTTTCCCTGGGCCTCTGTCCCCTGGACCGTGTGCCCACTATCACTGCCCCCAGGTCCCTGTTGTTGTTGGGGTGGTGGGTTAACCTGGGTGCCCTGTAGTGGTGGACACACCGCTGATTGACGTGTCCTGGAGACAGAGGCATGGGCCCGCTGGGTGGGTGCTGTGCTGGTGTTCCCAGAGGGGGGTAGGTCTGCTGTGGCCTGTGCCTGTCTGAGGGGAACCGACTGTCCCGAGGTCCCCGATGGGCTGGGCTGGTCATCTGGGTCCAGGGAGACAGAGCTGCTGTCATCACTGTGGGCCTCTTCTGGGGGTGGAATGGACATTTCTGGACCCTCCTGAGCGGTGTTGTGGCGTTCGAGTCCTGCAGGGGTATAAGAGTATGGTTATTGCTTCTGTGTGTGCCATAGCGTGCAATGGGTGGGTGCCCGTGTACCCCAGTGCTGGCATTCCCTTGTGGGGGCTGTTCTGACGGTGGTTTGGGGGAGATGGGTATGTGCAGTGGGCATGCTTAGGTGATGGGTGTCCATGGTTTGTGGTCGCATGCAGGGCTTGGTGTTGGGATGGGTGGGTTGTGATGGTGAGACATTAGCAAGGAGGATGTGTGATGGGGTGGGGGGGATGGTGGGGGTATGATTTGGCATGCCAGTGGGTGGAGGGGGTTGAAGTAATTGAGATTAGACTTACCAGAGTCCATTGCTCCGCCTACTCCTGCGAGGCCCTCAGGATGCAGGATCGCCAAGACCTGTTCCTCCCATGTTGTAAATTCTGGGGGTTGAGGTGGGGGTCCGCCGCCAGTCTTCTGCACAGCGATGTTGTGTCTGGATACCATGGAATGCACCTTCCCCCGTAGGTCGTTCCACCGCTTCCTGATGTCGTCCCGATTTCGTGGATGCTGACCCACAGCGTTGACCCTGTCCACTATTCTTTGCCATAGCTCCATCTTCCTGGCAATGGTGGTGTGCTGCACCTGTGCCCCGAAGAGCTGGGGCTCTACCCGAACTATTTCCTCCACCATGACCCTGAGTTCAGCGTCTGAAAACCTGGGGTGTCTTTGGGGTGCCATGGGGTGGTGTGGATGAGGTGTGGGGTGGTGTTTGTGGTGATGAGTGTGGTGGTGTGTGGTGTTTTGTGCGTGGATGTTGTGTGAGTGATAGTGTTATGTGCCTGTGAATGCTCTGTACTAGCTGGTGGTGTCTCTCTCTGGCCTTAGTCAATAAATGGTGGTCCTAGGGGTTTGTGCGTGATGTGGGTGTGTGTTTTATATTGTGTTGGGTGTGTGGGAGTGGTGTTTGTATGTGTATCAGGTGTGTGTGTTTCAAAATGACCAATGTGGCAGTGTTTTGGAGCTGTGTGTGTATTTTGACCGCAGCGGTGTGTACCGCCAATGGAATACCGCGGTTGAAAGACCACTGCGTGGATTCGTGGGTCGTAATGGAATGGGCGTATTTCTGTTGGCGTGACGGTGGAGGTTTGGTCATCGCCAGTTTTTCGCTGGCCATTGGTGTGGCGGACTTTTGTGGATGTCGGGTTTTTGGCGGTTTGCCTGTTGCGGGTCAGAATGACCGTGGCGGTTTCCCGAGGCCGCAGCGGTGTTATGGCGGTCTTCTGACCGGCGGTAAGCGCCTTTTACCGCCGAGGTCAGAATGACCCCATATATGTTTTGTTCAGTTTAGCCGCCTATTGGCTTTGACATGCTGTATTCAGTTTAGTTTAGCTGCCTATTGACTTTGACATGATATTAGGCCTTACATTTTGTATTCAGCTCAGCTGCCTATTGGCCTTGACATGACATTAGACATTACATTTGATATTTAGGTTAGCTGCCTATTGCCTTTAACGTGGAGTTAGACATTGCAGTTGAGAATCCAAGCTGTATTTTTCCAAGCTGTGTTTTTCCACAAGATGAACCAAGCTGTTTTCTCCGCACAGCAGACTAGACCTGATAATAGAGAGTACATTTGGGGCCAGATGTAGCAACTTTGCAAATTGCGACTTGCAATTGCTATGGGGTCGCAAAGACCCACCTCATTAATATTAATGAGGTGGGTCGCAAATTGCGGCCCCATAGCGACTATGGGCACTCACGGGTATGGAGGCCTGCTGTATTCAGCAGACCTCCATGTCCGTGACTGCTTTCAAATAAAGCAGTTTTTTTTTTTAAAGTGTAGCCCGTTTTCCTTAAAGGAAAACGAGCTGCACTTAAAAAAAAAAAACGAAACCTTTTGTTTCGGATTTTTTCAGGGCAGGTAGTGGTCCCTTGGACCACTACCTGCTCTGAAAAAATATTTTGGGGTCCAGTCACAAAGGGGAAGGGGTCCCATGGGGACCCCTTCCCGTTTGCGAGTGGGTTACCATCCACTTCAAGTGGATGGTAACTGCGACTCCATTTGTGACCGCGTACGCGGTCGCAAATGGAGTTGCATACCACTGCGACTCGCAAATAGGAAGGGAACACCCCTTCCTATTTGCGACTCTGAAATGCATTTTGCGAGTCGGTTCCGACTCGCAAAATGCATTTCTGCATAGGAAACTCAGGTTTGCGAATCGCAAACTGGTTGCTACATCTGGCCCTTGGTGTTTTCCTTTCTGCTCAGGATTGGGAAGAGGAGAAGTCTAGGAGATCTGGCCAGTCTCCAAAGGCTTGCGTAGTTTTCCCGAGTCTGAGAGGAGGGGGCACGCTTTTGTAAGGATGACTCGGGGCTTCAGAGATTTAGATTCAGATCTGCTTGACTTCGGGCTGGAACTTGGTGCCAGTTGCCAGTCTCCCGTGTGGGTAGATAATCTCTTTCTCGCAGTTGACCGGAGTCATCAACTTGCAGACCCCAGAAAGATGAAGCTGTAAATAGTTTCTCACACAGTGAAGTATTTGTTTTGCTTTGCATTCAATATCTTATCAATATCTTATATATATAACCTGTTGTGTACATTGCAACTGAGAAGTACTGTGATATTTTTTGTTTTCATTGCTGCGATACTTTTGCTCATTTGAACGTGTGCTTGAAATCTATTAATTCGTCTCTCAAGAACTTGTGGGTGGGGAAGAATTAACAACAATAAAGGTCTTCTTTGAACTCAGAAGTGCATTCCAGATATGTTCTGTAAGCTCTGATACGAGATAAGGAGGAAGGCAGAACACTAGCCTGGCAGGTTGGGCAGGCCCTACAGAAATTATCTGAGGCTACCCGCATTCTAGGCCAATGGAAGTGGGTGACAAGCCTGGCAAAGGTCTTGTCTTGCCCCAAATGTCCTGCCAGGGGGATGTAGTGAGCCAGGCCCACTAGGAAGGCTTGGTAACACTGGGGACCACCAGCACACATGCTGCCCAAGCGGCTGGTACCTTAGGCTCACTGTAGAGGAGATAATTCTCCTAATATATGTGGTGATCGCCAGAGGCTTCACCTGCTGCTTGGGCTGAGGCCTGTTGCCTAAGACCCTCAAGAGTGGGTCACTCCTTCTGCGCTTTTCAGAATTCCTCTTTGGTTGGCCCACCTTCCACTTGCCAACCGGCAAGCTCAGGCAGGTTACCTAGGTCGGCAATATCCTCCCCAGTTGGCTCAGGGGCCTCCTCCTCTAGGACCCCGTCAACCCCCACAGGAATATCTGGGGCCAGTTTCCCTCGCACCTTGCCCTTCCTCCGTGCAGCTATCTTGGCCATTGTTCCAGGCTCCAGATGCCCTTGACTCCCTTCCCAGGCAGCCATGAACCGTGTGGTCATGTAGACCCATTCAGACAAACCTAAAATCTCCAGGTGGGATCTGAGCTCTACCTCCTTCTAGGCAGTGTGCTCAAGATCATTGCCTAACAGACAATTTACAGGCATGCAAAACTCACAACTACTTTTAGAGTAGCAGAGACCCCCCCCACCCAAAGGGAACCAGAGCTAGCGGTAGGTGGCTCTCGCGATTGTCAGCGACTTTGACCTGGTAGAATGCATTACGGATACTTGCTCTGCTGACACCAACTAACCCCTGACAGAAGTCATACTGGTTCCTGTGTCACGCAGAACCACCACCCTTTGCCCATCAATGGTGACCCACTGCCTATACTTGGAAGTATTGGCAGGCAAGTGGGCTTTTGGAACCATTTCCTTATCTCCCAGGGATACTAGTGACACCTCTATCTGCTCACCAAAGCTAACTGGGACCACCTCCACCCGAGCGCTACACTACCCAACCCAGGTGTCTGCCCTCCAGTGGGGGGCTGTGCCATCTTGGGGCACTGGGAGTTGCCCTTATAGTGTCCAAACTTGAAACACTCTAAGCATTTGGAGAGGAACTTCCCCTTCTTGTCAAAGTACCCTGGCTTCCTGTCAGATTCAAGCGGGGACTGGTTGGTTATCACCGACACGGGAATTGTTTTGGGGGCCTTTTGAGAACTCCATATTTTTAGGTTTTTCTCCCCCCTCATTCTTCTGGTGGGAACCCTGACCACGTTTGTGGGTGTCCCCCCCCCAGGTACCTTCTTGGACACTCTGGTGCTAACTGCAGGAGGCTGGCCTGGCTTATAGTGGGAACCTGATGGTACTTACACCTTGTGCCAGGTCCAGTTATCCCTTGTTAGTAGATTATTAGTGTTCTAACAGCTTAGGCTGATAGAGGTAGCTATAGCAGAGCAGCTTAGGCTGAACTAGGAGACATGCAAAGCTCCTACTATACCACTTCTGTCATATAGCACTATATCATAAGAATCACAATACTCAGAGTTACTAAAAATAAAGGTACTTTATTTTAGTGACAATGTGCCAAAAATATCTCAGAGGATATACTCCCTTAGGAGGTAAGTAAAATACACAAAATACACACAAACCAAAATCAGGTAAGTAAACAGTTAGAAAAGTAGTGCAAACACTGTAGAATACAATAGGATGCAATAGACCTAGGGGCAGCACAAACATATAATAAGAAAGTGGAATGCTAACCACTTAGGGACCCCAGGCCTAGTGTAGTGTGTATAGGGTCGCTGGGAGTGCAAGAAAACACTAAGGGTGTCCAAGATACTGTCGTAGTTTGGACTCTTGCACTGGGCAAGACTGCTGGTTTAAGGATGACAGTACTTTTGTTTGTAGGCAACTGCGTCTTTCCTACAACAAGTCGCAACTGTTATCCCAACCTTACCGGCTCACTAGCAGCACATCACCAGAAACACAATAGTAAAATGTGATTTATGGCAGCTGTTTACGCATGGACTAAAAAATAAGACATCTCAGGGAGTGTCGTGGTTAAACGGAGATTACCCTTTTCTTACAGATATATTATGTCTCATACAAACACAGGCAATGACACAGATGCAGTAAAGTTATAATAGCTTTTTATTTAACATAACTGCAATTTGCGATAAGTTACATGGACTGCAATGATTAGGATAATGAATATAGCAAGTAACAGTATTGTGAAGACAAGAATCATTGTTACAAAGACCTCCACCATTTTGCAATACATAGAAAAGATATATGAGATGTAAGATTCCCTACTATCCTAAGAAAAAGGCCTAACCTCCTACCTAAAGGAGAGCTGCGTTCGTTAAACCTAATCTGCCAATGCCGTGTCCATGTGAGGAGCCCCCCACCCTCGTTACCTTGGAATGAGGTCTCTATCTCAGACTCCGCAGGGACACAAAGACTGGGTCAGCGTCAAGATGACTGCAGCATCGGTATCAGCGATGGAGGCGATGCCCTCTGGTCAAAATCCCTCTGATTATCTGTCTAAAGTGTGATGTATTTATACAGATCTACAAGGTCCCCTGACATAGGTGTATTCCTAAACAATAGATAACAGGCATGCTTGGGACGGCAATTAATATCAACAATCCCTCGAAAGTATAGAGAGGGAAAATCCCTAAGTGTGAACACCTACTGTTTGTTTGTCTTTTGTGCTTGATCTTGACGCCTTGGCACGGTGACACTGATAATGTAACTCATAACAAGTGGCCTAACTATAAACAAGGCAGCCATCTTAGAAGAAATAAATAATTAAATGGACTAAGACAGAGCAAGCTAAGTAGGTTAAAAGTCACTAGGTGATGGGGGCACGAGTCTACAAGCCAGAGGCTAAGCTAACTCCTGCTATCCCATTAAAGCGAACTGGGATTCACTACAATACCCCACCCCAAAACCCTGAAATGTAGGAGTAAAGTTACCCTACTTCCCCAGAAACACACTAAAGTCGTGATAGGAGATTCTGCAAAGACAACAACTGACTGCAAAGCACTGAAGACGGATTCCTAGAACTGAGGACCTGCAAAGGAAGGGGACCAAGTCGAAGAGTCACAAAAGTGTGCAGGAGGTAGGAGCCCACTAAACCCCGGATGAAGGTGCAAAATGGCAGCCTCCGGGTGGAAGAAGCTGAAGATTCTGCAACAAAAAAGATGCCAGGAACTTGTCCTTGCTGGAGGATGCAGAGTTGTTTCCACAAAGGAAGACCGCAAACAAACCTTACTAGCTGCAAAGGGCGCTGATGAAGAAATTGGTGCTGCCCGGGCCCAGGAAGGACCAGGAGGTCGCCCCTTAGAGGAGGAGACAGAGGGGGTGCTCAGCAGCACAGAGAGCCCACGCAGAAGCAGGCAGCACCCACACAAGCACTTAAACAGGCATTCAAGAAATCTGAGCACGGCGGTCATCTCAATACTACAAAGGAAGGTACCACCAAGCCGGTGGTCAACTCACTGTGTTGAGCAATGCAGGACGGAGTGCTGCGGACCTGGGCTATGCTGTTCATGAAGGATTCCTTGCAAAAGTGCACAGAAGCCCTAGCAGCTGAAGATCACGCAGTACACAGGATTACTGTTTGGTGTGGGGAGGCAGGGACTTACCTCCACCAAATTTAGACAGAAGGACCACCGGACTGTTTGGGTCACTTGGATCCAGCTCCTGTGTTCCAGGGACCACGCTCGTCGAGATGAGAGGGGACCCAGAGGACTGGTGATGCAGACGTTTGGTGCCTGCATTAGCAGGGAGAAGATTCCGTCGACCCACTGGAGATTTCTTCTGGGCTTCCAGCTCAGGGTGAAGGCAGACAGCCCTCAGAGCATGCACCACCAGGAAACAGTTGAGAAAGCCGGGAGGATTAGGCACTACAATGTTGCTGGTAGTCGTCTTGCTACTTTGTTCGAAGAGGGAGATGCAGAGGAACTCTGGTGAGCTCTTGCATTCGTTATCTGAAGAGAAGCCCACAAGAGAGATCCTAAATAGCCCTCAGAGGAGGATTGGCCACCTAACCAGGTAAGCCCCCATCAGGATGGGTCTCTGATGTCACTTGCTGGCACTGGCCACTCAGAGGCCTCCATTGTGCCCTCACACCTCTGCATTCAAGATGGCAGAGGACTGGGACACACTGGAGGAGCTCTGGGCACCAGCCCTGGGGTGGTGATTGACAGGGGAGTGGTCACTCCCCTTTTCTTTGTCCAGTTTCACACCAGAGCAGGGACTGGGGGATCCCTGAAACAGTGTATACTGGCTTATGCAAGGAGGGCACCATCTGTGCCCTTCAAATCATTTCCACAGGCTGGGGGAGGCTACTCCTCTCCAGCCCTTAAAACCTATTTCCGAAGGGAGAGGGTGTAACACCCTCTCTCAGAGGAAATCCTTTGTTATGCCTTCCTGGGACTGGGCTGCCCAGACCCCAGGAGGGCAAAAGCGTGTATGTGGGTTGGCAGCAGCGGTAGCTGCAGTGAAAACCCCAGGGAGCTAGTTTGGCAGTACCCGTGGTCCATGCTGGAGCCCCGGGGATGCATGGGATTGGCACCCCAATATCAGATTTGGCATGGGGGCCCCATTCCATGATCTTAGACATGTTACATGGCCATATTCAGAGTTACCATTGTGAAGCTACATATAGGTATTGACCTATATGTAGTGCACGCGTGTAATGGTGTCCCCGCACTCACAAAGTCCGGGGAAATTGCCCTGAACAATGTGGGGGCACCTTGGTTAGTGCCAGGGTGCCCTAACACTTAGTAACTTTGCACCTAACATTCACTAAGTGAGGATTAGACATATAGGTGACTTATAAGTTACTTAAGTGCAGTGTAAAACGGCTGTGAAATAACGTGGACATTATTTCACTCAGGCTGCAGTGGCAGTCCTGTGTAAGAATGGTCTGAGCTCCCTATGGGTGCAAAAGAAATGCTGCAGCCCATAGGGATCTCCTGGAACCCCAATACCCTGGGCACCTAGGTACCATATACTAGTGAATTATAAGGGTGTTCCAGTGTGCCAATCAGAATTGGTAAAATTGGTCACTAGCCTGCAGTGACAATTTTAAAGATAGAGAGAGCATAAGCACCGAGGTTCTGGTTAGCAGAGCCTCAGTGACACAGTTAGGCACCACACAGGGAACACATTCAGGCCACAATCTATGAGCACTGGGGCCCTGGCTAGCAGGGTCCCAGTGAAACATATAAAACACACTGACAAATAGGGTTTTCACTATTAGCACTGGGTCCTGGCTAGCAGGATCCTAGTGAGACACTAAAAACACCCTGACATATACTCACAAACAGGCCAAAAATGGGGTAACAAGGCTAGAAAGAGGCTACCTTTGTACACAAACCACCCCCAAACGAAGGACAACAAGGCTAACCATGGCCAGTTGAGTCTTTATTGTCTAAGTGGTGATAAGTGGAGAGTAGCTCTGCAATAGATTGGTTACTCCCCTTATCATCCACTGTAAGGTTACCTCCCTGTGGGGATGTGAACCACCCTGTTTGGAGTTTTTTAGCTATCCAACAATGTGACGTTATATTCTCAGAGTTCCTATTAGTATGTTTTAGTTTAGAGCAGTGGGATTGGTCCAGTGGGCCTATATCAAGGGATGAGAATGCCAGACAGGGATGCTGTCTCAATAAAGCCATAGCTGGGCTAACACTTTGTCCATATGGCTGTAAGAGAGAACAGGGCTGCTGTTTCCCTTGAGTTGGAGCAGGGCAAGGCTGCTGTCGTATAAGCTCCACACTAGGGTAGGGTTGCTGTCCTAAGTGTTGTGAGGCAGTGCAGGGTTGCTACACTAGAGTTTCTCTGGGAGGGTTAGAGGGATGCTCCATGTTAACTAAAATGGTGCAATATTTCACACCAGGATTAGTTATCCCTCAGAGAGGTACTTTCAACTCAGGGAGTACAGCTGTGCTAGCTCATGGTTCCCTTGGTACAGGTTCCACCACAAGAGAGGTGTCTCCCACCACAGGAATGGTATCCTTAATGTCAGGGTGGGTATGGGATACTTTGATGCCCTTTTTACCTGTTGTTGGAGAAGGATCCTGAGTTTTCAGGCCTTTTTCTCTCCTTTGCTTTTTCATTTCAGCTGAAATGAGAGGAAGCAATTCCTCAGGGATACCGAGCATGGATGCATGGGTATTAAACTCTACCTCAGACCAACCTGAGGCCCTAGGTCATTACCTAAGAGACAGTCTACAGGTATGCTAGGTGATACTACCACCTGTTTAGGACCAGTAACACCACCCCAACTAAACTATAGCTAAGGGGAGGAACTGAGTGGAGTTATGGACATCAATAATCTTGTACTGTTGTCCAATGAGGTGTCGTGCAGGGGCCACCAGGTTTTCAGTCAACAAAGTGATACTGGCACCTGTGTCCCTGTAAGCCTGGGCCTCAACGCCAGTTATTGAAACTGACTGCCTGTACTTATCCATTGTAAGGGGACAAGCAGCCAGTGTGGCTAGGCCAATGCCACCAGGTGTGACAGAAACTGTCTTGGGACAGACTACCCCAGTTTCTATGATGGACCCAAAAACGAACCCAACTACACCCTTATTTTGACTGTTGCCAGCAGTCCCACTACTATTACCACTACTGCGAGGGGCACTAGAGTTTGATGTATCAGTGGTAGTAGGCTCAGGGGGCTTACCTGGGCAGGACTTATCCCCTGGCCAATGGCCTTTATTTTTACACACATAGCACCAAGGCTTTTTAGCGTATGTGGACTGTGAAGAAGAGGAAGAAGATGATTTCTCCCCACCACCTAAAGAGTGTTTAGGATGTGAAGAAGGATATTTGGTTTTACCTTTATCCCCATGCTTATCCTGAGATTTCTCACCATCTTTCTTTTTGCCATCCTTGTCACCACCTGTATGAACTTTTCTGTTCACACTTGTTCTGACCCATTTGTCTGCCTTCTTTCCCAATTCTTGGGGAGAGGTCAGAACTGAGTCTACCAAGTACTGATGCAACAAGTCAGACAAACAATTATTCAAAATATACTCTCTCGAGATTAGATTATACAGGCTTTCATAGTCAGTCACCTTACTGCCATGTAACAAACACTCCAAGGCCTTCCCTGAACAGTCTACAAAGTCTGTCCAGTCTTGAGAGGACTCTTTTCTGGTATCTCTGAACTTTATCCTGTATTGTTCAGTGGTTAAGCCAAATCCATCCAAGAGTGCATCCTTCAAAACTTTGTAATTATTAGCATCAATTTCTCTGACAGTAAGGAGCCTATCCCTACCCTTACCAGTGAAAGATAGCCACAAAATAGCAGCACACTGCCTTTGAGGGATCAACTGTACCATACAAGCCCTCTCAAGTGCAGCAAACCACTTGTTAATGTCATCCCCCTCCTTGTAAGGGGGGACTATCTTATGCAGGTTTCTGGAATCTTGTTCTCTTACAGGATTCCTATCAAAAACACTGCTGCTGCCACCATGGGGAACTAACCCCAACCTCTGTCTTTCCCTCTCTACATCTAGAGATTCCCTGTCTAAGGCCAGCTGCTGCTGTCTTAGCTGCAGCCTGGCTTCTTCCAACCTCAGCTTTCTGAGTTCCCTTTCCATAGTGTTATCCTCAGGGTGGGAGGCTTGGGAATTCTGAGACCCAGAAGAAATGTGGGAATTGGCAGAGTGTGACTTGTCTCTAACTGGCTGGACTCTAGTAACCTGGCCTTTTGGAGTGAAAGGTGCCCTACTAGTGTGTGACCTCCTCCCAATACCAGTGTCACTAGATGGCCTGTTAGCTGGCAGGTCTTTGGATGAACCCTCCCAGCATCCTCAGGGTACTCCTCTGGGTCTTGCTGGGTACCCCTCTCCTCTACCCCCTGATCTAGGATGGGTCAGACTGGTTCTGGTCACTTTGTAGGAGAAGGCTAAGGAGAAGACCTTTGGTAGGATTCTTACCAATGCTGAAACCTCTTTCTATGCAGAGACCTCTCAAACTTTTAAAGTTTAAATTTCCATAGGTTGCCTGGACAACTTTAGGATTAAGTTCTACTGCAGACATGATTTTTAAAATGGGTTTAGGACAGAGAAAAAAAGTTTTGAAACTTTTAGAGAAAAGAGAAAAACTTTCTCAAACTTTTCAAAACTTTTCTGAAACTTTTTAGAAAGTTTGTAGAAGGAATGTTAAACTGTGTATGTTAACTGTGTATATTCTGAAGTATTTGGAATATGTTTTTCTTATGAAAAGCACCAATGGCAAAGTGGTAAAGCAGTTACAAGTACTTATCCCACCGCTGCACCACCAATGTAGGAGGCTGGCCTAGCTTATAGTGGGTACCTGATGGTACTTACACCTTGTGCCAGGTCCAGTTATCCCTTATTAGTAGATTAGTAGTGTTCTAGCAGCATCGGCTGATAGAGGTAGCTATAGCAGAGCAGCTTAGGCTGAACTAGGAGACATGCAAAGCTCCTACTATACCACTTATATCATATAGCACTATGGGGGTCATTCCGACTGCCGGGGCCAGGGTTGGCGGGAGCACCGCCAACAGGCTGGCGGTGCCCCGCAGGGCATTCTGACCGCGGCGGTTTGGCCGCGGTCAGAACAGGAAAACCGGCGATGTCCCGCCGGTTTTCCGATGCCCTGAGGAATCCCCCATGGCGGCGCAGCTTGCTGCGCCGCCATGGGGGATTCCGACCCCCTCACCGCCATCCTGTTCCTGGCGGTTTCCGACTGCCAGGAACAGGATGGCGGTGAGGGGTGTCGTGGGGCCCCTGGGGGCCCCTGCAGTGCCCATGCCAATGGCATGGGCACTGCAGGGGCCCCCGTAAGCGGGCCCCACATAGAATTTCAGTGTCTGCATTGCAGACACTGAAATTCGCGACGGGTGCAACTGCACCCGTCGCACCCTTCCCACTACGCCGGCTCCATTCGGAGCCGGCGTCCTCGTGGGAAGGGGTTTCCCGCTGGGCTGGCGGGCGGCCTTCTGGCGGTCGCCGGACAGCCCAGCGGGAAACACAGAATGGCCGCCGCGGTCTTTTGACCGCGGTGCGGTGATTCGGCGGTTCCCGCCAGGCGGGCGGCTCCCGCCGCCCGCCGGGGTCTGAATGACCCCCTATATCATAAGAATTACAATACTCAGAGTGACTAAAAACAAAGGTACTTTATTTTAGTGACAATGTGCCGAAAATATCTCAGAGGATATACTCCCTTAGGGGGTAAGTAAAGTACACAAAATATACACACAAACCAAAATCAGGTAAGTAAACAGTTAGAAAAGTAGTGCAAACACTGTAGAATATAATAGGAGGATGCAATAGGCCTAGGGGCAACACCAACCATATACTAAGAAAGTGGAATGCAAACCAGTTAGGGACCCCAGGCCTAGTGTTGTGTGTAGAGAGTCGCTTGGAGTGTAACAAAACACTAAGGGTGTCCAAGATACCCCACCCCAAGACCCTGAAAAGTAGGAGTAAAGTTGCCCTACTTCCCCAGAAACACACTACAGTCATGATAGGAGATTCTACAAAGACAACAACTGACTGCAAAGCACTGAAGATGGATTCCTGGACCTGAGGACCTGCAAAGGAAGGAGACCAAGTCCAAGAGTCACAAAAGTGTCAGGTGGGGGGCAGGAGCCCACTAAACCCTGGATGAAGGTGAAAAATGGCTGCCTCTAGGTGGAAGAAGCTGAAGATTCTGCAACAACTAAAGATGCCAGGAACTTCTCCTTTGCACAGAAGATGTCACACAGCGTGCTGGAGGATGCAGAGTTGTTTCCACACATGAAGACCGCAAACAAACCTTGCTAGCTGCAAAGGTCGCAGTTGAAGAAAATGGGTGCTGCCCGGGCCTAGGAAGGACCAGGAGGTCGCCCCTTGGAGGAGGAGACAGAGGGGGTGCTCAGCAGCATAGAGAGCCCACGCAGAAGCAGGCCGCACCCGTAGAAGCACTTGAAACAGTGTTCAAGAAATCTGAGCACGGTGGTCGTCTCAACACTACAAAGGAGGGTCCCACAAAGCCGGTGGTCAACTCAGTGAGTTAAGCAATGCAGGACGCAGTGCTGGGGACCTGGGCTATGCTGGGCACGAAGGATTCTGTGCAAAAGTGCACAGAAGCCCTAGCAGCTGCAGATCACACAGTACACAGGATTACTGTCTGGTGTGGGGAGGCAAGGACTTACCTCCACCAAATTTGGACAGAAGGACCACTGGACTGTCGGGGTCACTTGGATCCAGCTCCTGTGTTCCAGGGACCATGCACGTAGAGATGAGAGGGGACCCAGAGAACCGGTGATGCAAAAGGTTGGTGCCTGTGTTAGGGGGGGAAGATTCTGTTGACCCACAGGAGATTTCTTCTTGGGTTCCAATGCAGGGTGAAGTTAGACAGCCCTCAGAGCATGCACCACCAGGAAACAGTTGAGAAAGCCGGCAGGATTAGGCGCTACAATGTTGCTGGTAGTCGTCTTGCTACTTTGTTGTGGTTTTGCAGGCGTCCTGGAGCAGTCAGCGGTCGATCCTTGGCAAAAGTCGAAGAGGGAGATGCAGAGGAACTCTGGTGAGCTCTTGCATTCGTTATCTGAAGAGAAACCCACAGGAGAGACCCTAAATAGCCCTCAGAGGAGGATTGGTCACCTAACCAGGTAAGCACCTATCAGGAGGGGTCTCTGATGTCACTTGCTGGCAATGGCCGCTCAGAGGCCTCCATTGTGCCCTCACACCTCTGCATTCAAGATGGCAGAGGTCTGGGACACACTGGAGGAGCTCTGGTGGTGAAGGACAGAGGAGTGGTCACTCCCCTTTCCTTTGTCCAGTTTCACACCAGAGCAGGGGCTGGGGGATCCCTGAACCAGTGTAGACTGGCTTATGCAAGGAGGGCACATCTGTGCCCTTCAAAGCATTTCCAGAGGCTGAGGGAGGCTACTCCTCCCCAGCCCTTAACACCTATTTCCAAAGAGAGAGGGTGTAACACCCTCTCTCAGAGGAAATCCTTTGTTCTGAATTCCTGGGACTGGGCTGCCCAGACCCCAGAAGTGCAGAAGCCTGTCTGTGGGTTGGCAGCAGCGGTAGCTGCAGTGAAAACCCCAGCGAGCTAGTTTGGCAGTACCCGGGGTCCATGCTGGTGCCCCGGGGATGCATGGGATTGGCACCCCAATACCAGATTTGGCATGGGGAGGCAATTCCATGATCGTAGACATGTTATATGGCCATATTCAGAGTTACCATTGTGAAGCTACATATAGGTATTTACCTATATGTAGTGCACGCGTGTAATGGTGTCCCCGCACTCACAAGGTCCGGGGAAATTGCCCTGAACAATGTGGGGGCACCTTGGCTAGGGCCAGGGTGCCCTCACACTTAGTAACTTTGCACCTAACCTTCACTAAGCGAGGGTTAGACATTTAGGTGACTTATAAGTTACTTAAGTGCAGTGTAAAATGGCTGTGAAATAATGTGGACGTTATTTCACTCCTGGCTGCAATGGCAGTCCTGTGTAAGAATAGTCTGAGCTCTCTATGGGTGGCAAGAGAAATGCTGCAGCCCATAGGGATCTCCTGGAACCTCAATACCCTCGGTACCTATGTACCATATTCTAGGGAATTATAAGGGTGTTCCTGTGTGCCAATCAGAATTGGTAAAAATGGTCACTAGCCTGCAGTGACGATTTTAAAGACAGAGAGAGCATAAGCACTGAGGTTCTGGTTAGCAGAGCCTCAGTGACACAGTTAGGCACCACACAGGGAACACATTCGGGTCCCAGTGAGACATATAAAACACACTGACAAACAGGGTTTTCACAATTAGTACTGGGGTCCTGGCTTGCAGGATCCCAGTGAGACAGTAAAAACACCCTGACATATATTCACAAACAGGCCAAAGTGGGGGTAACAAGGCTAGAAAGAGACTACCTTCCTACCCTAACCCAGAGGTCTGCCTCCTCAGCAAGCTTTCTAGGATCAGTCAACTTACTGTCAACTAGGTGCTGGCACAACTCTGTAGAGTAAACACTGAACATATGCTCTTCAGGATCAAATTATATAACCCCAAATAGTCATCTACTTTACTGCTCCACACCCACCTATTCAGTACTTTACTGGAGAAATCAGAAAAGTCTACCCAGGAACTTGCGGTCGCGGTCAAGCAAATGGCGCATTGTAAGACTCCAGGCACTGATGGCTTACCCATTGAATATTATGCCATATATCCAACCACTCTCTACCCACGATTGTTAGAAGTCTACCTAGAGGCATTTCAACAGGGCTTCCTACCACGCTCCATGAGAGAGGCTCTTATCGTAGTGCTACCCAAACCAGGACATGACACGACTGATGTTAAGTTGTACCGCCCTTTATCACTACTGAACCTAGACTACAAGATTCTGGGTAAGATACTTGCTAACCGCCTGTTGCCTGTAATGAACTACTTGGTACACTACGACCAATCAAGCTTTATATCAAATCGCAGCACATTCATAAATATCAGACGCCTCTTACATTTAATGCACAGAACACCGACGGAGGACATATATCCTGTAGCAGTCTCTTTAGATATAGAGAAGGCCTTTGATACATTACGATGGGACTTCTTATTTGCATGTCTGGAAAAAATGGGATTGGGTCCTCGCCTATTGCGTTGGATTAGGACGCTATATGGAGAGCCACTAGCAAGAGTAAAAACAGGCAGGGTAATATCAAACTGCTTTAATATACAACGCAGTACACGACAGGGCTGCCCCCTATCGCCGCTGTTATTTGCCTTAGCAATGGAACCCCTGGCATGTTACCTACACTCCAAAGCTGAAGCCTGGGGCATGTGGGATTCTCAGAGATTTCATGTGGTGTCATTATATGCAGACAATGCCCTTGTATATAATAAAGATGTGCATTCCATGCTTCCTGAACTTGAACACTTACTTTCACATTTCGGTTCAGCATCAGGACTCCAGGTTAACTGGCCTAAATCATGTGTCTTCCAACAAGTATTATATCCTTCCACTGAACGCCTTGCCGTGAATAACACACAACTGCAGTGGCAATACGACACCTTCAAATATTTAGGAGCATACATATATCACTCATCCAAAAATCTCCTAGATGGTAGTCTGCCCGCACATCCCTCAATTTCTGGCAATCGCTACCTTTATCCCCAATGGGCTGAAAAGCGAAATCTAAGATGTTAATTTTACCCAGGTTGTTATATTACTTCTCAGCTCTACCTGTTGTAGTGCCACGTACTTTCTTCAAAGCGCTAAATAGTTTATTATTAGATTTAATATGGAGAGACAAACGCCGCAGGGTAGCACTATCTGTATTCCAAAGACTGCTCTACGAAGGGGGCCTAGGAGCCCCACACTTTGTGTCTTACTTCGCAGCAGCACAACTACAATGGCCAAACACATGGCTGATTTCTCCACTCCACCTGGAGACACGTGATATATTAAACCAATTGGGTACCACAGCACTATACATGTGGTTGACTAATAACAAGACAGGAGGCTCTGCCATGACCCCATTACTAAAAACAGCACATACATCTTGGCATCGTTATTTATATACTAAACACTCACCGACTCCATACTCACCGGCAATAACACTGTGGGACATACCTGGAATACCACAAAATATACCAAACCAGACACAAGCACTATGGGCAGATAAGGGCATCACGCGAATAAGACACTTTTTCTCCGATGGTGGACTTAAATCTTTCCAAGATATGATTTCTGAATATAATATTGCACCAGGACAGTTTATCACCTACTACATCATAACACAAGGCATACGCTACATATGGGGTCCAGGGAACACCGAACTACCCACCTCTCTGGTCTTACATGCCATACTATCAGCAACAACAACTAAACGCATCATTATTTCTCTATATACAGCACTCCGTGCACACATGATATACAAACAATACATGATAAATGGAATACGGTGCTACCAAACCCACTGACAATACCAGAGTGGAACTTAGCACTGCACTCAGTAAAGGAGATCTCTTGTAATGCCAGATTTAGATTCACGCACTTTAACTATATACACCAAGCATACCTAGACCTCCAACGTCTAAGCCGTATGTACCAAACACATGAACCCGCTTGTCCGAGATGCGCTACATCTCCAGTGGGATTTTACCACATGGTATGGGATTGCCCGAATTTACAATCTGTTTGGCATACCATCATTGTAATAATCACTGAGATAACAAATTATACCCTACCTATGACACCGTCCCTCTGCCTACTAAGTATTCGAACCAAAACAAAAAAATAAATACCTCCACAAGTTCATAGATTCAGCACTTGTGCTATTTAAGCGCAGGATAACCATGGCATGGAAATCCCAAACACCCCCATCAGTATTGCAATGGTTGAAAGACCTTTTGGTGTGGTCCAAAGCAGAAGCTCATCACTTACAGTGGCTCCAGGCACAGGGCATAACAAGCTCAGGGGTGGAATAGTGGGAATCATTAGTTTTAAAGGTGGAAGCAAAAACTGACCTACAACCACCATAAACAGAGCTCCCTTCCCCAATGGATACACACAACCACTATATATTCACATGTAGTGTGGTTAGTTTTACGTATTCTTTGCGCTTTAGCTTCAGGCTTTAGGCCTTTGTGCATTTTGCCCTGAATATATTTTATTCATTTGCTGACAGCTTAGAGCCTTTGTGCACTCTGCTCTACATGCTTTTTATTAGGCTTCGTACTGTTATTTTTCAAATAGCCAGTTCTACTGTGTTGTTTTTTATTCATATCACACTGTTTTGCCTACTTCAGCACTGGAGTTCTCCATAACATATTTACTCTGTGCTTCAGTCAAGGATACAGTCTGGTACATTGCCGATAGACGTGGTAAGAGTTTAGACTTGGCATTCCTGCGTAGGGACATTTTGTGATCACGATGACATGTTAGTTATAAAATCACTTCCTTGTCCCAATACACGCAAGAGGGAGATTCCGACCAGGGAACCACAACTTGACGCTGACTGCCTCGTTGCAGATGCTGAACCAAGATCACAGGTCTTTGCTCAGGTATGAGGGCTGATATCCCCATAGTGATTCTAATAGGCAAGCTAGAAGCTTAACATGCTGTGCTCTAGATAGAACAAGCAGAGGGAGAGTAGAAACTGTTTGACAATATGATAGCTTTGTTTTTATGTTTTACTCTCCTGGTAACTATCACAATCCTACTGTGTTGTATCGTTCTGGTTATTGCGGCTCACGCCTTAATATCTAAAATACAGTCGTTTTATTAAAATATTATATAAAACTTATACTGTCTTTGTCATTTGTATATGAGATCATATTGGAAATAAGAGAGTTGGTTTGGATCTAAGTAACCACGACTTCCCTGAGAAGTTCCAAAGATGTCATGCGCTCGGCTGCCAAATCATTCCTTCCACATGGGAGAAATGAGGCACTGCTAGTTAGCCGGAGCAAAAACCGGATTTAGGGTGACAGAGTTCTTTACACGTGGGTCAGACTCAGTCCCCCACACCGTTATCGATCCTGCTACCTAGAAATCCAGTAGTCTCATTTAGAATAATGAGAGCCCACGCGACATGGCGCCGCCAACGTTTGGTCTGGCTCTAATGATTAGGTCCGACTGACTCTCTTGGTCTCATGTATATTTTGACTCTTCGGTTCCGTATACGGAGACGTCCGTGGGGCTGAGGGTTTCCCCCGCCACGGCATAGGTGCTTCCTATTGCTTAGTGGTCGGTTGTTCAAGCTTGAACTTTGAAAGGAAAAAACCCCGATATTGGTGTGCCTTCTCTGACCTGCTGCCGTTTTTTATAAAATGGCGAATCCTAATGTAGTGAACATAGCAATTAATATGCGACATCCGCTCACGGGACATCTATTGACACATGGACTGACAGTCCAGGGGGGTCCAGTCACTTTTGAGGTGGACGCCCATGCAGCCTATAGAACAGAACTTTTTTATTCTTGGGTCGCTTTTCCAGCAGTGGATGGGGGAACAAATACTTTTCACGAATACACAGTTTCGAATGCCCCTGGACAATACAGGGCTTACGCTTATTTAGAAATACCTCTATCTTATCGAGAACACCATAATTGGCTTGATGGCGCCCTCCCACACACAATAGCACCAGTAAGGTTAGGTCCACTGAGTAATGATGGTCCTACCTGGCCTTTATTGGCTACATATACACCACATCCTGCGGTTGCTCAATTGGCAGTGGTTGAAGTTCATCGATTATATACAGAATTAACGACTACATATAGACGATTAGTTCAGTTTGTGATGCAGACATTAAATACGAATGCAGCGCGTGCTGCTCCAGCGCACCCACAGGCGGTGGTTCCGGGTCTTAATCCGGCCACTGTACACTCAGTTATGGGTAAAGCACCGGCTAAACGAGAGGAGACTCCGTTTTGGCTAGCGCAAAAAATTAATACGCTGGAAGCAGTATTTCCCCATACGGGACCTCAGGATAAACATAGAATTTTGACGATGTGTTTGCCGTACGGGATAGTTCCTCCGGTGGACCTTTGTAATACCTGGGGCACGGTGTTTGCTGCGCTCTACACTACGGCACACGGTACACCGACATTAGCTAATTTACCGGACGTACTTAAGCAGATACAGGAAGAATATGGGGCTGCCCCTGCCTTGGATTTGGGCATGCAGTTGCTGGGCAATTTTGCCACAGTTTCTTCTATTATTTTGAGTAATCTCAAAGGAGAGGCAGTAGCACTAGCAGTGCGTATGCGTCTTCTGGATGTTCCGCTGCTTCAACAGGAGCGGGAGCTTCCGAGAATAATAGCGGAAACATATTCTAGTATTGGTCGTGATAGCCTAGGGGCTAGACCACAAAAACCCCAGTTACAGGGTAAAAATAATAAAGATCATGCTAAACAGCAACAACCTGAGGGTTCGAAAAAGCGCTGGGAAAAGAAACAGCAAACACCTAAGAAGGATGATGGGCAGTCTCCGCAACCGGAGACCCCACAGAATAAGTATAATCTCAGGAATAGGGATACTTTGAAGACGCCTGATAGATATCAATATACTGATACACGCCAATCTCGTTCCTTTCAGGACTCCTCGGAAAAGAGAAGTGAGAGAGGTGGGCGGTCAGAGCGGAGGACGGAGTACGTGAAACCGAGACAGGATTCACAACGCTCAGCGGAGGTTTCTATTAAACAAGAAGAGAAACCGCTGCAACAGAAACAGCAATTCAAAAAGAAGAAAGTGGCAGCTGTCTCAGTTAGACATGCCGCTCAAGAAGAGAGTTCTCTTGACGAACAAGACATGGGCGTTAGCACTGTTAGACAGCGCGGCAGAGGTCACAATAGTTCGCCGGAGTCTTCTAGAGCATCTGGAGGTGAAAGCAACTGATGACTTCATACAAGTCGAGACGGCGGATATGCGAGTCTCTGATCCTGATAGAGTATATGAAGTAACTCTGCGATTGGAAGGGGACATTGACCGTGTTATAAACGCCATTTTTTGGGACCATGTGGTAAAATTATATGATGTTCTGTTGGCCGAACAAGATTGGCAACCTGACTTTGTTCGCGACTGTCCAGTTGGGGAGGAGGTTATTACACCTTCCTTCTCACCACTTGTTCCGAGAGAACTCGCGGAGTCCTATAGTAAATCATGGGCTCTAGCACAGGCTCCCGCCTTGTATAGAAATAACGTGGGGTGGGACAGACAATCACCTTATCATGTAATACCGATAAAGGGCGAACTTCAGCCACAACCGCAATATCCTATCAAATTTGAAGCTAGGGCATCGGTTAGGAAAATTCTTACTGAATTGGAGTATCAGGGTGTTATTGAGCACTGTGTCTCGCCGATGAATAATCCCTTGTTTCCGGTTGCTAAACCGGACCATTCATATAGGATAGTGGTGGATTACCGACATTTGAATAGTCATACACGCACAACTGCAATACAGAATTCACATAGCGCAGCGCTTATGAATAATATAGTGCGTAAAAAATACAAAACAACATTGGATATCTCGAATGGATTTTTCTGCCAGAATATAGCGCCCAAGAGTCGGGACTATACCTGTTTCAGTGCGTTTGGCTCTCAGAAAAAATGTTGTCGTTTGCCTCAGGGGTATAAGAATAGCCCAGGACTGTTTTCGGCTCGTGTAACTGAAATGCTGCATGAGTTCGACCCTGAAGCATTATCATATGTTGATGAGATATATCTGACAGATGATGAGATTCTGCAACATCTAAGGCGTGTATCGCGCATTGTTGTGGGATTTGCTGATATTGGCTATAAGTTCAATTTTAAGAAATCAAAGATTGCTTTCCTCAGCGTCATTTTCCTGGGATATGAGTTGTCGAGTGAGGGCAAGAGCTTAGCGCCACATTTTTGGGAGAAATGTGCTTTATTGCAGCCTCCTAATACGGTTCGGAAGCTCCAGTCATTGTTGGGGTTTCTGAATTTTGGCAGAACTTACATTCCTGAATAGGCAACGCGTATAAAACCATTATACGAGTTGATTCGCCCGAATTTTTCGAGTAAACTTTGGACGATTGAACATACACACATACTGCGAGAATTACAGAGTGATCTTTTAGCAGTTAAACACTTACACACTCGGGACAATAAGACACATTTAGTGATCAGGGTAATACCTGGGGCTGTTGGGTTTACTTATGTCACCTTTAATGAAGGGGAGACTGTCCCGATTGCATACAAATCTCACTTGTATTCTGCTGCAGAGCAACGTTTTGCACAAACTGAGAAAATTCTCACTGCAGTACAGATGGCTGTTATTAAAGAAAGACCGCTGGCCCAGGGTCAACGCATTGTTGTCGTTTCCCCGGTTCCGGCCTTAGAGGCTGTTACTAAAGCGAGTGTTCCTAATTCGAAGGCTCTACACCCGCGATGGATACAATGGGCTACGTCTTTGACAGCCACTGATGTAGATAATGTATTTGACCCTAAACTGCAGACTCAATAATTTCTTCAATACGAAATAGAATACCCTGTTCCTGCTTGTACATTGCCTATTGACCAATATGAAGTGGTCATGTATACCGATGGCTCTGCGCAACCGGCGGTTGGGACTAAACAACAGTATTCTGCTGCATGTGCGGTGGTGAGCGGCACTATGGAGGGGGAAGTGTTCTGCCCCCGACATACTTATACTAAAACCTTGGGAGATTGCACGGCACAGCTGGCTGAGCTCAAAGCTCTATTGTTAGCGTTGGAGCACGCGGATCCGGCACTTTTAACCTTGCTGGTCTGTGACTCCTACTACTGTGTGCAGTCTTTCAACGAATATTTACACTATTGGAAGATGAATGGGTTCAGAGATTCTAAAGGCAACACCATTAAGCATAAAATGTTGTGGGGTAAGGTTGCGGATCTAAAGGAAACGCTTCCTAATGTCCATGTTGTGCATACACTTGGACACCAGCGCGTTGGAATACACGTTGCTGGGAATACTTTGGCTGATGAAGCCGCGAAATCGGCAGTGGCTGTCGCCACAGTAGCCGCAGTGACTCGTTCGAGTTCAAAACCAGACAAAGAAATTTCAGCTGCCATAAAGGCTACGGCTGATGGCACGCCTTTTCCTAAAGGATTTCCCTCGAAATATAGTTACTGCTTGAATGGTGCGCTACATGCTACTGTTACAATTCCAGGCATTGGTGTACGTGAAATTCCCAATAAAATTGAGAGACCTCGATTGATTTCTGCAGCACATGAGGGGGTGGCTTCTGCACATGCTGGGGTGGCTGCCACAATTTCACTTTTACAGGCTCGTTACTGGTGGCCTGGTCTCTATAAAGAGACGAAACAGTATGTCCTTTGTTGTGACATTTGTCAACAAATTAAGACATCGTCGGCTAGACGCCCGCAGCAGACGCCCCTTCTGATTTCAAACGAACCATTACAGTGTGTGTACTTGGATCATTGTGGTTCGCAGACACCAGATAGTGCATACAAATATATATTGGTTGCTGTAGATTCGTGCTCCAGATTTGTATGGGTATGGCCACAACGCTCGGCTGACGCTCGCACTGTTATTAAAGATTTGCGCATCTTTGTCGATATATTTGCAGTTGCGGCTTTTCATTCGGACCAGGGCCCTGCTTTTGCCTCTAAGGCATTCAGGGACACCATGGCTTCGGTGGGGGTCCAACTCCAATTCTCGTCTCCATTTCATCCAGAGGGAAATTCTGTCGTGGAGCGTTTAAATCGTGATTTAAAGCCGTCCTTAACGGCCAGAGTTATAGGTACGGGTCGTGGTTGGCTAGCCCACCTATATGGAGTACAGAGAGCACTTAATAACTTGCCTAGAAGGTCACTGGGGGGTCGTACTTCATATGAGTGCCTGTTTGGAACACAAATGTATGTTCCTGATCTAGATGGTCCTGGTGTGGAGGCGGCAGATACGCCCTTTGACATAAATGATCGTGTCACTGTTTTGCAGGATTTACAACAATTCCGTGAAGATAACTCTTCTGCCAATGCTGCCTCCTCAGGAATTAAAGATGAGCCAGTAACACCTACTGGTTGGATACCCAGGATTGGGGATCTGGTGCGTGAAAAGGTCACAGTTAAAAAAGAATTTGGTCCTTCTTATCGAGAACCTGTCCCTGTGTTAGGGGTAAGCGGCACGAGAACTGTGATTTTACCGCCGCTGCGAGGGGCCAAAGGAAATCGCTTTGTTTCCATTGATGATGTCAAGTTACAACATGTGGCCGATTCTGCACAGCAGACCAAGAGGGACACCCAGTAGTTCCGGAATCCCTCTCACTACTGGGGATGGGGTCCCGCTGCAGGTGATTTTCACCGACACTGTTTCCTCTCCGAGCTTGGGGAGGGTGGATGATGATCTTGCGATCGTTCCACCAACGGCGATTAATATGGAATCTTGTGATCAAATTGCTGTACGTTCTACTGATGTTTCTGAACATGTGGTTTATAGCGTGCCACGGCGGGAGCCTCCGTCTGCTTCTTCGTTCAGAGTTGCACCTTTTGCTAGAACTGCTTCTGGCTGCTTCAACGACGCTGATAATGATGGGTCCGGCTCCTCGTCTTCGATGTCTTCTGTCCACGGTCCACAACGGCTGCTGGGATGGCTTAAACGAACGTATTTTGTTTTTCCTTGGAACTATTTTTGGCTATTTTTGGCCGTGATGACTATATTATTATGGTTGGGATTTGTGGTTACTTTTTTTCTGATAATACATGGTCATTTACTTCCTGATCGATCTGACATTGAGCACGTGGAGACTGTGTTGAAACCACATTTTTCGTCTCATATGGTTCGAAGAGACTTGTCCACAGTGAACATTTCTGCTATACCAGTTCCGGATGGAATTGTGTGGGATAAAGTAATGTTTGATATATATGGTCCCACTGAATTGATTCAAATACCGTATGTCCTCAAATTATCAATGAATGATATTGTTATACCTGGCATTGTTTCTGATGATTGGGATGTGAAGACAGTAGATTCTATGCTAACGGATTTGCAATATTATACTGTCTATGACGATGAAGATGCTTACCAGTTTAGAGATAATCATGGTGACATGTTTTGTTACAACTATTATGGACACCACTTTATTCATAAAGCTAGTAGCCCTAAGTCCATGTTTAATTATGTGCAATGGGAACATTGCTCGACTCCTCCACAAGGGAGTTCAAAAACGTATTATGACCAATTTGCATATTTTACGGGGCATGATCCACGTAATGCTAGGTCATACTATTTTAAAGTTACACCGTATTCTAATAAGCAAATGTTATTGACCGATACTAAATTACTGTATTCTAATTTGTTTGTATCTAAACTGTCGGTCGAGGGATATGAATACTGGTTCAAAACTGTTGACTTGAAAAGTGTTTGGGGTACGAAAAATTGGCAAATGCGAGGCAGGGACACGTTATTTAGAGCATGTATTATCCCTGTACAGATGATTTTCCTCAATGACACAGTACAACAGACTAGCTGTTTGGGCTTAGCAACGATTAAGGAGTTAACTTTGCCTAGTATACCTGTCCCTTCTAAATTAACAAATTGGCAGCACTATGTGAATGCTACTTTCAGTGACTTTACACATTGGGTCCAGAATGGTACACTTAACACTTCATCGTTACATCCAGGCGGGTGGTTATTATGGCCTGTAGACACTAATATGTGTCATCAACGTTTTGTCACCTCTTCAGGGGGGTTCAGGACTAGTAGGGCAGACCCTCGTTACGTTTCACCAGAACATGCTGATATTATAACTACATACATTGTGGGGAAGCTTTGTCAGCAATGGTTGAAGTCCTCCACGCTGGATGCAGTTAAGTCACATCTCATGTTACTGTCTAATGATACTGATTTACAAGATTTTTTGTCAGGTCCCAGAGTACCACAGAAGAAAAGGTTCTTATACGAGGTTTATAATGAGATTTGGAAGCTTTCACAACAAGAGGCTGCAGCCCGGTTGAGGCAGATTGATCAAGAAAATCTGATGCAGACCTTGTCTGTTGTTGATAATGGCATGCATACCCTTTCTGAACGTGTTTACACGATTGACAGCATTGTTTCCTCTGCCATTGACATTATTAAATCGGACATGTCTTCTTTATATCATGGGCAGAGTCAGACGCGGTCCATCATGCAGCTGGGTTGGACTCTTCAGACCTTGAAGGCGGGTCGCGTTCCATGGCAGCACGTTCGTGCCAGAGAGATCTTTATCTCTTTTAATTTGACTCGTCAACAACAACTGATGGCTAAAAAGGAAGCGACATATGTTATGTTAAATATTGAAAAATTTGAGAAACTGCCTTTCACGGTAGCTGAGATTCCGTCAGCTGAATGGTTGATCCATGGGGTTATTAATTTGCCTATCTCTACTTTGCAATTTACTTCGTGTTTGAAGCACATTCCGGTGGGTAGATATGAACTATTGGGAGACAGTTACATACATGAGGTGTGGGACCTTCCCTTTCAGTACAGATGTGTTAATGGT
The DNA here is from genome assembly GCF_031143425.1 of Pleurodeles waltl. Lineage (NCBI taxonomy): Eukaryota > Metazoa > Chordata > Amphibia > Caudata > Salamandridae > Pleurodeles > Pleurodeles waltl. Next base: position 828,818,841 of record NC_090439.1, read on the forward strand.
TTGAAGGAGGTTTTTCTTAGCGGCAGCGAATGCGAAGCTTCTGTCAGCCATTCAATGGTTTGTAAACAGCTGTCCTTGCACAGTGCGTGTAACGCTTCGATTGCTAACTTAGCTTGTTATCTGAAGGGAGTTCCAGTCCCGGTTATTAAAAACACTTTCCAGGTGCTTTCTAACGGCAGTTACATTGTTCTTAACAGCGAACGCTGCTGTGGCATGCGTGCCGGAATAGTTTACATCGTCGTTGTCAACAAGGCCGTTACGTGCTGCGGGAATGTGTTGTTTCCCCCCACTCAAATTAGGGAGGTAGCGGACATCTGGCCTCATATTGCTACTTCCAAGGTTGATTTCGACAAGTTGAGTCGGCTAAAAGCTTTATTGTTTCAAAAGCATGTGGCCCTTACATCTGCTAGCGAGACCTACGCACTTCAGGTGGCAAGGTCATCGGCGGAGATACAGTCCCTTTTGAATACTAACTTTCCGACTCACTTCGGTGAACTTGTGGGACGTATATTTAATGCATCCAGCACTGTTGGTATTGCACATTTTTTCAGAGTCGTTGGTATTGGTTTTGCTCATACCTTCTCTTCCATATTCGGTTTGATACCTTCGGCTATACATTCTATTTTCGGAAGCATTTTTGGGGGTTTCCCGATTACTTTGGCTTTATTGGCTGGAGTCTTGCTGTTATTGCTATTTTTTCGCAATGGCTGTCCCGTCACAACGAGATCCTGTACTGCTGCTCCCATCAGCGCAGCTGTGTCGTGAACGCATGATGCAGCATTTTGGAGCAACACTCCTGGGACATTTGGAGTGCGACTGGTCTCTGTCATTCAGACCGGTTTTGGATTGTGTGCAACCCGTGTTTCGATGCCTTTGGTGCTCGTTTGAACATGCACTGGCTCTCTGTCTCTCATTGCAGCGCCCTCCAATGGTCGATACTGATCTGTTGATGTTTCCGATTAGGGCTCATTCCCAGACTTGTGCACTAGGGATGCGCTTGCTTCGTGAGACAGTTTATGAGATTCCCTTCCTGGAGGAAGATGGTATTGTCTCTTTCATAGGCCCTGCACGGGGTGCCGCCCTGAATGGTTTTGGGGCTTTGGATCACACCTGCTCCATGGTACTTTGTGGCGTGGATCTTCCGATATTGACATATATCGAAGTGGAGGAACTCCTGCGTTCTATTGCTTCTATCTGACGATTGGATTTTTACGAAATTGACACTATATTGAATTTGGTTTTATGACCACATGTTACCTAAATTTATGACTTTGTTGTCTTCTCACCTTGTCGAAATACTTGTTTTAGGTATTGTTTATATTTAGGGCATCCTTTTATATTATTGGAACCACTTGCTACCGACAAGGGGAGGGTGTAGTGTGGTTAGTTTTACGTATTCTTTGCGCTTTAGCTTCAGGCTTTAGGCCTTTGTGCATTTTGCCCTGAATATATTTTATTCATTTGCTGACAGCTTAGAGCCTTTGTGCACTCTGCTCTACATGCTTTTTATTAGGCTTCGTACTGTTATTTTTCAAATAGCCAGTTCTACGGTGTTGTTTTTTATTCATATCACACTGTTTTGCCTACTTCAGCACTGGAGTTCTCCATAACATATTTACTCTGTGCTTCAGTCAAGGATACAGTCTGGTACATTGCCGATAGACGTGGTAAGAGTTTAGACTTGGCATTCCTGCGTAGGGACATTTTGTGATCACGATGACATGTTAGTTATAAAATCACTTCCTTGTCCCAATACACGCAAGAGGGAGATTCCGACCAGGGAACCACAACTTGACGCTGACTGCCTCGTTGCAGATGCTGAACCAAGATCACAGGTCTTTGCTCAGGTATGAGGGCTGATATCCCCATAGTGATTCTAATAGGCAAGCTAGAAGCTTAACATGCTGTGATGCTCTAGATAGAACAAGCAGAGGGAGAGTAGAAACTGTTTTGACAATATGATAGCTTTGTTTTTATGTTTTACTCTCCTGGTAACTATCACAATCCTACTGTGTTGTATCGTTCTGGTTATTGCGGCTCACGCCTTAATATCTAAAATACAGTCGTTTTATTAAAATATTATATAAAACTTATACTGTCTTTGTCATTTGTATATGAGATCATATTGGAAATAAGAGAGTTGGTTTGGATCTAAGTAACCACGACTTCCCTGAGAAGTTCCAAAGATGTCATGCGCTCGGCTGCCAAATCATTCCTTCCACATGGGAGAAATGAGGTACTGCTAGTTAGCCGGAGCAAAAAACGGATTTAGGGTGACAGAGTTCTTTACACGTGGGTCAGACTCAGTCCCCCACACCGTTATCGATCCTGCTACCTAGAAATCCAGTAGTCTCATTTAGAATAATGAGAGCCCACGCGACACACACACATATCCTATATCTTTAAGCACATACCTAGAGAACAAAATGCCAATGGAAATGAGCCCGACTTTCAACACCTGCTACTCACACTACGAACTGGTTCTTCCTACACACAAGATATAGCATGGCAAATGTATAATGCAATATATGCATGGTGAATGTTAATTTTCCTTTTCCCCCTTTTCTCTATAGGTTATTTTTGAATATATATCATTAATCCTATTTTATTTGTTCATCGAAATAGTTAGTAATTTCGTTAATATAATTTTTTTTATATGTTTGTATATTCTACAAATCACATGTCAGACAGGAAACATACTTCGGTAACATGTGAAACTATTAGATTCCCTTATAACCTGCTTTATGAGATAAGACAACATTCATAGCTTGATAAGATGAAACTATGTAACATTATACTGTTTTGTATCACTTGACTTTAAATATGTGAAAATCAATAAATAAATAGACAAAAAAAAGAAAAGTCTACCCAGTTCTGAGTGGAGAGTTTGGTGCTGTCCCTGAACCTCTGACAGCACAAACTTGGCAAGCAAAGCAATTTTCATGGGTTTGTATCTGTTTTGATCCTTAGGATCCAATGCAAGGAGTGTGTCCCTACCCACTAGCAGCCAGCCACTTGCCAATGTCATCTCCCACCACATAACTTGGCACTACATTTTTGAGTATACGAACCTTTATTTCCCCAGCAGGTCCTGCATGTATGCTGCCACCATCACTGCTGGACTCCGACTGTCTAACCTTAATATCCAGTTCCTTGAGGCTCCGTTCATGAGGCAACAAAAGTTTATTTTCAGCCAAGGCTCTCTCAGCTGCAGCCAAGGCTCTCTCAGCATCACTTTGCTTGGCTGCTCTCTCAGCTTCAGCCTGTTTGGCTTCTCGACCTGCTCTCCTCTCCTCCTTTTGAGTTTCAATTTTTAACCTTGACATTTGTAGTTGAAATTCCCTCTCTTCCCTCCTTTCCTCAGCGGTCAGGCCATGGCTAGAGACGCTGCTCCCTGGTTTAGCAGGGGACACAATTTCAGGGGTAAGATTCCCCACTCTTGGCAAGAAATCCTCTTAGGGGACATCCTCTGGACCCTCCTCCTCAACATTCTCATCTGAATGGGCTTCTGCTTAGCCCCTCAGAGCCTTTTGCTATTCCTACTTTCTGGAGGCACCCTGGGTAGGTATTCCCATCCCCTTGCAGAACCCCTTCAGCTGTTTAACTGTGTATGTCTTCAGCTTGGCTAGATCAGAATCTTCATCTCCTGCTTTAGACCCAGCCAGAGACATGTTTAATGAAGATATAGTTAACAATCAGGCAGAGAATAAAATTACACGGTGCCCTGTTCAGCGGTGCTTGAGGTGGCGGTGACCTGTTCAGAGGTGCTTGGAGTGCCGGGCTCCTTTGCAGTGACTCAGCTGCTGGCGGTCCTCGCTGTCCCAGCGGGGCTTGTGCTGGCGGTCCTCTCGGTCCCAGCGGGGCTTGTGCTGGCGGTCCTCTCTAGCCCAGCGGGGCTTGTGCTGGCTGTCCTCTCTGGCCCAGCGGGGCTTGTGCTGGCAGTCCTCTCTGTCCCAGCGGGGATGATGGCGGTGGCCTCCTGGGCAGTGGGAATGATGGCTGTGGCCTCGTGGGCAGCGGGGATGATGGCGGTCTCCTCCGCCGTGCTGCCCTTCCCAGACTTTCCTGGTTTCTTGTGTCCCTTCCCCACCTTGGAAGGTGTTGCAGCTGACTCCACACTCCCACCGGGACCCCTGGGAGCGGCTTTGGTGGCTGGAGTCTTCCCCCTCTCCCACCGGGCACTGGCCAACCTTTGATGCTTCACAGGTGGGGGACTGTCTGTGCTGTGGCTCTTTGCCACACTGGCTGCCCTGGTGGCTGGTGCACTCCAGATTCCGGTGACTACAGGCACCACTAGTCCCGGAGATGTTGTGGCTGAGGTGCTAGTTCGGGACCTAGGAGACGGACGGGGTGGGGGAGGTGTGGGAAAGAGGTCAAGGTTGGACAGGAAAAGTTTTTTGGAGACACTGGGACGGTTAGCTGGAGGGGGTTTGGGAGTGGAGGAAGAGGTTGTGGTTGTAGGAGGTGTTCATTTGCTGAGTTTGGATGAAGGTGCATGCGCTGGAGGCTGTTGTGAGGTGGATGGCTGTTGGGTGGGTGTGTGCCTGCGTTTGTGTATCTTGGGAGGGGGCGTCGCAGACACACTGGGAGAGGATACAGGGGACGTGTGAATGGTAGTGGGGGTGGTGACTGCACGTGAGCGGGTGTGATGGTGTGTGTGCTGGTGATGGCAGTAGTGGCTGTTGATGTAGTGCATGCAGGTGGGAGGGAGACGAGGAGGAGGGGGACAGAGTGGAGACAGTGGATGTTGGTGTGTCTTCATGTGTGTGATGCTTGCGTGAGTGCCTGTGGGATGTGTGGTGCTTATGTCTGCCTGAGCTTCCCTTGTGTGTTGACGTGTGTGCATGCTGGTCTGAAGGTGTGCTTGGGATAGGCTGGGGTACAGGGGTTGGGTCTGGGTGGAGGAAGTTGGAGGGGGAGGCTAGAGACAAGGACAATGGCTGCCATCAGTGCTGAGGCCAGAGTCTGAAAAGCTTGCTGTAGGGCCGCCTGACCAGAATGAATGCCCTCCAGGAATGCATTTGTTTGTTGCAACTGCCTTTCTACACCCTGGATGGCATTCAAAATGATAGACTGCCCAACTCTGAGGGACCTGAGGAGGTCAATGGCCTCCTCACTTAGGGCAGCAGGGGTGACTGGGGCAGGGTCTGAGGTGCCTGGGGCGAAGGTGATGCCCACCCTCCTGCGTGAGCGGGCACGGGGCAAAGGCTGAGGAGCTGCTGGGAGGGCGGTGCTGGTGGGGGGGGTGGAGGCTGTACCTGTAGATGCTGGGGTACAGATGTTGCCGCCACCCAAGGGAGCTCCCATCAGAGGACGAGTCCGTGTCGTTGGTGTCAGCTCCTGTCCCCGCCGTGGAGCTCCCCTCGCCCTCCGTCCCACTGGTGAAGTCCGAGTCCGTAGTTTCGCCCTCCAGGGCCATGTGGGATGCAGCTCCCACATGCTCCGTTGCCACTGCTCCTCCCCCTGATGATGCTAATGCACACAAGAACAGGGAGACCACAAAAAGGGGGGGACAACAGAAGAAAGACGTGTTGAGTGCATGCATTACCGCTACCATTGGCGGACACGACAGACACAGAAACCCCCTGCACTACGCCGCGCTCTTGGGCTCCACTGTTCAATTCCAGGGAAATGGCCTACTAGGCTGTGGATGACATTTGCACACATGTATGACACAGGGGCATGACTAGGTGTACTTGGCACTCTACAGAGGTGGGGTGGGGTGCCACATGGCCTGCCTTACGGAGGGACCTTGCCTACTAAACTCACCCTGGCCTAGGGAAACCCACAGCCCACCTCCCCCGCCCAGACCCCTCCACTGCGTGCCAAATCAGCAGGATGAGAGTGTACTCACCCCCTTGTGGCTGCTGTGATGCCCTCAAGCGCTCATCCTGTCCGGTTACGCCACCGCCAGGATCCTGAACATCAGGGGGGTCATGTTGCGACGGGCACCCCTCCTACGTTGAGAGGCCATCCCCAGCTGAGCCTCCGCCGTCTTCTTGCTCCAGTGGCGAATGTCCTCCCATCTTTTCCAGCAGTGGGTGCTACGTCTGTGGTAGACCCCCAGGGTCCGGACGTCCTTGGCGATGGCACGCCAAATATCTTTTTTCTGGTGGGCGCTGACCTACATGATTTGTACAGGGGGATGAGAAACTTATTACCAACTGCACCGTCACAGTTATTGGGCCCCATCCCTACCCTTGGCATGTGGCACATGCACTCACCGTCGTTTCATGCACGCCGCACTCTACCCCCTTCCTTCTTACATCCACCCCTCTCCACACAGGCATAGCCCATACAGCCTCCTCCGAGGGTACTTACCTGTTTGTCTGGAGGACCGTAGAGTAGTGTGTACTGGGGGAGGACCCAATCCACGAGTTTCTCCAACTCCTCCGATGTGAAGGCAGGGGCCCTTTCCCCAGACACTCGAGCCATTTTCTCTTCCAGACCGAGGTCACAGCAGCACTTGAAGTGTAGGTCCTCTCCTGTCGAAGATCAGATATCGAGTGATTGAACAGATAGAAAATTACAGTCACGTCCGCGGCGGTGCGTACCGTCACCGCCGGCATACATCGTCATTGGCTCCTGGGACCCATAGGGTCCAATGTTAACCAAATCAGCATAGTGCTGCGGTCTTTGACCGCCTACTGCGACAGTGTACAACGCCAGCGCAGTTACCTCACATCCTATTGTCCCACTTTACCGGTCAGGCAGCCGCTATTTCAGGGGCCCACATGGCTTCATTTTTAACTGCGTCACACATACCTAGACCTAGACTCAACACACATACAGGCCACTTTTTGGATTATGATTGATGTTCTGTGTAAGCTGTGGGTACGTACCTCTGAGTTGTTTGACTCTGTGCTCGCTGTTGTCCTTCATAGGCAAGTCCGCTGGGACATGTGAGGAGATGGCGGCCTCCTCCGGTGTACCGACCATTGGTGGACCTGTTGACAATAGAGGAAAGACAGGTGATGATCACCTACAGGCTTGACCGTGCCACATTCCAGGAACTGTGTACCCAGCTGGAGCCAGACTTGATGTCAGCTATCCGCCATCCCACAGGAATCCCCCCTCAAGTGCGGGTGCTGTCAGTGCTCCATTTCCTTGCAAGTGGGTCATTTCAAACAACAGTGGCCATAGCCTTAGGGATGTCCCAGCCTATGTTTTCCAACGTGTTGTCCAGAGTGTAGTCTGCCCTGCTGAAAAACATGCGGAGCTACATCGTTTTCCCTCAGGTGGAGAATTTGCCTACAGTGAAAGGTGATTTCTATGCCCTGGGACATATCCCCAACATCATAGGTGCCATTGATGGGACACATGTGGCTTTGGTCCCCCCCCCACAGGAGTGAACAGGTGTACAGAAACTGGAAGAGTTATCATTCGATGAATGTACAGATGGTATGTTTGGCCGACCAGTACATCTCCCATGTGAATGCCAAGTTCCCTGGCTCAGTGCCTGTCGCCTACATCCTGCGGAATAGCAGCATCCCTTATGTTATGGGTCAACTCCAGAGGCACTGTGTGTGGCTATTAGGTGAACACCTAGAAGCAAGACAGTGGGAATGGTTGTCTGGGTCGGTGGATATCCCTACAGGTTAGTGTGTGTCTAACAGTTGTCCCTCACCATTTGCGGGTGTCTCTGGTTACCCCAACCTGTCATGGCTACTGACCCCAGTGAATCCCAGGACAAGGGCAGAGGAACGCTACAATGAGGCCCATTGGCGAACTAGGAGGGTGATCGAACGGACCTTCGGCCTCCTGAAGGCCAGGTTCAGGTGCCTCCATATGACAGGTGGATCCCTATTCTAATCACCAAAGAAGGTGTGCCAGATCATTGTGGCCTGCTGTATGCTTCACAACTTGGCCTTTGTGACATAGGTTTGATGACATTACAAATGAAAGAGCTTTTCGCCACAGTAATGGCTAATACACTATTTCGAAATCACAGACTGACTCCAGATTGTTTTGTGCTTTAAGGGTGTTTATTTTAGTGCTCAATATTGGAGGGGGTAGCAAAATGTTGAGGGGTGATGGCGGAGGAATGTCCATGGCAGAGTCCAGTCTATTAGTCTCACAGGTGCATTGCACAAATGGGCATAGGAAGTGGAGCAGGGGCAGTTTAAGGATGGACAGGGTGACAAAGTGGGACAGAAGGAAGACATTCAGGGTGGTCTCATTTCTTTACAGGGGTCTTGGCATTGTTCTCTGTCTTTGTCCTGGATCTCAGGGACCGTTTGTGAGGTGGTTCTCCCTTTGCAGGGGGTGGGGTGCTGGTGTGGTGGTCCTGTGGCGGTGCCTCCTGTCCACTAGCGCTGGCAGAGGTGGTGGGCAGTTCATCGTCCATGCTAGTGTCAGGGGCCCCTTGTAGTGCCACAGTGTCCCTCCTGGAGTTGAGTACGATGGTGCCCAGGGTGGAATTGATGGCTCTGAGTTCCTCCCTGAAGCCCAAATACTGTTCCTCCTGCAGGCGCTGGGTCTCCTGAGACTTGGCCAGTACCGTTGCCATTGTTTTCTGGGAGTGGTGGTAGGCTCCCATGATGGAGGAGAGGGCCTTGTGATGAGTGGGTTCCTTTGGCCTGTCTGCCCCCTGTCGCACAGCAGCCCTCTCAGTTCCCCTGTGTTCCTGGGCCTCCGTCCCCTGGACCATGTGCCCACTACCACTGCCCCCAGGTCCCTGTTGTTGTTGGGGTGGTGGGTTAGCCTGGGTTCCCTGTAGTGGTGGACACACTGCTGATTGACGTGTCCTGGGGACGGAGGTATGAGCCCACTGGGTGGGTGCTGTGCTGGTGTGAGGGAAACCGACTGTCCCGAGGTCCCCGATGGGCCGGGCTGGTCATCTAGATCCAGTTGGACAGAGGTGCTGTCATCACTGTGGGCCTCTTCTGTTGGTGGTGTGGACAGGTGTGGACCCTCCTGTCCGGTGACGTTGGGCAGGGGTCCTGCAGGGGTATAAAAGGATGTTCATTACATGTGTGTGTGGCATGGTGTGCAATGGGCGGGTGACCGTGTACCCCAGTGTTTGCATTCCTGTGTGGGACCTTGTGTGATGATGGTTTATGGGGGTGTATGGGTATGTGTAGCGGCCATGCTTTAGTGATGGGTGCCCATGCTTTGTTGTTGCATGCCGGGCTTGGTGTTAGAATGTGTGGCTTGTGATGTTGGGACATTTGTGAGGAGTTAAAGTGATGGGGGTGGTGGGGGTATGTGCTGGTAAGCAGGTAGGGCGGGGGATGTAATATTTAAGATTTGACTTACCAGAGTCCATTCCTCCACCTACTCCTGCGAGGCTCTCAGGATGCAGAATCGCCAAGACCTGCTCCTCCCATGTTGTTAGTTATGGGGGAGGAGGTGGGGGTCCGCCGCCAGTCCGCTGAACCGCAAGGTGGTGTCTTGAGACCACAGAACGCACCTTTCCCCGTAGGTCATTCCACCTCTTCCTGATGTCCTCCCGATTTCTTGGGTGCTGTCTCACTGCGTTGACTCTGTCCACTATTCTTCACCATAGCTCCATCTTCCTTGCAATGGAGGTGTGCTGCACCTGTGCTCCGAATAGCTGTGGCTCTACCCGGACGATTTCCTCCACCATGACCTTGAGCTCCTCTTCCAAGAACCTGGGGTGTCTTTGCCGTGCCATGGGGTGGTGTAGGTGATGTGTGGGGTGGTGTGTGGAGTGATAAGTGTGCTGATATGTAGTGGTGTGTAGTGTGAGGTGCGTAGAAGTTATGTGGGTGATGGTGTTGTGTGCCTGTGGATGCTAGTATTGTTGATGGTGGTGTATCTCTCTGGCCTTCTCTCAGTAATTGCGGTCGTAGGGGTTTGTGGGTGATGTAGGTGTGTGTTTTATATTGTATTGGGTGTGTGGGAGTGGTGTGTTTATGTGTATCAGGTGAGTGTATTTCGATGTGTCCAATGTGGTTGTGTTTTGTATATGTGTGCGTGGATTTGTGTGTCGTGATGGTGTGGGAGTATTTCTGTTGGCATGACGGTGGAGGTTTTGTTTTCGCCAGATTATCACTGACCTTTTGTGTGGCGGGCTTGTGTGGGTGTCTGAATATTGGTGGATTCCGTGTTTTTGGTCATAATAGCTGTGGCGGACTTCCGCGGCGGTGTGTTGGCGGTCTTCTGCACGGCGGTAAGCGGCTTTTACCGCCAATGTTGTAATGACCGCCAAAATGTTTTAAGGGAGAGAGCATATGCACTTTGGCACTGGTTTGGCACTGGTTAGCAGAGGTAAAGTGCACAGAGTCCTAAAACCAGCAAAAACACTGTCCAAAAAGTAGAGGGAGGCAGGCAGGAGTTAGAGGTGACCACCCTAAGGCCGTTAGGCCTAACACCAACAATGTGAAATAAGTAATAAGCAAAGTGTGGCTTTATCACAAAGAACTATATACTCAAAAATGTTACCACTCCCTTGCCAAAGACAGTTAGACTCACTAGCACCTACTCCACACAGAGACAGAGCAGGCACCAATGCTATTCCAACAAAAAGGAAAAACAAAATAAAATTACACACAAGACTACATGGCACACATCCTGCATAAATCTGAGGATTTCACACACAACAATAAAACATAATCCAAAAATGCTGTTATTATTACACCATTGACAAAAAACTAATTCACACATTGCCAAAATGAATATCCCTGGTAGCCCAGATGGGCCTTAAACAAAGGCTGATCTGTCCCCAAAGGCGGGCAGAAATGGCCAAATACGTGTTCCCCAAAGGGGAGCCACCATTTCCCAAGGGGCTGCTCCCCCACAAATATTGCCAAAATAACTATCCCTGGTAGTCTAGTGGCTTCTGCCCCCCCCCCCCTTGTGGGCAGATGTTCCTAAAAAAAAAAAGCTCATCTGCCCCCATGGCGGGGCAGAAACTGAGAAATGCATGCTCTCCAAATGGGAGTGACCCCTCCCTAAGAGACCACTCCCCAAATATTGACAAAATAAATATCTAGTGGTTTCAGCCCCCCTTCGGGATAGAAAGGCCTACAAAACCCTTTCCTTTCCCCTGATGCCTCTTTGTGGTCCGTGATACCCCTCCCCAACCAAAACCTCACCTCTGATCCCATGGACGCGATGGAAGCAAATAGCAACTGGCAAATGGCAACTTTTTAAGACATAGGCATGCTGTGAAGTGGGACAAACAGTGGTATAAGAATTGACTTTACTAACAGGACAGTTATTGTAAAGATATTGCAGACTAATTAAGTCAGCTGTGCAGAAAATTATTACATTCCTGCTGCAATTGTGCTGACAATTTCTGGCCAGCATAAATCCACCTCTGAGTTGTCTTCCTCTCTCTGTGCACCCATCGTATGCACAATAAACCAAATTAGACTCTCAAATCTGGCAAAGAAAATGCATTAATTCAGAATCCCTACTGATGTGTTACAGCACCTTGCTCTACACACCACAATACAGTCAAATAACATCTTGAGTTCTTGGATTTTTGACGAAATGTGAAAACCAACTCAATTCTATGTAAATGACGAATAACTTCAAATGGGTTTGCAAATATGAATAATGAATAATCACAACAGTAATGAATCCACCAAATGAACCCACAATCATCATCACATATCCAAACAATTCACCCTGGAGGCAGAAATCCATCATCACACGTCATCTCAACACTCATTCCCGACCTTTGTTTCTCCCTATTCATACTCACACTTCAAATTAATTCAGAAACACACAGTAACATGGATTGGACTCAGCAGGAGGATACAGCACAATGAAAGTTGGCAATTTGCTTCTTTCTCCTTTGATCATGGCAAAAATGACTCCAAAAAATAGAAAATCCAAACAGGGGGTTCCTTAAGGAGGAGGTGTTCTTACGCTAACCATCCTGTGCTACCATACTTTTGTGGGAGCCTAGCCCCAGTCATCATCTGAACCCCAATACTTTGACGGCCCTAATCCTTACCCTATTATTTTGGCTACAGACTCTTCAATAGATCTGGAGGTTAGAGACTATACTCCTCACAAAAAAATGAATTTTAACAGAGTAAAGCACAACAAATGAAGAAGCACTAATAACCGATTTGTAGATAAAAATAAGGCAATTTTTAGTAGATGCAGTACACAGAAAAATACATGGAAATGCAATGAATGCTCACTTACAGAAATTCATAATCATAAAACGCAGCCCTAACTAAACAAGTTTAAACAAAATCCCAAGTCAACCTAATAAAGAGTACTGACAGCATTCCCATATGAAAATCTCATGGAAAGGGACTTGGTGCCCCACAAGTACCAGAGGAGAGATGGTCTGGAGCAGGACACTGGTCGGGAGTGGAAATGAGCAGGAACAAGATGAGCAGAACATCCAAAACTACATTCATATTCGAATAAATGACATCTCATATGAAAATAATATAGCATACCTACTTCACAGTATTAATTCCAATTTGAAGTGGCTCAGTAAACCTGTTTCAAGTGCAACATCACTAACTCATCAAGTGCAACTCTATGCATCATTAAACCTTCACATTTCAGAAATCATTTTCGCGAAGCTTTAAACATTTGCATATTTAGAAAAATGTTAGTACAAATCATATGGGCTGTATCACATAAAGGCCTCATTGCTAATTCATCATTATCCCCATAGGGACAATTCATGGCCATATTTAACAATACCAGTTTGTATCTCCTGGTTAGATAACAGGGATCACACGTTTTTTCCCCAGCAATGGAGAACAACAGAGACAGTTCTTCCTGTTTTTCCTCCTTCCGTAGTAAATAACAGGTCAAATCCACAAACATTTACAATCTACTTGGAGCAGTTCTTCTTAGGTCTCTGGGCCCATGTCTTATAGGCTGACCTTTGGGTCTGGATTTAAGAAACCTTTAATTCCAGGCCAAGTACAGCAGAAAACCTGTGGTTACCTGGAATGGTATCCCTCCTGGGAATACAGCTCTAGGCAATTCACGGTGAGGGACACAGTTTTTGTCACAGTTTTGGGCTGACCGATGACTTAAAGACCTGAAGGAGCACTATTTTAACACCCTAATCGTAAATGAGAGTTGCCAAGGGAACTTTAAATGCATGTGATGCTTTTGGTTGGGAATGTATTACCCTCTGTTGAAGCATATAAAGTAAACGTATATAACAGAATATAACACAATAGCATACACAAAGCCATATAACTTCACAGTTAAAATGTGGCACGGCAAACACAACATATCAAAATGTACCAGAACCACAATTCAGTACAGCATCTCATAGAAGTAATGCAGCACAAAAACACATCAACACAAAAAGCAGCATGACACATCACCACCATAACTAAATGCTACTCAGCAAATAAGCACCTTTGAAATTGCCACACCCTGCATCCAGCTTTCATTAAACAGTGGTACCAAGCACTGCCTCACTTACTACTACAATTAAATGCAGTAACAAACATTTTGTGAACTGGCCCCTATGAACTAAATGCTAGAATTTAACAACATTTGGTACAGCTCTGTTTATATTGTTGCTGGGATTAGGCTAAAATGTTTATGGTGAAGATAAGAAAATCAAGGCCTTGTAATGCTCCTGTTTTCTGTGCTTCACTTGTGCAAAATGGATCTGTATATTTCTTTTTTGTGTCCCTAATGCATACATTAATTCAAACTATCTCTCAGTTAGTGAGAGCAAGTGCTGCTGACTGCTCCTGTTTATGTTCTGTTGTGTTTAGCACTATTTCCTTTTAGCAAAATGCATTCTCTGGCCCATTCTGGACACAAGGGTGTATTTTGTGGTAACTCTCCCTGCTTAATTCTGCATAATTCTTAGTAATTTTGCTGAGATATGCCCTTCCATAGTATTCTCTTAGGTGGTCCCTTTCAGATTAAAATAGCAACCCCATCCTTACAGTAGGGTTTAGCTTGAGGTTCTCTTCGCCAGGTCTGGAGTTACAACTGGCATATATGTCCTCCCAATCCTCTTCTCTTCTGTGTCCACCAAACCCAGCCATGGAAAAATTCTTTACATCCTTGAATCTCCCGCACATCAAAACATACAGTATCAATCATTGACATAGAGGGGCAGTGCATCCTTCTGATATTATCAATGGCCAACAATTCCCTAAAAAAAAACTTTTAAATGTAATCGTAACAACTCAGACTGAAATTGTCCATTTTCATTTTCTAGCCACAGTTTATACATTTCACCTCCTGGAAAAATGCTTTTCAATGTCCCTCATGCGGTATGGTTTGTCTAAGCAATTGCTCACCATGTCACTTTCCTGAGTATGTCTCTCTTTGTTTACTTTGCTTTACTTATTGACCATCAGGGTGTGTGTTGGATGACCCATTTAACATTGGGTTGTCCAGCATTGGGGTTGAATTCCATGTACTCCTTCAACTACACACTTCATTTAGTTTGAGCTGTGATGCTGAGTTTCTGGTGATTACTGTTCTTTCACTTACAGGTCTACAGGTGCAATTAATCACACTGGCAGTAATTCAGAGTGCATGAATTCAGGGTCATTTGTATGCCTCTCTGTATCTTAGATTATACTGCCTGGGATGATGATTCTTGTGTCTGTGCCTCGGCTCCCTCGGTTGTGTACCTTGGGCAGTTTATTGTGATGGATGTCGGTTCATTCCTTGGTTGTCCATCCAGATATTTTCTCTCTTTCTTTTATCAAGTCCCTTGCCACTCCCCATGCTTCAAACAAGAAGGATATAGCCTAGAAAATAACTTTAAGCTTTGCAGGCTAGAGCATCATATATCTGAGACCTTGTGCAGGCAGCTTGACATTTTCAAATGATTTGCACTGTTATTTCACTTGCTAAATGTAGTCTGGTAAATTTATCATGTGTTTTTGTGTCTAATAGGGTTGACTTTTTCCCATGATTCCTTTAAGATTTCACCTTGGTCTGTGTAAGAAATTGGGATATTAGTTGAGGGAGTAAGTCCCACGTCAAGTAATAATCACAACACTTATCAAGGTGAACTCTCATAGTCACTAAATTACCCTAAGCTCAAACCTTTGTCAGCTATAGCACAGAGTGGACAGGTCTAACGTAGAGGTACTGTACTGTGTAAAGTATGTTTACAGTACTAAAACAGTAATACATTTGAAATGAAAAACAATAAAATATAAAAAGCTGAATTAGAAAAACAGAGTAAAATATATTAAATAAAATGACAAAAAAATGACAAAAGTCCAGTAAGGGAACCAAAGACATGAATATTTAAAGTTTCAAGTAGAAATAGCACTAAGAAGCACAAAGTGCCAATGAAAGTCAATGACCGCAATAAAGAGGACCTAAAATGCAATTTGACACTGACTGTGATGATGCACAGGCCGTATACATTAACGAGGTTCATCCTGGTCAATAATGTTTCCTTCTGAATTTAGTCCTTTAATTCCCAATCTACCACGGGAGTACACTTCTAAAGCCCCCCTGGGACCTCAAAGGAGGCACTTAGAGACTCACAAGAGGTCAGGCAGAGTCCAGTCCAGATCCAGTTGCAACAGATCAGTTGGGCAGTTGCAGGACAGGCCTCTTGTACCTTGTTGTGTCCCTGGACCTTGAACAGGAGATCAGACTTATGATCCTTACAACAGTAAGTGCATGTCCAGTCTTCTATGCTCTTATCAGGTCTGTGGCAGAAGGTTCATTCCTTTTCTGATTTTCTGAGGGCTGGGTGTAGGTGCGGTGAGTGTACTTTGATAATCCTAGTGTTCTCTTCCATCTAACACCAAAATCTAGTTTGAAGTAGTCTCTGTACCCACAGCAACCTCAGACAGTTGTCTGGTACAACAAAGGTGAGATTTTAGCAATAGATGTCAGATACATAAGCATTGTTTTTGGCATCCTGTCTTTGCCCTTTGAAGTGCCCTTTGAAGTGCACCACAAGAATGATATGTAAAACTCCAGAAAAACTATCAAGCAGTTCTTGGTGCTGCAGTAGGATCTGACACTGTGATGCCAAAAAGAGGCCCACTCTGATGGAAGCCTGCTTTGCTTGGGGGGGAAGAAAGGTGGAGGCCTGGGTGCTGGTTACATTTGCTAGTGACAGGCTAGGCCTCTGTGAAGTTAATAAAGTTATTGGGCCCAGCCAACAAGCCATCCTGTCAAGAAGACAATAACATCTTCCCACACCCAAGGTCTTATGTCCCTGCTCTAGGAGCATGTTCACACCTCATCATTTTATATTAAAAAACATACACTGGCAAGACACTCAGGAACTTTTCTCCCTCAGTGTTGGAGTCATTAGTTGATTTGCCTTCTTGGGACCACTGTGCCTTGCATGGTGGTCCCAGACAGGAAAATATGGTCACGTTCACCCAACCCTAAAAAAAGCAGGACAATGATCCCTATAAACTAGTTGGCCCCCAGATCAAAGGTTTCCACCGGCAAAGCTTGCTAAGGCTCACTACAATTATGCCACCTCTAAATGGGTGGGGAATCGACTGGCCCACTTTAAGGTACTGTTATGTCCTTGAACACTGAAGGTCATTAACAGGTGCAAGGATGATGGAACACAGCCCTCCAGGGCTGTTGTTACTGGGAGCAGCAATTAATTAAAGTGTAGCTCAATCTCCACCTGCCTGATCTCCTGAGAACTGGTCCATTCCTTCAGAGGGAGAGTAGCCCCACTGCTGCTAAGAGCACCTGTAGCAGTCCTAAACCGCCAGTGGCAGGGTGCAGCCAGAGCAGAAACCCAATGGGCAGCTGCAGGTGCTGTTTGCCGCGATGGTGCCCATACTTCCTCTGGAGCTTCACTTTATTAGGCATGTAGAGAGCAGTTGTTAAGATGGACTTGTTTGCCATGCAGGACTTAAAAACGTATTCCCTGAAAAGGCCTTGTGCATAATGAGGCTAAATGCAACAAATCGTTGAATGATACTTCCTTTGCCTCCTTCAGGGAATGTCTGTTATGGGGGTTCTTGTCAATGACGATTCCGGCAAGCAATGGCTGAAAAGGTCTGATCTATTGTGACATTCTGTATTTTCTTTTGTTGATGACATGAATTCTGCTAATTGCAAAAGCGGTCTCTATGCTGAACCCAAAAAAAGAGGACAGAGGCAGGGGAACATAACTATTAAAACGTTTACAGAGTGGAAAATGCAAGTCCATCACCTACCGTTCTAGACGATAAAGGGAAAGAGGAATGTCTCAGTAGAGATAAATGTTTGTGAGTGCACGTTGCACGGGTTGAGGAAAAGGTAAAACTGAAGTAATTGCGCAAACAGCATAGTAATCATCGAGCAGACAACATCATTTTAAAATATTATAAAGGACCATGTTTCCTTTTGAAAAATTATAGTAGCGGGAAGTCAGAATGAGAAAAAGTAAAAGTATATTTACCTTGGTGTCAGTTAATCGTGTAGGACAAACAGTGGTGTAAGAATTTACTTCACTAACAGGACAGTTATAATAAAGATTTTGGAGACTAATTAAGTCAGCCGTGTTGAAAATTATTGCAATTCCTGCTGCAATTGCGCTGACAATGTTCATTCCCAAACTGCCTCCCACCTAGAGAAAGCAGATAACTGAATGTTAAAAGCTTCAGAGCACAACACAGTTATCACATAACAAATTCCCATAGTTTCACCCCCATCTCAATAGCTCTAAAGTATTAGAATCAGGATGTTTAGCTTGCATTTTCCCGAATCCTACAAGCTATAAAAAGTTTACCTTTTTGATCAAACTTTAAATTAAGAAATGTTGAAACACAGCAGTGAAAACACACATGTTCTGTGACACGGCGCATTAATAGTCCTCAGTGTGTAAGGTGCTCAAAGTAGGTGTACATAATGTTTTCAATACATCAGTATGACAGTCAAGGGAGTGGGACAGATGCCTCCGTCCGCATGTCAAATTGTGGAATAGGGCACAATGGATGTGTGGAATGTATGAGAACATGTGCCAGGATCATAAACACTGCCAGTAGGTAACTTCCATGTTCCAAGGTTAGTTTGTTCATAGTTTGTAACTCAGAAGAGGTCCACATAAAACAATTTCATGCAATAAAATATGCACTTCCCTTTAAAACATTAAAAGAAAATGTAAGAAGTTCACTGGGAGCATGAAAGTATTTGCATCACTAGCCCAATATTCACAATAAAATCAGAATACATTTAAGAAGCATCTAAAAAACTTAAATACTTGACAGCAAAACAATTCATTAGTGGGGTCGATTAATAACTATAGGACTTCCAAAGACAATCAAGCTGACTATTTCAGGAAGATAGGTGTCAGCCACTCACGAAGGTGCAATAGAAGAGCAGAGCAGATGAATATAACATGATTTAAATCATGAACACCATTCTGGCAGAAATTACAGACTTCAGAAGTTCCATACCATTTAGATGTTACATAGTTTAAAGGCAACGTATCCAAATGCCATGTTACGTACGGTTGTGCTTTTTTATTCATTATAATAGTGACTTTTACCTTTTGATAGCCCCTTTTCTTACCACAAGCCTCGCTGTCCAGACGAGAGGCCTGCAGGGCTTGTTTTAAGCAGGCCTTTAATTGGGGGCAGGGAGAGAAATTACTAAACTTTGGTCAAGGCCAAGTTGGTCTCCAGCATGGGTGAAATTCCTGTAGAATAAAGTCTTGTCTTTCTTATCCATAAAGATTTCCTTTCTCATGCAATACCTTAGGGTGTCTCCTTCACTCTTCTCAAGGTTAACAGTCCACAGGACAATCCACACCAAGCCTTTTTAATTCCCCAATCCAGCCTTAGTGCTGCCACCTATATTGAAGTATTTCAAGAATAAGTCTTCTCAAAATCTGCTCCCAGTTTTATTCAGAAAGCCCTATCTAGCAATGTCTATGAACTCTCCTACAGATAGTAAGGTAGCCGAAATCTTGACCCGGTAAATGCTTAAAAGGTGAGAGAAATGTCTTCTACCTGTGGCCTATCAAATGCACCCAGACCCTTAGCCTGGGATTGAGCTTTACATGTGTTACTTAAACAGTGATCACTTTCGCTCAAATTACTGCACATATTTTCTCCCCAACCTCTAATAAAAAAAAGTCTTCACCACTTCTAATTTCTGAAAGCCTAAGCACCAGGGGAAATGAGCATATTTAGGTCTTTTCTTACCATAGAAGCAGAGTGTTTTACTTTTAGTGGTGTTACTTTTTAAATATTGTGCATCAGTCTAACATTGTAATGCCCCCAATCTATTATTGAGACCCTCAGGGGTAAGATCCAGAATCACAATGTCATCTACATAACGGAGACATGAAGTTGACCGTTCCCCAATACTTTGTGGTAAACCCATACTTTGTAAGGTCTGAAATATACAAAGAAAAGAGCAATGGGGAGAAAAGGCAACCTTGTTTTAGACCATTCTGCATTGGGATTACCTTAGAGAGACCTAATTCACCTACTAACAGCACCATGTGGCATGTATAAGAGTGGTGAGCAATAATTAAGGATCCTAGCATACCAAAGTCCGATAGCTTTTTCCACAGAACGATCTATCTTATCAAAAGCCATAGAGAATTCTATAAACACTGCACATACTGGACAATCTCTAGTTACTACATTTGTCACTCTTTTTCATTGTAGAGCAGCTATGTTATCGAGGGTTCTGTGGTTTTTCATAAAATCTGTCCGCTAACAATATAATTTTATTGTTTTCTACCCAGGTGTTTAACTATGCCAACAGCCATTTGGTCAAAATGTTATCCACTGCATCTAATAAGATAATCTGACAATAGTTTACACGTTTTTATAACATTTCCAGAAAGTGTGAAATGTCCTATTGGGATAACACATTTTAAAAAATGGGAACAATAATGTAGCCCAAAGGGTAGCTTCCTGTTTTACTACAGAATTTTGTATTTTAGCCAGACTCATAGCCGTGGAGGATTACATTCCTATAACGGCAGACTGAATCTCCTTTATAGTACAGGGTTCCGGAGAGGGGGCCTCTCTAAATCACCATTTGCTGCATATATTGCGGAGATAAAATTAACCCAGCTGTCTTCTCCAATCAGGGAGGGGGTGGACCTAACCCTTGTCCCACAACCTTCACCAACTATTTCCCAAGAATTTCTCATGCGGTTCTTAGAGGAAGATCTCTTAGATCCACCCAAATACAGTCAAGAGCTTGTGTTTTTATGCCTGCCTTAATATAACGGCTTCTCCTCCTTCTTAAAAGAGCGAGGAGACTATGGGCCTGATTTAGATAGTGGCAGAGGGAATACTACATCACAAACATGACGGATATCCCATCTACTGTTTTATGATCCTCATAGGAGATTATAGGATCATAATACGGGGGCCAGATTACCCATCACATTTGTGACATAGTATTTCCCTCCACCAAGACCTAAATCAGGCCCTCTGTCACTTATTAGAGAACAAAATAAACTGTTTCCCAACTAGTCTGTTTATTTCCTTCCTCAATTGAAGAGTTGGGAGAGGAGCTGACTTTAGTGGGGCCTTGGGCAGTCTCTGAGTAGAGCTTCTTACAATCTGCTTCATAAAAAGTTTGAAAAAGTGCAGAACATCGACCTCCCAGGAAACTAAGACATTAACCTCTTTTTCTAATATATCATTTAAAATAGTTATCATTTTCAGGTTCCACTGGGTTTTACCTGCTTTTTTATTAAATGTTGCAATAGCCCTATCAAACTCCCAGGAGCCCAAAGGGGTTGCATTCATCTCTAGAATGAAGCCACAGTTCATGTTCACTATGAATGGAATCAACTATGTTTAAATCACTTAGCAGATGGTAAGAAGTATACCCAATAATAAGATAGTCCAAAATAGCCTCACACAAGGGAAATTTATGAGTATATTGTGCAGGGATATAAGAGGGCGATCTCCTGTTGGCTATTAATCAATCATTACTTTTCAGTTGGTCAAGGAGGATCTTGCTTCTCTTATCGGTTCTAGTTTTAGATGGAAAGGATATGAGGAAATAAGCAGGGTTTTCTCTTTTTCTACCTTTTGGAATAAATTGAGAGCATGTTTGGAGATTTTGCAGTTTAAGTCTCTAAATAAAATTATATGAAGGTCATTCTCCTTAACTAAAGCATTTTTAATAAAGGCAAAGACCTTATACACAAACTTATTGAAGGAAGCATTGGGTTGTGCATAAACATTCATCAATAAAGCAGGGGCTAATACATTCCCCCCTCCACTGGGCAACAATGTCACAGCTAAAAAGATGTTGAAAGGATCCTTAAAGTTCAAATATTTCCAAATAATCCTATTGGTAAGATGGATTACTAACCCCCTTTTGCATGACTTTCCTAGACAGAGCAGCATTGCAATCTATAGAGAAAATATTGCCACACTATAGCTCACTAGAACACCAGGTCTCTGGAGGAAGATCAGCATTTAGATCCCTCAAAAAGTGCACCTTCTCTTTATTTTTCATCATTCCTGCTACGTTCCAGAAGACCATTTTTTATTATTTACTTATTGTAACGTTGTGTTGTGGGAGGTGGTATGCGAACACAATTTAAAGCACTTGCCAGCCTGCACCATTTTGAATTTCATCATTTATACAACTAGCCTGAGAATTAAATGAACTCCCAAAGATAACACATCCTATATTGACTTGCAACCCTCTCAGATCCACCACAGATCCCCTCTTAGGAGAGCGAAACTGTCCATCCGCATCATAACTGTACAATACATCACACCCCTTATCTTAACAGTTAATTTTCTCATAAGCTGGAAACACATCAATACCCTTACGTTGGAGGCATTAGCAGTTTTGAAATACCATGTTCACAACAAATTTAGAGTGCCAAATGTTCTTATCGCGGGCCCAATATGTAACAAAGAAACCAATGAAATATCACTGCTTCGAATTTGATTCAAGTTCTTAATGTCTGAAAAACATGTAAGTAAAGCTATGTGATTCAGGATCGAATCAAAATCGAAGAGGGGAAAAAGTCTAGCATGAGGGTATTAGCAGAGGAGCAGGAAGAGTGGTGGGCTTTCTGGTCAGATAATATCAGAATTGTTTTCACCTTACAAGGTTTCACAAATGGAGCAGCCACTGGGTTGAAGGACAAGGAGTAGACAAGAAAAAAGAGGTGAATGTTCACTATTCCAATGTTTCTCCTTGCTACAAGGGGAGTGATAATAGGGGTTGACGGCCACAAATTCAGTCACTCCTGCTGAGTACCTTCATTGAGTGCCTCAGACCTTTGTGAAATTTTCTTCTTTTCTTGAAAGCAGAGTTTTTAGGTCCTTTTTTTGAGATTTCCCGATTCGATTTTTTCTTCCCTCTCATTTTTTTGTTTTGCCTTTGTGATGGGGTTGTATATTCTCTGTTGGGGCAACCACACTTAACTCTGGCCAAGTTTTAGTCTTCAGGATGGGAAAGACTTCAGGTTCAATATTTGAAGATGTCACATTAGATCCAGGTGCCACAGAATCTGCTGAACAGTGACCTAAGTGGGACCTTATCACAAATGTAGGGCTTTCCACCTTAGATGCTGTTTTAGAGAAGCCCCCGCTGCCTTAACAAGGTGTATTCCTGTTTGCGAGCAGAAATCAAGACTAGAAATGAAAGGGGCAGGAGCATTAACCCCAACTTCTGGAGGAGCTCCAAGGGATACTTTTTAACAGGGAACTCTCAGTTTGCCTTGATTACCCTTTTCCTTATCTTCATTAGTACTGGTTAGTACTTTCAGGATCATAGTAACTGTGTCTTAAATAGAAGCAGATCCCACTACAATTTTTTTAAAGAGAGCTAAAATAGAGAATACAATTATCTCCATACAAAGTAGTGAATCTTAAACCTGTGCCTCTCTTCCTAGGGGATTGCATGATAATTGTCAACTAGTTACGGATCAGGCATCACCAATATATGAGACATTACTGTAAAGTGCTCTGAAGGCATACTACTGAAAAGCTGCAAACCAGTTGTTGGTGGAGGCATAAGTGTGGTTTTGGATTGCTGTCCTTCTCTTGCACCCCGCATCTGTGATTAAACTCTGGATCTATGTCTGGAAGGGTAATAACCTCTTTCAAAAACTAGGAAATTTCCATTTGGGTTATAGTCCCAGTTTCCGTGCATGAGTGCTTGGAGGTCTAGTAGGAACAGAGAGATTGTCAGCACTTTGACCACGGTTTAAATCATCTTGGATCAGTTTTTCTTCGCCTCAAAAAAGAGAAGTCCTGATTCTTACCCTTTAGCACATTAATATTAGTTGATCTATCAAAGGTGGCCAGGGTGAAGTTTCCTTGCAGTCATTTTGGCCCTTCTTCCCGGCTCAAACTGTTCCATTTTCCTGATGGATTTATGTGCACTGGAAATTCACTCCATGTTTGGCCCCCTTATTTGAGAAAACTCCTTAAGGATTAGAGGAAGATAGCCACAGTAATCTTGCCAGGTGGCTTCTTATTTAGAGGCGTTAAGATCAACCAAAACAGCTGAGAGGGGGGGCAACTTGTGGGGGTGTGGACCAAGCATGGCCACTTCCACTGCCATGCATTCAACCCACTGGTGAGAACCCCCCACCAATGAGGGGCTTACACCATGCACATCAAATTCCTCACCTTTTTAGATCTTTCCTCCTCCTTCCACCATTGTCAAACCACACCATCATATCCTGGAAAAAATTGAGTGGCACCCAGGCCAAGATCAGAAGGGCTACTGAAGGGGATCAGGCAGCCAAATGCACAGTTACAGCATTTCAAGGTGAGCACTCCTGCCGGTACTCCAGCCTCAGATTTCAAATGTAGAGCTCTGTCAGCCATCAGCCTTCAAGACAAATCAACAGACTTCCCACTCTTCGTTCGAAGGTGGTCAGTAACCCACTTTCTGCAATCAAAACATTTTTCCTCACAAACAGTGTCACTCCACAGGGTAAACATGATTGAATTGTAGAACTCTTGCTTCCCTGATGGTCAGCAGCCCACTTTCTAAACCTTTTTCCCTCACAAGCAGTGTCACTCCACAGGGCGAAACCTGTTGGATTGTAGGAGGTTTAGATTGGTAACCTGTTCTGGACTGTTCAGGGCGGTTTACCCCACCTGCTTTATAGCACTAGGATTGCTGTGTAAGAAGTACACATGTTGGACTGGCCGCTGCAAGATAGCTGGCGAATTCAACATGCACACTAGCAGGGGCAGCAGTCATCTTGCAATCGCTGGAATCAGCCCTGGCCCCTGCACTCACACTTGCGCTGTAACAGCGTGAGCAGGCGTCTCAATAAAATGGTATTACCATACCATTTTATTAATTTGTGTTTACCTGCTGTGCTCATGGCAGGTAGGGTGGTGCTTCTCCGCCCTTTTGGAAGAACTGCGCCTGCTTATTTTCAAAACAAGTGATCTTTTTTTGAGCAGAGCACACATTGCATCCTCATATCTCTTCCTGTCCTATTCCTTACTAATCAAGTAAACGTGCCCATTTACTGAGTCATGTTCACTACTGACAAGTTGTTTTCCCTTTCTACTAACTGCTGAGAGGACTCTCTGATAAATCCCTCCCCTGCCCTGACTCTTTCCTGCTCTTTGTAGCCATTTCCACTTGCTTAGGTCTGTAAGAAGGTTGTGTGTGCACCTCTCACCTCCCACCTTCACACTTTGCAACTTGAGGGTAGTAGTGGGCCCTTCTTTTTTAGAGGATCTTGCCCAATGACAGCTAGGTGTGCTCTATACTTTTATACTTCTTATTGAGAGTGCTTCAGCTTTCACAGTGCAACGTCTCAGGGGAAACTATTTAGACACTTGTGTTCACTTTGATGGATGGCTGCAGGGGAATCGGTCTACTTTGTATGCAGTGAGGTTAGGATTGGCACCCCCCCACATTCACTCTCTTGCCACGTTTGCAGTGTGGCACCACTTTATGTGTGCACGACTCAGAAATTATGCCTTCTGCTTTATTTGTTGCTGCAGCTGCCACTTGTGCCATCTTTGTTTGCTTAGACCTCTGTGCCTCAGTACACTGGCTGCGGTGGTGCTGCCTTTGTTAGTGCAGTGCTGCCTGCCAATTTTTTTTAAAGGCCTGAAATCTATATAGTAATAAAGATGTGAACAAACTGAGGAGAGGGACATTGAAGCCATCATGCATCTACTACATTTTGGCTATTACACTGCCTAGTAGGTTCCTTTCCAGATGGAGCTTATCGAGTTTCACACTGCAAGTCAATTTAAGTGGGGAATTAGGACCCATCTGTTCCCGTTTTTCAATTAATTGAAGTTCTTTGGGGGTACATTCATTTAATCCTTACTTACGGGCCTACAGCTATATCATCCCAGAAGACATTTGCTCTTGTCTAAGAGAGGGGTGGGTTCTCCCTCCCCCTCTGCAAGATATTTGGGAAGCATCACCTAGGACTTTCTTCAGGCAAGCTTTTGGTCATCTAGGTGCTTAAGCCTAAGTATTTATAGAGGTAGGGGACACCTCACATCCTTGTTAGGTTGTTGATTGACCTATCTGCTATCATCTTCGGAAGCATTTTAACAAATCCCACCATGCAGAGAAGTACCTTCATGGAGTCTGCAACATGGAACATACATCTTCTTCTCCTCCCATTTCTAAAAGAGATCTACAGGGAATGGTGAAACCTTTTTCTGAAGATTACAGCTACCAGTATAAGAAAAGTTTGCCTTCTTAGATTTCTCTATCATCATCTGAGAGATTTTGCTTTTCTGTCTTCTCGCCCTCTTAATGGGCATCTCTTCATTATAACTAAGAAGAGCTGGGGTTTGCTGCTGACTCCTTTACTCCAGGAGGGATATATATATATATCAAAGGAAGATGTAAAACCAGTGATCTTTCATCTCTCCTCAAATCTCCATCTGCCCTGTAGAGGAAGATCAACCAGGAACAAGTGGGGGAACAGCTCTGGTAGTTCCATATGCCCTTGTTTCTCAAGGTCCCCTTGATTTCAGCAATTCAGAACCTATTTAAACAAGAGTGAGAAAATCCAGACTTCTTGGGCAGATTATATCCTCTTATGACAGGAGAGATGAATTATTGTGATCTCTTGTGGCGGATCCTGTGTTGGGGAACATGGTAGGGAAATCTTCCTACTCATCATATATACTGTGATGCCAGATCCTGTTGCTGAAAAGGTACAGGGTACCCTAAAGAGAGCTCATGCTGGTCTCAGCCTAACATTAAGGTCAACGATGTATGCAGAAGTGTCAAATATCTATTATATGTTACATTTGATAGGAGCCTCTGCCATGACTTCTGTAAGTTCTGTTGCCACAAGGCACCATTTAGAGAATGGTGTTTTCTGGTAGTAGACCTTTATACAAGGGCCTTGAGGAGGTGTTTTAGAGTCAAAAGCACGCCCAGCCCTCTTGCTGCATTGAAAAGTCATGGGAAGGAGACAAGAGGAAATCTAACTGCTACAGGGGGAAGAAAACTGATTTCTATCAGAAAAGAGTCTGTTTACAGCCCCAGGGAGCACAATCAGGCTAGTTGTCTTACCAGTCAGGTGGGAGACAAAATTCTAAACAAAATTCCTGACTAGGTCAGATCTCCCGATAGTACATCATGAGGTAGCTTACTCCAGTTTCATTGGATATGGGGAGAATAGATCAGGGACAAATGGGTTAAACTGGTCATTTTTCATGGCTACTTCACAGACATTTCTGCAGAAGTTCTTTCACACTTTTTTCGAACACTATGGCCAGAGGATGAAATAAGAAGAAAGGCCTTAGAGGACAGAATTTTCCTGTTATTGAAGAAGGAGGCCATACTTCCAATTCCATTTGAGGAGAGGTTATGGATGCTAGTCAAGGTTGTTCCTGGTCAGGAAGTTGCCAAGCGAGTTTCAGTTGATCATAGACTTGAGATTTTGGAACCAATACATCCCACCATTTAAGATAAATGGTTCCTCTCATTTCCACATGGGATTTCCTAATACAAAATGACCTGCAGGATGCATACCTGAACCACCAGAAGTTTCTCAGATTTGTGGTTGAGAACTAGCACTAGAAGTTTTGGCAGCTACTTTTGGGCAAACAACATTCCCCAGAGTCTTTAGCAAAGACTTAGCTCCTGAGCTGAGTCTTCTCCATTTCCAAGGGTGATAATCAATCCTTATATGAAATTAGCAACCTGCTACTCCAGTCTCCATCTCAAGAGACATCCTGGAAGCACACAGCCTTAACAGTTTGGACTCTTTAGACTTGCAGTTTTCTGAACAACTGACAAAAGTCCCAGCTCATCAAAACTCAGAGACTTAATTATATAGAAGCGGTAATCAATACAGTCCTGGGACTAGTCCTACTTCCAGAGGCCAGAAGAATCAAGCTTAGGAAACTTTTACAGGATCTGCTGAGGATATTAGAGTCTCCTGCGAGAGAGTAGCTTTGAATTGAGGGAAACATGGTACATATGGAAGCTAAGCCTTTGTCTCCCATAGTCTGGTCTTTCCCCTTTAGCTGACTCCCCCCCGTGCTAAGCCTTTTTTTGGCTTTTTGGGGAGTTCATGCTTGGGCCTCCATAACATTTTGCCCACATAAAGTATTCACACCAAATTTGTCTCCTTTTTTTCCAACATCCTGGGGATTCTAAAGGTACACAGGGTTTTTGGATCCCCCTAGAGTGGACCACGAATTTAGCCAAAATACAGCTAAATTGTGATTATTCTGGGAAAAATGGAACAAAAAGTGCTGCAAAAGAAAGCATACTTTTTTTTCTCCCTGCAAATGGCATCAATGAAGTTTGCAGTACTCACATCACCATCTTCAAAGATTTCGGTAGCAGGCAGGCTTGAGTCAAAGTCAAAAAACCCAATTTTCCAACATAGTTTTGCCATTTTATTGAAACATCGCCAATTTTTCCTATTTTTTGTGCTTTCAAGTGATAGAAATTGGATCCTGGAAAGCTATACATTTCTGAAAAGTAGACTATATTATGAATTTGGCAAGGGGTCATTTGTGTAGATCCTTCGATGTTTTTCTATAAAAAGTAACAGTTGAAATGAGAATATATTGAAATTAAGTTAAAAGAAACAGCAGTTTATCTCCACGTTTTCATCTGTAACTTCTTTCAACTATTGCCAATTTTCAGAAGCAATGTAGTGTTATGTCACTGGACCTTTCTGGTTTCTGGGATGTATAGGACTTGTAGGTTCACCAAGAACCCAATGTACACAGAGACAGTAACTAAGCTGCACCTTGAAATGGTTTTTCATTGTGTGCCAGGTATACAGCAATTCAGTTGGTAAAATATAAAAAGTGAAAAATAGGTATCGAGGAAACCCATCTATTTCCAAACTGGGCACAAGATACGGAGTTTAGATGCAGTGGTTATTTGCACATCTTTTAATTTGTGGGTACACATACTAGCATGTGAATTTAAGGGCATTTCTGCAAATTCTTTCTTTTTTATGCACATTCGAAAGGCTTAAATACAAAGAAAGACAATTGGCCATAATACTTGTTCTACTACTTTGTGTTGCTCTAAGTCTCCCAATGTGGGTAGGCATAGTGCCAGTGACAGGAAGAGGCCCAATACTTGACATAGACACATCATATTTGTCCACCCAAAACTGACCCTTTATTTGCAACGTGCCTAACTGTAGAGTTTGGGCCCTAGCTTAGCCAGCATCTAGGGAAACCTAGCAAACCTGTACATTTTTACTAGACACCCAGGGAGATCCAGGATGGGGTGACGTGGGTGGCTCTCACCAGGTTCGGTTACCCAGAATCCCTTGCAAACCTCAAAACCTCGGAGGGGAGCCACAAACCTCTTTCAACTAAGTATTCTCCCAAGTACCTCACTTGTGTGGATAGGTCTATTGCCTATGACAGGAAATGGCCCAAAACCTATTGTTGAGACATCAAAATGATCTATCACAAAACAACCTGGTTTTGCAAAGGGATAACCTGGATTTTTGGTCCCGGGCTCCGCAGCCATCTAGAAAATCTACCAAAACCAGACATTTCTGAAAACCATACACCTAGAGTAGTCCAGGGAGGTGTGGCTTGCATAGATCCTTCAACGTGTTTTACCCAGAATCCCCTGCAAGCCTATAATTTAGTTAAAAAATCACATTTTCTTCACATTTCCATTTGGGATTACCACACCAGCACACATTTCCTATCACCCAGTGTGTCCCTAGGTCTCCAGATAAAAATGATACCTTACTTGTGTGGGTGGGCCAAGTGCCTGGGACAAAGAAGGGCCAAAAATGTGGAGCGAGTGAGGGGGCACCAAAGCGTGTTCATAAGCGCAGTTTTTTTTAAATACATTTTTAGGCTGACTCTGCTTTGGACAACTACATGTCACAGTGTCTTTGGCACAGACCAGAAATGACCAGTTCATTTAACTGGCAGGAGCTATTGACTGCTTAGAGTGCATTTCTGTTTTTTTGCAGGTATGCCAAGGGGGAGATCCTCAGTGATACCTACAGATAACACAGTATCAATATTTTATTTGAACCCTCCATGCGGAATGGTTTCCAACTCCCAGAATCAAAGCACTCAGCAGATCTGTGCCTCTGGGTGGAGACTATGAGGTCCATTTTCATGAGAGAAGTTCTGAAATCTTGGGTGGACTACCTCATCAGGGTTTTTGCATCTGCCTGTGACATTGGCCTTAATTATCGGGTATTCCTAGAGCTATGTGAGAGATGTGGAGTCCCTCTAACAGGCCTATTTGTGACTCACCAGAATGAACAGCTACCACACTAATTCTCTTGGTATCACGATCAGTGGTCTCAGGTGCCTTGACCTGTCCTTGGCCAGTCAGCCTTCTATGCAGTTCCCGTCACTTTAATTACAAGTGTTCTGGCAAGACAGCAGAGAATTAGTGGAGCCCATCATGATTGTTCCATTCTGGGCAGGAAGACCATGGTTTCTCCTGCTGAGGCGTTTAGCGGCAGGGGAGGAATCAAACTTTCCCCATCTCCTCTGAGTCTTCTACATTTAGACACCCTAGCCCAAATAAGACTCTTGGCCCAGGGGTTGAAAGGGAGGGATAGGTAAATAAGGCCTCTGTTTAGCTGGTTCCAGATCCCTTGAAGCCTCCAAGAGGAAGTCCAGCAACAAGACTTATGATCATCACTGGGCCTCCTTCAACCCTTGGTGTAGAGCTAGGTCTATAGCTCTAATCTCTGCTTTGCCACCTAACATCCTTCATTTGCTCCAGGAAGGATTTGCTAAGGGATTCGCTTTTTCCACCCTTAGGCTCCAGTGGTCTGCAATTAAAACATTGAGATCCCTTTGGAGTGGCTTCTCCCCAATACAACATCTGGTTTCAAAACTGTTTAGATGCTTTGAGATTCAAGCACTAAAGTTTTGAGATTTAACTACTTTGTATTTCCCTCTAATTCCATCTTTCTTTCAGAGGGCTCCTTTTGAGCCTTTAGAGGATGGCTCAGAAAAATTCCTCACTCTTAAAGTATTCCTTCTGTTTATAATAACACCACGAGAAGGATGGTGGAATTGGATACTTTGGTGTCTCATCACCCTTAATTAAAAATCTTGGAAGATTGACTAGTCTTTTCTCCAGACCCAAGATTTCTGTCGAAGAGTAATTCTACTATCCAAAGGAAGCAGGAGATTACTCTCCCTACCTTACACCCAGAGACCAATAGCAAAAACCCTTGATTCATAGTCTAGATGTGGTGAGGTCTGTGAAAATCCATCTGGAAAGGTCAACAGATGTAAGGAGATCCAATAGATGTTTTGTTTGTTTGGCCCAGTTGAAAGAGAGCAGAAGCCGTCTGCTTCCACTTTAGCTAGGTGGGTGAAACAGTAATTTCCTCAGCTTACCGAGATGGCAGCAGAGTGATACCAAGAGCCCATTCTACCAGGGGCATAGCATCATCACAGGCTGCGTGTGCAAGAGTTTCTTTTGGGGATATATTTGTAGAGTTGCCACTTGTGCCTCCCCTTCAGCTTGTATTTTGCATTATAGTCTCCATCTTGCTCAGGGTTCTGAATTGCCTTTGGCATCACAGCTTATTGTAAGATCCAGATAAGTTAAAAAAAGCATTTTCGTTGCTTTTATGTTCCTCCTAGGTTACAGAGTACCTCTGTTTTCTGTTTCTTTATGGTTCTTGTATTAGAAAGAAGATGAACTGCAGAGAGAGTATGAGGATTGTAAAATGTAGGGAATGGTAATAAATTCTTTTGAAATTGATAGAGTGTTGAATTTGTTTCTTTCTGCTGATAAAGGGGTTTTATTTTGGTCAGACCTAGAAGAGTAAGGAAGAAGGGGACCTAAAGCTTGGATTACTTACTAGTAATCTTCATTACTCCAAACTGTGTTACTAATTCCATTACATATGACCCTCCCCCTGCTCCCTTCATCAGCCTTGGCTCAGGGCTTTCATGTGCACAGAAAAGTATCAGCGTAGGAAGGGCCTTAATTGGAGGATTGTCTAAGCAATTAGTAGAAATAAAAAACAGCTTACCAGTGGTGAACATGACTAACTAAATAGGCACATTTACTCTAATAGTAAGTAATTAATGGGATGAGTAAGGCAGAATCAGACTAATGAAGACTTCCAGTAAGTAATCAGAGCATTATTATTTGAAGGGTAATTGCATGTTTCAGAAAACAGAACTGTACAATAAGGTGCCTGTGCACTTTGCTTTTCTATTTGTTTCACAACTATAATTAAATGTGTACATGTAGTTGCCAAGACTATAGCTAGATGTTTTGGGATCTGAACAAATATTTTGAATGATTGCAGGATTGGAAACTAAGGGGGTCATTATGAACATGGCAGTAAACAAAGTTCCCCACCGTGGCGATGGTGAACAGAATCCCGCCATTGGCGTTGAAGAGAAACCTGCCATGTAAAGATGCAAAAATCAGAATCCTCCAAACATTTTCCTGCCACCAGTTACCCCCAGGGCCTTGTCGAAGAAAATGCTGGACATCCCATCCCGCCACAGCAAAGCACAAAAAATTCCCCGCACTCCAAATAATGAAGCACAAAGCACTGCAGCGGTCAGTGGAAGTCGAACGACCATTGGCGGTACAGACCGCCACAGCCAGCAATGGGACCCAACAGTAAGAAATGCACACATTGGCAAGTTTGAAACCCATACACCTGATACACACCTACAACACTATAAAACACTCACAGACACACCCCACAAGCCTTTGCATCGCCAAAAGGACAACTGAGACTGAGAACACCACAAGCAGACACTGAACGCCACAACACACGAATTACACACCCAACCACACAACAGCACCTTCACCTAGATCCACACAACACACCACCCACAACACACACCATGGCCCCCCAAAGCACCCACGCTTCACAGAAAGGGAGCTAATGACCATGGTGGATGAGATACTGAAGGTCGAACCACAATTATTCGGGGCACAGGTCCCTCACACATCCATCACCTGGAAGATGGAGTTATGGCAGTCAATTGTCAACAAGGCAACACAGTGGGAAACCATCACGCACAACGGCCGACATCCGAGATGGAACAACTTGCGCGGGAAGGTGAGGTCCATGGCATCCCGGCACAACATTGCGGTGCAGAAGACTGGGGGAGGACCTCCACCAACATCGCCCGACTACACTGACTGGGAGGAAAAGGTACTGGCCATCTTGCACCTTGAGGCCTCACTGGACTCACTTAGGAATGGACTCAGGTAAGTCATCTACAGTTACCCCATCACCATCACACCTATAATGCATGCACCACCCCACCCCTCCAACAGCCACCAGGACCACTACCCAACCCAGGCCACAATCACAACATCCAGTCACCCTGCATGGCCCCAACTCCACCAACAGGCCCACATCCCTCCCCCTGTGCACAGCCACCTACCCCTGAAAGAAATCACAATGGCACTACACTACCCACAATGGACTTCCACATCCAAGTAAAATGCAATGGCAACCTCACAAAGGCACCCTGCGTGGCCCATCAGTGTGAAACCTGCACAAAATAGCCCAGCCCTGTGCACCCCATCCGAATTTGCAATTGTAATAGACATGTCCATTCCCCCCAACAGGCACCACCACCCATGCCACCGTGACGGACAGGAGAAGGAGTGGCAGTGGCCCACATGGAGACAGAGGCACCACCCAGGACACTGGAGAGGGAACTCAGGACAGTGAGGAATACCCTGGCTCCTAACACAGTCCTGGATTGTCACCATCCAGCGGCCACACCTAGGACACCACTGACACCCCTACCACCCAGCCACCGACATCAGCCCAGGGCAACCGGCCCCAAACCTGTGTATCCAGGCCACAGACTGGAGGGACACAAGGACAGAAGCCACAGTCACCAGCTACCCACAGCCAGGAAGACGATGGCCCCAGTACAAGTAGTACCGGCAGACCTGTGCAGGAGACACAGGCACAGGGGGCTAGGCCCAGTCGAAGGGCATCATTGACCCAGGAGGGAGGCCAGAGGATGGAGGCTGCAGCCCAGGACGTGATCACTGAGGTCCTGGGAACATATCACTATACCCAGGAGAGGATGGGCCAGATTGTGGCCACCCTAGAGCAGAGTCAAGGGCTGCAGTTAGCCCAACATCAAAAGACCATGGAGCAGTGGAAACTGCTCAATACCACCATGGCCACCATAGCAGGTGCGCTGCTGCACCATGTTCCAACCCAGCCTGAGACCCCCACAGGCCAGGAAGCCCCTACCACAGACCAAGATACAGACCAGACAGCAACAGAAGCAGCAGCTACTGCACTGGTGCCACCATCTTAGGACACACAGGAGACCAGCACCTCAACCCATACAGGCCAACACAAGGCACCCAAATGGACCCTCAGGCCCAGATATGGCACTTGAACACCTGCCAAGACCAAGGCCCCCTCTAAGAAGTGACTCTGACGAGAACTGTCCCCCAAGTATGCCACTGAACCACCATCCCCACCATGCAATAGCAAACCAAAAACTTGTAAATAACAGATGGACATATTACCACTCCCAACATTCGCTGAGACCATGGAGCCAATATGGACATCCACCAGTATCCCATTCCTATCACTGTAAAGATAATAATTCCAGAATTAATCTATTATTTAGGGTTCCCTTTTGAAACATTGGTATCGGTACTTTGGGTTTTGATTATTATTTTTTCCAATCACGGTACGGAGTGGAATTATTATCCTATCCCCCTTTTCTTATCTTTTTTTCACTTTTTATATTGGTACACATACAAAATGCACAAATTTATATACCTTATCTTTGGGTTAGACTATTTTCTTCTTTTTTCCTCTGCATGTCTGCGGTTCCATGTGCTTGGCGCGTAGTGGTTTCTGGCTTTTTTTTTTTTTCTTTTTTTTTGGGGGGTTTTCTGTTTTTTTGCTCTAAATTATCTCTTGTTCCATAGAAGTTTGGGCTTATCAGGGCCCTGCCACAAACAATTCTCACTATTTCGGATGTTTGGTTTATACAGCCGTTGCATCATACAGGACCTACGATTTTCTTTCAATTGGAAATATCCTTTTGGACGCAGTATCTCATCAAGCTATATGGTATGCTTTGGGATATTTATTCCAATCCTTACTACAACTTTTTGTTACGTTTTTACAACACACCCTGTTGTACACTCTGGGGGTCCCTGTTGCTCATTTAAATATGGGATGACTGTTTTCCCAGCCCTACCGTAACATCCTGCTCACATATTCATCCCGTTGGTGCCTTCTCAGCACTCTTTCTGACATTTCTCTGGCCACTGTATGGTCTGTATATTTATTGCACTTATCTCTCTTTGGGCAACCCACTATGGTCTACAGCGTTTTACGCAGAATGGATTACTTATTTCTCCTATTCACATCACTACTTAACATCCGGTTGACGCTCTGGGTCCTATTTTAACAAATGCACTTTTCGTAATTTCTTTTTACACCACTTGTTGATAATTCGCAGTGGCTATCAATCTCACACTTAGCATGAGAGTATCTCAATTCTATAATCTTTCGTAGTTTTTTATGGCTTTCAAATCTTGGAATGCACCACGTATATTCTCATTTACGAAAATCATATGTTTTGTTTTTGTACACCGTTTGTGTTTTGTGTGAATCATCCACTATTTATACGCCATTTGGTGTTTGTAAAGAGATGTCATTTTTTCCTTGTTACAGCCTTGAAAAAGTCCGGTTGGATGAAACACGTGTTGGCTGTCTCTCAAAATTGATGTGCTTACTTGGCTGTCTTAGAAAATTGATGTGCTTACTTTTTTTCAACACAAGAAATTAAAACCTTTTGGATTCTTTCATATTCTGGACTTATCATTTGGAGTGCCCTGGTATTTTCTGTTTTCATTCTACACACCTTCTCAGGGTCATAGGTCAGAGATCCCCCAGAGATATGGAGGCAACGGAATCTAGCCTTCAGGAGACCTACAGTTCGCTCTATCACCCTCATAGTACGTCCCTGGGCCTCATTGTAATTCCTCTCAGCATCTGTCCTAGGATTCCTCACTGGTGTCAGGAGCCAATGCATGTTTGGGTAGCCAGAATCACCCTCAAAAGTGGGCAAAACAGGACAGTTACTGACAACCCTCAGTTGCAGACAGCCTGGCTGTCAGCTATGTGCCAAAAAGTGTCAGACATACTTACCTATGATCCAGCCTCTGTCCCCTTGTAATTGTTCCATCATGTGTGGCACACTGCTGTTGCTCAGCACAAAGGAATCATGGACTGATCCAGGGAACAAGGCATTCACATGTGAGATGTACTGGTCTGCAGTACACACCAATTTAATGTTCATGGAGTGAAAGTTCTTCCTGTTTCTGTACACCTGTTCACTTACTCTTGGCGGGATGAGAGCTATGTGGGTACCATCAATGGCACCTATCACATGGGGTATGTTGGCAAACGCATAAAAGTCTGACTTGATGGCAGGCAGTTAAGCACTTTGGGGAAACCTCACATAGGACTGCAGGTGATATACCAATGCATTCAGGAATCTGGACAGTATGAGGCTAAACATTGGCTGTGAAAAACCTGCCCCCATGCCCACAGTCACCTGAAATTAGCCAGTGGCCATGAAATGGAGTGCGGAGAGCATTTGCACTTCAGTAGGGATGGCATGCTGATTCTGATTAGCCGGTCTCAGTGTTGGATCCAGTAATGCACAAAGTTCATGAATAGCAGTACAAGTGAGTCTGTAATTGATAATGATGTGACGCTCCACCATGGTCCCCAAATCAACAAGTGGTCTATACACTGATGGGGCCCTCCCTCGCCACATGGGTCTGTACCTATGAGGAGTAGGGAACACATGTGAGGAACACACATTCATCTGCTCAACATGTTGAATATTCAGCACTGCTGGCAAACAAGTCGATGACACATATGCATAGTAGGATGTTAAACTGGAGTGACATGTCCTCAATGATACATCTGGACTGTTGTGGTGAGTAAATGTATATTTGTTCATGCGTTTGGGGGCTGGGGACCATAGGGCCTGCATGGGGCCAATGAGAAATTAAAAATTGCGTAGTAATGTACAAAATGTCTGCCCCCTGTAATCAAGATATGTTGTAGTGGAAGTGCCCTCAGACCGCAAGCGATTGTCGTAATGGCACAAGGCGGTGTTCACCGCTGTGCAACCATTCATTCATTAACATGGTTGTCAATGGGGAATATGAGCGTATCATGATCGCAGTGCACACTGCCGCGGAGCGTACGCCATCTCGTCACCCCATCTTTACTTGACTCCCGGATAACGTGCATGCAGGTACTCCAGTAAGTGTGCTGCTGCGTCCTGACTCTGTTCCTGAAAATGGCACATCTGACAGGGGAAAGGGCCCCGGCATTCACCACAGAGGAACTGGACAAGCTGGTGGACGGGGTCCTACCCCTGTATGCCAAGCTCTATGGTCGACCAGAGGTACAGGTAAGTAGGCGGTTTGGGGGGCATGATGTGTGTAATGGAGGTAGATGGCTGTAAACATGTGTGCACAATTTGACACTGTACAGTCATGGGATTCATGACATGCTGCATGTGTGAGGTCCTGTTATGCTGTTGTAAGTGTCCATCCCATAGATGTATCTAATGGGCATTGTCTGACCTCTGTGTTACTTTTTCTGTGTGTCCCATATAGGTCAGCGCCCATCAGAAGAGGGGACTCTGGCAGGCCATTGCTAGGGAGGTGTGGACCATGGGGGTCTACAACCGGCGGAGCACCCACTGCAGGAAGCGGTGGGAGGACCTGCGGCGCTGGGTGAGGAAGACCTGCAAGGCCTAGCTAGGGAAGTCCTCCCAACAAGTAAGGGGTACCTGTTGGGCACTGACCCCCCTAATGCACCATATTCTGGCGGTGGCGTATCCGGACTTGGATGGGTGCTTGAAGGCTGCACAGCAGACACAAGGGGGTTAGTACTATAACCATTGTATGCCTCCTTGATGGATGTGTGAGGGTGCTGTAGTATTTATGCTGTCTAGTGGCAGGGACTCTGACTGTTGTCATTTTACATATTGGTCCCCATGGAATGTTAGATGATTGTAAGGGACAGGTCTGAAGTACTTTAGGTCCTTCTGTGATGTTGGAAATGGCTGTAGAGCAGGGTTGTGGCCACTAGTCAGGGGCATAGCCATGTGTTTAGCGGTAGGTCCTGCTTGGTGGTATATTTGCAGGGTGTGAGTGTGTGTGAACCAGTGATGTACCTCCATTCAGTTATTTACAAGTGTCTCTCTTGTTTTGTCTCCCCATCCCTGTTATCTTGTGTTGTCTGTATACATCAGCATCATCGGGCGAGGGAGCAATGGCACCGGCGAGTCGGGATGCAGCGGCCCATGGCCCCACAGAGGCAGAGTCAAGCGACGCCAAAGGGACCAGTGGGTTGGAGGGTGAGGGTAGTACCACGGGGAGGCAACTACCACTGGGGGTAGTGACTCTGATACCTCCTACGATGGGAGCTCCCTGGTGGTGGCGGACCCTAGTGGGCCCACCCATTTTGTGTCATCTTCCACCACCCCTATATAATTACCACCCTCCCAGTTGCTTCCCACCCAGTTGCCCGTGCCCACTCACCCAGAAGGGTGGGTGTCTCCTTCACCCCAGGCACCTCATCCCCTGCCCCAGTCAGCCCTCCTGCCCTCACAGAGGAGGCTATTGACCTCCTGAGGACCATCTCTGTAGGTCAGACAACCATTGTCAATGCCATCCAGGGCCTAGCAGCCCACGTGCAGCAGACCAATGCATACCTGGATGGCATTCATGGTGCCGTGTCTGGCGTACAGAGATCATTTCAGTCTTTGCCCTCCTCTTTGACAGCAGCCAGTGTCCTTGGTCATTCGCCCCCCCCTCCAACCACCTCTATCCCTTCCAGCACCCCACTCTCTTCACCCGTCTGACAGCTAGGCACACACCTCAACACACAAGAAGCACACTGACAAACGCAAGCACCACACTTCCCACCACAAGCATACACACAGCCAACATACAAAGGTACACACACCAACATCCACGTCCCCCAGTGTGTCCACCTCTTCAGCCTCCCTGTCTGTCACCTCTACATGCACACTCCCAAGCACTGCACCCTCATTTACTGTTGCTGACCCCATTCTGGTAGTCACCACAACATCAGACATCCAGTCGTGCACCCAGACACCACACCTGCACTCACCACAAGGACTTTGAGTAACACATGCAGCACACTCACCAAACTTGCAGACACACAGGCAACATCCATTTACACTGGCAGTCTGTCTTGTCCACTGTGTCCACCCCCCCTTCTCCCAAGACACTCAAACATTCCCAGACACCCACCCAACACACATCCACCACACCTCAGCATACTGTACAGTCACCTGCATCCACGTCACACACACCTGTACACCTGTCACGACCACTCCGTCTACCTCCACTCACACACCTTCCTCCAGGTCCACCCTGACTGCCCCTAAAAAACTTTTCCTATCCCGTGTTGACCTATTCGAACCCACTGGCCCACCCTCTCTCATCCCTAAACGTGCCCACCTCCTTGCCCTGTCCACTCCTCCCACATCACAGCCCGCCCCTGTCCGCCCTTCCCATTCCCGTGCTACCTCCCCTGTGAGCAAGAGACCCCGTGCTGGCCCAGGTACGTCTGCTGCACCCCAGTCCAAGGCCCCTCCACCACCTTCAAAGGCCAGACCCAAGCCCCCTCCACCTCCCAAACGTAAACCCAAGCCCCCACCTCCCAGACGTAAATCCCCACCACCCCCTGCCCCTGTTCCCTGCTGTGCCTGGATGACCCATTGATGCCCCTTTATGGTGGAGTACCATTTGCACTTGTGGGAGTTAAGTTGGGCCCATCAGACTTTGGAATATGTAGTGGCCAATGGCCGTCTGTTGGACTTCTGTTGCTCCTGGAGCTTAATAAAAAAGTTTGTGTGGCCAGTGTTGGTTTTGGTACACTCTGGATCCGTGGTTCATCATTTCTTTGTGGGGGGTGTTGTGCACATGTGTGTACTTTGGGCAGGTTGTCTTGGCCTTGTGTTGGGTAAGTACCTCTTGTTAGGTGTGTATGGCTTGTGCTGTTGTGAGGGGTTATGGGTGTGTGTTGCGGGTGGGTGGAGTGGGTGGTTATGTAACTGTGCCCTTTCTTCCCTTGTTTAGTAGGTTGCGGTACTTACCGTTGTCGTCTTCGTCGGCGCTCTCGGTCGT
The DNA here is from genome assembly GCF_031143425.1 of Pleurodeles waltl. NCBI lineage: Eukaryota > Metazoa > Chordata > Amphibia > Caudata > Salamandridae > Pleurodeles > Pleurodeles waltl. The sequence goes on from NC_090439.1 coordinate 828,858,345, forward strand.
GGAGGTATATGACAAGGAGCAGGACTTGCATGATTTGCAACTCTCTCTCCATGTCTGCTTTGGCGTGTTGTGTGTGCCTACGGTGAGTGTTTCCTTTTATTTGGTTCATTTCCACCTGGCTTTGCGTGGCGGTGGTTCCCACCCCAGAACTGACGCAGTCTAGTGCTTCATTATTTGATGGGCGGGTAGGGCCTTTCTGTCGGACTGGGGCGGCCTCTTCCGTCGTTGTCGTGCTCCTCTGCTGGCGGTGAGTGGTTTTAAGGCTGCCTGTTTTTCATGTGCTTCATTATTTGGTGGCCCAGACTGCCTGACTGTTGGTGGTAGTTACCGCCAACGCCGGTCTTTGCCGCTGTGTTCATAATGAGGGTCTAAATAATGCCATGCATTTTGTGTTGATGTTTGCCCTTAGATGTTCCAAGACGGTGAATGTACTAGTGGATTACTTACACAATTCCATTTTATTCAACATTATTTTTTCATGATTTGTATAATAATAAGTAATTTATTTAAAGCTGGCATTGTTTTGCCCGGATCGACTCCCTTTCTGCATTTGTTTCATCCTAAATGTATGAAATCTGCTGTCTGGATGTGTCCAAAACATTCAAGTGCAACATACCTGAATACATCAGATGAATAAATCTGAAAAATATAAGTGTCTGAAGACTGACCGCAAAGTTTTATGTAGTTCGGGCCCAGTGACATAAAAGGAGCTCCTGATTGATAACTCTTAGTTAAGCTTCCAAATGAATCAGAATTATTTCCTGCTTCGCATCAACAAAGCACCGTTTATAGTGTTGACACGCTACAATGGAGTCAAACTGCTGTAAAGGCTGAAAAATCTCAAGGGTGGATTCAGTGGGGTGTTTATAACACGTCATATCTAGAGAGAGGGTAAGACTAAATTTGATTCCAGTGGATAGTATGATGAAGGTGCTAGAACAGAAAACAATGCTGAGGTGAGGTCTGTTTTTGCACTAGCTGAACTTAACTAAAAATTTGTAAAAAAGTTTGTAAAGATTGTGTATCCATTGAGAGGAGGGATGAAGAAAGGGGCAGAATACAGTTGAATAGAAGGGTCACAAAATACATTGGAGACTATCAAGTGGTAAATAGAGTTCAGTACTAGGGCAATTTGAATTTGAGACATAAACTATAGTAACTGACAGTATATAGTGCTCTTCTAGATGAATGGATGGAAGGATCCTGTCATTCATTTGCTTATATAGCCCGAAAAGGATGGATATTTCAAGAGCATTCTGATTATTTCAGTGTGCCGGCCTTAAATGGCTAATGGCCAGAAATCCCTATCATAACCTTGATCTCACTGTGCCCCAGTTGCTTAGGGATGGTAATCTTCTTGTGTGCTCCAGTCCTAAAGTACCAATTGTCTGCTCATTGTCTCATCGCGCTCTAGCTGCTGAGGTCCTTTTACTACTGCTGCGACCCTGTGCCAGCCACCATCAGCGCCAAGTCAGCCGGCGCGTACATGGAATGTAGGTCAGGCATTTCCTAACAGAGATTCTCAGAATAATAAAATAATTAGCAGAATAAAGAAAATATGATTTCCAGGGCGATTATATGTCAGAGTAAAGACACAAAGCATTTGGGGCCAGATGTAGCAAACGTTTGCGACTCGCAAACGGGCCGATTCGCAATTTGCGACAGTGCTAAATCGGAAATGGGATGCAAAAAGCCAATTTCCGACTCGCAAAAAGCGATGGGACCCGTTTGCGAGTCGCATCCGTTGCGACCCCATTTTGTGACCCGCAAATTGCAAGTCGCAATTTGCGAGTCGCAAACCTTATGCAATTGCAACTCGCAAATTGCGACTAGTCGCAAAAAGCCCAGTTTGCAAGTCGCATTTACCACTAACTCAGAGCAGGTGGTAACCATTACCAAAGTATAAAAGGAGACCCAGAAGGCATCTGGGTCACTCAAGATGGCGGACATATACCTGATAGCAGTGAGGAGGAGAGTCTACGCAGCCCAGTAGAGGAGGAGGAGGGGCCACTGACAGGAGAAGATATATAGAACAAGGCAGACCCTTTTCCAGCAAACTGAAGAGGAGATCTATGATAAATACCGCCTTAGCAGCGCTGCCATTCTAGAATTAATAGATTTACTAAAACCACAGCTAGAACACAAGACTCTGCGTGGCTGCGCCATCCCTACGCATGTGCAAGTACTATGCGCACTGCACCTCTTGGCCTCAGGGAGCTATCAGGGGGTCATTGCCGTGGCAGGTGGGGTATCCCAAAGTGCAGTGTCAAGGTTCCTCAGGGCATTCCTAGATGCCTTAGTAGCGCACAGGTCTCAGTTCATATACTTACCAAGGAATGAGGCAGAAATTAACAGCACGAAGCTGGACTTTTACCGCATTGCCCACTTCCCCCATGTAATTGGATGTGTAGATGGGACACACATTCAAATATGCCCCCCGCTAATCTGGAACATATTTTCCGCAACAGAAAGTGTACCCACTCACTCAACATACAGGTTGTTTGTGATGCCCATTACGTCATCACGGACATCGTAGCTAAGTTTCCAGGCAGTACCCATGACTCATACATTTTTAGACATAGTGGGATACATCAACTCCTGGAACGTGGGGAGTTTGGAGACGGATACCTCCTAGGTAGAGCTGCATACACCTTGCAGACATACACACAGGTCACTGTGCACGACTATCTGGACTTCCTAACAGTGTACTTTTGTGCCCAACAGGTGACAGTGCATATGCTCTAAGGCCATGGATCATGACTCCATTTTTAACACCCAGCAATGATTCAGAGAGGCAATACAACAGTGCGCATAAGAGGACCAGGAACCTCATAGAGCGCACCTTCGGACTCCTGAAGGCAAGATTCCGATGCCTCCACCGCAGCGGAGGCGTCCTCCAATACACCCCCATTACCGCTTTCAAAATTGTGGTCGCATGCGCCATCCTCCACAACATAGCCACCCGACGTGGGCTACCTCTCACCCCTGCAGCCCCAGATCCTGATGATGAAGAGCAAGAACAACCACATCGCCATCATGGGGATAGGAGTCTAGCTAATCAAGGCAGACTGAGACGGGACCACATTGCAACGCAATATTCTGGACGGTACGTGTCAACTCCCACCATACTGACCTATTAACCATTTGTTAAGTGGAACAAAAATAACTGTTTTATTAATGTCATGAAGAAACTATATACAAGTTGAAATTGTCCATGGGCAGGAAAATGCCAACCAGTCATGTGGCACATTAACGCCATGTGCCACATGAATCTGTCCTGGCTGTTATCTATGATCTCCTGCCCCTCCTGCCAGCCTGGCTGGTCCCTGCTGCGTCCATGGTGCTGTGCCTACCACTCCTCAGCACGCTACTGTGAGTGGCAGAGACACTGCTCACTGTTGAGCCCTCCTCCCAGGTGTATTTGTTAACTTCCTGGCTGTGATGTCATCATCATGTGCCAGGAAGTGTTTCCAGGGTGTTCTGGTATGCTTTCTGGAGTGTTCTGCTGCATCTGCAAGCAATTTTGAAGGTATTCGCAATTTGCGACACCCACTCGCTAATTGCGAGTTCGTTTTTGCACACGCGCAAACAGCGACCTCGCAAACTGCGGACTCGCACACAGCGTTGCGAGTCCGGCTGCGAGTCGCAAAATCGGATCGCTTTTTTTTCTGGCATTCCACTTTGCGACTCGCATTTTGCGAGTCGCATCAACTCGCAAAATGCGAGTCGCAATTTTTATTTTTGCTACATCTGGCCCTTTATTATTTATCCTACCTGCTCATTAAATATGGTGCCATAACTGAAAAAGAAGAAAGCGAGGAAGATAGTGTTATATTGGTGACAATTGGCATTAGAACATTTAGCACTGACAATATGCATCGGGATCTTGGGTGCCCTTTCACCAAACATGTTCGTAAGAGTGTTGGATGTAATATGACCTACAAGAGAAATGTTGAGTTTGATGCATGAAGTTCAAATAAATGCTTCCAAAATGGTGGAACGAACTTCTATGTCCATAAATATGAGCTGTTGAAGAGGGTGTGTGAAGCTGATGCAATTAGTTATACCAACAATTTTAGATGTGTGATCAGTATCCTTTTGTTGAGTCCTCCGTGGAGTACTTAGGAAGTGGCTCCACTTGGATATGAGCTAGTACAGATGCGCAAATCACTGAGAGCTCAAGGCAGACTCCAATGAAATCTTTGGCTTTGAGGACCCGTTAAAAACTCAAGCCAAAAAGAGCCGAGCCTTCGTTCCGCATCCCCCTTTTGCACACTTTTTTCTCGTTTCAATTTGATTTAACATACAATACGTATATGTATTTAAAACAGTGTTTATGTAGCTCCTTAAAGGCAAAGCATTAGCCTTTCCTTTATAAAGAGAGAGAGAAAGAGACACCTATCTTGTGGCATAATTGTGCAATCATAAACCGAGCACCAATTTCTGCTTTACTAAACTGTGGGATCAAAGGCAGGTATCCTATTTTACTGTCCCTCTTTTTCCCTTTATCACCACATAGAAGAACACTTTATAATACATTATATCACGGTGAGCGTTGTACACAAACCTCTCTTGTACATATTTCAGAAGAAGTTAGTTTAGCTCCATTTATAATACCAAGCTAAGAAACATATAGGATGCACTTAAGCACTGACTCGCCTCATGGTTCACTAATGTCGTCGTCAACAGTGTAGCTGAGGTCATGATCCCTTCTAAGTTCATGTTAAGAAAGTATTACTTCTAATAAATGCCCCTCAATGCAGTAATATAATAAAGGGTCTAAAGTGGAACAAGCCTATGTGTTAAACAATACGCTCTTTCAGCTTTAATGTGTCCTTTTCTTATTATTACATGTCGTTTTGTCGGCTCGGGTTGGGGCTTTCAGACCATTTTCACCTAGAATGACGTTCCATTCATGTCATATGAAAGGAGATGGCTATTGAGGAGTATGACTGTGGGACACCATAACAAATTGGTATATTCTCTCCAGTGTTTCAAGTGGAATGCTTTTTCTGTATATTTGCCAATGATGCATACAGTACAGGCTTTGCTGTATGCCAACATGCTCTTATCTCTGTGCATTCAAATACAATTGAGTGCATTTGAATGAAAAAGGACTATATGCCTGTATAACATAAACTTGAAACAGTGCAGAACTACATAAACAAATGTGCTGGACACTCAAATACTTCTCTCATCACTCATAATAACAGCCAGAGAAGGGAGTTGTTCTCTCTGAGCAGTTTTGTGTTGCTTGCGAGCTGAAGAAATCGTTTCAGTATAGAATGGCCTTGACTAGTTAGAGATCCAATTTATTAATAAATTAGTGGCATAGAAGTTGGTATATGGTGACGAATGAACCTACATTTAAAGGCCTAACAGAGAAAATAACATGAGTTGTAAAATGTGAACGTTTGAATTATGGTGAACCATGTGGCCACCATTTGTATTAAACACTACGTTTTAACATGAGAGATTTGCATTCATATTTAACAAAGGACTGATGTGAATTAGTATTGAGTGTTATTGAAAATATTAAATGAGTATGAATTAATCATACTTATATTGATTAAATTAATTTTATTGATGCATGTTATATGTGTGCAGAAAAATAAATGCCCATTTAAATTAGTTCTAACATGTCATAGATAATGATTGCAATTAAATAATTTGCTTTACATATTTGATATAAATTGTAAGGTGCTCAATAGGTTTATTAATGAATTAATTTTATTAATGTGTATTAAGGCTTTCTTAGCTTGACCAGGACTGAAAGATGTATTTTGCAGTAGTAATGGAAAAGCATTTGTTTATTCTGTCCTCTCCCACCTGAATTATTTTCCCTAGGATATTAATGTAATGTTGAATGTTCTATTGTTTTGAAGGCAAGAAACAATTCTTCTGAACAGCAAGTTTGCATTATTTGTTCTAGCTGTCAGACAGGACAGGAAATGTGTAGTTCTGATGTGAAATATATTAGTTTAGTTCATTGTGTGTCATGAGAAAGGATCTTAAGTAGCAAGTTATTAGAGAATGCAATATTATGTCGGAATTATATGAAGTCATAGAATTGACAATGCATTTTTGCTGAATAGTAGCAGAATTGGTGGTGCCATCTGCAGCCATAAGTGAGAAATGTTGAATTTGTAGTCAGGCTTCACTTAGTTCCATTCCTGCCTCAAAGCTGTTCAGAACCCTGTTTAAGTCTGCTGTCACCCTCCTATTCTCCTAGTCCCAGATGAGTTTACTCATCATAGTCTTAATTATCCTGTTATGTGGTTCAGTAATAATAAGGCTAAATAACTCTGAACTGCTGAATTGTTCTATGTACAGCCCATGTTCTGCACTGTCCTGGTGCTGCTGTCAACTGACGCCAGAGGTTGACCATCCTGCCTGATAAACTACTACTGTCTGCTGTCCCATGAGGAGAGGTATAACTACATGTGGATTCTTGTTTCCTTTTCAGTTAGGTACTTACACCAGCGTATGTTTATAGGAGTTGCCCTAGTTAGATGTCTTTCTAAATTATTTTTGTCTTTCTTTTATTTGGATTTTGCCCACATGTGTTAGCCAGTTCCCACACATGCAAGTCCAAACTTGTGTTAGTGTTAGGAATGGCCCAGCTTTGAATCCTGAAATCTGAAATTGAAATTTAAACTGTATTTTGACGATTTACTCATTTCACTATCATCTGTTTTGAATTCTAACAATAATGTGCATATTGTGCTGTTGTTAATTTATTATTCTTTTGGAGTGTCCAACAGTGTTGATGTTTAGTAGGTTAAATCTTTTCAGATGTTTTAGTCAGCCTATGGTTTATGTATGTTTATAACTTACTTTTGAGCACCATATATGTTACACTGTTTTTGGGCTTGTAATAAAGCTTTGAAACTTTATTCAGTTTGGAGTTTGATTTAGAGTTAAATTGTTTATGGTGTTTAGAATTGTTTATGGTATAATGTAATTGATTTATGATTGAATGATTCTGACTAATACACTCTTCACCAAGTCCAAAGATTCAGTCAACCTCAATAGGTGAGAATAGTTGTGCGCTGGTGGTTTATGAACCGGAACCCAGCCCAGTGCTTCAAGACTAGTTTCTATACTGAATTTTCTGAAGCAAGAATAAAATCATAGTGTTTGCTAGTCCCTCTAACAAATGTAGAAGCTGAGTAGCCGGCCTCTTCTTACTCCATAGGCCACTATGAACCTAAAAAGACACCAGCATTTTTTGCTGGGCAAGGGAGAAGAACTGGTTTCACAAGGGATAGATACTGTTATGGCATGAATGTATGCAGGGACATCACATCTTAATATGTTTTCATTAGTAACTTAGGTAGGGCTATAGACCAAGGGCCTAATTACAAGTAGCCTTGTTATCACATCTGAAATAAATCAGACACAGAATTGATCAGATGTGATAATTATCACGTATTTTGCTTCTGTAATTACCACAAACATTTCCCTTTTTATATTAGGCAAGTTTGACTGGCTGATATTTAATAAAGGGTTAGATATTAAACATTCTGCATATCGACCAGGTGCATTAAACACCAATTCTGACCCACTCCTTTTTTCAAAAATGTATCTGTATTGTGTTAAGAAACATGAAGGGTGCACAATACAGTAGCTAATACTTGTTGCAGATATTATAGATACATACATTTCAGAATGATTACAGTCCAATTGTTGTTTATCGGCAGGGTAATGATACACCCCACAGCTATGGTACATATGCAATTAAATCCCATCATAATGATACTGGCAGCTGGACTGGTTCCTGCATTCTTACATATATACATTCATATTTGTTACCCTTATTGACCTATACATTAAAAAATACAACATTAAACTATGGACTGTGCATGTCAGGGCTTGTGAGTGGGTAATAATTTATATATTATGCTGTGGTGTGGGGGGTGGTGACAGGGTGGTTCTTCTTGTTATAATGGTCCCCCAGTGTAATGTGCCCGCTCAGGTTACCTGCGTGGCCGAACGCCTTTCGACCTCCTCCAAAAATCTCTGCCATTCTGGCAGCCTGGTCTGGTGGTTGCCACATGTGCTAGCTGTATGTGCTACCTTTTGTTTTGCGAGTATCCCTGCACGTAAGTCAGATAGCCACAGTGTGATAGGTGGAGCTGTGTTTGATTTCCAGCACATAGCTAGTCAGCATTTTGCCAGGATCAGCGCCAGGTCAATGAATTTGTTGAGGTTTACATTGTGCCGTGCAGGATGTAATCCCTATTATATAATGTGACCCTTACCTGTGGAATTGATCTTCCTCTATTGCATTTAAGATCCTGGTAATGGACTCCCATTAGGGGACCACGTGGGTGCATGTCCACACCATGTGTGGGAAATCAGCTTCGTTTGACTGGCATCTCGGGCATGTATCCACTGTTCCTGGGTACATACTCGCCAGTCTTTTGGGAGTGAGGTAGGTATGATGCAGGTTGTTTAATTGTGTATATTTAAGTCTGGCATTAGTGGATATGATCTTTGGCACTGAAAGGCACTGCAACCATTGTTTATCTGTTAGCGCTATTTGGAGGCCGGAGTCCCAGTAAGCTCTGAGCGCCTGAAGGGTATGTTCCTTGTCCATGCATAAAGCACTGTAAATGTTAGTGACAGCTCGGCATGTACCTCCCAGAGTTTGAAGCACCTGGAGTAGTGCTGAGGTTGCCTGTTTCCCTTGTGTTCTGTCCCACTATTGCTTTAAGTAGCGTGTAATTGCGGCATATGTCAGGAAAGTGCCCAGAATAATGCTGTAGTCGTCCATCAAGCTATTGAATGTAAGCAGTAGCTGATCTGTGAAGAGGTCTCCCTTTTCCGCAAAGCCAGCCCTCTCCCAGGCAGCTGCATCCAGACAATAATGCATGTGTGCATAGCCTGGTAGTACCCACAGGGGCAGCCCCGGTGCATATGGGAAACTGGAGTGTTGGGTGCGTGTATGTGTATTCCAGCATTTCTTGCCAACTCTCATTAAAATATTAACTTCAGCCCCTGGAGGTTGTGAGTCAGTTTTCAGTATCCACCTCAATACCTGAGTGGGGAGCAGTCTCTGAGGCTATCCCCCAATTCGTTCTGGTTATGTGATACCAGCCAGTGCATAGGCCATTGAAGTTGGGCGCCATGTAATAATGCTCATAATTTGGTGCACCTAATCCCCCCCTTGTCAGTGGTGTATATAATTTGTCCAGTGCCACTCGTCTCCTGCCCTTACCCCATATCTATGCTATCAGCATAGAATGCATTTCAGCTAACATTTTGTGTTGGAGCATGGCCGGAATTGCTAAGAAAAAATATAATAACCTAGAAAGCACTAGCATTTTGGAGATGGCTACTCTGCCCATTGGGAAAAGGGGCAGTGACATCCCAAACTGCAGGGTGGATCTTGTGTCTGTTAATGCTCTGGCGATGTTTGCATCTATAAGGTCCCTTTCTGAATGGTAGATTGTAACCCCCAAGTACTTAGTGAAATCAAAGGCCCACCGATAGATGCGCTAGGGCAAACAAACAGGATTATTCCCAGTTTACCCATAGTCCAGACGCCTTGCCAAAGTGGTGTAGGAGAGCCATCAGTTGATTCAATATCCTGACCTCGTTGCGGAGATATATGAGGGCGTCATCGGCATATAATGATAGAATATGCCAGCTATCTCCAACCCGTAGACCCCATTCAGGGGCACATGCCTAAAGGGCGTTTGCCAGGTGCTCCATCACCAGTGCAAAAATCAGCAGTGACAGGGGGCATCCCTGGTGGGTCCAGTGTTCGATGATGAATGAGTTGGATATCAGTGTGCCTCTCTTCACTCGCGCCAATGGAGTGGTAAGAAGAAGGGTGATCGATTTAAGGAAGCTGAGGCCAATGACCATTTTCTTTAATACCAACATTAGGTACTCCCAGCCCAGGGTGTTGAACGCTTTCTCTATATCAGGTGATGCAACCCAAGCGTTATCCCCCTAAGTTTTCACCCAGCTCATGATTAGGAACAGGTGTTGAAGATTCATAAACGTATTCAGTTTTGGTCAGTGTAAATTATTCCCTTATTTATGGGTGTCAATCTATTTTCTAGTATTTGGCTGAGTATTTTGTAATCTGCATTAAGCAATGAGAGAGGGTGGTAGGACGCCATCAGTAGGGGGGTCCGTATATGGTTTGGGATTCAGCAAAAGTGTTGCCTCATGCATGGACGCAGGTAGGATCCCCTTGGTATACGTGGTGTTATATGTTGACATCAGTTGGGCGCCCATTAATTTCTGGTATGCGGCAAAGAATTCAGCCACCCATCACTTCCAGTTGTTTTACATCGTTCCACGTGTTTGATTACCTCTTCTGTTTCTGAAATCTGCGAAGGAGTTCCCAGGGCATCTCGGGAATCCAGAGCCATACGTGGTATGATAATGCTGTCCAAAAATGACCCGATATGGTCACCCTCAGCATTTTCTGGTGCGGAGTATAACTTGGAATAATACAATTGAAGCCTGAATTGATACATTCCTATGTGTTGAGTAACTGTCCAGCCCCATCTTGAAAAGCAGTGATTGGGACACGGGCAGCGTCAGACCTCAGGAGCCAAGCTAACACTTTTTGTCACCCTCCGAGTGTTTCCACGCTTGGTATTCATTGTAGTCTAAGTTACTGAGCCTGTCAAGAGCTTTCTTATAAGCGAAGCTGGGTTTTGCTAAGGGGGCTGCCACCGACCTGTCTGTTTGCAAGCGATGTTCACATCGCTTCAGTTCAGGTTCCAACACTTGAAGCTCTTTGTGTAATCTTAACCTGGTACCATAAGCCTTCTTAATCATATGGCTCCTGAGTGCTACCTTGAACCTGTCCCACTCAATCCCTGCCTTAGTAGCCAAACCCGCATTTGTTTCAAAATAGTTTACAATATGTTCCCTAATGGAGTCCCTAAATGTGCTATCTTGCAGAGCTGGCGTAGGAGGTCTCCACGTGGTTATGCATGGGGGACGTCAGTTCCACGTTAACCAGAGCCACAAGGGGGTGTGGTCTGAGAATGTGTGACCTAGATATTCTGCATTGATAGTCTTTGTTAGTGCCTCTAAGTTACAATAGACAAGGTCTATGCCAGTATGTAAGTCATGCAGCCCATAATAGTTAGAGTATTTATGGGTAGTGGTATTTAGGCCCCCTCCATGCATCTGAAAGATGGCTGTGTGTCGCCAAATGTCGTAGGTGTTGTGTGATAGTCATGGACTTGGTCCCGGTTAGCGATGGGTGTGACCGATATAGTTCTATATCTGGAACACAATTGTAATCCCCTCCCCAGTAGCATGGTGCTGATATAGTATGCAAGGATGCTGGGGTGACTGTTTGCAAAAATGTAGCCTCGTTGGAGTTGGGGGCGTAATGGGAGACTATTGAGATTGGTGCACCATCTAAATTACCCTCCAGTATTGCATATCTTCCCTTAGGGCCAGTCCGGGTGTGTAGTACTTCTTGTGACACCCCTGGTGTACTTAGAGTACGTGGTTCCCACAATTGTGTCCCACCAGTGTCTGTGTTTCTCCTGCAGCAGCATCACGTGTATTTTACATCTACATAAGAAGTGATACATCTGGTATCTCTTAACAAACCCCACCAACCCTCTGACGTTCCATGTCAAAAAAGAGTAGTGAGGCATTTGCATATTTGGCCGTTAGGTCCACAGTTATCCCAGGAGTTATCACTCGTGCTATGCAAAGACTTTTCCCCATGTCCACCTACTCCCCACCCATCTGCTGTCCGTTCCCCTTTGGTCAGCACTCCTATAAGTACATATAACTGTAAATACCTTTCACAGCTAGAACAATCCACATGCTACACTCATATAGCAGCAAACTCCCCATCCCAGTCTGTTGCGCTAACGGGCGATCAGCCAATAGCAATATGATGCACACAAGGAACACAGCTAACAACTGATCAACTATGGATACACCTTTTGTGTATGAGGAGGAAACGTGGCTAGGAGGCTATGTGAATACCCTCTAAATTGTGTAGTTCAGTACCTAACCCTTATAATGTGGTCATAATCCCCACCTCTTATCTCATGCATGGTTAGGTGAAGCACTCCTTGGTGTGTTCGATTGTCCCAGGTTCAGGTAGTTACTATATCATCTCGTCTGCTGTTTGCGAGGTCACTCGGAGGCTGCCGCCCAGCAGCATATCTGCCAAGGCCCTGTCAGCCCCCAAGTTGTCTTCTTCTATGTGCTCCTGGATAGACAAAGGTGGGGATAGGGACAACGCCCGCTGCTCCACCTCTGTCACCATCTGAGTCCTCTCCTTGGCTGCCTGTTCCCTTGATGGTTCTGCCAGTGACTGGTGTCAGCGTAGTCCCCAGTTCCCACGCCTCAGGCTCCCTGACACCTGTGCTGGTACCTCCGCTGTAGCGTTAGATATGCCTCTTCTTTCCATCCACACCCATGCCTCCTCCGGGGTGTTGCAGAATACAGTGGCATCATTGTACACAATGCGAAGCATTGCAGGTAACTGTATCGCATTTTTTATATTGTTGTCTCTGCAGGTGCGTTCCACTGATAAGAAAGAGGATCGCTTGAGTTGTACCTCCAAGGTATAATCCGGATATGGGAGTCCTTCACCATCCACAGGCTCTTTGCATGGGAATCCTGAAGTATGTGATCTCTGTCGCCATAGTTAAATAGACGGGCCACCAAAGGGTGCACGGCAGCCTATGAGCTTGTTCGACTGTGAAGAAAGTGGAGTGTTTACCCTGAAGAACTGTTTCTGAAAGCCATTCCTCAATATATAAGTTCATGCTAGGGCCCTCAAATCGCTCTGGTAGATCCACTATGCGCATTTTGTGCGGCAGGATCTGCCTTCATGGTATTCCGCCCGCTGTCGTAGTTGAACCACTTCTCTCTGTAGGGCCCTGATGTGTGAGGTGGCATCTGAGACCGTTGGTCTAAGGGATACCATTGTTGATCCTGCAGCTTTGACTCGCTCCTTCAGTTTCTTGTGGTCTTCTCTGATGTGGCCTATATCTATTCTCAGTGTGTCAATCTCAGGTTCCAGTGAGTGTTGTTTTAATATCTAGGACAGCAAACCTCTGTGAATGTGCCGCTAGTGTCACTGCATGGGGCTCAGACTGGGGGCGTGAATGTTTGCTAATCACCCCATAGCCCTGCAGCCCAGGTGCACCCGTTGTCAGTCTGTCCTGCTTAGTTAGGCCCATCTCAGTTCCAGAGCTACTGTTACAACTATAAGGGTTGTCTTGTCAGCTTCAGGTCCCTTGGCTAGGTCTGTTCAGTGGGACCATAGTGGAGCAAGGCTGCCCTAAGGGTCTGCAGCAGTCTCCACACGGAATCAGGGTGCCCTGACAGACACTTCCCCATGCTCTGCCTGTGCCAGGGAGCTCTCAAGCCGCTCCGGCCCATTAGAGCACTCCTAGGCTCCACATACTATGGTAGTGATGGGGGGAAGCCAAACAGGGCAGCTCTAAGCGGCAAGCAGGGATTTTGGGGGGGCGGTTCACTCCCCTGTTCTTTGCTGCAGATTAGTGCCACCCCCGCGGTCTTGTGCCGGTATCACTGGCCACCCCTATCCCCATCCCTTTGTGTCCTCCTTACTTTCAGACAGTGTACACTGGTGTCACTCCCCATCTAGCCTGGTCGACGCCGTCCCTCTCCAGCAGTGTAATGGCTGTGGAAGGTGTGGAGGATTCACTGCTCCGCTCTCTGTGCCCACAGCCCCTATCTTCTACACTTATCCTCAGTGTCTGCCCCACTGCTGCAAGGTCCTGTGCCCCATCTTATGAAGGCGGGTGGGGGGCTCATCTGTCGGCCCTCCAATCCACCTCCCTTGTCGTGGTGGATATTCGTTCTACGAGTGCATTGTGTCTACTCGTGGGCAACGGTCTCTGGGGCCCCCTCCAGCCGACCCTCCTGCATACCTCAGGTGCTCAACAGGGCATCCCTCTCTGGGCCCCAACGGGTCTGGCACTGCATTGTGGCAGCGCATCACGGTCCATGGGGCCGTCGGCTTCACGTTCCTCGAGAACCTCCCTGGCTGAGATACGGTGCCCAGGTCTGTGGAGTGGCTAGCACAGACACCCCCACTCCCAAGTCCCTGACCAAAGGTTAGGCAATGGGGGTACCTGGCATGGCCTCCAGTCCGAGGCCGCTGCCGCGTGCCCGGGGCAGGCCGCAGTGGCACTCCTCTGCTTCCGGCTTATGACAATCTGCCTGTGTTGGAGGTGGTCGGGTGATTGCTGGTGTTGTGGGCTCCCAATTCAGTCGGATTAAAGGTCAGGGTGGAGTAGTAAATACAGGATGATCTTAGGGCCTGTAGCAGAGCTGAGCTTAAAGCGACCTCTCCGATCACCATCTTCGCCACACCCCTCAATTCTGACCCACACTTAATCAGGGCCAAAAGGTTTAGTGATGCTTGATGAAATATGATTGAACCTAGAGTCTAATAATAATGTTATTCACTGAGATTCTAATCATTATTGTAGATGTTCATTTGCATATGAGTTGTAGAATAACAGTATGTAATAAATAATATATTTGTCATAAAATATCTTTGCTTTTGTACTCGTTTGAGGATTGAAAGCGGGGGTCCACCAAAACTGCTGCAATTTATATATCTATTTATATTAATTTAAAAGGCAGTGCATGGAGGTTTTTGGACTAATGTATAGTAAGGAAAATTACTACATGCTAAAAAAACATAGAAATTCACTGAAGAAACCAAAGGTTACAGGGACGTTTTAGTTAGGCTCACATTTTAAATGTACAAAACCACAGAAATTCACCTGTTATAATTAAAGTTATCTTAAGTAACTATAATTTGTGCCCTAAGGTAACAATGACTTGCACCCTCGCCATGTACTGCTAATTACCCCATAAAATACAGTACTTATGACATCTCTGATAGCATCATTGATAAAATCAATGTAATATTTGCAGTAAAATATTTGTTGAAAAAACTGTGCATGGTGGGTTGTGAGTTATAGTTGTCTTAGAGATCTCAGCCCCAGGGACCCTGTCCCCGGGGCCCAGCCTAACTATTACATTTTTCAGAGAGGGGGTCGAAGTCGATCTTGGCCCTGGGGGCCCCAGGGACCCCAGGGAAGACAGGGGTTCAGCCATGTGATCTAGGTGCCTCCCAGGGCACCCCCAGGGCACCCAGTCACAATGTTGGGGACCAGAGTGGGAGCCTGAAGGCCTCCGTGGTAGCAGTCGTCTCCCCACCTCCTATGGGAGACAGCATTGCTGTCACAGAGAGGGAGCTGCGTCTGTGAGAGCAATGTTTCCTCTGTTTCTCTGCCTGCCTCTCCGCAGGCAGGGAAACAGAGGAAACATCCACTCACAGTGAGGGAGAGCTCTTTGAGAGGTCTCCCTCACTGAAAGCATTATTTGCTCTGACTTGGTGGGAGATGTCAAAGCTCCTGCTAAGACACAGCAAACAACTTTTTCCCGGGGGTGGGCACTGCGGGATATAGCAGGAGCCACCCTGGGGGTGGCAGTCCCCAGGGCCATCAGTGACTCCTTGAGAGGTGCCGCTTGGCCCCACCTCTGTCATTAGTAGCCCCAGGGAGGTGGTGGTCCCCAGGGCTCCTCATCTGACCCGTATGTCTTTTTAAATTAGCTTTGGGGAAGTGGCAGCAGGGGTTCAGCATGGTCCCTTATGTTTGACTTATTTAAAGTCTTGGGGAGGTGGTGGTCCCTCGGGCTTTGGCGGGGCAGGCAGCCCCCACATGTGATTTGTTTGTAGCCCTGAGGAGGTGGCGGTCTCTAGGGCTGCCAGGGAGCCGGGAGTCCCCCTGAATTTGATTTATTTAAAACCCTGGTGAAGTGGTGGTCCCTGGGTGCTTTGGATGGCCAAGCGGGCACCTACATTAAATCAACCCTAGGGAGGTGGCAGTCCATGGGCTGCGGGGGGCCATGTAGCCACCCAGCAAAAAATACAATATTTGCCCAGGGGTGTGGCGGTTCCTGGGGCTGCGGGGGGGGCAGTGCACCCCGCAAACATTTAAATCTTCACCCCGGGGAGGTGGAAATCCCTGGGGTTCTGGGAATCCCAGGAGGGGGGCCCTGTGTACCTTCTCATTATTTATCGCATGCCCTCGGGACTTAGCCCACCCAGGGGCTTAATGAAAAGGGCAGGAAAAATCCACATTTCTGAATCTTTGGATTTTTCTGATGTTTCAAAAATAAAATCCTTTTATGCCCTGGCGGAGTCACTCTGGGATCCTAGCACCCGAGCTAAAGGGTCAGTGTGTTCCTACCCTGGCCCCTTATCTTTTAATTTTTACTTTTTATTCTGGGACTCAGCTGAAGCCGAGTCCCAAGATGAATGCCAAACCTTTCTGGTTGAATTGTTGGCAGCCAATAAGATATCTTCACGGGGCAGTCGGGTCCATGGAGGATCCACGTCTCTAGATATCTATATTTTTTTAAACTCTAATTTCCCCAACATTATTAAACTGATATACACCAAATCTCAAAAAGCGTGCTTTTGGGGTCTATGATCTAGCTTTCTGTGAAATTTGGTGTAATTCCTTTCAGCAGTACGGATTGTACTCATGTTCAAAATTTTAAAAAATCCCATTGATATAGCATGGGGAAAAATGTTTTGGGTTCCCGCTTTTACTCAGCCTCTGCTTAAAAGATCACCGAAAAACTTTCTAGAAACTAGCTGAATGGACCAAAGTATACGTTTTTAAAATGTGGTCAATTTCGTCAAGTGACTCTAAATTTATCAAGAAAACAACAAAAGCTCTGTATAAGGTAAAAAAAAAGTCCTAACTATAACTATATTAACTTAAGACAAAACGGGTTCTCTTTAGGGATAGATTTTAACATATCATCATTTTTCAACAATAAAATGATATGTTTTAATTTGATAACAGACTCAGGGGGTCATTATGACCCTGGCGGAAGGCGGAGAAGCGGCTGTACGACCGCCAACAGGCTGGCGGTCTTTTTTTTTGTATTATGGGCATGGCGGTTACCGCCATGGTCTTCCGCCTGTTGTCCGTTCCGCCTGCCAGGGCGGAGACGACTGCCGGGCTGGAGACCATGGTCTTCAGCCCGATGGCCGTCACTATACCGCCGGCGGTATTTGGACCCGGCTGACCGCCATGGATTTCATGCGGTTTGAAACCGCCATGAGATCCATGGCGGTAAGCACTATCAGTGCCAGGGAATTCCTTCCGTGAGACTGATAGGGGTCTCCCCCACTCCCCACCCCCAACCCGACTCCCTCCCCTACCCCCCACCACCCCTGCCACCTCCCAAAGGTGGCAGGACCCCCCTCCCCACCCCGACCCCCGACATACCATCACTCATACACACACGACACGTACACAGGCACCACCAACACACATACACGCACACACACCGACATACATGCAAACATCCACACACATAGTCAGACACGCACATCCACATTCAAACATAGATGCACACATCCATACAGACATACCTACAGACATACACGCACCCATTCCCAAACACACAACACCCCGCAAGCATACACACACTCACACACCCCCTCTACATACACAGACGCACCCCCCATGCACGCACACAACACACAACACACCCCCACCCCCCTCCCCTCACGGACGATCGACTTACCTGGTCCGACGATCCTCCGGGAGGGGACAGGAGCCATGGGGGCTGCTCCGCCGACACCACACCGCCAACAGAACACCGCCACGCCGAATCACAGGACGTGATTCGCTGGGCGGGATTCTGTTGGCTTGGCGGTGGAGGTGGAGCAACCTCCACTCCCCCGCCGCCCGCCAGTGTGGCTGTTGGCGGCTCTCCGTCCGTAAAAGGACGGAGAGCTGCCAATGGTCATAATAGGCCGAGCGGCAAACCGCCACCACTGGCGGTCTTCCGCACAGCGGTCCCTCGGCGGTCTTGGAAAAAGATCGCAGAGGTCAAAATGACCCCCTCAATTTGTATTAAGGATAATATTTCAACATATGATTTCCATTTGGGGCCCAAATAGAGCCAGAATCACACTTGGAAGTTTAGCTAGTATGAACAAACAGAACATTTAGATAATGTAATATAGAAAACATAACATACTTATATGAATTTAAAAAAAATGTAGAAATACATCTGTTGTAATTAGAGGTATCCCAAGTAACTATAACTCGTGCTCTAAGGTAACTACAACTCTCGCCCCTGCCATGCAGCTTTTTCAACAAACATTTTACTGCAAATATTACATTGATATTATCAATGATGTTCTTAAAGATGTCATGAGTGCTGTAATTTGTGAGGTAATTAGCAGTGCATGTTAATTAGCAGTGCATGTCGGGGTGCGAGTTATAGGTACTTGAGATACCTCTAACTATAACAGGTGAATTTCTATGGTTTTGTACATTGGAAATGTGAGCCAAACTATAACGTCCCTGTAACATTTGTTTTTTTAAGTGAACATATATATATATATATATATATATATATATATATATATATATATATATATATATATATAAAAAACGAAAGGTTACAGAGACGTTATAGTTTCAAAATAGAATTTAAAAAACCTTATAGAAATTCACATAAAAAACAAAGGTTACAGGGAAGTTAGGCTCATATTTTAAACATACATAACCATAGAAATTCAACAGTTACATTAAGAGTTGCCTCATGTAACTATAATTCGCGCCCCCGCAATGCACAGTTTTTTCTTCAAAAATGTTACTACAAATATAACATTGATATTCTCAATGATGCTATTAAAGATGACATGATTGCCATAACTTGTGTGGTCATTTTCAGTGCATGGCGTGGGCGTGAGTTATAGTTACTTTAGGGCAGGAGTGTTAGTTTGTAACTATAACATCCCTGTAACCTCAGTTTTTTTCTGGGAATTTCTATGCTTTTTTTAACCTACAGTAATTTTAATGACTAAGGGGGTGATTCTAACCCTGGCGGTCGGTGATAAAGCGGCGGCCAACCCGCCAACAGGCCGGCGGTCGAAAAAATGGAATTCTGACCCTGGCGGGAACCGCCAACACAGCCCGCCACATTAACACTCCGACCGCCGCGGCGGTGCAGACAAACAGCGTGGAGGTCACCGCCAACAGGCAGGCGGCAGACAATGTACCGCCCACACTATCACAACTCACCAATCCGCCACCTTTTCCGGGGCGGGAGCCCCGCCGATAAAAACACGGCGGAAACAGACTACGAACTGGAAAACGCGCACCAAAACACACTCCACGAGGAAGGAGGACAGCATGGAACCCGAATTAAACATCCTACCTGCTCTCGTCTACCTTCTCATCTACCACGAGTATGAACTCCGGCGCAGACGACAACGGTGAGTACTGCACCTACGACACATGGGAGGGGGGAGGAGGGAAGCTTACGGCACACACATATGCGACCCCCCCCCCCCAAACTATGTACACACTAATGCAGAGCAACAATGCACAGTGACACCACCCAAACCCCCCTTAAGAATGCAAAGACAGAAATAAATTGGGACGAAAAATTTATATAAAAAATAGACTCTGATATGGAGCGGTCAACTATGCAAAATATCCATAACAAAATGATACTATATACACTGCCATGGAGAACCAAGGCAATTAGTCCTGTACATGAAAGTTAAATGGAACAGTCCGTGGGCTACAGTGTAGCGACACAAGGGCAAAACCCACACAGGAGACCTGAGTCCTTTGGAGAGAACACTGCAGGGGCATCTGATGAAAAAATTACAGGCACCTCAGGGGGAAGGGAAGGGGGAGGCACCACAGCCACATGAGTCCACGACGCCAGATCCACGAAGGGTCCACCATGCCCACTTCACCATCCTGGGGAGTGCAAAGCCACAGTCTCTCAAGTCTCTACAGTGGGTGGGTTGCCCACTTCACCATCCTGGGGAGTGCAAAGCCACAGTCTCTCAAGTCTCTACAGTGGGTGGGTTGCCCACTTCACCATCCTGGGGAGTGCAAAGCCACAGTCCATCTGGTGGATGACAGTGTCCACTGCTCAAGGAGGAGGCATGGTGGGCACAGTGAACCATAAACAGTGCTTGACAGGAAGGGCCCAGCGGAGCGGTGCTTGACAGGAAGGGCCCAGCGGAGCGGTGCTTGAGACGGCGGGGCCCATCGGAGCGGTGCTTGAGAGGAAGGGCCCAGCGGAGCGGTGCTTGAGACGGCGGGGCACAGCGGAGCGGTGCTTGAGACGGCGGGGCCCAGTGGAGCGGTGCTTGAGAGGAAGGGCCCAGGGGAGCGGTGCTTGAGACGGCAGGGCCCAGCGGAGCGGTGCTTGAGAGGAAGGGCCCAGCGGAGCGGTGCTTGAGACGGCGGGGCCCAGCGGAGCGGTGCTTGACAGGAAGGGCCCAGCGGAGCGGTGCTTGAGACGGCGGGGCCCAGCGGAGCGGTGCTTGACAGGAAGGGCCCAGTGGAGCGGTGCTTGAGACGGCAGGGCCCAGTGGAGCGGTGCTTGAGACGGCGGGGCCCAGCGGAGCATTGCCTGACAGGAAGGGCCCAGCGGAGCGGTGCTTGAGACGGCGGGGCCCAGCGGAGCGGTGCTTGAGACGGCGGGGCCCAGCGGAGCGGTGCTTGAGAGGAAGGGCCCAGCGGAGCGGTGCTTGAAACGGCGGGGCCCAGCGGAGCGGTGCTTGACAGGAAGGGCCCAGCGGAGCGGTGCTTGAGACGGCGGGGCCCAGCGGAGCGGTGCTTGACAGGAAGGGCCCAGCGGAGCGGTGCTTGAGACGGCGGGGCCCAGCGGAGCGGTGCTTGACAGGAAGGGCCCAGCGGAGCGGTGCTTGAGATGGCGGGGCCCAGCGGAGCGGTGCTTGAGACGGCGGGGCCCAGCGGAGCGGTGCCTGACAGGAAGGGCCCAGCGGAGCGGTGCTTGAGACGGCGGGGCCCAGCGGAGCGGTGCTTGAGACGGCGGGGCCCAGCGGAGCGGTGCTTGAGACGGCGGGCCCAGCGGAGCGGTGCTTGAGAGGAAGGGCCCAGCGGAGCGGTGCTTGAGACGGCGGGGCCCAGCAGAGCGGTGCTTGAGAGGAAGGGCCCAGCGGAGCGGTGCTTGAGACGGCGGGGCCCAGCGGAGCGGTGCTTGAGAGGAAGGGCCCAGCGGAGCGGTGCTTGAGACGGCGGGGCCCAGCGGAGCGGTGCTTGAGAGGAAGGGCCCAGCGGAGCGGTGCTTGAGACGGCGGGGCCCAGCGGTGCGGTGCTTGACAGGAAGGGCCCAGCGGAGCGGTGCTTGAGACGGCGGGACCCAGCGGAGCGGTGCTTGAGACGGCGGGGCCCAGCGGAGCGGTGCCTGACAGGAAGGGCCTAGCGGAGCGGTGCTTGAGACGGCGGGGCCCAGCGGAGCGGTGCTTGAGACGGCAGGGCCCAGCGGAGCGGTGCTTGAGAGGAAGGGCCCAGCGGAGCGGTGCTTGAGAGGAAGGGCCCAGCGGAGCGGTGCTTGAGACGGCGGGGCCCAGCGGAGCGGTGCTTGACAGGAAGGGCCCAGCGGAGCGGTGCTTGAGACGGCGGGGCCCAGTGGAGCAGTGCTCGACAGGAAGGGCCCAGAGGAGCGGTGCTTGAGACGGCGGGGCCCAGCGGAGCGGTGCCTGACAGGAAGGGCCCAGCGGAGCGGTGCTTGAGACGGCGGGGCCCAGCGGAGCGGTGCTTGAGACGGCGGGGCCCAGCGGAGCGGTGCTTGACAGGAAGGGCCCAGCGGAGCAGTGCTTGAGACGGCGGGGCCCAGCGGAGCGGTGCTTGAGACGGCGGGGCCCAGCGGAGCGGTGCTCTTCTGCACGGCGGGGCCCTGTTCAGCGGTGCTCTACTGCACGGCGGGGCCCTGTTCAGCGGTGCCTATCTTCACGGCGGGCCCTGTTCAGCGGTGCTCTTCTCCACGGCGGGGCCCTGTTCAGCGGTGCTCTTCTCCACGGCGGGCCCTGTTCAGCGGTGCTCTTCTGCACGGCGGGGCCCTGTTCAGCGGTGCTCTTCTACACGGCGGGGCCCTGTTCAGCGGTGCCTATCTTCACGGCGGGCCCTGTTCAGCGGTGCTCTTCTGCACGGCGGGGCCCTGTTCAGCGGTGCCTATCTTCACGGCGGGCCCTGTTCAGCAGTGCTCTTCTGCACGGCGGGGCCCTGTTCAGCGGTGCCTATCTTCACGGCGGGCCCTGTTCAGCGGTGCTCTTCTCCACGGCGGGCCCTGTTCAGCGGTGCTCTTCTCCACGGCAGGCCCTGTTCAGCGGTGCCTATCTTCACGGCGGGCCTTGTTCAGCGGTGCTCTTCTCCACGGCGGGCCCTGTTCAGCGGTGCCTATCTTCACGGCGGGCCCTGTTCAGCGGTGCTCTTCTCCACGGCGGGCCCTGTTCAGCGGTGCCTATCTTCACGGCGGGCCCTGTTCAGCGGTGCTCTTCTCCACGGCGGGCCCTGTTCAGCGGTGCCTATCTTCACGGCGGGCCCTGTTCAGCGGTGCTCTTCTCCACGGCGGGCCCTGTTTAGCGGTGCTCTTCTCCACGACGGGCCCTGTTCAGCGGTGCCTATCTTCACGGCGGGCCCTGTTCAGCGGTGCTCTTCTGCACGGCGGGGCCCTGTTCAGCGGTGCCTATCTTCACGGCGGGCCCTGTTCAGCGGTGCTCTTCTGCACGGCGGGGCCCTGTTCAGCGTGCCTATCTTCACGGCGGGCCCTGTTCAGCGGTGCTCTTCTCCACGGCGGGCCCTGTTCAGCGGTGCTCTTCTCCACGGCGGGCCCTGTTCAGCGGTGCCTATCTTCACGGCGGGCCCTGTTCAGCGGTGCTCTTCTCCACGGTGGGCCCTGTTCAGCGGTGCCTATCTTCACGGCGGGCCCTGTTCAGCGGTGCTCTTCTCCACGGCGGGCCCTGTTCAGCGGTGCCTATCTTCACAGCGGGCCCTGTTCAGCGGTGCTCTTCTCCTCGTCGGGCCCTGTTCAGCGGTGCCTATCTTCACGGCGGGCCCTGTTCAGCGGTGCTCTTCTCCACGGCGGGCCCTGTTCAGCTGTGCTCTTCTCCACGGCGGGCCCTGTTCAGCGGTGCCTATCTTCACGGCGGGCCCTGTTCAGCGGTGCTCTTCTCCACGGCGGGCCCTGTTCAGCGGTGCCTATCTTCACGGCGGGCCCTGTTCAGCAGTGCTCTTCTCCACGGCGGGCCCTGTTCAGCGGTGCCTATCTTCACGGCGGGCCCTGTTCAGCGGTGCTCTTCTCCACGGCGGGACCTGTTCAGCGGTGCTCTTCTCCACGGCGGGCCCTGTTCAGAGGTGCACATACAGTAGGTCAAGGGAGCCAGACCTGGCCTGGACTCCCTGCTCAGTCGCCCTCCGACCGTGATGCTTCTGGACCCTTCGGGGATGGAGTCCTGGGCCCTTTGGTGTCCTCCTTTCCAGCTGGGATGTGGCATGTGGGGCCCACCTGCTCTGCGCTCCTGCTGCCTGACTTCTCCGCCCTGCTGCCCTTACGCTCCTTAGATGGGGCTCTCGGGCCCTTGCCTCCCCTAGATGATGTGGCTGGTGAAGTGGGCGAAGTTTGCTCCTTGGGGGCAGCCGTGTCAGTCCTCGCACGGCGGCCCTTGTGTTTCCTGGTCCTCTTGCCGGGGGGGGCTGGATGTGTCCTTGCTGCTGATTGAGGTGTCACTGCTGGCAAAGGGTGGACTCCAGAACCCATGCACAACAGTGACACCCGAAGCTGGGCTGGTGGTGGCTGTGGTGCTCTTGGGACTCTTTGCAGATGGAGGGGGTAGGTCATCGGAGGGAAAGAGGTCAAGATTAGCCAGGAAAACTTTTTTAGGGCCAAGGTAAAGGGTAGGAGAAGTGGTGATGGGTGTGGAGGAAGAGGATGTGGTTGTAGGAGAGTCAGGTGTGCTGTCATTGGGTGAAGGTGCTGGTGCTGTAGGCTGTCGTGTGGTGGATGGCTGTTGGGTGGGTGGCTGCCTGCGTTTGTGTGTCTTGGAAGAGGGGGTGACAGACACAGTGGGAGAGGACACAGGGGACGTGTAAATGGCAGTGGGGGTGGTGACTGCACGCGTGCGGACTGTACAGGAGGGTGTGGTGGTGATGGAAGCACTGGCTGATGTTGGTGTGCATACAGGTGTGAGTGTAGACGTCACAGGGAGGGAGGAGGAAGACGAGGAGGAGGGGGACACAGGGGTGGCAGTGACTGTTGGAATGTCTGCATTTGGGTGTTGCTTGGGTGAGTGTTTGTGGGATCTGTGGTGCTTGTGTCTGGATGAGCTGCCCTTGGGTGTTGAGGTGTGTGCAGGCTGGTCAGATGATGTGGATGGGATAGGCTGAGGAACAGGAGACAGAGACAGGCTGGAGGCAGTCAGAAGAGGGAGGCTGGAAACAGGGACAATGGCTGCCGTCAGTGCTGAGGCCAGAGCAGTGAACGATCGTTGATGGGCAGCCTGACCCGAATGAATGCCCTCCAGGTAGGCATTGCTCCGATGCACCTCCCTTTCTACCCCCTGGATGGCATTCAAAAGGGTAGTCTGCCCAACAATGAGCGTCCTCACAAGGTCAATGAGCTCCGCACTGAGGGCAGCAGGGGTGGCAGGGGCTGAGGTACCTGGGGCGAAGGAGACGCCCGCCTTCCTGGGCGAGCGGGCACGGACCGTAGGCTGAGGGGCTGCAGGGAGGGCGGGGCTGGTGCGCTGGGTGGCGGCTGTACCTGTAGAGGCGGGGGTCCCGGATGTTTCCGCCACCGCTAGGGAGCACCCATCCGAGGACGTGTCTGTGTCGCTGCTCTCACCACCGGTCCCCGTTGTGGTGCTCCCCTCGCCCTCCGGATCACTGGTGCCCTCGGTGTCTGTTCCTGGGCCCACCGGGGCCTTGTGACTTGCAGCACCCTCGTGCTCCGATGCCAAATCTCCTCCGCCTGATGATGCTAATGCACACATGCACAAGAAGATGAAGAAGAAGGGGGGGGGGGAGAAAAAAGAAGACCAGGTTGAGTGCATGCAATGTCAACACCGTTGGCGGAGAGGACAGACACAGGAGCCTCATGCACTAAGCCGCGCATTCGGGGTACACTACTCAGTACTTCTGACTAAGACAACAGGTCAAGAGAGGACAAACGTGCAGATGTGTGAGGCTGGACCATCAATAGCTGTTCTTGTCACCCTACAGAGGTGGGGGCTGTGAGCACAGGGCCATGCCTAAGGGAGAGGACTACACTACAGAAAGCGCCCTGGCCTAATGTCACCCAGAACCCTCCTCCCCCACCCAGATGCCTCCAATGCGCAGAAAGATAGCAGAATGTGCTGATACTCACCCCCTTGTGTCTGCTGTGATGCTCTCAAGCGCCCATCCAAATCAGGGTAGGCCACCGCCAGGATCCGGGACATCAGGGGGGTCAGGGTACGACTGGCACCCCTCCTAGGTTGGGAGGCCATCCCCAGCAGTGACTCGGCGGTCTTCCTGGTTCCGCGGCGGATGTCCTCCCACCTCTTGCGGCAGTGGGTGCCCCGTCTGACGTGGACCCCCAGGGCCCGGACTTCCTTGGCGATGGCACGCCAAATCTCGACTTTCTGATGGGCGCTGACCTATGTGACATGTACAGGGTGGGAAGGAAACATTCATCAACTTACTGCATGTTAGATGTGATTGGCCCCCCCTCCCCAACCTTGCCATATGGCACATGCTCTCATCTGTCGTGCGTTGCACTCCTCATTCGCCCCCCACCCCACCAACGTACATCCACCCCACTCCACACAGGCATCGCCCATTCCATGTGCACCCGGTGTACTTACCTGTTGGTCTGGAGGACCGTAGAG
Organism: Pleurodeles waltl; assembly: GCF_031143425.1. Lineage (NCBI taxonomy): Eukaryota > Metazoa > Chordata > Amphibia > Caudata > Salamandridae > Pleurodeles > Pleurodeles waltl. The sequence goes on from NC_090439.1 coordinate 828,884,071, forward strand.
TAACGCATACTGGGGGAGGACCCCATCCACGAGCTTCTCCAACTCTTCAGACGTGAAGGCAGGGGCCCTTTCCCCAGTCGCAGCAGCCATTGTCACTTCCAGACCGAGGTCACAGCAGCACTTGCAGTATAGGTCCTCTTCTGTGGATGATCAGGTCTCGAGTGATTAGGCAGATAGAAAATGGCGGTCACGCCCGCGGCGGTGCGTACCGCGGCGGTGCGTACTGCTACCGCCGGCGCACATCGTCATTGGCTCCTGAAACCCATAGCATTCAATGTTAACCAATGCGGCTCCGTGTAGCGGTCTTCGACCGCCTACCGCCACGGTGTGCTCCGCCTGCGCATTGACCTCACATCCCATTGTCCCACTTCACAGGTCAGGCAGCCGCCATTTCAAGGGCCCACATGGCATAATTTCTACTGCGACACACAGGCCTAGGCCTTGCATTGCCACACATACACGCCTTTCAAAACATAGATAACCGTGTGCTATGCAAGCTGTGGTGAACGTACCAGTGATTGGCTTGACTCTGTGCTCCATGTTGTCATTCCTAGGCACCGTCCGCTGGGACTTGCGAGGAGAAGGATGAATCCTCGCGTGTACCGACCGCTGGTGGACCTGTCGACAATGGAAGAACGCCACATCATACTACGATACCGACTTGACCGTGCCACTATCCATGAACTGTGTGCCCAGCTGGAGCCAGCCCTGATGTCCCCCATCCGCCAACCCACAGGAATTCCCCCTCTGGTGCAGGTTCTGTCAGTCCTCCATTTTCTTGCAAGTGGCTCATTCCAGACAACAGTGGCCATGTCATCTGGAATGTCTCAGCCTATGTTTTCCAAAGTTTTGTCTAGAGTGTTGTCTGCCCTGACGAAACACATGCGGAGTTACATTATATTCCCTGAGGAGGTTGATTTGGCCACTGTGAAGGGTGATTTTTATGCCCTTGGACATATTCCCAACATCATTGGTGCCATTGATGGGACCCATGTAGCCTTAGTCCCCCCAAAAGACGATGAGCAGGTGTACAGAAACAGGAAAAGTTACCATTCTATGAACGTCCAGGTGGTCTGTTTGGCTGACCAGTACATCTCCCATGTGAATGTCATGTTCCCTGGGTCAGTGCATGACGCGTATGTGATGCGTAATAGCAGCATCCCTTATATGATGGAACAGCTACAGAGACAACGTGTGTGGCTAATAGGTGACTCTGGTTACCCCAACCTGCCTTGGCTATTGACCCCAGTGAGGAATCCCCGGACCAGGGCTGAGGAACGGTACAATGAGGCCCATGGGCGAACTAGGAGGATCATAGAAAGGACCTTTGGGCTCCTGAAGGCCAGATTTAGGTGCCTGCATATGACAGGGGGATCCCTGATGTACTCACCAAAGAAGGTGTGCCAGATCATCGTGGCCTGCTGTATGCTTTGCAATCTGGCATTGCGACGTCAGGTGCCTTTCCTGCAGGAGGATGGTCCAGATGGTGGTATTGAAGCAGCTGTGGAGCCTGCGGAGAGTGAAGAGGAGGAAGACTCAGAGGACGACACAGACAACAGGGACAGAGTTATCCAACAGTATTTTCAGTAGCACACAGGTAAGAATCAACCACGCCATTTTACTTTTCCTGCAAGCCTCCTGCTTCTCAACTTTGTCAATGACCCCCCAGTTCTTTTAAACTGATGTTTGATTTTCCCTTCCCTTTTCAGTGCTGTATGACTCACTCCGTGACTACTGCTTGGTTAGCCCATGGACTAATGCTTATTGATCTCGGTATGTGTTCAGCACAAAGTTAACAGAACATAATTGATCTGTAATGTGTTGTACATTTGTAAATAATACAGCCTGACTCCTGTTTGATTTCAGTGCATTGAGTGATTTATTTTTTGTGCTAGATAATGGTACATGATATAAACACGGTGATGGGTGGGGGTGGAGTAATGGCCATGGCAGAGTCCAGTTCTCAGTCTCACAGGTGCATTGTCCATATGCCTGTGGAAGGATGGAACAGGGGCAGTTCAAGGTTGGACAGGGTGGCAATGTGGGACAGTGAGATGACTTCAGGGGGTGTCTCATGCTGGCGGGGGTCTTGACATCCTACTCTGTCGATTTTTTTGATCTCAGGCTCCTCTTGCGGGGTGGTTGTTCTTCAGCAGGAGGTGGGGTTCTGGTGGCCTGTCGTTGTGGTGGGGCCTCCTGTCCACTAGCGCCGGCGGAGGTGGTAGGCTGTTCCTGGCTAGTGACAGGGGCCCTGTGTGGTGCCACACGGTCCCGCAACGTGTCTTCTATCCGGTTGAGGGCCTGGACTATGCTCCCCATAGCGCTAGAGATGTTGGTGAGTTGATTGGTGAACCCCATGTAGCGTTCCTCCTGCTGTGCCTGGATCTCCTGGAACCTGGCCAGTACCGTCGCCATCGTCTCTTGGGAGTGGTGGTAGGCTGCCATGATGGTGGTGAGGGCCTCTTGGAGAGTGGGTTCCCTGGGCCTGTCCTCCCCCCCCTGTCGCACAGCAGCCCTCCGAGTTGCCCTGTTTCCCCCGGCCTCTGTCCCCTGGACGGTGTGCCCACTACCACTGCCCCCAGGTCCCTGTTGTTGTTGGGGTGGTGGGTTAGCCTGGGTGCCCTGTAGTGGCAGACACACCGCTGATTGACCTGTCCTAGAGACAGAGGCATGGGCCCGCTGGGTGGGAGCTGTGCTGTTGGTCCCAGAGGGGGTTGGGTCTGCTGTGGCCTGTGTGTGGGGAACCGACTGTCCAGAGGTCCCCGATGGTCCGGGCTGGTCATCAGGTTCCAGGTCGACAGAGCTGCTGTCATCAATGGGGGCCTCTTCCGGGGGGGGGGGGATGGACATTTCTGGACCCTCCTGGCCGGTGTGTTGGCGTTCGAGTCCTGCATGGGGTAAGAGAGTATGGTTATTGTTTCTGTGTGTGCTATTGCGTGCCATTGATTGGTGCCCTTGTCCCCCAGTGCTGCCATTCCCTTGGGGGAGGTGTTGTGGGGGTGTTTTGGGGGGGGGGGGTATGTGCAGTGGTCATGCTTGGGTGATGGGTGTCCATAGTTTGTGGGGGCATGCAGGGGTTGGTGTTGGGTGGGTTGTGCTGGAGAGACATTCTCAGGGAGGATGTGTGATGGGGGCTTGGGGGTGAGGGTGGTGGTGGGGGTTAGCATGCTGGGGGGGGTGAAGTAGTTGAGATTGTACTTACCAGAGTCCATTCCTCCGTGTACTCCAGCGAGGCCATCAGGATGCAGGATGTTTAGTACCTCTTGCTCCCATGCTGTGAATTCGGGTGGAGTGGGTGGGGGTCCCCCGCCAGTCTTCTGCACTGCGATGTTGTGTCGCGAGACCATCGAGCGCACCTTTCCCCTTAAGTCGTTCCAGCGTTTGCGGATGTCGTCTCGATTTCTGGGATGCTGTCCCACCGCGTTGACCCTGTCCACGATCCGCTGCCATAGCTCTGCCTTCCTGGCTATAGTGGTGTGCTGCACCTGTGAGGCGAAGAGCTGCGGTTCAACTCTTATGATTTCCTCCACCATGACCCGGAGTTCTTGGTCCGAAAAGCGTGGGTGCCTTTGGGGTGCCATGGGGTGGTGTGGATGAGGTGTGGGGTGGTGTATATGGTGATGAGTGTGTTGGTGTGTGGTGCTTTGTGCTTCTATGTGGTGTGTGTGATGGTGTAGTGTGCCTCTGTGTGATGTAGCTCTCTATTCTGTGATGTGTCTCTCTCTCCTTCGTCTCTGATCTTCGGTCGTAGGGGTTTGTGGGTGATGTGGGTGTGTGTTTTATAGTTGTATGGATGTGTGGGAGTGTTGTTGGTATGTGTGTCAGGTGTGTGTATTTCAAATTGCCCAATGTGGCAGTGTTTTGGAGCTGTGTGTGTATTTTGAGAGCGGCGGTGTGTACCGCCAATGGAATAACGCGGTTAAAGATTGGTGGGTCAGAATGGCATGGGCGTGTTTGTGTTGGCATGGCGGTGGAGGTTTGGTCATCTCCAGTTTTCCGCGGCCCGCTGATGAGACGGCCTTCCTTGGATGTCGGGTTTTTGGCGGATTCACAGTTGGTGGTCAGAATGACCGTGGCAGTTTACCGCGGCCGCGGCGGTAGTATGGCGGAGTTCTGACCAGCGGTATGGCCCTTTTACCGCCAAGGTCAGAATGACCCCCTAAATATTAATCCAACCACAGCTGTGCACTTCCAAAAGGCCAGGCCCTGAGGCTAATGCCCTGTGAGCACCAAACCGTGCATGTCCTTCACCTATGCACAGGGGGGTGCCTGCAAGACCTGGCCTGCAGCCAGACCCTGCAGCCAACACCCCCCAACCACCCAAACCCACAATGTGCACAGCCTTTTCACTGTGCCTGGCAGGAGTTAACCACAGCTTCTCTGGGTATTAAAATAGGTGTGAGAGGTTGTATGTATCTGGGGATGAGAGTGGCTGTCAGATTGTCTGTCTGGGTGTGAAAGTGCATACATCAGTGTTTTAGTAGGTATGTCAGTCTGTGCACGAGTCTATGAGTGGCTGCATGAGGGTGTCAGTGGTTCTGTGACTGGGTGCATGAGTGTCTGAGTGGATCTGTGAATGGGTGTGTGAGTGTCTGAGTGGGTCTGTGAGTGGGTCAATAAGTGTCTAAGTGGGTGTGTGAGTGGGAGAAATTGATTGAAAGAGAGAAAGTGAGAGAGAAAGAGAGAGTTTTTTAGGCCTTAATATCTCATGTACCTAAAATGAGATACTTTTGTTGGATTTAAGAAAAACATGTATTTCATGTTTTTAAAAAAGTATAATTTTTTTCTTTAAAAAAAAAAAAGGAAATGAGTCCTGGTGGACTGCAACCTTCACACTGAGCTATAGTTTTTTTTTTGTTAGCCCTTTGTATGCTATGTGGGACCGCAAGCGAGCTAACAAGCGCTCTCCTACAGTCCCTACTTTTTTTTTTTTTTTTTTTTAATTAACATTTTTATTGCAACACCCTTTACAGGCTATGTGGGACAGCGAAGGAGCCCTCAAGGCTCCCCCTATGGTCCCTATGCAGGGGACAGAGATGAAGTTTCAGATTTTGACAGTAGGACCTGCTTTTAAGGTCCCGCTGTCAAAACCTTAAGTGTTTGCTGTAGCTTGGCTCCAGCAGAAGCGCTGCAGCCAAGCCACAGCAAACAGCTGTCTCAGGGTTGGGCACCCCCAGGACACAGCAGGAGCTGGCTCTCAGGGGGTGGTGGTCCCCAGGGCCATCTGTGGCTCCACAAGGGGGGTCACATGGCCCCACTCCAGTGAGAACTTAGCCTTGGGGGGTGGTGGTCCCCGGGACAGTGGGAGGGGGCATCAGGCTAATGAAGCACTTTTTAAAAAAAAAATATTTTGCAAACGGTTTGCGGATCCACCATGTCTCCACTCACAAAATACATTTTGGAAATGCTTTTTAGCCTGGGAGGGTGTCCCTTTGGGAACCCACCACCAGAGCTAAGGAGTCAGAGTGTTCATACACTGGCCCCTTTTTTTTTTTTTAACTTTTTTTTATGCTGACAACACCTCAACAGCTTTGGTTGTTGAAGTGTTATCAGCCAATCAGATCTCAGAAAGAGATTTTTAAGTGTCACAAATCTTACACGTCCCTATATATACAAATTTGTTTTCCCCTTAATTTCTCAAAAACTACTGAACAGAATTATACGAAAACAAAAAAGCACTCTTTCCGGACCAGGATCTACCTTCCTGCCAAATATGGTGCAATTTGGTCCAGGAGTTTTTGCGCTGTCTCTGTTCAAAATCCCTATAGAAAAATTAGAAATGAATAGGGAAAACATGTTTTGGGATCCCCCTTTTTTCTCGCCCCTCCTCCCCCCGGACGGATCATCCATAAACATTCCAGGCAGCAGCTGATGGGACTGGCAATATATATATATGTATATATATATATTTATACACACTCATACAGCACAACCACTGACACACTCATATAGCAAAACTACTGACACGTGACTCACACACCCATACAGCAACTGACAGACCATTGAGAGATCCACACAGCCACTTACAAATCTACTCATGCACACAGCCACCACACACTCACGTCCATTTACACACCCACACAGCCACTCAAACACCCACTTAGAGACACAGAAAACCATGGGTGTGGCTGCATTCGTTGGGGGAATTTGGCTGTGGACCCCAGCTGTGCATGGCTGAAAGCTATGTACGATGTAGGTTCGGCTGCATGCGGATGGTTGGTCACAGGGCCTGGGGCCAACCACCCTGCATGCAGCCAACCCCACATTTATCTGGATCTCTGTGTAGCTGTGCTCGACAGCAGGTAGATTAACGTATGGTGATTGAATATTACTTAAATTTAATAAAACCCTAGATATTCACTGGAAAAAACAAACGTTAGGGGAACATTATAGTTAGGAAATAGAATTTGAAAAAAAACCTTAGAAACTCAATAGAAAAAGAATGGTTATAGGTACATTACAGTTAAATTCAGGTTTTACAAACATAAAACTATAGAACTTCAGCAGTTGTAGTCATAGTTACCTCAAGAAACTATAACCTGTGCCCTAAGGTAACTATAACTAGTACCCTTGCCATGCACTGCTAATTACCCCACATATTGCATCATTTATGACATCTTCTGCATTATTGATAAAGTCAATGCCACATTTGCTGTAAAATAATTATGAGAAAACTGTGAACGGTGAGGGCACGAGTTATAGTTGCCTTAGTGAATATATATACGACAAAACCTCCTATTGAAAATGATTTCGCTACTCCAAACGGAGAGACAGCACCAGATATATTTTGAGTTAAAAAGAATTTATTTATAAATTACACCACTGCAGGCAGAATTTGGAAGTCACCAAGATGGTGGGTTCTTTGACTCGCCTCCTTCCTTCCCCAACCGTCTTGTCTCAGCCGCTTGGTCCTGGAGATTAATAATCCGGATCCCATAAACCCTGAATAGACTCAGGGGCTGCAGGCGATCCAGGTGAGAGCTGTGTGCAGCCTAGGGGCAGGCCGCAACCCTGGCTTTTCCTGGTTCCCTGGCCTGCCTGCTGAATCGGAGGTGCAGCCTCCCACCAGACTGTTGGCTCACCCAGAGTGGGCATGTCAGAGGCTCCCGGCACATCTCTTAGTCAACAGAGGCCCAACGATATCTTGACACCTGTCCACTCATGCCGCAGTGTCCTCACCTGGCCCTCAGTTGTGTTCTGGAGCACCCCCTCTACCCAGGCAAACAAAGTCATATGCTGCCTTACATTACTGCCCAGGGGCTCTAGCATCTGGCCCTCGGAGGTTTGTCCGTCTGCCCCCCGATCGGACTGTTAGCCCTCGGCTTCTGCAGCATCTACCTTCTTCATGGTCTGCTCCATCCTCCCCTGGGCTCCCCCTGTGGACAACCTGCCTGGCGCTCATCAGTCTTCTGCAAAGCCCTAACATCTGTGATCCTCCTGCCCTCCTCCCCAGTAATTGGCTGGGAGGGGTGAAGGAGGAAACCAAGAACTTGCTCCCCATCACTGGAGCCATGACCACCACCCTTTTAACCTGCCTCTCTTCATCTGTTGGTATTCCTTTGCTCGGTTGGTGGGGGCAGTGAGGGGGACACATCCACTGTGGGGGACACAACAGCGGTTTCCCCTCAGTCTCATCTGTTCTGCACTGGGGAAGTGCATATGCAGCTCTCTCCCCCCATTGATACCACACTTTGCCTATGACTGGGTAGATCAATTCTCTGATTTCTCTACTGTCCATGGTGAAGTGAGTACCTGGTACGTTGTTGCCTTTTCATCACGGGGCAGGAGGATGGAGGTTGCCACCTCTCTACATTTTGGTGGGTCACAGCACGGGATTGAGGTCAGGAGGTGTTTACCCACTGCCTCCTTTGGTCTTCCATTTCTGCTTCACAAAGCTGGGGTCTGCCTGTGACATAAGGATCTCTTGGACTTCTGCTCCTTTCCTGTTGAACACTCGGCATATGCCTGGGCCCTTCTGGTGTCTTGGATTGCAGAGTGACTGCCAATGCTCCACCTGGACTGGGTATCTCGGTGGTTGCCTAGTGATCAGAGCCTGGACCATGGAGCCTCCCAAGCCAATTGACCGAGACATGCAGGTGCTCCTCAAGGAGATTTAGTCCAGTGGGTCCACCGTCAGAGCGATGGATGTGAACATGTCCAAATTCAATTCAAAGGTCAAATCTATTAGACAGGATATGGCAACAATCAGAACTCGCCCATCGAAGCCTGTACTGGGGCCATGACACTGACTTCATCTACTGGAAGATGACAGATTTGGAGGAGAGGTCAAGAAGGGCGGAGGAGAATGGTGTCCCGGAGGGCTCAGATCAGTCGGACATAATCACATACTTTATAATCATGCTCCCAGATCTCCTCCACCTGCACCTCTCAAAACCTCTTAAGCTCGGGTGGGCGCACCACATCTAATTCCTCCACACTTCTTATACTGTTTCCCCAGCACCATCATTGCCTGGGTGCTGCATCACCAGCACACCCAAGCAATTCTGCAGGCCGATCAATGGGTCTCATAACACTTCTTCTGTGGCGGCACAAGTATCTCTTTGCTGCAGACTATTAAGTGGTGACTACTGCTAACCGCAGGCGATTCCTCACACTCTGGCCCAGGCTGAAGCCCCAGTGTCCGAAATATGGTCTGCTTGATCCAGCCAGGATAAAGGTCACCTATGAGGGGCGGACCTTTGATTTCCTGGATCCTGAGGATCTGGAATCATTCAGAGACATGCTGGATGAGTCTTTAATGAATGTTGCATCATCAGCCCTCAAGGATGGCACCTAGTGGAGTGACATGCAGCACACTTGAAATCCACTGCGCCATCACTCACTACATCCATGACTGGTTGACGAGAAGGGAGTCCTACAGGGCTGTCCTTCTCCAGGGGGGAGGAGAAACTCCAAAAGGGCAGAGCTAGGGACAAATTGCCCTCTCCATTGAAACAACCACCGAGGGCACCGGTATCTGATTGTATGCTCTTGGGCTGGCAATGTGATGTCTTTCTGACCTGCATTTCTCAACAGCTGTTTATGTGGGCAGGGGGTCTGTGCTAATAGTGTCTATTGCTCTGTCCTCTGGAGACTTATAGAGGTGCACCCTTGGACTGCCCCTCTCCTTCTTTTCCTTGGTCCATATCCCTAGTAGAGTCCCCTTGTTGCTAGCGGCACCTTTCGCTTCGTGTCGCCTCTCCACCGGGCTCTTCTGCTCCATTTCCTTCCTAATCTCTGAGAATATCTGTGTCCCTGACAGTGGAGTCCCTTAATGTCAATGGACTGAACCAATATATTAAACGTAAAAAGTGCTTCATTATCTACACTCTGAGTGCGCGGACATAGCCTTACTCCAGGAAACACTCCTTTCCTCTGTGGAAATAACAAAAATAGGGTGGGATTAGGTGGGTAAGGCCATCAGTAGTTGTAGATCTCTTAATGATGAGAGGGAGCCCTCAACGTTGCCAGCTTGTTCAAATAAGTATGAGTTGGCTATACTGCTGTGGCTGATCCTAGTGTATCGGATACTCCAGACATAGACGGATGTCAAAGGTAGGTGGGTCTTCGTGAAGTTGCATATATTATAGCCCTCTGCCACCTTGGGCTCGATCTATGTCCCAGTCATTGACAAGACTCACTTACTGGTCTGTCTCCCACGGGTTCTTCATGAATTTGGTAGGACCCCTGTCCTTCTTGGGGCGGTCTGGAATGTGGCGTTAGACATGACACTGGACTGGATGGAGCATCTGGACGCCCACTATGGTCGCAATAGGGTGCTGCTCTAAGACCTTTTGGCTGACCATGTGCTCTGCGATGTCTGGCACCTCCTTCACCCCTTGGAAAAGAATTACACTTTCCTTTTTTGCCCCGAGCGGACTCAATCTTGGAATTGACCATTTTCTTCTACGTAGTAGCCTTCTTCCGCATGTGATGAGTTGTGACATCTTGGAGGGTGGGGCATGACTGACCACTGCCCGATTTGTCTTGGCGTAGATTTGGGGGTCACTCCATCCCTCCTCGGGTAGAAGATGAAGGCTTTTGCTTACAACACCCAGAAGGGTAATGGTTAGCTCCATCACCGAACCTATTTCTTGGAGAATGAGGACTCCGTGGGCTATCATAGATCCTTTGGAAAGCATGTAAGGCCATGCTTCAGGGGCAGATGGTGTGGGATTCCGCGTTGGCAAAGAGTAAAGCCCACTTCGCGCTTCAGGCCGTGGCTGCCAAAGTACACTCCCTCACTGCTCGGTACACAGGAGTCCATACCCAGGCCCAGGAGGCTCAGCTAGAGCAGGCAAAAATTTGGTTGAAGTCCTTCCTTACAATGGCAGCAGAGAAGGTGGTTGTCAAAATATGCTGGTGCCACTACAATCATACAGAGAAGGCCAGAAGATTTCTCGCCACCCAACTGCTGCAGAGGGAATCCCAGCTTGCGATAGCAGGGTTTCATGAACCCACTGGTCTCCTCTTGGTTCATTGAGGGATGTCATGGAGTGCTTTTAGGACTACTACATGACGCTGTACTCGGCTGAACAGGACACCAGCCCTGCACAGATTGAGCACTTCCTGGCCCCTCTATGTCTTCTTAATCTGAATGATGAGGGGCACAGGGTTCTGGAGGGGATGTTCATTGAGAAGGAGGGGGCAGAGGTCACTTTTGCTCTTCCCACCTGCAGGTTGCTGGGTGAGGATGGGTTTCCTGGTAAACGCTATAAGATCAGTAATGACATCCTGGTGCCCTATCTCATCAAGGCCTTAAATGAGGGGATGGAGGGTATATCACTGGGCTTGATTTCCCACAAGCCGATTATTACTTTGCTCTTCAAAGATGGCAAGGACCCCTTGGACTGCATTAGTTACCGCTCAATCTCCCTCATCAAAGCAGACCTTAACCCAAGCTCATGGCGATGAGGTTGGATAGAGTGATCCCACAATTGACACATGACTCTAAGGTGGGTTTTGTCCCATGCCTTATTTCATGCAGCCATCAGGAGACAGTCTCTCACCAACTGCAGTGAGTTAAGGATGATCCAGTGGACATGCTTGCTCTCGCTCTAGATGCTGAAAAGGTGTTCCACAGAGTGGAATGGCTCTACCTTTTTCAGGTCATGTCCCTTGTGGGCTTGTGAGACAAATTTGCGCAGAGGGTCTGCCCTGTGCACGACTCCCCCTCAGCTGAAGTGTCATGTGGGAGATTTCTTTCCAGGTTGGCTGGGGCACACAGCAGGGTTGTTATTTGTCTCGGCTTCTATTCCTTTTGGCAATTAAACCCCTGGCAGACACCATTTGTGAATCACCTGGGGTGCAGGAGATTCCTACTGAAGCTGGGGAGGCCAAGATTCTGCTCTTTGCTGACATTATTCTGCTTCTTCTCTCTCAACCAAGATCCTCTGTAGTGATGATCATATCTATCTTTGCTGAGTTCTTGGGGCTCTCAGGTTATAGGGTCATCTGGACAAAAACTGAAGCCCTCCCAATGTCGGGAGTCACCACACCTGTGTGTATCCATGTATACCACATAGTTGGTGCTGAGTGGGCTCTGTTACTTGGGTATATGAGACAACAGAGGCCTTACTCATATGTTTGAGGAAAATCTCCTTCCCTGCTGGAGTGCACATGACAAGACTTCCTGTAAGGGACAGTGCAGACGGTTAAAATGATTGTGTCTCCTTGCTTTCGAAACATCTTTGGCATGATACTCAATTTGGGGGCATTATGCTTTGCTTGTCCAGATCAAAACTGACATCCGATCCTATGTTTGGAATGGGTGGAAACTGCACAGCTGGCCAGCAAGACCGTAGGTGGACACAGCAGCCAGGGCCTGCACCTACTCCATCTAGCCTTGTTTCATCTGGCCTACCACCTTTCCCAGGTTGTGGCCCACATGTACTTTGACTGGGACGCCCCATTCTGGATGTGCCTGGAACACCACCTCCCTGTGTCCACATCAACACCTTTGCCCTGTACCTCTCACCCAAGGATCCGAGAGTGACCCCTTCCCACTTCTGACGGTGACCTTTTGGGCCTAGTGGGAAGCCCACTACCTCCAGGATGTGGCTCCCTAGTTGTATTGACAAGACCCTTTCTGACACAACTCTGTACTTCTTGTCTGTAGGCGTCCATTCCATTGGGTGACCTGGTGCAGCCGGGGCATACATTGTCTTGATCAGGTCCTCGTTGGGGGCAGGATTAACCCTCTTGATCAACTGCAAATGGAATTTGGGCTCAGTTCAGAGGAAACCTGGCATTACCAACAGCTATCTCACTGCCTCAGTGCGACAGGTGCCCCCATTGCTAAGGACTTGTTGCAATCGCCCCTGCTAAAATATCTTTGGACTTTTGGTGGGTGCAGGGGTCTGGTCACAGGGTTGTACAGGACCCATGTTAAGGGTTGGTCAGCACTCTCTCCCAGCCCTCATTGCTCCAGGCTTTTCTGGCAACCTCTCCTAGGAAAAGCGTACTTCTGGGAAGACTGGGCATCTCTACTTCTGGTCCATGATCAGGTCCTTCGGGAACACCGCCTGAAATGTCTCTATTTTAAAATGTTGCCGGATTGGTACTGGAACCCCGGAAGCTCCGTAGGGCCAAGCTCTTCACTCATGACTTGTGCTGGCGGTACTCCAGTGCTCATTGTCTCCTGTTCCATATCCTGTGGCATTGCCCTGGTCTGGCTCTATTCTGGTCACACCTCTGGAGGCATCTCTATCAGTAATGTCCTGTCTGGATTAACCCTTTGACCCACCCAGCCCTTCTTTATAATTTCTCAGATCTCCCCACCGTGACATCTCATGATTGTTGATGGCTCGCCACGTCAATTGCGACGGCTAAACTCTGTCTCTTGTACCACTGATGGCAGCCCTGTCTTCCTCTATCACTGAATGGCTACTGGATTTATGTGGCATGACAGGTTACAAGAAGATCACATACACTTTGAATTGCCAACTGCATACCTTTGAGGCAGTCTGGGACCCTTTCATATCTGAAGTGTTGTTCTCTTTATCCCAGTTGGTGCCTCAATTTGAGGTACACTAATACTGTGTGCTGTGCTTTGCACTTGGGAATTTCCCCAGGCTGTCATCTGTCATCCCATGGACAGTGTTTGTGCCCTGCTGGCGTAACAAAGCCTCTGCCACTCACTTGGCCTTCCTCCTCCCTTCCCGCCCTCATTCACCCACTCCCTCCCCACTACTTATTAGTGCCAATGGGGACTCCTCACCTGCCTGGGAGGGTTTCTGCATGGTATTCAATTCTCAGTCCCCCAAGGACTTGATCTTGGCCCACTTCTGCTGGTTGGTGGAGCACATCTATTCTCACTTACTGTGCCAACCAGACACATTGCCGCTTGTATGCTCTCTTCTGATTGTTTACTGTTGGGTTCCTCCCGCCTCTCCCTCTCATTTTGCCTTTTCCTTAGTTATTCTATTCCATGATGCGTGGCACTGAATGTCATATATGTTTTCTCAATGCCTCTTTGGTTGTCTACTTGTATTTGCATATTATAAATTACTAGAATTTCAATAAATTAACATTGCAAAATAAATTAATTAATTAATTACACCCCTTACTAGGCATAGCTCTAGTCGATGTGTTTCGGTAACAGCTTTTAACTGGACCATAGAGACCCATCAGCAGAAGATTATCTTATACAGTGCTCGTGCATAAACCATGTGACTCCCTGCTTTTATTTATTGCCAAAATTCACAGAAATTACAATGATCTTTCTGGGTGCCTGATAGTGTCATCGATTCAGAGTCTATTAGAGATTGCACCCATTTATTTAGCTTTTTTCCTATCACTTATGATCAAAAGCCTGCCCTCATATTGCAGAGACACAACAGATTTCGTACCTACGATTCATGACATTCATCGGGAGAACACATACAGATGGTTAACTTAGATGTGGCCTCTTTATACACATGCATCAATCATGGACATGGATTATGGGCCTGTAGACATTTTCTCAAATCCAGGCCATTGTATCTCCTGTACCACAAAGTGATGCTCATTACACTGATCAGTGTTTGTCTTAATAATAATCTCTTCATATTTGTGTGGTCATCAATGATGTATTTGAGATGTCATAAGTGAAGTGATCAATGATGTTATGGAACATTTTAAGAGAGATATAGGCCCTCATTATGACAGCAGCTGATGGGGGAGAAGACAACATGGCGGCCTCGGTCGTTCGGGCCACGGTCAAGGCTGTAAGCAGGAGGAAGCTTCAGCCCTAACGCGCAGCCCTCACACTGACACCTTCAGCAGTAAGTAAGATAAGACAACTACTCAAGGAGAAACCAGATCATATTGGTTTGAAAATTGGTGTCCATACCAGAGGTTGCAACTGGCTGTCTTATTGGCAAGAGTATACAAAAGCAAAAGGAGAGTCTGATGAAGTAGTTGTTCAGGACACCCTGAAGAAGCCCTAGGTTAAAGGACCAAACGCGTTGGCTGTTTTCATTCTCTGTACATTATGTTGCACCCAGACCAATATGGAAAAAAATAGTGGAAGAAAATAAAGAGAAGACTTGATGTATTCATATTACAAGAGAACTGGACTTTTTTCATATACAATTTGATTATTGTTGATGAGTGGTGCACCGCCATTATAATTGCGCTCAATATGACATTGGCAGTAAATTCCACTTACCGCCATGTCGACTGCCGCCAACATACCGCCGCCACCACGGATATCTGCCAGCCATATTATGACACACACATACCAGTCTGTCACTATACAGCCACACACACAAGTCCACCAGCCCAAAGGTCAGTGATAAACTGGCATAATCCAAACCCACACCGTTACGCCAACAGAACTACGCCCACAACATTATGACCCACGAATCACAGCAGCAGACATTTAATGGCGGTAAACCACTTGCTGTACATACCGCCGCGCTCAAAATACACACAACTCAACAAAACAACACTACATTGGTCAATTCAAACAACACACACCTAACACCTATACACACACCACACCCACACACCCACACCACTACAAACCACACACCCACATTACCCACAACCCATAACGACTACTAACCATTGCCAACAGAGAGAGAGACAGCAAGAGCACCCACACAACTTGAGCCACATACCACCATCACCTATACACCACCCATACACCTCACAACACACACCGCAACACATCACTCTACACACCCACACCACTCTCACCACGTTCATGGCACTACAACAACACCCCAGGTTCTCTGAGGAGGAGCTAAGGGTCATGGTGGAGGAAATCATTCAGGTAGAGCCACAGCTATTTGGATCACAGGTGCAGCAGATATCCATTGCTAGGAAGATTGAGCTATGGCTGAGGAGCGTGGACAGGGTCAATGTCATGGAACAGCACCCCAGAACAAGGGATGACATCAGGAAGCGGTGGAACGACCTATGGGGGAAGGTGCATTCCATTGCAGAAATATACCAACTAGCTCTACTGAGGACTGGCGGTGGACCACCACCTCCTTCCCCACAACTAACAACATGGGAGGAGCAATACCCCACACTAACTCTCACTCCCATCACTCCACCCCCTCCCACACACCCCACCATCACAACCCGCTCACCCTGCTTGCAACACCAATGCATGGACACCTCTCACAGACCTGCATGGACACCTATCACCACAGCATGCACACTAGAGAGAATCACCGAGCCCACCACATAACAACTCACACAAGGAAAAGCTGCAAGGGCAAATCCAACCAAAGAGGGCAACACACCCATGCACAATATGTCATGAACAGAAACAATAGCACTTCATTTGCATCCCCACAGGTAACCCAGCCAATGTCACTGGCAAAGAGGTGCCAGCAACATCCAGTCCACCCACGGAAGAGGCCCACAGTGATGACAGAAGCTCTGGTAGCCTGGATCTGGATGACCAACCAGGCCCATCTGGGACCTCCAGACAGTCGGTTACCCAGGCACACTCTCACACCACCACAGAGCCTTCACCCTCAGGAAACACCACCACAACACCCACCCAGTGGGCCCATACCTCTGTCCCCAGGACACGTCAATCAGCAGTGTGTCCACCACTACAGGGGCCCCAGGCCACCCCACAAACACAGGACAATCAGGTACCTGGGGTCAGTGGCAGTGGGCACACGGTTTAGGGGACAGAGGCATAGGACAATAGGGAAGCTGGGAGGACTTTGGTGCGACAAGGGGAGGACTGGCCCAGGGAACCGACCCTCTAGGAGGCACTCACCGTGATCCCGGGAGCATACCAACATTCCCAGGATACACTGGGCCAGATTCTGGACAAGTTGCAGGAGAACATGTGGCTGCAGGAGGGACAGTACCTGGGGATCAGGGAGGACTTGAAGGACATCAACACCACCCTGGTCTCCATTGCAGTGGTGCTGGCAGACATGGCCAACAGTATGAGAGAGGCAGTGGCACACCACCGGGCCCCTCACAGTAGCCAAACCACTGAACAGCCATCCACCTCCGCTGCCGCTAGTGGACAAGAGGACCTGTCACAGGACCAACAGGCCACCAGCACCCCTCCCCCTGCCGAAGGAGAACCACCCCGCAAAAGTTCCCTGCGATACAGGCAGAAGAGAGAAACTATTGCCAAGACGCTGTCAGGAAATGAGACTCTGCTGATTATCACCCCTGTGTTGCATTCTGTCACCCTGTCAACCTGTCCACCTTGAACTGCCACTGCTCCCCTTCCTATGCCCTCTTTGGACAATTCACCTGTGATGTAAATAGACTGGACTCTAACCTGGATTTTCCTCCATCATCACCCAAGCCCATTGCACTACCCCCTCTTTTTCAGAGCACTGCAATAAACACACATGATAAAATACAATTATGGTGTATGTCAAATGTTTTCAAAATGTATTCGTTTAACTAGGTTCAAACATTGCAATTCAACTGTACAGTAATGTTTACATTGGAAAAGCCTGTAGTTAGCTGAACTGAACACACCAGGAGCAAAAGTGGGGCACCAACATCTGCAAAAAAAGATGCCAAAGGGTACAGTGAGTGGGCATAGAAGTAGGAATAGACAGCCTGCCAGTCACAATGTCACACATCAAACTGTCAATGAAATGTGTACTAACGCTGTCTTACCTGTGTCTCATTAGAAGTATTGACAAATAATTGCACCTCTGTTGTCCTCATCCTCATTCTCTGCCTCCTCATCTTCACTGTCCACAGGATCCACTGCTGCCACACAACCATCGCCAGCCTCCTCTTCCTGCAGGAAAGGCACCTGGCGACGCAAGATAAGGTTGTACACCATACAGCATGCCACGATGATATGGCAGACATTCTTGGGTGAGTAGCACAGGGATCTACTTGTTAGATGGAGGCAACGAAACCTGGCCTTCAGGAGGCCAAAGGTCCTCTCTGTAATCCTTCTTATTTGCCCATGTGCCTCATTGTAACATTTCTCTGCCCTTGTCCTGGCATTCCTCACAGGGGTCAGCAGCCATGAGAGGTTGGGGTAACCAGAGTCACCTGCAAATATCGAGGGACAACTGTTAGCCACGCACTCACCCTTAGGGCCCACACCATACCCATACACCAACATCCACTGGGTGGGAACCAGGGTTCACCTATTAGCCACACCCTGTGCCTCTAAAGTTGGGGAATCACATTTGGGATGATGCTTTGCCTCAGTATAAAGGCATCATGCACAGACCCAGGATACTTTGCATTGACGTGGGAGATGTACTGGTACATCAGGCACACCATCTGGACATTCATGGAGTGAAAACTCTTTCAATTTCTGAACACCTGTTCATTTCCCCGGGGGAGGGGGGACAAGTGCAATATGTGTTCCATCTATTGCCCCACTGATGTTGGGGATATGTCCCATTGTATAGAAGTAAGCAATCACTGTGGCAAAATCCTCCACCTGGGGGAAAACGATGTAGCTGCACATGTGTTTAATCAAGGCAGACAACACTCTGGTCAGCACTATTGAGAACATTGGCTGTGACATTCCTGCTGCCAAGCCCACTGTCACTTGGAAAGAGCCAGTTGTCATGAAATGGGGCACTGATAGTGTAGGAAAGTACCATCTTGCCTGGCATGTTACCCCCATTTTTACTTGTGTGTATGTTTGTTTTTGCCTGTGTCACTGGGACAGCCAGGACCCCAGCGCTCATAAAGTATGCCCTGTATGTGTTCCCTGTGTGGTGCCTAACTGTATCACTGAGGCTCTGCTAACCAGAACCTGAGCGTTTATGCTCTCTCTGCTTTTAAAATTGTCACTGCAGGCTAGTGACTAATTTTACCAATTCTGATTGCCACACTGGAAGACCCTTATAATTCCCTAGTATATGGTATTGGGGTTACAGGAGGTTCCTATGGGCTGCAGCATTTCTTTTGCCACCCATATGGAGCTCAAACAATTCTTACACAGGACTGCCACTGCAGCCTGAGTGAAATAACATCCACATTATTTCACATCCATTTTACACTGCACTTAAGTAACTTATAAGTCGCCTATATGTCTTACCCTCACTTAGTGAAGGTTAGGTGCAAAGTTACTTAGTGTGAGGGCACCGTGGCACTAGCCAAGGTGCCCCCACATTGTTCAGGGCCATTTCCCGGGACTTTGTGAGTGCGGGGACACAATTACACGTGTGTACTACATATAGGGCAATACCTATATGTAGCGTCACCATGGTAACTCCGAACATGGCTATGTAACATGACTAGGATCATGGAATTGTCACCCCAATACCATTCAGCCCTGCTCTGGTGTGAAACTGGACAAAGGAAAGGGGAGTGACCACTCCCCTGACCAGCACCTCCCAGGGGAGGTGCCCAGAGCTCCTCCAGTGTGTCCCAGACCCCTGCCATCTTGGATGCAGAGGTGTGAGGGTACAATGGACAGCTCTGGGTGGCCAGTGCCAGCAGGTGACGTCAGAGACCCCTCCTGATAGGTGCTTACCTTTCTCTGTAGCCAATCCTCCTCTGTGGGTCTCTCCTGTGGGTATCTCATAAGATAACGAATGCAAGAGCTCACCAGAGTTCCTCTGCACTTCTCTCTTTGACTTCTGCCAAGAATCGACCGCTGACTGCTCCAGGACACCTGCAAAACTGCAACAAAGTAGCAAGAAGACTACGAGCAACATTGTAGCGCCTCATCCTGCCAGCTTTCTCAACTGTTTCCTGGTGGTGTATGCTCTGCGGGCTGTCTGCCTTCACCCTGCACTGGAAGCCAAGAAGAAATCTCCTGTGGGTCGACGGAATCTTCCTCCTGCCAACGCAGGCACCAAACTTCTGCATCACCGGTCCTCTGGGTCCCCTTTCATCCTGACGAGCGTGGTCTCTGGAACACAGTAGCTGGGTCCTAGTGTCTTTGACAGTCCAGTGGCCCTTCTGTCCAAATTTTGTGGAGGTACGTCCTTGCCTCCCCACGCCAGACAGCAATCCTGTGTACTGCGTGAACTGCAGCTGCTCGGGCTTCTGTGCACTCTTGCAAGACTTTCTTCATGCACATCCTAGCCCAGGTCCCAGCACTCCTTCCTGCATTGCCCAACTTGCTGAGTTGGACTCCGACTTCATGGGACTCCCTTTTGTTGTGCTGAGTCAACTGCCATCCTCAGATCTTCTGAGCACCTGTTCTGGTGCTTCTGTGGGTGCTGCCTGCTTCTGCATGGTCTCTCTGTGTTGCTGAGCGCCCCCTCTGTGTCCTCCTCAAAGGGGCGATGTCCTGATCGTTCCTGGGCCCTGGCAGAACCCAAAATCCTTTCCTGTGACTCTTGCAGCTAGCAAGGCTTGTTTGCAGTCTTTCTGTGTGGAAACAACTCTGCATCCTGCAGCATGCCGTGGGACATCTTCTGACCGAAGGAGAAGTTCCTGGCACCTTCCGTTGTTGAAGAATCTTTGGCTTCTTCCACCCAGAGGCAGCCCTTTTGCACCTTCGTTCTGCGATTAGTGGTCTCCTGCCCCCCCGGACACTTGCATGACTCTTGGACTTGGTCCCCTTCCTTTGCAGGTCCTCAGGTCCAGGAATCCGTCTTCAGTGCTTTTCAGTCAGTTGTTGACCTTGCAGAATCCCCTATCTCGACTTTACTGTCTTTCTGGGGTAGTAGGGTCACTTTACTCCTACTTTTCAGGGTCTTGGGGTGGGGTATCTTGGACACCCTTATTGTTTTCTTACACTCCCAGTGACCCTCTACACACTACCTTAGGCCTGAGGTCCATTTGTGATTCGCATTCCACTTTTGGAGTATATGATTTGTTTTGCCCCTAGGCCTATTTTTCCCTATTTCATTCTATCGTGTTCCACAGTGTTTGCACTACTTTTCTAACTGTTTACTTAACTGATTTGGTTTCTGTGTGTACATTTTGTGTATTCTTACTTACCTCCTAAGGGAGTATACCCTCTGAGATACTTTTGGCATATTGTCACTAAATTAAAGTACCTTTATTTTTAGTAACTCTGAGTATTGTGTTTTTTTATGATATAGTGCTAAGTGATAGAAGTGGTATAGTAGGAGCTTTGCATGTTTCCTAGTTCAGCCTAAGCTGCTAGAACACCTCTATTCTACTAATAAGGGATAACTGGACCTGGCACAAGGTGTAAGTACCACAAGGTGCCCAGTATAAGCCAGGCCAGCCTATCACAGATAGGACTTGCACAAGAGGGGTGATCCTAGTGGGGTGACGGATATCAGATATTAGGTCAGGCTCCAATCGGGCACACAGCTCTGTGATTGTGGCCCTGTTAAGTTTACAGGTGAGGATAGTGTGCGCGTCTGTACACGGGGGTGTCTCCATTTCCTATTCATCCACAGCGGTTGCAATCTATGGGGCAAAAGAGTGAGCAGTTGGTCATTATCTCTACATTCCAACCAGTTCAAAGCATATTGTGATTGTAACATTACTTTGTTGGAGATGTCCAAATAGTCCACTTGTGTACTGTGACGCAGTTAGGATCCATGGCCTGCACCCCCACCGAAATGGCGTCTACCTCTCCTGTATGGAGGGACAGGTGGAAATGAGGTAATTCCGCTGATTCGGCGGAGTTGGAGCGACTGGTGGATGAGGTCCTACACCAGTACCAACTGCTGTATGGGCCTCCAGACCAACAGGTGAGTACACCGTGAGTACGATGCATGGTGCGTGCCTCTGGCATTGCAGAGTAGGTCCCATGTTGTGGAGGATTCTGATGTGAAAGTCTTCCAACCAAGCTAGTAGGCATCCACTACTGGGCAGGGGTGTGTGGGTCTCAGGTATGCTGCAATTAGCATTAGATGTCCCTATCCATGGGCTGGTGACTAGCATTGTGACTGGTAGTGCATTGCCTAATGCGTAGGGCTGTCACTTGTGTGTGAGTGTGTTGTGTACGCCAACGGTGGTGTTGGTGACCCCATTTACCAAGTGTATCCTTTGTCTCTTCCCTCCCCTTTTTGTTTTGTCACCCTGTCCTTATGTGCATTAGCATCATCTGGCGGAGGAGCAGAGGCACAGGTGATGGAGAGAGCTGCATCCCACAGGACCCAGGAGGCCGAATCCACCGATGGTGAGGGTACCAGTGGGACGGAGGGTGAGGGGAGCACCATGGCGGAATCTGGAGGGGACAGTTCAGACACGGTTCCTCCTCTAATGGAAGCTCCCTGGTGGTGGCGGACCCCTCTGTGTCCACCCCAACTACAGGTACAGCTGCTACCTACGTAGCAGCACCACCCTCCCATCAGCCCCTCAGCAAGTTTCCCGTGCCCGCTCACCCAGGAGAGTGGGCATCTCCTTCACCCAGGCACCTCAGGCCCTGCCCCAGTTAGCCCTGCTATCCTGAGTGAGGAGGCTATTGTCCTCCTGCGATCCATTTCTGTTAGGTAGTCAACCATTGTGAATGCCATCCAGGGGCTGGCAGCCCAAATGCAACAGTCCAATACATTTCTGGAGGGCATTCACACTGGCTTGGCGGCCCAACAGAGATCAATCCAGGCTCAGGCCTCATCTCTGATGGCAGCCATTGTCCCTGTTCCCACCATCCCCCCTCCAACTTCCTCCACACATGACTCTAAGGTGGGTTTTTTCCCATGCCTTATTTCATGCAGCCATCAGGAGACAGTCTCTCACCAACTGCAGTGAGTTAAGGATGATCCAGTGGACATGCTTGCTCTCGCTATAGATGCTGAAAAGGTGTTCCACAGAGTGGAATGGCTCTACCTTTTTCAGGTCATGTCCCTTGTGGGCTTGTGAGACAAATTTGCGCAGAGGGTCTGCCCTGTGCACGACTCCCCCTCAGCTGAAGTGTCATGTGGGAGATTTCTTTCCAGGTTGGCTGGGGCACACAGCAGGGTTGTCCTTTGTCTCGGCTTCTATTCCTTTTGGCAATTAAACCCCTGGCAGACACCATTTGTGAATCACCTGGGGTGCAGGAGATTCCTACTGAAGCTGGGGAGGCCAAGATTCTGCTCTTTGCTGACATTATTCTGCTTCTTCTCTCTAAACCAAGATCCTCTGTAGTGATGATCATATCTATCTTTGCTGAGTTCTTGGGGCTCTCAGGTTATAGGGTCATCTGGACAAAAACTGAAGCCCTCCCAATGTCGGGAGTCACCACACCTGTGTGTATCCATGTATACCACATAGTTGGTGCTGAGTGGGCTCTGTTACATGGGTATATGAGACAACAGAGGCCTTACTCATATGTTGGAGGAAAATCTCCTTCCCTGCTGGAGTGCACATGACAAGACTTCCTGTAAGGGACAGTGCAGACGGTTAAAATGATTGTGTCTCCTTGCTTTCAATACATCTTTGGCATGATACTCAATTTGGGGGCATTATGCTTTGCTTGTCCAGATCAAAACTGACATCCGATCCTATGTTTGGAATGGGTGGAAACTGCACAGCTAGCCAGCAAGACTGTAGGTGGACACAGCAGCCGGGGCCTGCACCTACTCCATCTAGCCTTGTTTCATCTGGCCTACCACCTTTCCCAGGTTGTGGCCCACATGTACTTTGACTGGGACGCCCCATTCTGGATGTGCCTGGAACACCACCTCCCTGTGTCCACATCAACACCTTTGCCCTGTACCTCTCACCCAAGGATCCGAGAGTGACACCTTCCCACTTCTGACGGTGACCTCTTGGGCCTGGTGGGAAGCCCACTACCTCCAGGATGTGGCTCCCTAGTTGTATTGACAAGACCCTTTCTGACACAACTCTGTACTTCTTGTCTGTAAGCGTCCATTCCATTGGGTGACCTGGTGCAGCCGGGGCATACATTGTCTTGATCAGGTCCTCGTTGGGGGCAGGATTAACCCTCTTGATCAACTGCAAATGGAATTTGGGCTCAGTTCAGAGGAAACCTGGCATTACCAACAGCTATCTCACTGCCTCAGTGCGACAGGTGCCCCCATTGCTAAGGACTTGTTGCAATCGCCCCTGCTAAAATATCTTTGGACTTTTGGTGGGTGCAGGGGTCTGGTCACAGGGTTGTACAGGACCCATGTTAAGGGTTGGTCAGCACTCTCTCCCAGCCCTCATTGCTCCAGGCTTTTCTGGCAACCTCTCCTAGGAAAAGCGTACTTCTGGGAAGACTGGGCATCTCTACTTCTGGTCCATGATCAGGTCCTTCGGGAACACCGCCTGAAATGTCTCTATTTTAAAATGTTGCCGGATTGGTACTGGAACCCCGGAAGCTCCGTAGGGCCAAGCTCTTCACTCATGACTTGTGCTGGCGGTACTCCAGTGCTCATTGTCTCCTGTTCCATATCCTGTGGCATTGCCCTGGTCTGGCTCTATTCTGGTCACACCTCTGGAGGCATCTCTATCAGTAATGTCCTGTCTGGATTAACCCTTTGACCCACCCAGCCCTTCTTTATAATTTCTCAGATCTCCCCACCGTGACATCTCATGATTGTTGATGGCTCGCCACGTCAATTGCGACGGCTAAACTCTGTCTCTTGTACCACTGATGGCAGCCCTGTCTTCCTCTATCACTGAATGGCTACTGGAGTTATGTGGCATGACAGGTTACAAGAAGATCACATACACTTTGAATTGCCAACTGCATACCTTTGAGGCAGTCTGGGACCCTTTCATATCTGAAGTGTTGTACTCTTTATCCCAGTTGGTGCCTCAATTTGAGGTTCACTAATGCTGTGTGCTGTGCTTTGCACTTGGGAATTTCCCCAGGCTGTCATCTGTCATCCCATGGACAGTGTTTGTGCCCTGCTGGCGTAACAAAGCCTCTGCCACTCACTTGGCCTTCCTCCTCCCTTCCCGCCCTCATTCACCCACTCCCTCCCCACTACTTATTAGTTCCAATGGGGACTCCTCACCTGCCTGGGAGGGTTTCTGCATGGTATTCAATTCTCAGTCCCCCAAGGACTTGATCTTGGCCCACTTCTGCTGGTTGGTGGAGCACATCTATACTCACTTACTGTGCCAACCAGACACATTGCCGCTTGTATGCTCTCTTCTGCTTGTTTACTGTTGGGTTCCTCCCGCCTCTCCCTCTCATTTTGCCTTTTCCTTAGTTATTCTATTCCATGATGTGTGGCACTGAATGTCATATATGTTTTCTCAATGCCTCTTTGGTTGTCTACTTGTATTTGCATATTATAAATTACTAGAATTTCAATAAATTAACATTGCAAAATAAATTAATTAATTAATTACACCCCTTACTAGGCATAGCTCTAGTCGATGTGTTTCGGTAACAGCTTTTAACTGGACCATAGAGACCTATCAGCAGAAGATTATCTTATACAGTGCTCGTGCATAAACCATGTGACTCCCTGCTTTTATTTATTGCCAAAATTCACAGAAATTACAATGATCTTTCTGGGTGCCTGATAGTGTCATCGATTTAGAGTCTATTAGAGATTGCACCCATTTATTTAGCCTTTTTCCTATCACTTATGATCAAAAGCCTGCCCTCATATTGCAGAGACACAACAGATTTCGTACCTACGATTCATGACATTCATCGGGAGAACACATACAGATGGTTAACTTAGATGTGGCCTCTTTATACACATGCATCAATCATGGACATGGATTATGGGCCTGTAGACATTTTCTCAAATCCAGGCCATTGTATCTCCTGTACCACAAAGTGATGCTCATTACACTGATCAGTGTTTGTCTTAATAATAATCTATTCATATTTGTGTGGTCATCAATGATGTATTTGAGATGTCATAAGTGAAGTGATCAATGATGTCATAGAACATTTTAAGAGAGATATAGGCCCTCATTATGACAGCAGCTGATGGGGGAGAAGACAACATGGCGGCCTCGGTCGTTCGGGCCACGGTCAAGGCTGTAAGCAGGAGGAAGCTTCAGCCCTCACGCGCAGCCCTCACACTGACACCTTCAGCAGTAAGTAAGATAAGACAACTACTCAAGGAGAAACCAGATCATATTGGTTTGAAAATTGGTGTCCATACCAGAGGTTGCAACTGGCTGTCTTATTCGCAAGAGTACACAAAAGCAAAAGGAGAGTCTGATGAAGTAGTTGTTCAGGACACCCTGAAGAAGCCCTAGGTTAAAGGACCAAACGCGTTGGCTGTTTTCATTCTCTGTACATTATGTTGCACCCAGACCAATATGGAAGAAAATAGTGGAAGCAAATAAAGAGAAGACTTGATGTATTCATATTACAAGAGAACTGGACTTTTTTCATATACAATTTGATTATTGTTGATGAGTGGTGCACCGCCATTATAATTGCGCTCAATATGACATTGGCAGTAAATTCCACTTACCGCCATGTCGACTGCCGCCAACATACCGCCGCCACCACGGATATCTGCCAGCCATATTATGACACACACATACCAGTCTGTCACTATACAGCCACACACACAAGTCCACCAGCCCAAAGGTCAGTGATAAACTGGCAGAATCCAAACCCACACCGTTACGCCAACAGAACTACGCCCACAACATTATGTCCCACGAATCACAGTGGCAGACATTTAATGGCGGTAAACCACTGGCTGTACATACCGCCGCGCTCAAAATGCACACAACTCAACAAAACAACACTAAATTGGTCAATTCAAACAACACACACCTAACACCTATACACACACCACACCCACACACCCACACCACTACAAACCACACACCCACATTACCCACAACCCATAACGACTACTAACCATTGCCAACAGAGAGAGAGAAAGCAAGAGCACCCACACAACTTGAGCCACCATCACCTATACACCACCCATGCACCTCACAACACACACCGCAACACATCACTCTACACACCCACACCACTCTCACCACGTTCATGGCACTACAACGACACCCCAGGTTCTCTGAGGAGGAGCTAAGGGTCATGGTGGAGGAAATCATTCAGGTAGAGCCACAGCTATTTGGATCACAGGTGCAGCAGATATCCATTGCTAGGAAGATTGAGCTATGGCTGAGGAGCGTGGACAGGGTCAATGTCATGGGACAGCCCCCCAGAACAAGGGATGACATCAGGAAGCGGTGGAACGACCTATGGGGAAGGTGCATTCCATTGCAGAAATATACCAACTAGCTCTACTGAGGACTGGCGGTGGACCACCACCTCCTTCCCCACAACTAACAACAAGGGAGGAGCAATACCCCACACTAACTCTCACTCGCATCACTCCACCCCCTCCCACACACCCCACCATCACAACCCGCTCACCCTGCTTGCAACACCAATGCATGGACACCTCTCACAGACCTGCATGGACACCTATCACCACAGCATGCACACTAGAGAGAATCACCTAGCCCACCACATAACAACTCACACAAGGAAAAGCTGCAAGGGCAAATCCAACCAAAGAGGGCAACACACCCATGCACAATATGTCATGAACAGAAACAATAGCACTTCATTTGCATCCCCACAGGTAACCCAGCCAATGAAACTGGCAAAGAGGTGCCAGCAACATCCAGTCCACCCACGGAAGAGGCCCACAGTGATGACAGAAGCTCTGGTAGCCTGGATCTGGATGACCAACCAGGCCCATCTGGGACCTCCAGACAGTCGGTTACCCAGGCACACTCTCACACCACCACAGAGCCTTCACCCTCAGGAAACACCACCACAACACCCACCCAGTGGGCCCATACCTCTGTCCCCAGGACACGTCAATCAGCAGTGTGTCCACCACTACAGGGGCCCCAGGCCACCCCACAAACACAGGACAATCAGGTACCTGCGGTCAGTGGCAGTGGGCACACGGTTTAGGGGACAGAGGCATAGGACAATAGGGAAGCTGGGAGGACTTTGGTGCGACAAGGGGAGGACTGGCCCAGGGAACCGACCCTCTAGGAGGCACTCACCGTGATCCCGGGAGCATACCAACATTCCCAGGATACACTGGGCCAGATTCTGGACAAGTTGCAGGAGAACATGTGGCTGCAGGAGGGACAGTACCTGGGGATCAGGGAGGACTTGAAGGACATCAACACCACCCTGGTCTCCATTGCAGTGGTGCTGGCAGACATGGCCAACAGTATGAGAGAGGCAGTGGCACACCACCGGGCCCCTCACAGTAGCCAAACCACTGAACAGCCATCCACCTCCGCTGCCGCTAGTGGACAAGAGGCCCTGTCACAGGACCAACAGGCCACCAGCACCCCTCCCCCTGCCGAAGGAGAACCACCCCGCAAAAGTTCCCTGCGATACAGGCAGAAGAGAGAAACTATTGCCAAGACGCTGTCAGGAAATGAGACTCTGCTGATTATCACCCCTGTGTCGCATTCTGTCACCCTGTCAACCTGTCCACCTTGAACTGCCACTGCTCCCCTTCCTATGCCCCCTTGGACAATGCACCTGTGATGTAAATAGACTGGACTCTAACCTGGATTTTCCTCCATCATCACCCAAGCCCATTGCACTACCCCCTCTTTTTCAGAGCACTGCAATAAACACACATGATAAAATACAATTATGGTGTATGTCAAATGTTTTCAAAATGTATTAGTTTAACTAGGTTCAAACATTGCAATTCAACTGTACAGTAATGTTTACATTGGAAAAGCCTGTAGTTAGCTGAACTGAACACACCAGGAGCAAAAGTGGGGCACCAACATCTGCAAAAAAAGATGCCAAAGGGTACAGTGAGTGGGCATAGAAGTAGGAATAGACAGCCTGCCAGTCACAATGTCACACATCAAACTGTCAATGAAATGTGTACTAACGCTGTCTTACCTGTGTCTCATTAGAAGTATTGACAAATAATTGCACCTCTGTTGTCCTCATCCTCATTCTCTGCCTCCTCATCTTCACTGTCCACAGGATCCACTGCTGCCACACAACCATCGCCAGCCTCCTCTTCCTGCAGGAAAGGCACCTGGCGACGCAAGATAAGGTTGTACACCATACAGCATGCCACGATGATATGGCAGACATTCTTGGGTGAGTAGCACAGGGATCTACTTGTTAGATGGAGGCAACGAAACCTGGCCTTCAGGAGGCCAAAGGTCCTCTCTGTAATCCTTCTTATTTGCCCATGTGCCTCATTGTAACATTTCTCTGCCCTTGTCCTGGCATTCCTCACAGGGGTCAGCAGCCATGAGAGGTTGGGGTAACCAGAGTCACCTGCAAATATCGAGGGACAACTGTTAGCCACGCACTCACCCTTAGGGCCCACACCATACCCATACACCAACATCCACTGGGTGGGAACCAGGGTTCACCTATTAGCCACACCCTGTGCCTCTAAAGTTGGGGAATCACATTTGGGATGATGCTTTGCCTCAGTATAAAGGCATCATGCACAGACCCAGGATACTTTGCATTGACGTGGGAGATGTACTGGTACATCAGGCACACCATCTGGACATTCATGGAGTGAAAACTCTTTCAATTTCTGAACACCTGTTCATTTCCCCGGGGGAGGGGGGACAAGTGCAATATGTGTTCCATCTATTGCCCCACTGATGTTGGGGATATGTCCCATTGTATAGAAGTAAGCAATCACTGTGGCAAAATCCTCCACCTGGGGGAAAACGATGTAGCTGCACATGTGTTTAATCAAGGCAGACAACACTCTGGTCAGCACTATTGAGAACATTGGCTGTGACATTCCTGCTGCCAAGCCCACTGTCACTTGGAAAGAGCCAGTTGTCATGAAATGGGGCACTGATAGTGTAGGAAAGTACCATCTTGCCTGGCATGTTACCCCCATTTTTACTTGTGTGTATGTTTGTTTTTGCCTGTGTCACTGGGACAGCCAGGACCCCAGCGCTCATAAAGTATGCCCTGTATGTGTTCCCTGTGTGGTGCCTAACTGTATCACTGAGGCTCTGCTAACCAGAACCTGAGCGTTTATGCTCTCTCTGCTTTTAAAATTGTCACTGCAGGCTAGTGACTAATTTTACCAATTCTGATTGCCACACTGGAAGACCCTTATAATTCCCTAGTATATGGTATTGGGGTTACAGGAGGTTCCTATGGGCTGCAGCATTTCTTTTGCCACCCATATGGAGCTCAAACAATTCTTACACAGGACTGCCACTGCAGCCTGAGTGAAATAACATCCACATTATTTCACATCCATTTTACACTGCACTTAAGTAACTTATAAGTCGCCTATATGTCTTACCCTCACTTAGTGAAGGTTAGGTGCAAAGTTACTTAGTGTGAGGGCACCGTGGCACTAGCCAAGGTGCCCCCACATTGTTCAGGGCCATTTCCCGGGACTTTGTGAGTGCGGGGACACAATTACACGTGTGTACTACATATAGGGCAATACCTATATGTAGCGTCACCATGGTAACTCCGAACATGGCTATGTAACATGACTAGGATCATGGAATTGTCACCCCAATACCATTCAGCCCTGCTCTGGTGTGAAACTGGACAAAGGAAAGGGGAGTGACCACTCCCCTGACCAGCACCTCCCAGGGGAGGTGCCCAGAGCTCCTCCAGTGTGTCCCAGACCCCTGCCATCTTGGATGCAGAGGTGTGAGGGTACAATGGACAGCTCTGGGTGGCCAGTGCCAGCAGGTGACGTCAGAGACCCCTCCTGATAGGTGCTTACCTTTCTCTGTAGCCAATCCTCCTCTGTGGGTCTCTCCTGTGGGTATCTCATAAGATAACGAATGCAAGAGCTCACCAGAGTTCCTCTGCACTTCTCTCTTTGACTTCTGCCAAGAATCGACCGCTGACTGCTCCAGGACACCTGCAAAACTGCAACAAAGTAGCAAGAAGACTACGAGCAACATTGTAGCGCCTCATCCTGCCAGCTTTCTCAACTGTTTCCTGGTGGTGTATGCTCT
The DNA here is from genome assembly GCF_031143425.1 of Pleurodeles waltl. Classification (NCBI taxonomy): domain Eukaryota; kingdom Metazoa; phylum Chordata; class Amphibia; order Caudata; family Salamandridae; genus Pleurodeles; species Pleurodeles waltl. The sequence goes on from NC_090439.1 coordinate 828,914,299, forward strand.
GCGGGCTGTCTGCCTTCACCCTGCACTGGAAGCCAAGAAGAAATCTCCTGTGGGTCGACGGAATCTTCCTCCTGCCAACGCAGGCACCAAACTTCTGCATCACCGGTCCTCTGGGTCCCCTTTCATCCTGACGAGCGTGGTCTCTGGAACACAGTAGCTGGGTCCTAGTGTCTTTGACAGTCCAGTGGCCCTTCTGTCCAAATTTTGTGGAGGTACGTCCTTGCCTCCCCACGCCAGACAGCAATCCTGTGTACTGCGTGAACTGCAGCTGCTCGGGCTTCTGTGCACTCTTGCAAGACTTTCTTCATGCACATCCTAGCCCAGGTCCCAGCACTCCTTCCTGCATTGCCCAACTTGCTGAGTTGGACTCCGACTTCATGGGACTCCCTTTTGTTGTGCTGAGTCAACTGCCATCCTCAGATCTTCTGAGCACCTGTTCTGGTGCTTCTGTGGGTGCTGTCTGCTTCTGCATGGTCTCTCTGTGTTGCTGAGCGCCCCCTCTGTGTCCTCCTCAAAGGGGCGATGTCCTGATCGTTCCTGGGCCCTGGCAGAACCCAAAATCCTTTCCTGTGACTCTTGCAGCTAGCAAGGCTTGTTTGCAGTCTTTCTGTGTGGAAACAACTCTGCATCCTGCAGCATGCCGTGGGACATCTTCTGACCGAAGGAGAAGTTCCTGGCACCTTCCGTTGTTGAAGAATCTTTGGCTTCTTCCACCCAGAGGCAGCCCTTTTGCACCTTCGTTCTGCGATTAGTGGTCTCCTGCCCCCCCGGACACTTGCATGACTCTTGGACTTGGTCCCCTTCCTTTGCAGGTCCTCAGGTCCAGGAATCCGTCTTCAGTGCTTTTCAGTCAGTTGTTGACCTTGCAGAATCCCCTATCTCGACTTTACTGTCTTTCTGGGGTAGTAGGGTCACTTTACTCCTACTTTTCAGGGTCTTGGGGTGGGGTATCTTGGACACCCTTATTGTTTTCTTACACTCCCAGTGACCCTCTACACACTACCTTAGGCCTGAGGTCCATTTGTGATTCGCATTCCACTTTTGGAGTATATGATTTGTTTTGCCCCTAGGCCTATTTTTCCCTATTTCATTCTATCGTGTTCCACAGTGTTTGCACTACTTTTCTAACTGTTTACTTAACTGATTTGGTTTCTGTGTGTACATTTTGTGTATTCTTACTTACCTCCTAAGGGAGTATACCCTCTGAGATACTTTTGGCATATTGTCACTAAATTAAAGTACCTTTATTTTTAGTAACTCTGAGTATTGTGTTTTTTTATGATATAGTGCTAAGTGATAGAAGTGGTATAGTAGGAGCTTTGCATGTTTCCTAGTTCAGCCTAAGCTGCTAGAACACCTCTATTCTACTAATAAGGGATAACTGGACCTGGCACAAGGTGTAAGTACCACAAGGTGCCCAGTATAAGCCAGGCCAGCCTATCACAGATAGGACTTGCACAAGAGGGGTGATCCTAGTGGGGTGACGGATATCAGATATTAGGTCAGGCTCCAATCGGGCACACAGCTCTGTGATTGTGGCCCTGTTAAGTTTACAGGTGAGGATAGTGTGCGCGTCTGTACACGGGGGTGTCTCCATTTCCTATTCATCCACAGCGGTTGCAATCTATGGGGCAAAAGAGTGAGCAGTTGGTCATTATCTCTACATTCCAACCAGTTCAAAGCATATTGTGATTGTAACATTACTTTGTTGGAGATGTCCAAATAGTCCACTTGTGTACTGTGACGCAGTTAGGATCCATGGCCTGCACCCCCACCGAAATGGCGTCTACCTCTCCTGTATGGAGGGACAGGTGGAAATGAGGTAATTCCGCTGACGTTGTGCGCCGTTACGGGACGCGGTCAAGAACCGCCGTGCAACTCCCCATTGGGTATCATTGGGCCCTATGGGGTCCAGTTGCCAATCGTGATGTACGCCGAAGGTGACTATACGCACAGCCGCTGATGTGACTGCCATTTTCTAGCTATGCACTAACTTGCTACCTGACCTTCAACAGGAGAGGACCTACCCTGCAAGTGCTGCTGTGACCTGTGTCTGGGACCTACCATGGCGCATGGGACTGGGGAAAGGGCCCCTGCCTTTACCTCGGCGGAGTTGGAGCGACTGGTGGATGAGGTCCTACACCAGTACCAACTGCTGTATGGGCCTCCAGACCAACAGGTGAGTACACCGTGAGTACGATGCATGGGGCGTGCATCTGGCATTGCAGAGAAGGTCCCATGTTGTGGAGGATTCTGATGTGAAAATCTTCCAACCAAGCTAGTAGGCATCCACTACTGGGCAGGGGTGTGTGGGTCTCAGGTATGCTGCAATTAGCATTAGATGTCCCTATCCATGGGCTGGTGACTAGCATTGTGACTGGTAGTGCATTGCCTAATGCGTAGGGCTGTCACTTGTGTGTGAGTGTGTTATGTACGCCAACGGTGGTGTTGGTGACCCCATTTACCAAGTGTATCCTTTGTCTCTTCCCTCCCCTTTTTGTTTTGTCACCCTGTCCTTATGTGCATTAGCATCATCTGGCGGAGGAGCAGAGGCACAGGTGATGGAGAGAGCTGCATCCCACAGGACCCAGGAGGCCGAATCCACCGATGGTGAGGGTACCAGTGGGACGGAGGGTGAGGGGAGCACCATGGCGGAATCTGGAGGGGACAGTTCAGACACGGTTCCTCCTCTAATGGAAGCTCCCTGGTGGTGGCGGACCCCTCTGTGTCCACCCCAACTACAGGTACAGCCGCTACCTACGTAGCAGCACCACCCACCCATCAGCCCCTCAGCAAGTTTCCCGTGCCCGCTCACCCAGGAGAGTGGGCATCTCCTTCACCCAGGCACCTCAGGCCCTGCCCAGTTAGCCCTGCTATCCTGAGTGAGGAGGCTATTGTCCTCCTGCGATCCATTTCTGTTAGGTAGTCAACCATTGTGAATGCCATCCAGGGGCTGGCAGCCCAAATGCAACAGTCCAATACATTTCGGGAGGGCATTCACACTGGCTTGGCGGCCCAACAGAGATCAATCCAGGCTCAGGCCTCATCTCTGATGGCAGCCATTGTCCCTGTTCCCACCATCCCCCCCCAACTTCCTCCACCCAGTCCCATTCCCCTCAACCCCAACCTATCCCAAGCAGACAGGCAGATGAGCAGGCACCCAGGACAACACACAAAGGAGGACATGGCAAACACAAGCACCACACTTCATCCCACAGACACTCAAACAAACAACATCCAGGGTCAGACATACCAACATCAACTGCCTCCACTGTGTCCCCCTCCTCCTCATCCTCCACCTCCCTCCTAGTTGTGTCTACACTCACACCTGCATGCAGCACATCCTCATCCATTACGACCACCACCAGCACACCTATCAGTACACACCCCTCACTGGCAGTCACCACCCCCACATCCATGCACACATCCCCTGTGTCCTCTCCCACTGTGTCTGTGCCCCTTCCTCCCAAAGTACACACATGCAAGCACTGAGGCACCCAACAGCCATCCACCTCACAACAGCATCCAGCCCATTCACCTGCGACCAAACACAGCAGACTGACACCTCCTACCACCACTCCCTCTTCCTACACTCCAAAACCATCGCCCTCTACCCGCCCCAACTTCCCCAAAAAGCTTTTCCTCGGCAACATTGACCTCTTCCCTAGCCCTTCCCACCCGGTCCCTCACGTCAGGCCAGGGTGGTCAAAACCCAGGCAAGCACCTCAGCCACCCAATCCACAGGCACAGTAGTGTCCCCAGCTACTCCAGGTGGGAAAGGATCCCGACCCCAGCCAGCCACACAGAAAGGGTGCCTACCCCAAGTGTGTCAAGGAAGGGCAAGGAGTCAGACCCAGTTGCAGGAAGGAAGGGCAAGAAGGCAGCCCCAGCTGCAGGAAGGAAGGGCAAGGAAGCAGCCCCACCTGCTGGAAGGAAGGGCAAGGAGGCAGCCAACCATGGTGGTGGAGCCGTCCGAGGCTGCAGAGGATGTGCTGGAGCCTCACCCCACCACTGCCGGCACTACCACCAGCACCGCCACCAGCAGCAGCCCCAGTGGGCAGCCGTCCGAGGCTGCAGGGGATGGGCTGGAGCCTCCCCCACCACTGCCAGCACCGCCACCAACAGCAGCAGCCCCAGTGGGCAGCCATCCAAGGCTGCAGGGGATGGACTGTAGCCTCTCCCCCAACAAAGTCAGCACCGCCACTAGCACCACCACAAGCAGCATCAGCCTCAGTGGACAGCCGTCCGAGGCTGCCGGGGTTGGGCTGGAGCCTCCCCCCACCACTGCCAGCACCGCCACCAGCAGCAGCAGTCCCAGTGGGAAGCGGTCCGAGGTTGCAGGGGATGGGCTGGAGCCTCCCCCCACCATTGCCAGCTCCACCAGCAACAGCACCAATGCCACTACTGAGCAGCCATCACCGCTGGCGGACAGTGTGTAGTCCTGCATCCACGGGCTGTTGTGCAGCCTGGACCCTGCAAATCCTGTGGGTATGACACCCAGGTGAGAGACTGTGACCTTACACTTCCCAAGATCTGCATCACAAGGCACGATGCCCCATCCAGAACCAGTGGAGAAGCCATCCACTCTTATGACCGAAGGAGAAGTTCCTGGCACCTTCCGTTGTTGCAGAATCTTTGGCTTCTTCCACCCAGAGGCAGCCCTTTTGCACCTTCATCCTGCGATTAGTAGTCTCCTGCCCCCCCGGACACTTGCATGACTCTTGGACTTGGTCCCCTTCCTTTGCAGGTCCTCAGGTCCAGGAATCCGTCTTCAGTGCTTTTCAGTCAGTTGTTGACCTTGCAGAATCCCCTAACTCAACTTTACTGTCTTTCAGGGGTAGTAGGGTATCTTTACTCCTACTTTTCAGGGTCTTGGGGTGGGGTATCTTGAACACCCTTAGTGTTTTCTTACACTCCCAGCGACCCTCTACACACTACCTTAGGCCTGAGGTCCATTCGGGATTCGCATTCCACTTTTGGAGTATATGGTTTGTGTTGCCCCTCGGCCTATTTTTCCCTATTGCATTCTATTGTGTTCCACAGTGTTTGCACTACTTTTCTAACTGTTTACTTAACTGATTTGGTTTGTGTGTGTACATTTAGTGTATTTTTACTTACTTCCTAAGGGAGTATACCCTCTGAGATACTTTTGGCATATTGTCATTAAATTACAGTACCTTTATTTTTAGTAACTTCGAGTATTGTGTTTTCTTATGATATAGTGCTAAGTGATAGAAGTGGTATAGTAGGAGATTTGCATGTCTCCTAGTTCAGCCTAAGCTGCTCTGCTATAGCTACCTCTATCAGCCTAAGCTGCTAGAACACCTCTTTCTACTAATAAGGGATAACTGGACCTGGCACAAGGTGTAAGTACCACAAGGTGCCCAGTATAAGCCAGGCCAGCCTTTCACAGATAGGACTTGCACAAGAGGGGTGATCCTAGTGGGGTGACGGAAATCAGATATTAGGTCAGGCTCCAATTGGGCACACAGCTCTGTGATTGTGGCCCTGTTAAGTTTATAGGTGAGGATAGTGTGCGGGTCTGTACGCGGGGGATGTCTCCATTTCCTATTCATCCACAGCGGTTGCAATCTATGGGGCAAAAGAGTGAGCAGTTGGTCATTATCTCTACATTCCAACCAGTTCAAAGCATATTGTGATTGTAACATTATTTTGTTGGAGGTGTCCAAATAGTCCACTTGTGTACTGTGACGCAGTTAGGATCCATGGCCTGCACCCCCACCGAAATGGCGTCTGCATCTCCTGTATGGAGGGACAGGTGGAAATGAGGTAATTCCGCTGACGTTGTGCGCCGTTATGGGAGGCGGTCGAAAACCGCCGTGCAACTCCCCTTTGGGTATCATTGGGCCCTATGGGGTCCAGTTGCCAATTGTGATGTACGCCGATGGTGACAGTACGCACAGCCGCTGATGTGACTGCCATTTTCTAGCTATGCACTAACTTGCTACCTGACCTTCAACAGGAGAGGACCTACCCTGCAAGTGCTGCTGTGACCTGTGTCTGAGACCTACCATGGAGCATGGGACTGGGGAAAGGGCCCCTGCCTTTACCTCGGCGGAGTTGGAGCGACCGGTGGATGAGGTCCTACACCAGTACCAACTACTGTATGGGCCTCCAGACCAACAGGTGAGTACACCGTGAGTACGATGCATGGGGCGTGCATCTGGCATTGCAGAGTAGGTCCCATGTTGTGGAGGATTCTGATGTGAAAGTCTTCCAACCAAGCTAGTAGGCATCCACTACTGGGCAGGGGTGTGTGGGTCTCAGGTATGCTGCAATTAGCATTATATGTCCATATCCGTGGCCTGGTGACTAGCATCGTGACTGGTAGTGCATTGCCTAATGCGTAGGGCTGTCACTTGTGTGTGTGTGTGTTGTGTACATCAACGGTGGTGTTGGTGACCCCATTGACCATGTGTATCCTTTGTCTCTTCCCTCCCCTTTTTGTTTTGTCACCCTGTCCTTATGTGCATTAGCATCATCTGGCGGAGAAGCAGAGGCACAGGTGATGGAGAGAGCTGCATCCCACAGGACCCAGGCGGCCGAATCCACCGATGGTGAGGGTGCCAGTGGGACGGAGGGTGAGGGGAGCACCATTGCGGAATCTGGAGTGGACAGTTCGGACACGGTTCCTCCTCCGATGGAAGCTCCCTGGTGGTGGCGGACACCTCTGTGTCCACCCCAACTACAGGTGCAGCCGCTACCTACGTAGCAGCACCACCCTCCGATCAGCCCCTCAGCAAGTTTCCCGTGCCCGCTCACCCAGGAGAGTGGGCATCTCCTTCACCCAGGCACCTCAGGCCCTGCCCCAGTTAGCCCTGCTGCCCTGAGTGAGGAGGCAATTGTCCTCCTGCGATCCATTTCTGTTAGGTAGTCAGCCATTGTGAATGCCATCCAGGGGCTGGCAGCCCAAATACAACAGTCCAATACATTTCTGGAGGGCATTAACACTGGCTTGGCGGCCCAACAGAGATCAATCCAGGCTCAGGCCTCATCTCTGACGGCAGCCATTGTCCCTGTTCCCACCATCCCCCCTCCAACATCCTCCACCCAGTCCCATTCCCCTCAACCCCGACCTATCCCAAGCAGACAGGCAGATGTGCATGCACCCAGGACAACACACAAAGGAGGACATGGCAAACACAAGCACCACACTTCATCCCACAGACACTCACACAAACAACATACAGAATCAGACATACCAACATCCACTGCCTCCGCTGTGTCCCCCTCCTCCTCGTCCTCCACCTCCCTCCTAGTTGTGTCTACACTCACACCTGCATGCACCACATCCTCATCCATTACCACCACCACCAGCACACCTATCAGTGCACACCCCTCACTGGCAGTCACCACCCTCACATCCATGCACACGTCCCCTGTGTCCTCTCCCACTGTGTCTGTGCCTCCCAAAGTACACAAATGCAAGCACTCAGGCACCCAACAGCCATCCACCTCACAACAGCATCCAGCCCATTCACCTGAAACCGAACACAGCAGACTGACACCTCCTACCACCACTCCCTCTTCCTACACTCCAAAACCATCGCCCTCTACCCGCCCCAACTTCCCCAATAAGGTTTTCCTCTGCAACATTGACCTCTTCCCTAGCCCTTCCCATCCGGTCCCTCACGTCAGGCCAGGGTGGTCAAAACCTTGGCAAGCACCTCAGCCACCCAATCCACAGGCACAGTAGTGTCCCCAGCTACTCCAGGTGGGAAAGGATCCCGACCCCCAGCCAGCCAGACAGAATGGGTGCCTACCCCAAGTGCATCAAGGAAGGGCAAGGAGTCAGCCCCAGTTGCAGGAAGGAAGGGCAAGGAGGCAGCCCCAGCTGCAGGAAGGAAGGGTAAGGAAGCAGCCCCACCTGCTGGAAGGAAGGGCAAGGAGGCAGCCAACCATGGTGGTGCAGCCGTCTGAGGCTGCATAGGATGTGCTGGAGCCTCCCCCCACCACTGCCGGCACTAGCACCGCCACCAGCAGCAGCCCCAGTGGGCAGCCGTTCGAGGCTGCAGGGGATGGGCTGGAGCCTCCCCCCACCACTGCCAGCACCGCCACCAGCAGCAGCAGCCCTAGTGGGCAGCCATCCAAGGCTGCAGGGGATGGACTGGAGCCTCTCCCCAACAAAGTCAGCACCGCCACCAGCAGCATCATCCTCAGTGGACAGCCATCCGAGGCTGCAGGGGTTGGGCTGGAGCTTCCCCCCACCACTGCCAGCACTGCCACCAGCACCGCCACCAGCATGTGGGCAAGTCACCCACTTGAGATACTGTGGCCCTGCACTTCCCAGGACCAAGCACAGGGCATGTTGTCCCCTCCAGAGCATGTGGGCAAGTCACCCACTTGAGAGACTGTGGCCTTGCACTCCCCAGGACCAAGCACAGGGCATGTTGCCCCCTCCCAGAGCCAGTGGGCAAGTCACCCACTTGAGAGACTGTGTCCTTGCACTCCCCAGGACGAAGCAAAGGGCATGTTGTCCCCTCCAGAGCCAGTGGGCAAGTCACCCACTTGAGAGACTGTGGCCTTCCACTCCCCAGGACAAAGCACAGGGCATGTGGCTCCCTCCAGGACCAGTGGCATTGTACCATATTCTGGCTGAGGTGCCCCCACATTCCCCATCCCCCGGAAGTGACTGGCTATTTTTGACCTGATGCCCCTGTAGTGTTATCTCCGTGTTGTTGCAGTAGTGAGGTGGGGCCTTGGACTTTGTCATGTGGCCCTGTGGACCACGAACATTGAGGACTTGGCAGTGTCCCTTGATTTGGGAAAATGTATATACTTTTTTATTTGGATCCACGTATTACTAATATATTTAACTTATTGCACTCTTTTTACTCTATTTTGGTTGTCCTTGCATTATTCCTGAGGGGTACGGGGTGAATATGTAATGTTAGTGCAACTGCTTGTGTGTATGGTGTTGGGGGTGGGGGTTCGGGTGTTGCGTGTTGCACACATGTGTGTCACTCTCTTTTTCCTCCCTCCCTCCCCTGTGTGCTAGGCAGTAGCACTCACCGTGGTTGTCTTCGCCGGCATTGGTGTTCGTAGTGGAGTAGAACGCAGAAGAGCATGGGGAACACATGCAACTCCGGCTTCATGGCAGTGTGGTTCTTCCTTGAGTCTCCAGAGGTGAGTCGTTTCCCTTCTGTGCTTTTGATGACATTGGTACCGCCCCGGAAAAGGTGGCGGATCGGTGTGTCATTATACAGTGGGTGGAATATTGTCTTCCGCCTGGCTGTAGGCGGTTACCGCCGTGGTGCCTGTTGAGTCGCCCTGGCGGTCGGTGTGTTAAAGTGTCTGTCTGTCTGAGCAGGTTCCACCATGGTCATAATTTCATATTTATTATCTCCGGCCTGTTGGAGGTATTACCGCCACTATATCACAGACCGCCAGGGTTGTAATGAGGGCCGTAATATGTATGATCTTAAAGCAGAATATGGCTGTGGCTCAAGTCATAGAGCCTGATTTAGAACTGGACAGACAGGTTACTCCATCACAACTGTGATGGATATCCTGTCTGCCGAAATCTAAATCCCATTATATACAATTTGAATTAGATTTCAGCGGACAGGATATCCGTCACCATTGTGATGGAGTAACCTGTCTGCCACGTTCTAAATCAGGCCTATAGTTAGTTCAGTAAACTATAACTCTTGAATTTCAGTGATGTTTATAGTTTAAAATATTACTTTTTAAGTGACATTTTCACCAAACCTATAACATCACCTTGTCTTTGTTACAGGGAGGTTGTATTTGGGATCAGAATGTATACACACAAAAACATAGAAATCCAGCTGTTATATTTAGATGTATTTCAAGTAACTATAACGAATGCTCTATGGTAACTATATTTCTCGCCCATGCCATGCAGAGTTTTCAGATCAATAATTTTACTGCAAATGTTGCAATTGTATTATCAGTGATGTCATAGAAGATTCAATTACTGATGTAATATGTGAAGTTGTTAGTGGTGCATGGCGAGGGAGTGAGTTATAGTTACCTTAGGGCATGACTTATAATTACTTGAAATAACTTCATTCTCATATGGCTAAGAAAGATAGTTTGAATTTACAGAAAATATGCTCTCATTTTAGCTTCTGGAGCACCTCCAGGACCTCTATGGGGAAATCATGAGAAAATAGTTTTCTCTCAAATATGGTTCATGAAATCCCAGCGGAAGGCTTTTTCACAGGGTAAAAGCACCTCAGAACACACCACAATTCCTAAAATTAGTATGGTATTAGCATATATATATATATATATATATATATACATATATATATATATATATATATATATATAACCTACTGGAGGTCGCCAGTAGGTAGTGATAGTTGGGACCTAATTTCCATAGAAAAAGTGATTTTTGACTTGCCTACATCTTTGCCACCATTTGACAAATCTTCACAAAATTTTCTAAACAAAAGTGCCCTGGTGTTTCATGTTGCATACAGAAAGTTTCAGGGTGACTCGTTAAGCGGGGGCCGAGAAAAAGGGAGGGTCAAAAAAGTTGTGTTTCCCGTGTTAATTCCCTCAGGACCTTCAAACACAACTACAGGCTGAACTACTCGATGGAATTACAGTAAATTTGGCAGAAAGCTAGCTTTCAGTACGCAGATTACACTTTCACTTTTTTGGTGAAAGTCCGTCTAGTACTTTATGAGATATTAAAGGGAAAACAAATTTGTATATCTGGGCTCGCAAATAATTCGCGAATATTAGTGAATTTTTGTCAATGCTCATGTGAAAAGAAGCACTGTAATTGGATGGCAGCAACCTGACTAGAAAGTTGAGGCTACCACTTTATTTCACTGGACATGGTCCCCAGGGGTGAAAATTTTAATTGAAAGTAGCATAAGGGGTCAGGGTTGATGTACCCTAACCCCAGGAATGTGATATGTGTGTTTTAAGGGCAAATTATGGGTTTGAAATAATTTTTTTGTGTCACCATGCACTATATTCATTAACATTCACAAATATTTATGAATTTGCATGAGTCAGTCACAAAATATTTACAATTATGAAAAAATTAGGAAGAGGACCCACAGACTCTGTCATACCCTAATTCATTCACTTATGCATGCACTCAGAGACTCATGCGTCCACTCACACACCACTCAACACTGTCTCACCCACTCACAGGCCCTCTTCGGATACACATCGCAGGAGACCCCTGTGAAGAATTCTACCTTCTGACTTAAATGATTTTTCGTGACGGAAAACTTAATCCGGGCTGAACTTGAAAATAGATCCGATGTCCCTGGAGCCCTCCTCTAATGCACTGCATGGCAACTTTTTACGTTTGGACTTTGCCACTTTTTTTAAAGCTTTTTCTCTCCAATGTCAAATGACCCTCCACAGCAAGCCGATTTCAAGTCAGCATCAACGGATTGCCTTTCCAGGAGCTCCCAGTGAAATCCTGGCAGTCTGGGGTTCTGGAACTTTTCAATGGGACGAACCTGGAAGTCAGGCTAGGTTGAGGTCAACGTAAGCTGGTTTGAATCACGACGTTGGGTCGGTCCCTTTATGGAGGCTTTTCCAAAGGTTCTCTAACCTTCCCCAAACTTCTGGATCTTCTTCCAAAAGGTCTTTGAAGGTCCTTTAGGAGTCCACAGCTAACCCCAAGGTTTCAAAAGCTCTGAGTTGCTCCTTGAGGGTTAGGACTCCAACTCTCAGACTGCACCTGGCTCAAATCCAAAAATGACCACTGGACAGTGGTCAGCCAGTCATTTTCTTCTGGTTTTGATGCAGGGGACTCTGGTTAGCTATTTTCTGTGGTGAAGCCCAAGTGTGCAGCTGGTGCAGTCCTTTAGAGTGCAGTGTCCAGGTGCAGGTCAGGGGTCCAGCACAGCAGTCCGTCTTCTTATTGTCTTGCTCCTGGTAGTGATCTGAGGTGTGGGTGCAGCTCTGCCATATTTATTCTTGCTCCTGGGGCGGATAGGGGGAGGGGCAACTGCCAATCACAGACAGGCTACCACCTTCTTGGATGACCATTTCCTGGAAAGTGTGGCAAAAATCAATCCAAGGGGGCAGCATTCCTTAAAAAAAGGTCAGGTCTGGTGTGGCTCCAATCCCTTAACACACCCCTTTCCGGTCCTCTCCTAATATAATCAAGGGTCATCTGGATTTCTGGGTTTGCAGGAAATGGGGGAGGTCCTGAGCTGTTCCTATTGTCCTTCTGTACATTGAAGTAAAGTTTGGCTGCTCTCCCCCTATCTTGTTCCACCATCTGCTGAGACAGACGCCTTCCCCCAGGCACTTTGGTTGTCTTCACTGAGGGCCACTTTACACCTCATCAAGGCAGCCTGGCCAGGGTGCCAGAGGCTGGCCAATCAGAGAAGAGCACTACAGGGCTGAAATTCGCAACTTTCCGGTAGAGTTCTAAAACTCTTTCCTTGAGCTAGGTATATTACATTCAATATTGGCAAGTTGTTAGATTTATTATAACAATCAGTTTGATACCAAACTGAGGCCCTCATTACAAACCTAGCGGTAAATCCCGCTTACTGCTGTGCAGAAGACTGCCAACATACCGCTGCTGCTGTGGAATTCCGCTACAGGTATTACGAACCACAGCCCAGAATCCGCCACAATACAGACACCCACACAAGTCTGCCACACCAAAGGTCAGTGATAAACTGGCGATAACAAAACCTATACCGTCACGCCAACAGGAATACGCCCACAGTATCACGACCCACGAATCAACGTCTTTCAACTGCAGTAATCCATTGGCGGTAGACACCGCCGCGCTCAAAATACACACACATATACAAAACACAACCACATCGGACAATTCGAAACCCACAAACCCTTACTACCAGAATTTTGAAAGCACGCCAGAGAGAGACACTACTTAAAACAACACCAGCATCCACAGACACATAACACCATCACTTACACAAGGTCCACAAACCTCAAACAACACACACCAACACACATCACAACACAAACCACCTCACACATCACCCACACCACATCATGGCACCTCAACAACACCCCAGGTTCTCTGAGGAGGAGCTCAGGGTCATGGTGGAGGAAATTGTCCGGGTAGAGCCACAGCTATTCGGATCACAGGTGCAGCAGACGTCCATTGCAAGGAAGATGGAGCTATGGTGCAGAATTGTCGACAGGGTCAACGCAGTGGGACAGCATCCAAGAACTAGGGATGACATCAGAAAAAGTTGGAATGACCTACGGGGAAAGTGCTTTCCGTGGTCTCCAGACACCAGGTTGCTGTACAGAGGACTGGTGGTGGACCCTCACCTTATCCCCCACAACTAACACCATGGGAGGAGCAAGTCTTGGCAATACTGCATCCTGAGGGCCTTGCAGGAGTAGTAGGAGGACTGGACTCTGGTAAGGCAAATCTTTACTACCTTATCCCCCACCACACCTGCATGCCATCACATAATCATACCCTTACCCTCACACCTATCACCCCAAAAACCCACAGATACCCCACCAACAAAACCCACATATCCCAAGACCAAGCCCTGCATGTAACTCCAATGCATGGACACCCATCACCCAAGCATGTCCAGTACAGAGACTCACTCATGCCCCAAAATCACCAATCACACAAGGACCAAGCCAATAATGCAAGCACTGGAGTAGAGGGTCAACCACCCATTGCACACGATGGCACACACAGATACAATAATTATGCATTTACACCCCAACAGGACCCCTACCCATCGTCACCGGACGGAAGCTGCTAGACATATCCAGTCCCCCCACAGAAGAGGCCCACAGTGATGACAGCAGCTCTGCACGCCTGGATCAAGATGACCAGCCCGGCCCATCTGGGACCTCGGGATAGTCGGTTCTCCTGACACTGTCACAAGCCACCACAGAGCCTCCCCCCTCAGGAAACACCAGCACAGCACCCACCCAGCGGGCCCATCCCTCTGTCCCTAGGACACATCAATCAGCAGTGTGTCCACCACTACAGGGAACCCGTGCAAACCCACCAACCCAAGAAAATCAGGGACTTGGGGGCAGTGGCAGTGGGCACACGGTTCAGGGGACAGAGGCACAGGATAAGAGGGAAACTGGGAGGACTGCTATGCGACACCCCCAGGGACCCCACTCTCCACAAGGCACTCTCCAACATCATGGGAGCTTACCATCATTCCCAGGAGACAATGGCAACGGTACTGGCCAAGTTTCAGGAGACCCAGCGGCTGCAGGAGGAACACTACCTTGGGATCAGGGAGGACTTGAAGTCCATTAACACCACCCTGGTCACCATTGCAGGGGTGCTGGCAGACCTTGTCAACACCAGGAGGGACACAGTGGCACAACAAGGGGCCCCTGACACTAGCCTGGACGATGAACAGCCCTCCACCTTCGCCGGCGCTAGTGGACAGGAGGCACCACCACAGGGACAACAGGACAGCAGCACCCCACCCCCTGCAGATGGGGAACCACCCCACAAACGGTCCCTGAGATGCAGGAACAAGACAGAGAACATTGCCAATACCCCCACCAGGAAATGAGACCCCCCTGAATGTCACCCTTCTGTCCCACTATGTCACCCTGTCCATCCTTAAACTGCTATTGCTCCACTTCCTATGCCCCTTTGGACAATGCACCTGTGAAACAAATAGACTGGACTCAACCATCCCCCAGCCCATTTTACAACCCCCTCCACTTAGTAGCAGAGGAATAAACACACTTCAATCACAAAACAATCTGGAGTCAGTCTGTGCTTTCACAAATGTGTAATTACAATAACTATGGAATATAGCAATGTCAATTTACTTGTTCACATACCAATGTAACACAGCTGTAGGCCAGCAGTAAACATAGCAGAGGGCACAAAGTGGGACCCACATCTGTGAAATGGAAAGTCAAAGTGACAAGCCAGGGTCCATACACTAAATGGAAATGACACACTTATGCTAGTTCCAAAAAGAGAATGAGATGTGGGAAGCAGTGGCATCTTCTTACCTGTGTCTCACTGGAAGTATTGCATGATGATGTTGTTTCGGTTGTCGATATCCTCTTCTTCTGCCTCCTCTTCATCACTGTCCACAGGCTCCACAGCTGCCACAAGACCACCATCTGGCCCATCCTCCTGCAGAAAAGGCACCTGGTGTCACAAAGCCAGGTTGTGCAGCATACAGCAGGCCACGATCATCTGGCACACCTTCTTCGGTGAGTAGTATAGGGAGCCACCTGTTAGATGGAGGCACCGGAATCTGGCCTTCAGGAGGCCGAAGGTGCGTTGGATTACCCTCCTAGTTCCCCCATGTGCCTCATTGTAGCGTTCCTCTGCCCTTGTCCTGGTATTCCTCACTGGGGTCAATAGCCATGACAGGTTGGGGTAACCAGAGTCACCTGCTAATGTCGAGGGACAACTGTTAGATACATACTAACCCTTAGGGACAGCCCCATACCCAGACACCATTGTCAACTGTATTGGGACCTTGGCCTCACATATTAGCCACACACAGTGCCTCTGGAGCTGGCCCATCACATAAGGGATGCTGCTATTCCTCAAAATGTAAGCATCATGCACAGAGCCAGGATAGTTGGCATTCACGTGGGAGATGTACTGGTCTGCCAAACACACCATCTGCACATTCATAGAATGGTAGCTCTTCTGGTTTCTGTACACCTGTTCATTTCTGCAAGGGGGGGACAAATGCCACATGTGTACCATCAATGGCACCAATGATGTTGGGGATATGTTCCAGGGCATAAAAGTCACCTTTCATCTGAGGGAACAGGATGTAGCTGCACATGTGTTTCAGCAGGGCAGACAACACTCTGGACAACACGTTACAGAACATTGGCTGGGACATCCCTGCCACCATGGCCACTATTGTTTGAAAAGTCCCACTGGCCAGTAAATGGAGTACAGACAGGACCTGTACTAGAGGGGGGATTCCTGTGGGATGGCGGATAGCTGACATCAGGTCCGGCTCCAACTGGGCACACAGTTCCTGGATTGTTGCACGATCAAGTCTGTATGTGACCAGGATGTGTCTCTCTTCCATTGTCGACAGGTCCACCAGGGGTCTGTACACCGGAGGATGCCGCCATCTCATCACCTGCATAGCGGATGTGCCCTATGGAGGAGAACAGCGAGCAGAGAGTCATCCAACACTGAGGTATCACAATGTCTTATTTTCAGAAATGTTATTAATCCGCAATGTGCCGGTATCTGTCTATATTCCCGGCCTAGATAGTTGTGACGCAGTTAACATCCATCCCATGTGGCCTCCTGAAATGGTGGCTGCCTGACCTGGAAGGTGGGACAAGGGGTTATGAGGTAACTGCCCTGGCGTTGTACACTTTCGCGATGGGCATTCGAACACCGTGGCGCAATTCTGCATTGGTTAACATTGGGACCTATGGGTCCCAGGAGCCAATTGCGGTGTACACCGGCAGTGACGGTACGCACCGCCACGACGCGACTGCCATTTTCTGACTGTTCACTCACTTGATACCTGACCATTCACACATCCCCAGTGTCTTCTCCCAGTGTGTCAGTGAGCCCTCCTAACAAAGTACACAAACACAGACACACACCCACCCAACAGCCATCCACCTCACAACAGCCTCCGGCCCATGCACCTTCACCCAAATTCAGCAGACATACACCTCCTACAACCACTACCTCTACCTCCACTCCCAAACCCCCTCCATCTTCCCGTCCCAGTGTGTCTAAAAAACTTTTCCTTGCTAACATTGACCTCTTCCCTTCACCCCCCCCATCCTTCCCCTAGGACCAAGCTTTCCAGATCCCAGCCCAGTACCTCAGCGACCAAATCCCCAGGCACAGTGGTGCCAGCAACTGCAGGGTCATCGAGTGCGCCACACATCAGGGATGCCAGTGTGCCATGTAGCGAGGGCAACGACATTCCGCCACCTACCAAGGTAACAAAGGTGCCCACATCCCAGAGGGAGAAGCCGAAAGTACCAGCCACCAAGGGCTCAGCAAAAACCAAAGGTGATAGTGGAAAGACAACTGCGGCACCATCAAAGCTGGGGAAGGGCCAAAAGCTGAAGAGCAGGTCAGGAGAGGGCATGGTGGCACTGACTGAGGGACCAGTGTCACACTTTCTGTCCACGACCATGCCAACCTGTACGGCGGCGAACCCCTCTAGCTGCCCCACCACCACAACCTCCACCTGCACCGCCACCTGCACCGCCACCTGCACTGCCACCTGCACCGCCCCAGGCACGTCTACAGCCTCAACGACAGTCCCCAGCCTCTTACTCAGTGGGCATCCGTCCGAGGCTGCAGGAAACATCCTGCTGTGTCCCTCTGCAGTTGCTGACCCATGGACCGCCGCCTGCATCGCCGCCAGCACCGCCAAAAGCACCGCCGCAACAGACACCGCCGCAAGCACTGCCACCGGCCCCGCGGCTCCCTCTGACACAAGCACCACCACTGACATGGCTACCATTCCCAGTGGTCAGTTGGCTGAGGCTGGAGGAGAGTTCCTGGACCTTGGGCAGCTTCCATGAGGCATTTCTTCCATCACTATTTACACCTGCAGGTGCAAGGCGCAGCCGCGGCAGTGTGGGGTATGTCGCTGCCTCCATGGCGTATCATGCTACCTGAACATCGCAAATCTCATGGCACGCACACCCAGGTGAGGGAATTGTACCGGTAGCACTGCACGTGGAGCACTCTGGGCACCAGGCCCCCTCCAGAACCAGTGGAGAAAGGCATCAACTACCTCAGTCCTTGGCAGGATGAAGCACTCTGGGCACCAGGCCCCCTCCAGAACCAGTGGAGAATGACATCCACTACCTCAGTCCTTGGCAGGAATAAGCACTCTGGGCACCAGGCCCCCTTCAGAACCAGTGGAGAGATGCATCCACTATGTCAGTCCTTGGCAGGATGAAGCACTCTGGGCACCAGGCCCCCTCCAGAACCAGTGGAGAAAGGCATCCACTACCTCAGTCCTTGGCAGGATGAAGCACTCTTGGCACTAGGCCCCCTCCAGAACCAGTGGAGAGACACATCCACTACCTCAGTCCTTGGCAGGATGAAGCACTCTGGGCACCAGGCCCCCTCCAGAACCAGTGGAGAAAGGCATCCACTACCTCAGTCCTTGGCAGGATGAAGCACTCTGGTCACCAGGCCCCCTCCAGAACCAGTGGAGAAAGGCATCCACTACCTCAGTCCTTGGCAGGATGAAGCACTCTGGGCACCAGGCCCCCTCCAGAACCAGTGGAGAGATGCATCCACTACCTCAGTACTTGGCATCCACTAGAGAGTGTGGCTTTGCACTCCCCAGGATAAAGCGGTAGGCAAACCACCCACTGGAGAGACTTGAGAGACTGTGGCTTTGCACTCCCTAGGATAAAGCAGTGGGCAAACCACCCACTGGAGAGACTTGAGAGACTGTGGCTTTGCACTCCCCAGGATACATCAATGGGCATGGAGCCCCCTCGTGCAGCAGTGGCGTTGTGCATTCATCAGGCTGAGGTGCCTCTATATTTTCGATCTGATGCCCTAGCAGTGTTCTCTCTGTTTCCAGTCAGGTATCATGTGTGGGCCTCGCCCATGCATTTTGGTCCCAGTGTTCCACGGACAATGAGTAGTACACTATCCGGACTTGTGCAGTTGGTGTACATATTTGTATATACTGAATTTTGACTTTTGACTAATGGATTTTTAATGATTACAATGGTTACAATCATTTCCTTTGGTCCTTGCGTTCTTCCAGGGGGCGGGGGTGTGTGTGTGTAATGTTGCTGCATGTATTTGTGTGTATGTTGTTGTGTGTGAGGGTGGGGGTGTTGCATGTTGCGTGTGTGTGTCACTTTCTTTCCTACCCCCTCCCCTGTGTTGTAGGTGCAGTACTCACCGTGGTCGCCACTGCTGCCGTTCGTACTCCTGGTAGAAGAGGAGGTAAACTAACATGAGCAGTGCGTGTAGTTCGGGCTCCATGCATCCTGGTTCCTCATTGGGTGTAGAGAGGTGAGTGTTTTCCCTTCTGTGTACCTTTTCCGCCGTGCTTTTGATAGCGTTGGTTCTGCCCCGGAAAAGGTGGCGGATAGGCCTCTTGTAATACAGTGGGCGGTACTTTGTTTCCCACCTGTCTGTTGGCGGTGTCCTCCGCACTGTTTGTTTCTACTGCCGTGGCGGTCAGAGTGTTATAGTGGCTGTCTATGTTGGCGGTTTCCGCCACAGTCATAATCCCAATTTCTTTCTGCCGACCTGTTTGCGGTATTACCGCTGCTTTAACACCGACCGCCAGGGTTGTAATGAGGGCCTTAATCTTTTTAGCTCCTTCTGGGACTTTATTAATTAAAAATAAAGGGGGTCATTACAACCTCGGCGGTCTTTTTTAAAGACCGCCGAGGGACCGATGTGCGGAAGACCGCCAGTAGTGGCGGTTTGCCGCTCGGTGTATTATGACTGTTGGCTGCTCTCAGTCCTTTTTCAAACGGAGAGCCGCCAACAGCCATACTGGCGGGCGGCAGGGAAGTGGAGGTTGCTCCACCTCCACCACCACGCCAACAGAACATCGCCCAGCGAATTACGTCCTGTGATTCGGCGCGGCGGTGATCTGTTGGCGGTGTGGTGTCGGCGGAGCAGGCCCCCATGGCTCCCGTCCCCTCCCAGAGGATCGACGGACCAGGTAATTCGATCGTCCGTGATGGGAGGGGGGTGGGGGGTGTTGTGTGTTGTGTGCGTGCATGGGGGTGTGTGTCTGAGTATGTAGAGGGGGTGTGTGAGTGCGTGTATGCTTGTGGGGGTGATGCGTGTTTGGGAATGAGTGCGTGTATGTCTGTGGGTATGTCTGTATGGATGTGTGCTTGTATGTTTGAATGTGGGTGTGAGTGTCTGACTGTGTGTGTGGATGTTGGCATGTATGTCGGTGTGTGTGCGTGTGTGTATTGGTGGTGCCTGCATGCGTGTCGGGTGTGTGTGAGTTATGTGATGTTGGGGGTTGGGGTGGGGTGGGGCCCTGCCACCTTTGGGGGGTGGCAGGGGTGGTGGGGGGTAGGGGAGGGAGTCGGGTGGGGTTGGGGCATGGGGGAGACCCCTATCAGTGCCAGGGAAGGAATTCCCTAGCACTGATAGTGCTTACTGCCATGGATTTCATGGCGGTTCAAACCGCTGGAAATCCACGGCGGTAAGCCGGGTCAAAATACCGCCGGCGGTATAGTGACGGCCGCCGGGCTGGAGACCCAGGTCTCCAGCCCGGCGGTTGTCTCCGCCCTGGCGGGCAGAACGGAGAACCGGCGGATGACCATGGGGGTAACCGCCATGGTCATAATTCCACAAGGTAAGACCGCCAGCCTGTTGGCGGTCTTACCGCCGGTTCTCCGCCATCCGCCAGGGTTGTAATGACCACCAAAGTCTCCTCAACCCTGGGGGCACCTAGGGCATACCTTAGGCAAGACTCATATGTAAAAATAAGGTAGTTTAAGACTTTGGAAGTACCTTTAATTCCAAAGTGGAATTTGAAAGTAGCTTTAATTTAAAAGCAGCCAGCAAGGCAGGCCTGCCGTTAAAATTAAACTGGGCACCTCAGCAGTACACCTATGGGGGTACTATCTATGCTGGGGTCTCTAAACCTACATGCCCTATCATATACTAGAGACTTACAGGTAGGCAGGCATAGCCAATTATGATTAGCATAATTTGCATATCCACTTTACACAGAGGACTGGCCCTGGGGCTGGTTAGCAGTACTCAGGGCACACCCAAGAGTGAGTAACCACTAGTATCTGTCCAAAAGGTTTGGGGGTAACCAGGGCAAAAAGGAGGAGTTTCCTAGAGTCACTGACTGTTGTGGTGGTACCTGTGGGTCTGCTGGATGTCATGTGTGTTATGCTGGGAGTGCCTGAGGAAGTGGTGACTGTTGTTGTGTGTGTGGATATCTATTGTTTGCTTGTGTGCCGGTGTATTTTGTGGTGCTTACGCCTGCGTATGCTGCTCTTGTGTCTCGAGGTGGATGCGTGTGGATCGCTCTGTGTGCTTTCAGTAGGTAGGGAAAGGGAGGATTTGAATTGGGAAGAGGGAGGTGGAGGGGGGAACAGAAGGTAGGGGGTGACTGGCTGCCATCAGTGTGGAAGCCAGAGACTGAAAGATCTCTGAAGGCCAGACATTGCACAATAAATGCCTTCCAGGAATGCAGTTGTTTGCTGGAGTTGGGTTGCCAATCCCTGGATAGCATTCACAATTGCTGTCTGAACCACAGAGATACTTGCATCAAAGGAGACGCCCACCCTATTGGTTGAGCAGGCACAGCCAACTGGTTGGGGAGCAACAGGAAGGGCAGTGATAGAATGGGGGGTGTTGGAACAAAGATGGTACAGGGGGATGTCCTGATGGGTCTGCCACCACTAGAGAGTGTCCACTGGAGGAAAAATCTGAAGATGAAGAGGATGCTTCAGTCTCCCCTGTGGCACTCCCCTCACCCTCTGGTAGTGACCTGGCCAGAGGTACTGTGGCAAAATGCTGTTCCACTCTGCTGTGTCCCATCTCCTTTGCTTTCCGGTGCTGATGCTGCAAATACAAAGAGAAACAGAGTCATCACATTTCCATGATCACACTTGAACAACAGCTCTGATTAGCAAATCAGCATGATATCAAGTAGGCCCCAGCAACAAACTCCACCTAAGTGGCCCATACATGTGCCATACCATATGCTTGCATGCCATCTGAAAAGTCAACAGTTGCCCATAGGAAAATCAGGATCTCACACAACTATAATTGCATGGATGAAGTTGTGCAATCACAGTAACCATTCAACAAGTACAGGACCTCATCACCCTCAAAGCTTTGCCCCATGGAGCAGAACTCAGTTACCTGTTGCATTACAATAGTAGGTCAATGCCAAATTCATTCACACAGATTCTACACAGAGACATGCACACATCTATTTGTCACGTAGATAATGACTCAACAATAAGAAATTATGCTCCAAAATCCTGCCATATTGATGATGAAAGTACAATAGCCTGGAGAAGGTGATATGGAAATACTCATGTCACACTGGAAACATAACAACAATGCACACTTCACTAAGTGATATTTGTCCCAATAGAATCATGGAGGTAGTACTAATGTTGCTCAGATAGGCCACACATGTGGCATGGAAATGGACACTGTAGACATCATGCGCAATGTGTCAGGGAGAGATGTGCCCAAAAATCCACACCACAATGAAACACTAAGCCCCATGGGTAATCACCATTAATGTCTGGCACTCCTTACAGTGACTTACTCTGAGTGCATCAGTAGACGCCAATAGTCCCTTGGATATTGGAGAGGCCCAGAGATTTGTAAGTACTTCTTGAAGGCTCTCAACATGTTGCCCAATTGGAGGTTACATAATTGTCTCTATTATAGTCATACAGACCAGATGTCTGTCTGGGGCTGAATGTTTGTACCCAAACACATGTGATTTCAACATAACTGCAAGTCACCCCATGATGCATGCCAACCGTCAGGTCACAAACCTTACTCATTACACATGATCAGTGCATTTTGCTACATGCTGCCACATCAAGGGCATAACAATGCACATTGTGGCTCAAACCTCTATGCCTACCTGTCATATCACTCAATGCTTCTGCAGCTGCACATGCCAAATGACATGCTATGAAGCATGGAATAATGTGTGAGCTAATAAAAAATAGTGACACACTCCTGTATGTGGCACAACCTTCAATGTACCTCCATTGTAAATGGTGCAGTCCAGACACAGTTTGTCATGACCATATATGTGAAGGAATACAGACATCATAGCATCAACACAAGTAGACTATGCATGAAACAGCAGCTTACAAATTTTTTCCAAAAAAGGAAGGGACACATGCTTACATGTAGGCACAAAGAATGATGGCAACCGCAATGGCACATAAATCATGTCAATGGTCATTCCCCACTTACCATGGAAAAGTATTGATTGGTAGCAGCACCCAAAGTACAATGTAGGCTCTGTCAAACTTGTGATTGCCATCTTCACATTACAGATTGCAGTGAAGCACCCATCATACGCTGAAGACAACTAGCCTCTGGTTGGCAGATGCCAATATACTGACTTACCCAGACACAAGGCTGAGGACAGTGATCCATCACTTACTCGGCCTGTAACATTTAGGAGTAGTGGTCTTTTGAATAGAATGTACACATACTACAAAAACAAACAGTACTTGATAGATCACTTTACACAGCCATACGTCATCCCTGGAGAGCAAGTGGGGTTGTGGACTGTACACAGTTGTGTCCTACATCCCTGGGCCAATAGGCAAGGCACATCGGTATATAACACATGACCTGTCTACACAAACAATCACTCATCTATTGTGTGAAACATGGCTCATCCCTAATTGTCAGGAGGAGCTGTCAGAAACTAAAACATTCACTTGGCAATGTGACAGGCAAGAATATGACCTGTACTAACCCCCTTGTGGCTGCTGTGCTGCCCTCAAACACCCATTAAGTTCTGTATAGGCCAGAATGAGGGGCATCGGGCTGGTCAGGGTCCGACAGACACCCCGTCCGCGTTGGGAGGACATCCGCAGCTGGACCTCAGCAATTGTCCTGGCTCAGCATCTCAGGTCCTTCCACCTTTTCCTGCAGTGGGCGCTCCACCGCCTGTGGACCCCCATGGTCCTCACCTTCCAGGCGATGGCTCTCTCCACAGTGCCTTCTTTTGATGGAAGTTGACCTGCATGGATGCAAAAGACAAATCAAGAGATCATGATCACAAGTTTAATCACAAATGGTTGAGTCATAAACATGTCAGTAACATTAAGCTACGACTTCTCTATTTCTCAATACTCCCCAAGTGTGACACACACAAGCCAATAAGTACAGGGGCATGACTACACACATATATATTTACATCTGCATACTAACCCACTACCCTCCTCATGGCCTACAATGACTTAGCTAGCTATCTGACATCAGGTAGCCCATGCTCTAGCAACCTGTACTGTAATGTGAGCTACTATGAAACACTACATACCTTTGTGGCTTCTGAAGGGTAAACTCCTTAGGCATGAATGGAGCAACACATTCACAATCTGTGGGAATGACTCACTGCATGTGGTTCCTACAGGCAACTCCTAGAGTACAAACTCAAACATTACTCATGAGTAACAATGAAGGGGCTGGCATGATGGGTACAGAACGTGTTTTCCCTGTCCATGTTTGGACATGTGGAAAAACAAATGCAGACTCATGCCACTTCATGGGGTGGGGGTCTGTGCTATGTACTTGAACCACACAACACTCCTTTGGACATATGTGTCTATCCTACAGAGATGGCATCCAACAAACAAAGACATGCATTGTACAGTTTCTGCTATGTGACCAAGCTACTGAGTCAGATATCATAGCCTCCCAGGAATCAAGACACTGTCTGAACTGTGGGACTCTCAGTTATGCAATAAGCCTGCACAAGACAAATATGACCTGTGAGGAGAGAACAGACTTGTGGGAGTAAGGGGCCTGTTATGAGTGTAAGACGCACACTGACAATGATGCTAAGTTCCCATATAGACTAGATTAATGATTTACCTCTCTACCCATTCCTAATCTAGTCTAAGGAATGATGCATTCAGGGTAGGTTTTGCCAATATAGCCTCTTATCGGCCACATGACAGGATTTGCTGTGGTACAGGGAGTGGACAAAGTGCCACAGTTGCATAACCACAGTGACTTTCCCACAGCCCTGACTACATCCCATGCTGAGAGATACATGTGATAGATCCTGGTCTCTGCAGGCTCAGCTGACATAACCTACATGACACTCCAGTCCCAGCACTTCAATGCATGACAGTACATCATGTTGCCCACAGAAACCTGGCATGTGTTGTGTGTGTGGCAACCTGAGGGGCACAGTCAGTCATGATATGCCTTCCATACAGCAGTTTAGAAAGCACAGATGTCGTTTGTAATACCTGTGGCACTATACACATTGCTCACGTGACTCTCAACTGACTCACACAACATGCATACAAAGCTCATGCTCTCATGCACATACATGTTGTCTGACATTTACAACAATAATGAGGAATGCGATGCCAGTGGATGGCAGTAATGTCTCCTCACCTAGGTATGTGCATTCAACACATGGAGGATCTAGGACCCCAAAAATCTTACCCAAAGTAATGTGACTGAACTTAACATATGGTGCTGGCCACCAATACTCACACATTGTTCCTCCCATTGATGCCACACAGACTGCAACAACAGGTAAATGAGAAGCCAAACTGGCACACATGGGCACATTCTAGCCTGTGAGGAGGGAAATGATGGTGAAGTACAGAGAAAACAATACATTTGAGGAACTTGCCTGCTCCTCTGGTGAGCCATAGAGCTGGTCATACAGGGGTAGGACCTCACTCACTAACCTCTCCAGCTCCTCTGGAGAGAAGGCAGGGGCCCTATCACCTGCTGGACGTCGCATGATTGTTCCCAGAGGTGGTATACGGCAGCTCAGGTCGTGAAGGTGTTGCTGGCAACAGCGTCAGAAGTCAAGTGAGTGAATCTGCAGAACATGGCGGTCACGTCTGCCACATACACGGTCATCACCGCCAGTGGAAACAATCATTGGCCCACGACTGCCACTGTCTACAACGTTAGCCTATGGTTGTGTCCACCGCAGTTGCAACCGCCTGCCACCATGATGACTTCCGCGGATGGCCTCAGGCAGTTTCTAATGTCCAGTGGAGTAGGTCAGACAGCCACCATTTTGGTGGCCTGAAATTCTGTATTGGAGTATATAATTTGCATCACACCTACAAAAATGTATTTTTGGCCTCCCAAACAGGCTTATCCTGTCTTGCCAAGGTCCTACGGCTCAAACACCATTGTAGTATGTTGCAGGGCACAGACTGCATTAAATAGTGGGGCGCAGTATACCACCAGTCATTTTGGCGGTAGGAATATCCAGTCACATTTCCAGGGGCAATTGTGTTGCAAATCTTTGAGTTTGGCCCATATACACATTGTGACCACATGTGTGGAAAACCACGCAGGGCATATGTGTTCCTTGTGTTATTTGCAGCTGTTAAGTATACTGGTTGCCATGTGTAGGCATTCAGAAATTCCTTGTCACAAAAGATCGTTGACATGCATCATGTATGTTGCTGTGGAAACAATGATTAATGTTAGAAATCATGTCTTGTCATACATCGGTACACAGGGAGAGGAAGGAAGCAACAACCTCCTGTCTACCATCATCTGCCAGACGCTCAGACAATGGAAGAATGCCACATAATCCTGCTCTACCTTCTGAATAGGCAAACAATAGTGGACTTATGTTGTCAGTTGTGGCCAGATCTAATACTAGCTATTAGTTATCCGACAAGCATACCACCCATTGTAGAAGTCATATCGGTATTGCACTTCCTAGCTACACGGTCCTTCCAACATACAGTGGCACTATCTGCTGGTTATTCCTAATATATGTTCAGTCTGGTGTTAAAGGATGTCCTCTGAACAATGTCTAACCACCTGGACAGTTATATCCAGGTTCCCCGGCGTGAGGATTTAGCCCATGTGAAGGCTGACTTTTATGGTTTTGAAAGCATTGCACATGTGGTGGGGGCCATTAATGGCACACATGTTGGCTTGATGCCACCGCAGGCCAATGAACAAGTACACTGTAATAGAAAGAACTTCATTCCATCAATGTGCAAGTTGTCTGTTTAGCGGATGGCCACATTTCAAAGGTCTGTGCCTGTTATCCCGGTTCAGCTCATGATTCCTTCATAATGCACAACAGCATGATAACCCAAGCTGATCTTACAACTGTACCCAGAGAGGCCCTTGCTGGTTGGTAAGTCACCTCTTTCCTGATTGTGTGTGCACAATGTCTGGTGCTACAATCATGAAGTGAGTGACTTATTGTTGCACATATGTCCCATTACTTAACAGTAAACTTCACATATCCAAACCGTCCTTGGTTGTTGACACCAATTAGGAATCTAACTACGCCAGGGGAAGTCTACTTCTACGAGGCCCATGGAAGAACAAGGCTGGTAGTGGAGTGGGCTTTTGGGCTCCTGAAGGCCAGAATTAGGTGTCTCAACTGGACTGGTGGAGCCCTCCTTTACTCACCCAGTATAGTGTGTCAGATTACTGTGGCATGCTGCATCCTCCACAACATCTGTAGGAAAGTACCATGTTGCCTGGCATGTTATCCCCCATTTTTACATGCATGTCAGTTTGTTTTTGCTTGTCTCACTAGGATCTTGCTAGCCAGGACCCCAGTGCTCATAGTTTGTGGCCTGAATGTGTGTACCTGTGGAGTGACTAACTGTGTCACTGAGGCTCTGCTAATCAGTACCTCCGTGCTTATGCTCTCTCTGCCTTTAAATTTGTCACTATAGGCTAGTGACCACTTTAACCAATTTCAATTGGCACACTGGAACACCCTTATAATTCCCTACTATATGGTACCTAGGTACCCAGGGTATTGGGGTTCCAGGAGATCCCTAAGGGCTGCAGCATTTATTTTGCCTCCCATAGGGAGCTCAGACAAACCTTTACACAGGATTGCCACTACAGCCTGAGTGAAATAACGTGCATGTTATTTCACAGCCACTTTCACTGCACTTAAGTAACTTATAAGTCACCTATATGTCTAACCTTCACTTGAAGAAGGTTAGGTGCAAAGTTACTAAGTGTGAGGGCACCCTAGCACTAGCAAAGGTGTCCCCATATAGTTCAGGGCCATTTCCCTGGACTTTGTTAGTGCGGGGACACCATTACAAGCGTGCACTGCATATAGGTCAATACCTATTTGTAGCTTCACAATGGTAACTCCGAATATGGCCATGTAACATGTCTAAGATCATGGAATTGTCCCCCCAAGGCAAATCTGGTATTGGGGTGCCAATTCCATGCACTTCCGGGGCTCCACTATGGACCCCGGGTACTGCCAAACCAGCTCTCTGGGGTTTTCCCTGCAGCTACCGCTGCTTCCACCCCACAGACAGGGATCTGCCCTCCAGCACAATCCCAGGAAGGCAGAACAAAGAATTTCATCTGAGAGAGGGTGTTACACAATTTCCCTTTGGAAATAAGTGTAAAAGGCTGGGGAGGGGTAGCCTCTCCCAGCCTCTGGAAAAGCTTTGAAGGGCACAGATGGTGCACTCCTTGCATAAGCCAGTCTACACCAGTTTAGGGAACCCCCAGTCCCTGTTCTGGTGCGAAACTGGACAAAGGAAAGGGGAGTGACCACTACCCTGTCCATCACCACCCCAGGGGTGGTGCCCAGAGCTCCTCCAGTGTTCCCCAGACCTCTGCCATCTTGAATCCAGAGGTGTGAGGGCACAGTGGAGGCCTCTGAGTGGCCAGTACCAGGAGGTAATGTCAGAGACCCCCCTCCTGATAGGTACTTACCTCACTAGGTGGCCAATCCTCCTCTGAGGGCTATTTAGGGTCTCTCCTGTTGTCTTTTCCTCAGATAACGAATGGCAAGAATTCACCAGAGTTCCTCTGCACCACTCTCTTTGACTTCTGCCAAGGATCGACCGCTGACTGCTCCGGGACGCCTGCAAAACTGCAACAAAGTAGCAAGAAGACTACCAGCAACATTGTAGCACCTAATCCTGCCGGCTTTCTCGACTGTTTCCTGGTGGTGCATGCTTTGGGGGACGTCTGCTTTTATCCTGCACTGGAAGCCACGAAGAAATCTCCCGTGGGTTGATGGAATCTTCTCCCTGATCCAGCAGGAACCAAACTTCAGCATCACCGGTATTCTGGGACCCCTCTCATCTTGACGAGCGTGGCCCCTGGAACACAGGTGGTGGTCTGTGACGGGCTAGAGCCTGCGCGGCCGCACATGGCTATCACCTGTGCTGACTCTGCCCCTGTTGCTCCGAAGCTTCCTGGTTATGCTGCCTGTGATTGGTTGATCGTTCCGCAGCGGAGGGACGCCAGCCCGTCAAATGTACCAGTGTCAGCATTTCCAGCGTTGAGAGGTGGGAAGGAGAGAGACGAGGAGCAGAGCTCGACTGGGAACCAGCACCGATGGTACCGTCCGGGTATCGGAAGAGGAACTGGGAGGCGATTCCAAGAAGACCCTGTTCCAGGCGACCGGAAGGCCGAAATGCAGCATCCCGCCACGCTCCAGGAGAAGCGTGGCCATTCAGGTGCGTGGGACTACGTCCCTGAGTGACTGTAAATGAGAGAGAGAGAGAGAAAGGAGTGGAGTGAAAAGGGTAACACAGGGAAAAGGGGAGGAGGGACTAGACAATCACTGAGGAAACGGGAAGGCACAAGCACTAGGGTCACAGGAAGGGAAAAGAGGAAAAACAAACGAGGAGCAGGGAGAAACACGAAAACTTACCGACAGGCACCGTAGACCGCCATTACCTTTAAAGGGCCAGCTGAAGCCCAAGCAAAGAAACTGCTGAATACTAAGGGAAAACAGAAAGACAAGAAAGATTAGGAATCAGAATAGTACGAAAACAGAAGACAAGTACAGGCTAACCTGAGATAAGGAGAGTAATTGTAATATTGCCAAAAACAGAAAGACAGGAAACATAACAACATTGTATAAGAAAAGAGATATCATTAAATGATCACTTACAGCTCTTATTCTTTTCTCTCCACATGCGCTTTCTGGGGGAAAGTCCTGTGAACAAGAGAGAGAGAGAAAGACGAGTAAGGAATGGACCTCAAGAACATCCCACCAATTAAAGCCCAGCTTCGCAAAGACTGAAACAAAACTACCTGTTTTCCCCTAGATACCATATCTTCAATAAAAATCCTTCATTATAAGCCTATAACGCAGTCTGGAGTGGTTCCTCCACACCCACACGGTTACAAGTGGTGTCAGAAGTGGGATATTGTGGAGACACCGCCACCATGGAGGAAAAGGCAACAATGGCAGACGTAATCGCTCAGTTGGCAGAAGGGCAGAGGCATCTCCAGATAATGTGGGAACATCAAATGAAAGAAGCTAAAGAGGAACGAGAGGCACTGCAAACAGCTCTTAAGAGTCAGGCAACTATTATGGCCAATAATCAACTCGTACATGAGACTGCCTTGGGTAAACTTACCGATACCATCGCTCATACAAAAGTACACCCCACAGTACCGAGTAGTGTGTTGCAACGCTATCAGGAACAGGAAGACCCTGATTCTTTTTTCACCAACTTTGAGAGGGTGGCCAGTACTGCTAACTGGCCAGAGGATGAATGGGGCCAATATGTCGCCCCCCTTCTCACCGGCCATTTACAAGCAACATATCAAGCTGATAACCCCAGTGGTACTCTTCCATACAAAGACCTTAAGAAAGCCACTCTGGAGAGAGTAGGTTTGGACAGTGAGAGTTATCGCACCAAGTTTAGACACATGAAGTGGCAGCAACAGGAGAACCCCCGTACTTTGTATTATCGAGTCCAACATGCAGCCGGGAGGTGGCTACTTCCAACAGAGAACACAAGAGAAGAAATGTTTGACATTATAGTCTTGGAACAATTCTTAGATGCTCTCCCCCCTACTACCCGGAACTGGGTACGGCAACATCCTAGACTCACAAATGAAACAGCCATAGAGCTTGCCTATGCTTATCATAGAGGCTCGGATTTTAGGGCTAATGCTAGTCGGACCCCACCAACCCCGGCCCGTCTGGCCATACCTAGACTACATCTGCTGCGGCCTGTAGGAAATTCTGGAACTGACCGATCACAACCAGCTGGCCCGGGTCCCTCTGGATATACCAGCCATGGACCCCAGTGTTATCACTGTTCAGAGTGGGGCCATATTGCCTCAAAAGAAAGAAACAGACAAACCTATGGAGATAGGCCTGACCAAGGGAAGAGTGTTCCGTGCTGGAGGGAAGAAACCCAAATATACCCTCCCTCTCCTCATCAATGAAGTAGAAAGGATGGCTCTAATCAATTCTGGATGTAGCCAGAGCGTGATCAGGGATGATTTCATAATGCCAGGGCAGGTGGAAACAGAGTCACAGGTTCTCATTACCTGTGTATATGGGGATCAACGGTTTTACCCACTTGCGACAATACAGTTGAAATGGAAAGAGCAGAGTGAAACCCTCAGGGTAGGGGTGCTCCCCAGCCTCGATGAGGATATAATCTTTGGGACAGACTATGAGGATTTTCCCTCCCTGTTGGAAAAAGCAGGACAAGAGCACCTTCTGAGTGAATGGTGGAGGGAAGCACCAAGAGTAATGGACCCGGATGAACCCAAACAAGTATGAATTGCCCTCAGCAAAAGACAAAAAAGAGAACAACGACGCTCTTATATGCCGAACTGCCCGACCCCCAAAGATTCCATTGGTATTGGGAAGGTTTGCACAATCACTGGAGAGTTTCGACAAAATCAAAATGAGGATCCTACCTTAAAATATGCCTGGCAGCAGGCTGAGTCTGGAACAGCACCAGGGGTAGGTCCCCGATTCTTGGTTCGTAATAATCTCATATATAGAAACCCCACACCCACCAGAGGAAATGACCTACAATTGGTAGTACCTAAAAGTCACCGTCAACAAGTGTTGCAGCTGGCACATGGGGATAATGGGGAAGGACACTTAGGAAGGGAGAAAACGGAAGAAGCGGTACTTTGACAATTTTATTGGCCCGGGGTTTATGGCGAGATACGTAAGCATTGTTCTGAGTGTACCAAATGCCAGTTATACAACCCCTCTCCACAAAAACCCGTTCCCCTTCAGCCACTTCCCCTTATTGACATTCCTTTTACCCGGGTGGGAATGGACCTTATCGGGCCCCTTACCCCTTCAACTCGGGAAAGACAGTATGTGTTAGTTTTGGTGGACTATGCGACACGATATCCCGAGGCCATACCCCTTCCCAGGACACATACTAAAGTTATCTCTCAGACTATGATAGAGATCTTTTCCAGAGTGGGTTTCCCGAAAGAGATCTTGACAGATCAAGGGACTCCGTTTATGTCCAGATTAATGGCAGAAGTATGTCGACTTCTAGGGGTGAAACAAATCCGTACCTCAGTTTATCATCCGCAAACAGATGGGCTAGTAGAAAGATACAATAAAACCATTAAATCCTTACTCAGAAAAAGTATATCGGAAGCTGGGAAAGACTGGGAAAAGAAACTACCATTGGTTTTATATGCTATCCGTACACATGTACAAGCGTCACTGGGCCATAGTCCTTTTTAAATGTTATTCGGACGACAGCCACGCACCCTGTTAGACATGTTAGTTGAACAGTGGGAGGATACAGAAGAGGAAGTACTAGACCTCTTAACCTACACCAGGGAGTTAAGAGACAGTCTACATACAGTATGGGAAGAAGCCCATACGGCCTTACAGGAAGCACAAGATAAGCAGAAACAAAGATACGATATCCGGAGTGCTGTTCGCACCTTATCAGTAGGAGACAAAGCTCTAGTCTTGCTCCCTAGCACTGACAATAAGCTATTGGCCAAATGGCAGAGACCGTTTGAAGTGATAGCTCAGATCAACCCCACCACATATAAGCTGGCCATTCCCCAAGGGAGCGGTAGGGAGCAGATGTATCATATTAATTTACTGAAGAAATGGCTAGAACCCACAGAAGACAACTCCGTTCACTTTATCAACTCTGAGATTCCTGACGACATCCCATATCCCAAGATAACTTCCCAGGATCGGTCCAACCAGGTAAACCCATGGATCAATCCTGATCTTACAAAAGGGTATCACAATCAACTAACCCAGTTAGTACAGCACAATCAAGATGTCTTCTCTAGATATCCGGGTAGAACTACCCTAGTCCAACACCCCATCCGTTTGAAACAGAATACTGTCTCACGACAGAGGCCATAACGCATCCCTGAAGCAAAGCAAAAGATAATTGAAGGAGAGGTCCAAACTATGTTGGCAGTGGGTATCATAGAACAGTCAACCAGTCCCTTGTGCTCGCCAGTCGTATTGGTACCCAAGCCCGATGGCAGTACACGGTTTTGTGTAGATTATAGGGGTGTCAACAACTTAACCTATTTTCATGCTTATCCCATGCCTAGAATAGACGAACTGATTGAGAGATTAGGCCAAGCCACATACCTATCCACCTTAGATCTCACGAAGGGTTATTGGTAGATACCCTTAAGAAAGGACGATAAAGAAAAAAACAGCATTTGCCACCCCCTCGGGTTTATATCACTTTACTGTCCTTCCTTTTGGTCTCCATGGGGCCCACGCCACTTTCCAGAGGCTCATGGACGAAATCCTACGTCCCTTTCAGCAATATGCTGCTGCCTATCTCAATGACATTGTTATATACAGCAAGAGCTGGGAGGAGCACATGACACATCTAGGGACCATATTGCATGCCTGAAAGTCCTGTGAACAAGAGAGAGAGAGAAAGACGAGTAAGGAACGGACCTCAAGAACATCCCACCAATTAAAGCCCAGCTTCGCAAAGACTGAAACAAACCTACCTGTATTCCACTATATACCATATCTTCAATAAAAATCCTTCATTTTAAGCCTATAACACAGTCTGGAGTGGTTCCTCCACACCCACACGGTTACATGGTCCCAAGTGACTCAGACTATCCAGTGGTCCAACTGTCCAAATTTGGAGGAAGTAAGTACTTGACTCCCCTCTTCAGACAGTAATCCTGCGCACCGTGTGAACTGCAGCTACAATGGCTTCTATGCACATTTCCATGAAATCCTTCCTGCACAGCCAAGCTTAGATCCTCAGCACTCTGTCCTGCTCAGCTCAGCTCCCTGAGTTGATCTCCGACTTTGTGGGACCCTCTTTTGCAATATTGAGACGACCGCCATGTTCAGACATCTTGAACCCATGTTCAAGTGCTTCTGCAGGTGCTACCTTCTTGCCCATGCGCTCTCTACGTTGTTGAGGGCCCCCTCTGTCTCCTCTCCTAAGTGGGGACATCCTGGTCCTTCCTGGGCCCAAGCAGCACCCTTTTTTCTTCAATCGTGACTCTTACAGCCAGCAAGGCTTGTTTGTGATCTTTTGCCAAAGAAACAACTCTGCGTCCTCCAGCACTCCGTGGAACATCTTCTGCACGAAGGAGAAGTTCCTAGCATCTTTCGTTGTTGCAGAATCTTCAGCTTCTTCCATCCGGATGCAGCTGTTTTGCACCTTCATCTGGGGTTTAGTGGGCTCCTGCCCCCCCGGACACTTTCACGACTCTTGGACTTGGTTCTCTTCCTTTGCAGGTCCAGGAATCCGTTTTCAGTGCTTTGCATTCTTTTGAGGTCTTTGCAAAATCCTCTATCACGAGTTTATTGTGTTTCTGGGGAAATAGTAGTACTTTACTCCTACTTTTCAGGGTCTTGATGTGGGTATATTGGACACCCTTAGTGTTTTCTTACACTCTCAGAGAGCCTCTACACACTACACTAGCCTAGGGGTCCATTCGTGGTTCGCATTCTACTTTCTTAGCATATGGTTTGTGTTTCCCCTAGGCCTATTGCATCCTATTGTATTCTATAGTGTTTGCACTACTTTCTGACCGTTTTACTTACCTGATTTTGGTTTGTGTGTATATTTTGTGTATTTTACTTACCTTCTAAGGGAGTATATCCTCTGAGATATTTTTGGCACATTGTCACTAAAAGAAAGTATCTTTATTTTTAGTAACTCTGAGTATTGTCTTTCTTATGATATAGTACCTATATGATAAAAGTGGTATTGTAGGAGCTTTGCATGTCTCCTAGTTCAGCCTAAGCTGCTCTGCTATAGCTACCTCTATCAGCCTAAGCTGCTAGAACACTACTAATCTACTAATAAGGGATAACGGGACCTGGCACAAGGTGTAAGTACCATTGGTACCCACTATAAGCCAGGCCAGCCTCCTACAACATCGCCCTGTGCAGGAATATTCGGTACATCCCAGAGGAGGGGGAGCATGCATTGCCACTGAGTGAGACTCCTGAAATGCCAAGTGAAGATGACAGTGGTGAAGAGGAAGGAGCTGACTTGTAGAAAGATCTCATTAACAACTACTTTTCATGAGTGTAAGTATGTCATGTGATGTAATGACTGTGACTGTACAATGTACTGTAACTTGGTGAATGTGTGGAATGGAGTGTTTTGGCAACAACTAGGATGCTGACACTCTGTAATATTCAGCCAAAGAATACTTGAAGAGTTAGACTTTGACATATCACCACCTTGAAGATATTGCTTTGTTCGTGTCAGTCTCATTGCAATGTAATTTTCTTTCCAGATGCTTGTTATATGATTTGTGTGATAGTATGTATTCAAGCCTACACTCCTTGTTTTGTCTTTGCAAAGGTACCTTCAGCATGACATCCTCATGTGGGCATTTCAGGTTTGTGACATTGGAAGGTATCTGATGCTAATCTGACATAAAAACTGGACAACGATTGTCCCAGGTAATGTAGTTCACAGATCTGGGGTGTATGAGACCTGTGCAAAGGTAGCTTGCAGTCTTTGGGTGGAAGGTCTGAAGTGCAGGTTGAACTTGTTTTGTGTGCTGTGTTGGGCTGCTTGCATAATGTGTGTCATCATGTGAGCATGAAATATGTAGTCACCAATTGTGAGCAAGGCATTCACCCTTCACATTGGCTTAACACTCTTCTTGTATGACCTTTACGTAGCTGTAGATGTGTTTCATCATTACAGGCCACAGTGCCTGGGCCACATAACTGACATATGTTTGTGTCATACCACCAGATGTGTGGTCATTGGATAATGATGGGCCTGTGATCAGGGACTGCTGTACTGCCCTCTGTCTGTATCCTAGTTTATGTGATGGTGGATTACTTGTGTGGTGTGTGATAAGGCTCAGGCTGGTGACACCATCCATTTTTCTGTTTGTCCATCCTACAGGACAATGTATGAAAAGGCCCTTTCTTCTGTGGGCTGGGTGGCTGTACCTTGGTATGTGTAACTTGACTCAATATGAGTCAGCCATTCCTGGCTATGACAGTCTAGACATTTCCACAGCCTATGTGCTGTTCAGTGCAATAAAATGTTTTGTGTGACCAGACACTTGTAGAAATGTGTTTGTGTGTGTTCATAGTAATACTTAGCAGGACACTGTACCTGTAACATATCCATCCTTGCATTAGTATCTTGTGTCTTCCTTATTTGCTTCACATGGTCTTACATCTCTACATAGCAAAAGGTGGAACAGAGACAAAAAGACAATGACTTTGTGATAGGTGGATTCATTGAAAGTTTGACCTGAGATAAAAATTGGGGCATGATGGAACAGAAAAGTGAAGGGTTCAGTCATGGTGGATGAAATCATTAGAGTAGATGCTACACTACTGGAAGTCCAACATCCAGTGTACTCCTCCCATTGGAAATGGAAGGTGTTTGAAGAACAGTCAACAGATTGAATATGTGGCACATAAAGGAGGTCATTTTGGAAAAGGTCAATTGCTCCTCCTGGATTCCTCGCTGGATGTCCTCACTTGTGTTGAAGGTGGGCTCTGCTGCTACAGAAGCAAGGGTTCTGGGACGGGTGTTTCCCAGACAGGGCCTCCTTTCCAGTGTCTGGCACTGATGAAGGGCCTGGTATACACAATAGGAAGGGGTAGAGTGTTGTTGTTGATTCCTACTCAGTGAAACTGGTTTTGTTGTTGGAGTTGAGGAAGCAGGGCCAATTGAGCTTTACATTCTGGTCACTCCCTCTACTTCCCACCAATTTGCATACGGTAACTTCCCAGGTGATTGAACTTCAATTGGGATTTCACAGACATTGCTATTTGGGCATATCAACCTTAGGCTTGTATCTGGAGTGAGAGATACAGAGCCTTCTGGCCTTCAGGTCACTCCCTCTACTACACGCTTTACAAATGGTATCCTCACATCTGAGTAAACTTACATTGTGATTTGCCAAACTGGGCTCTTTGATCGAATGAACACTGCTCTGGTGTTTGGAGTCAGAGAAACAGTGCCTCCTGTGAGTTGCAGTCAGGTTATTCTATCTACTACACACACTTGACCAATGCCATCCCCCAAGGTGAGAAAACCTAATTTGTGAGTTGACAAACAGGGGTCTTTGGACAAGGGAACACTGTGCTGGTGTTTGCAGTTACTGGAGCAGGACCTATTGTGCTTTGCATTCAGATCACTTTCTACTACACACACTATACATATGTCATCCCCCCATGCGAGTAAACTTCATTTGGGAGTTTCCAAACAAGGGTATTTTGAGATGAGGACATTGTGCGGGTGGTTGGGGTAACAGTGTCAGAGCCTCCTGGGAGTTGCATTCATGTCAGTCCCTTTACTACACACACGATCCATATGTTGTTCCCCCAGGTGAGTGCACTTCATTTGTGAGTTGACAAACAAGTATGTTTTGGGAAGGAAGCACTAGGCTTGTGGTTTGAGTAACAGTAAAAGTGCCCCTGGAAGTTGTAGTCATGTCACCCCCTCTACTTTGCTATCAGTTAGTCCATTATATCCTTCCAGGTGAGTAAACTTCATTTGGGAGTTCACAAACAGGAGTGTTTGGAGAAAATGACACAATGCTGGTGGCTGGAGTTATTAAAACAGTGTCTACTGGTGTTCAAAGTAATGTTAGTGCCTGTACTATGCAACCTATTCAAATGTTAACTCCCCAAATGAGTACACCTCACTTGGGAGTTCACAACCAAGAGTATTTGGAGAAGGAAACACTGGGCTGGTGGTTTGAGTAATAGTAACAGTGCCTCCTGGGAGTGGTAGTCATGTCACTCCCTGTCCTATGCACACTTGATGAATGTTCTCCCCCCAGGTGAGTTCACTTCAATTGGGAGTTCACAAACAGGGGGCTTTCAACAAGTGAACACTGGGCTGGTGAGTGGAGTGACTGTAAATGTGGCAAAAGGTGAGCTATGAGCATGCATGACATAACATTTCTGTGACATTTTTAGTGTAGTAACTTACCAGACTCCACTCCCTCAGGTACTCCTGTCACGCCCTCAGGATACAGGATAGCCAAGACCTTCTACTCCCCTGGAAATAAATCTAATCAGCACTGGAAGGGCCATCTGGAGATCTGGGAACAGACCTTGCCCCTGAAGTCATTCTACCTCTTCCTAATGTCCTCCTTTGTGCTCAGGGTGGTGCTTACAGCATTCACTCTATCAACTATGCTGTCCCATATTTCCATGTTCCTACTGCAAGGAGTCTGCTGGACTTGTGCTCCAAACAATTGTGTCTCTACTCTTTATATTTCATCCACCATGATTCTCAACTCATCTTCTGAAAAATGGGGATGTTTTGAATGTGACATGGTAGAAACATAAATATAAAAACACGTGATAGTGACTTACTAAACAGGGGTAGTGCAATAGGATGTGAATGGAGTGAAGTGAGTTTGGGGTGCTGTGTGGGATACTGAAAAAAAAGGTGACTAATTTATGGTGTGTGGATTAGTAAATTAGCCCTGTCTTGCTTGGTTTTACTGTGAAAATGCAAAGGATTGTAGTCTGTGAAGGGGTATGTTTTATAGTGTTCTTTGCAAGAGTGTACTGCATGGCAATGTGTGTTAGTTGTGTTGTTTTCAAATTCATCCAATGTGCTGTTGTGGATTACTTTGCTGACTGCGAACCGCTGTGGTTCGAACTGCCATTGGCTGATCGCCACCAGTGTCCGCCACAGTGACTTCCTGCTTACAATATGGTCAGTGGTTGGTCGCTGTGCTTTTGGTACTGGAAGTTGGACTGCCTATTTCCAGGCATCCGAGCTGCTGACGGTCTGCTTTTTTTGGTTGGCGGTCAGCTGTCCTGCCTGTGTAACTCATAATAGGGTGGTCTTTTTAGGACTGCCAATGTGGCAGTCTGGCGGTCCAACCCCAAAACTCGTAAAGAGGCCTTTATTCCTTCCCTATTCAATAAAAATGGTGGTCATGTACATGTTTCTTATAAGGACATATGCCCACCCAAAGTACTGCTTCTTTCTGGAAAGACCTAGAATACCAGATGTTTTGTCTGAGCTGAAACAGTGGGCACAATATGTGCACCCAACAAAGACCCCTCCCACTGCAATTTGTTGGGAATGCCCATTACAACACCAACAGTCTTTTTAAAATAGCCCCTTGGATCAATAACAAGTTGCCATTATGGTGAAATGAGGCTTTCCACACTAAGGCTAGCATGTTGCAGTAGATCAAATCTTCACACAGGAAACATTAAACCTGCTCATGTTCTTCAAATCGAGTATGCTTGGGGCAGCGACCAAATATGGAAGTACAATTACCTTTTCCACTGTCTTCAGGATAGACTGTGGAACCTCTCAACCCCATCTCTTCAGTGATGTGTTTCCGCCAGGCTTTTGATGGTGTTGGTACCGCCCTGGAAAAGGTGGCGGTTTCCTGTGTCATTATATGGTGGGCAGTACCTTGTCTTCCGCCTGGCTGTTGGTGGCTAACGCCGTGGTGAGTGTTGTTTCCGCTCTGGCGGTTGGTGTGGTACATTGGCTGTCTATGGGAGTTATCACCGCCATGGTCATAATTTGGCGGTAGTTACCGCCAGCCTGTTGGCGGTATTACCGCCACTTTATCACTCACCACCAGGGTCATAATGGGGGCCTTCATCTTATTGATCCTATTTTGCTACAATTTTGTCCAACCTCTTGATTTTGTTTTTAGTCATTGATTCTAATAATAAAACTGTCCCAATATTAAAGATCACATTTGCAGTAGCTCTATTTTGCCCCTCAATCTGATTTAGTTGAGCCAGGCCAATCTGATTTACAATCAGAGACATTTTTGTTTTCTTAGCTGAGCAAAGCCAACAGTGTTTCGTGGTGTGCCGCTTCACCAGGACCCTTGCACAATTTATATACTCCCACATTGGACGTGATAGCTACACCTCATTATCAATAAGATTCTATAATGTATCGCTTCCATCGCACAATGGCCTAGCAGAGACGACGCCTAAATAGTAAGATGCCCCAAGGACCGCTTCCGACTTGCAAACCGGATACCACATCCGATCGTTTGTCGGTATCTTATCAATGCTTTATGAGTAATTGCAGGTGCCCAGCATTTATGCACACCACTGGAAATCCATAATTGTGGGAGGATGCTCTCCCACGTCTCCTACTTTTTTATGACTCGTAAAATGGGTTTTGTACACAGCAAAAAACTATTTTGTCGTCTTGTTCCTGCTGGGCTTGGCGACCTTAGACGTGTTTATATTATGGAAAGAATACCTCGTTCTGGCCGATAATTTCTCATAGGAAACATTTGGAATAAATAGACGTTTAGGATTAATATAATTCGCGCAGTTGTTACCATTTCTTGGCATATAACAATGAAGTGGGAATTCATAACATTGGGAACCAAAGTTTTCATAGTTTCTTTTTAGAAATACGGGACACTGAAATTAAATATAACCGTCGTTAAACAGCAGCCGGGTCTTGGACAGTTCAGTCAAGGCAACCAAATACTATTTAGAAAGAAAATAATTTGACACTTTCTGTCAACTTGATGGTATTTCTTAATGGCACTGACTCTATGCTTACAGAGCAGGGATTTTCTTTTAAAATGCTCTTATTTCAGACGTCATTTTCAATACTTGGACCATGCTCTAAGCTCTAATACTGAGATGTAAATTTGATTTGGTAGCAGGTTGTCATGGAAGTGTAAAATTGCCATCCCTAACGAGAAGAAACGATAAAGCTACACTCTCTGGGTGTTGCAACACAATAGCTTGCTAATTAGGCATGTCAGTATAGTACAGTTAGAGCTCCACTCTTTAATTATGCAAATAGGATTTTGTATGCTTTTCCATAGTTTAACCCTAACCCTTTTCATATGGCTCTGCCCATTTATCACCAAAGACCAGCAGTACAATGAATAAACATGCAAATTAAGACGTCACATTCTGTTTAAACTGTGTGTGGTGGCCAGAGCAAGGAAAGCCATACAGAGTCTGCACATTTTAAGAAAATTGGAGTGCTATATGATAGGGTTGGAGCCTTATTGTGCAGCAAACTCACATTTATCCACTTAGCCTTCAGCTAAATCCTTTGGTAGTTATGGCACAGAGCAGAATGGATTAGC
The DNA here is from genome assembly GCF_031143425.1 of Pleurodeles waltl. NCBI lineage: Eukaryota > Metazoa > Chordata > Amphibia > Caudata > Salamandridae > Pleurodeles > Pleurodeles waltl. The sequence goes on from NC_090439.1 coordinate 828,955,259, forward strand.
AAAGGAACGATGTCTAAAGCATTTAACAGCACCAAACAGTAGAATAGGAAAGTCACCAAACAAGAAAGAGACCCAACAAAAATTGATAAAAATAGCATATTTTATGACTTTTTGGAGTCCCTGATAGCAAAAATCCATAAGATATGTTTTTTAACTCATTTAAAAACTTTGACATCACCCACAAACAGCATTGGCAAGTCAAAAATGTGAAAAGTTTTGAAAAGTTTATAAGAGTTTGTAACACTGAGGGCTCATTACGGCTTTGGTGGTCTTTTTTCAAGACCGCCAAAGCTGCGGCAGCCAGCCTACCGCCAGTGCTGGTGGTATGCTGGCTGCCCTTTTACAAGTTTTCTGCTGGGCCAGCGGGCAAAAACAGCGTTTCCGCCCACTGGTCCAGTGCAAAACTCACCACAACATTGATGGCGATGTTGTGGTGCATTGGGTGTGACAGCACCATTCGTGCATTTCACTGACCGTATTTTTGGGCATTGAAATGCGCGACCGGGCGGTCCATGGCGGCCCCTGCACTGCCCATGCCTAGTGCATGGGCAGTGCAGGGGCCCCCATGGGGCTCCCTGTGCCTCATTCCTGCCAGCCTTTGCATGGCAGAGAGACCGGCATGCAAAGGCTGGCGGAAAGGGCACTCATAATCCCCAGGGCAGCGCTGCTTGCAGCACTGCCCTGGTGAATTGCGACCGCCGAGACTGCCAGGCCGCCAATAGGCGGCAACCTGGTGGTGCCAGCAGTCAGACGGTGGCACATCTGCCACAGTCATATCAGGGCAGTCGGGCCGCCCTGTCTGGGGTGGCCTGACCACCATTGTGAGTGTGGCGGTCTTGAGACCGCCACACTCGTAATGAGGGCCTGAGTTTGGCGACTCCAACCAAAATTGGATGACCAAATCTGACAGTATAGGGGTCTAAAGAAATCTTTGGACAGTTACCTGGTCACCAGAGCATTTTTATAGTGGGTTCCAAACTTTACAGGACAACCACCATTGACTCCTATGGAGTGGTCCTGAAGCTGAGGGATACAAGCTTAAAGATGCTCAGTGATAGTGGCAAAATCAGGTGCTCAGTGCATGCACAGCCTCTTCATCCTGCAATGGCAGCTGAAAGTCACATTTTCACTTTGTCACAAACAGAGTGGCACACCCAGTGCTGCAGCTCTTGTGCAGTCAGCCAGCCTAACATGCCCTGGCTTCCTGGATACCATATATTAGAGACATATAAGTAAAACAGCACATGCTAATTGTGGACACCCAATTGACAGCAGGGCTCAGTGCACTTTCATGTTATGTGGTGTATACCCTCCAGCGAGTGCCATGTCACCTAGGTTTCATTTCACCAAACAAGCTTGTACGTGTTTGCTCATTTGTGAAGTTTCCTGAAGATTACATTTTTTGGAGGAACACATGCCATTTCTACAGACTCTGATCACTTCTGATTTGAAATAAATTAGAATTTTGAAGAACATGGAACCCATTGGGTGTCTCCCTCATACTGCATACCATAAATTGCCAATCATTGTTAATATTCTAATGGTCTCCTCCTGGTGACTTTCTGAATTAGGACCCCACACTTCTATATGCCTTAGAAATCAGGGCTGTCTCTTTGATATCAATCTTTTGTTTCCTTCTCTTCCCAAACTACTCACACTACTTCCAACTGTTTCGTTTTGTTTGAAAACTAATAGAAATCCTCCCTACAATTCCTCTTGGTTGTCATAAAATAATGGTTCAAGCCACCTTACTGCATGGATTCAAGGAGTGCAGAATAATGCAAAATATCTGGAGCTTTGACTTACGTAGCATACCCCTATTTCTAAGTATGTGGCCACCTGACACTGTTCATCCACTGAGAAGCATTCTCTGTTTAAAGCCACTTTATTTGTCATAAGGATCTTTTTCAAATACACCCCTCTCTATGTCCAAAACCTAATTTCTTATATAACTGGCTACTCTCTGAGGTGTCAGCACCTAAACGGTATCTTTGTACCTGGAAGAGCCATTCAATCAAACATTTATAGAGTGCGGCAAATCGCATGTGAGGGTCTTGAGGCGCTGGAGCTGTATGCTGCTGTGTGGAGGAATGACCAGGTCTTTAGTACTCTTCTGAATTGCTGGAGTGATGGTGCAGTCCCGAGGTGCAGGGAAAGTTGTTCCAAGCCTTGGCTGGCATGTGTGAGAAGGACCATCCTCTGCTGTTGGCTCCACGGATCCATGAGGTGTTTGGAAGGGAGAGGGAAGTTGATCGGAGGTGTCTAGTATGTTGGTGGAAGGTTAGGCATTTGTTGATGTATGCTGGTCCTTCATTGTGCAGGGCCTTGTAGGCGAAGGTCAGTATCTTGAACTGGCATCTCTTCTGAATCAGGAGCCAGTGTATTTTTTGAGATGTGGATCCTTCTGGGGAGGTAAAGTGCTAGTCTTGTTGCTGATTTCTGTTTTGTCTGGAGTCTCTTTAGGAGGTATGATTTGAATCCTACATAGAGTGTGTTTCCTTAGGCCAGTCTGCTCGTGATTATGGCCTGGTGATGGTCCCTCTGGTGTCTGCTGGGAGCAGCTGAAGATCTTGCAGAGCATTCGAAGGGTGTGGAAGCAGGCGGATGAAACTTCAATGACTAGTTTCTTTATGGATAGCGGGAGGTGTGCCACGCTCTGCTGGCTACCATGTGTCAGTCCATGGAAAGGTGTTGTTCCCAAAGATGAGGACTTCCATTTTTCGAAGTTGAGTTTAGGACAATTTTCCTTCATCTAGTCCGCTACATTCATCATAAATCTGTGGCAGTTAGCTTTTGTGGGCGAGTGATCTGTCGACAGTGAGAGGATGAGGGGGTGTGTCGTCAGGGTAGGAGATGATGTTAAGTTTGTGTGATCTGACGGTGATGGCTAGGGGGATTATGTAGGTGTTGAAGAGGGTTGGGCTGAGAGACCATCCTTGGGGGACTCCACAGATGATATTCTTGGGCTCTGAGGTGAACAGTAGGAGACTGATCCTTTGGGTTCAGCCGGTAAGGTACAAGATGATCCATTTGAGGGTGTTTCCTTGAATCCTGATGTGGTGGAGTCTGTTGATCAGGATGTGGTGAGAGGTGGTGTCAAATGTGGTGGATAGGTCAAGGAAGATGAGAGTTGCTGTTTTCCCACAGTCCAGAAGGGCTCTGGTATTATCTGTGGCTGCAATTAGGGCTCCCTCAGTGCTATGGTTAGCTCGAAATCCAGATTAGGGGGTTCCAGGAGGTTGTGGTCTTCTAGGTGTTGGGTGAGTTGCTGGTTGATTGTTCCCTTGAGGACTTTTGCTGGATAGGGGAGCAGAGAGATGGGTGAGTAATTCAGCTGGGTTGGTGGATGATTTGTTCAGGAGGGGCCTCACTTCAGTGTGTTTCCAGATGTCCAGGAAGGGGGCCACAAAGCCCTGAAAACATAGCTCTCCCCCTGCTTCTAAGTGGATTGTAGCTGCCGCCTGGTCTCTTAGCACAAGGACATCCTTCGAAGCAATCATGAGCTCTACAAGTGTTCCAATCAATCAATCAATCAATTTATCAATCAATCGATCAATCAATCAGCTAATCAATTAACTAATCAATCAACTTATCAATCAATGTGGTCTTAATGTAGAATTGATTCATAAAATGTGGTAGGTATGTTTATATTAACAGTTCAATAACTTTGGGTGGACGAACACAGCTTTCCAGCTGTAAAAAGTTATCACTTTGCTTCACAATATGAGTGGGGCATAAAATGTCATTGGTTTGCATATCTTAGAGATAATGAATTCATTTCTGTATTTACTCATACTCTAATATTTTGTAGAAGTTCAAAACTCAACAGACAATATTTTCACAATATTATATCTCCCTGAAATAGTAATTTGTCCCAAAATCACCTGAAAATTTAAGCAAAAAAACTAAGATAATGGAGCTTCTGGTGAGGCCATGATCAGAACAGACATAGGTGGTCATCATGACATTGGCGGTGACTGTTAAAGTGGCGGTAATACCACCAACAGCCTGGTGGTAATTACTGCCTAATAATGACCATGGCGGTGATACCTCCCAGAGATAGCCAATGTACTACACCAACCACCAGGGTGTTAACACCACTGACCATGGCGGTAGCCACCTACAGCCAGGCGGAAGTCAAGGTAACACCCACCATATTATGACATAGCAAATCGCCAGGATTTCCGGGGCGGTATCAACGCCATCAAAAGCCTGGGGGAAACAGTACAGAAAACTAAAGACTCACCATCAGGGACACAGAGGACTCCGCGGCCGCCATGGAACTGGAACTCCAAGTCTTCCCGATGCTCTATCATGCCATGGCCGTCCTAGAGCACCAACGCCGACGAAGACGATCACAGTGAGTACAGCCGCCTAGCACACAAGGGAGGGAGGAAGGAAAAGGAGAGTGACACACATGCACAACACACACCATTCACACACACACCATAAACAGAACCAGCTGCAGAGTAAAACGACTGTCACTTGACCCACTAGCAAATAATGCAAGGACAACAATTCTGAAGTATGAACACTTTAATTTGCTGCCCACAGCCACTATAATGAATTATGACATGAAAATGCAGGCATCAATGTCCACATTGGGCCAATAGCCAGTCCAAAGTACCGAAGGGCCACATAGCCACAGGGCATAGTCCAATGCCCAACTTGACTCCTGACAACTTCCTGACTCCACTGTTCAGGGGCATCATGTTGGAAATGGGCTGGCACCTCAGAGGGGAGGGGGTGGGGGGGCACCTCAGCTTCAGTGGGTAACTTTCCCACTGGTTCTGGAGGGGGCTCCTTGCCCAAAATTCTCTGGAGGGTAGTGAAAGGCCACAGTCTCTGGAGTGGGTAACATGCCCACTAGTTCGGGAGGGGGCTTCTTGCCCAACAGTCTCTCGAGGGGAGTGAAAGGCCACAGTCTCTCGAGTGGGTAAAGTGCCCACTGGTTCTGGAGGGGGCTCCTTGCCCAACAGTCTCTGGAGGGTGGACTAAATGCCCTCTGCTGGTGGAGGGGGTTCTTTGGGTTCCGCTGCTGGTGGAGGGGGCTCTTTGGCTTCCACTGCGGGTTGTGGGGGCTCATTGGTTTCCTCTGCTGGTTGTGTGGGCTGCTTGCCCTCTGCTGGTTGTGTGGGCTCCTTACCCTCTGCTGGTGGAGGAGGATCCTTGGCTTTCTTCAGTGGTGGAGGTGTATCCTTGGTTTTCATTGTTGGTGGAGGGGGATCCTTGGCTTTCTTTGGTGGTGGAAGGGTATCCTTGGCTTTCTTTGGTGGTGAAGGGGGATACTTGTGTTCCCTCTTATGAAGGGCCCCCTTGGCCTTAGTCATGTGACTTTTGTCCTTGCCTTCAGGTCTAGGGAGTTCCTCCACTGACCCTGTCCTGTGTCCCGTATGTTTTGCCCCCTAGCCCTCCCTTTCTGAGGCGTAGGTGAGGACTTACTAGGAGTGGCTGCCATCACACTCAGCGGCCCCTTTGTGCCAGCAGCTGAGTTGTTGGTGGGAGCAGTGGCAGATTGTTTTGCTAAGGTGCTGGGCTGGGTCGTTGGGACCCTGCTCTTATGGGCAGGACGGGGGGGATGGAGGGGGAGGAAGAGGTCAGGATAGGTAAGGAAAAGCTTCTTAGGGACGTTGGGGTGGGATGTGAGAGGAGGGATGGGAGTGTAGATAGAGGGAGTGGTTGTAGGAGGTGTATGTCTACTAGACCTGGGTGCAGGTGCATGGACAGTGTGCATGTGTGAGGTGGATGGCTGTTGGGTGTCTGAGTGCGAGCGTTTGTGTCTCTTAGGAGGGGCAGACAGAATGGGAGAGGACAAACAGGACATGTGGACGTATGTTGTGGAGGTGTCTGCAACTGAGGTGGGTGTGCTGCATGATGTGGTAAAGGTGATGGTGGCTGTTGTTGCAGTGTATGCAGGTGTGAGTATAGATGTGACTGTGAGGGAGGAGGAGGAGGGAGAGACAGTGGAGGCGGTAGATGTTGTTGTGTGTGCAACTATCTGTTGTTTGTTTGAGTGCTTATGGCCTGTGTTTGCCTGTGCCACTCTGTGTGATGGTTTGTGTGCATGCTTGTCTGTATGTGTGCATGGGATGGTCTGGGGTTGAGGAGAGTCGGACTGGGAAGAGGTAGTTAGAGGGGGAACAGTAGGACCAGGGATACTGGCTGGCATCAGTGAGGAGGCCAGATCCTGAAATGATCTCTGAAGGGCCGCCACCCCACCGTTGATGCCCTCCAGGTATGCATTGAATTGCTTCATCTGGGATTCCAGCCCCAGGATGGCATTCACTATGTTTGACTGCCCTATAGAGATGAATCTCAGGAGGTCAATAGCCTCCTCACTGAGGGCAGCAGGGCATGTGGGCTGCTGTGCTGCCCTCAAGTACCCATCCAGCTCTGGGTAGGCCATCACCAGTATGCGGGCCATCAGGGGTGTCAGGTTCGAGGGGCAACCCTCCCTTGTTGGGAGGCCATCCCCAGCTGGGCCTCTGTAGTCTTCCGGGTCCAGTGTCTGAGGTCCTCCCACAGTTTCCTGCAGTGGGTGCTCAACCTGCCATAGACCCCTGGGGTCTGCATGTCCTTGGCAATGGCATGCCACAATCCCTTCTTCTGATGGGCAAAGACCTGCAGAGGAAACACAGACAGGAGGACAATATTAATCATGCAATCCAGCCTGTCACACATATGGCCCACAAATACCATTCCCCTTCAAATGGCACACACATCACCCGGAGCACTGCATGTACACTACCACCAGCCATACCCCTCAACCAAATGACACACTGCCAGCACACAAACATCTCCATGCAGCGTTGTTGCATGCATCGTCCCATGGTGTACTCACCTGTTGGTCTGGAGGTCCATACAGCTGTCCATACAGGGGTAGGACCCCATCCACCAGGTGCTCCAACTCCTCTGAAGTGAAGACAGGGGCCCTTTCCCCTTTCAAAAGGGCCATGGCAGGTTCCAGACTCAGGTCACAGCAGAACACGCAGTGGATGTGTTGTCCTGTGGAAAGTCAGGAATCAACTGATGTTATAGTTAGAAAATGGCGGTCACGTCTGCGGCGTTGTACACCATCACCGCCGCTGGTGATCCCTATTGGACACTGTACTCCATAGAGCCCCAAGTAAGCCGATGAGGAATAGCACGGCGGTGCAAGACCGCCTTCCACCATGACGCCAACGCCGGCGGAGTTACATCACTTCCACCTGTTCCTACATACAGGACAGGCGGTTGCCATTTTATGGTGCATGTCAACATTCTGAAATTGAAAACTGCACCATTGCTGTCTATTGTACATACTTGCCATTTACATAGCTCAGTTACATACAAGCTCAATGTACACTGAAGTGGCGGTCCCAATGTTCAGTTTGTCACTCTTGTGTCCCTTAGGTACCTACCACTGCAGAGGAATAGGAGGAGGAGGAGGAGGAGGAGGCAAACCCCCATGTACAGACTATTAGAAATGGGGTCTTTGGTTGGAGTACCCCCGTCCAAGCAAGGACCCTCAATCTAGTCAGGGTAAAGGAAAATCACTCTTGGTTAACCCCCGCTCACCCCCTTGGTAGCTGAGCACAAGCAGGCAGGCTTAACTTCAAAAGCAATGTGGAAAGTATTTGTACCAACACACACAGTAACTCAGTGAAAACACTATAAAATGACACAACACAAGTTTAGAAAAATAGGTAATTCATATCTAAACAAAACAAGACCAAAACGACAAAAATCCAACATACACAAGTCAAGTTATGAATTTAAAAAGCAAAAAGAGTCTCAAATGTGTAGAAAACAGTGCTAACGGTGTTAGCGTGAAAAAGTACCTGTGTTGTATCAAGATAACACCGCACAGGCAAGTGTGGGTCGGAAAAGGCCAGCGATGCGTTGATTTCTCACTCCCAAGCGACACCGTGCGTTTTTCCTCCTCCAGTCGGGTCGGCGTGTGCTGTTTTTTCTCTCCACAGGAGAGCGATGCGTCGATATGGACTGCTACCTCGGGTCCGGGCAGGCGTTGTGTTGTTTTTCCACACCCAGCGAAGTTTACGTCTAAAATCCTGCCACATGGTATCAGAAAAACTGTGCTATGTGAGTTGCGACGTTATCAGCCTCTGTCAGCAGGTGTTGCATGTAGTTTCTCCAGCCGCGTGCGTCGATCTTCCAGCAGCAATGCAGGTGGAGCATAGATTTCAGCAGCGAAGCCAATGGCTCGTCGTTTCCATCCACGTCTCGGAAGGTGCGTTGCAATGTTCCCCGCACGGCGGTCTGTGAGTGGTTTTTTAGTCTTGGTCTGCCAGCTTCACCTTTCAAGGCCCCAGGAATTGTAAAGGGCACCATTTGTCAGGGCAGGAGTCTCAGCAGAGAGTCCAGGTGGCAGGGGAAGTCTTTGATGGCCCTTAGACTTCAACAACAGGAGGCTAGGTCAGGACAAGCCCTTGGAGATTTCTTCACAAGTAGGAATGCACAACAAAGTCCAGTCTTTGTCTTCTTGCACAGGCAGAAGCAGCAACTGCAGGAGAGCCCCACAAAGCACAGTCACAGGCAGGGCAGCACTTCTCTTCAAATCTTCAGCTCTTCTCCAAATGGAGCCTGCGGTGTTGCAGCGGTGAGATGGGTGCAGTTGCCCCTACCGCCATGAAAAGGCTGGCGGTAGGGGGACTCGTAATCCCCTCAGCAGCTCTGCAAGCAACGCTACCCTGGAGGATTAAATCCGCCAGGACCAATGTGGCGGGAAACCGCCGGTCCCGGCGGTGCGACCACGGTGCTTCCGCCGCGGTCGTAATGCCTGAGTTTGGCCCGCCATCCTGTTGGCGGTACAAAATCGAACACAGCCCTGGCGGTCTTTGACCGCCAGGGTTGTAATGAGGGCCAAAATATTTATCTGGTAAAATGCAGGTCAAGACCATTAAAATATGTTGAGATATCACTGTAAAAGTGATATAAGGTGTCTTTAGTCTTTTAAAAGCAATAAATCTCTCTTTCAACCACAAAGTACCTGGTTTGCATTCAAAATCTCCACGAAGAACCGCAGAGGAGGAGATGCGTGGAAAACAAGGGGGTGTGCGTTGATTTCTCGGGCTGCACACAGTGATGCGTCATTTAGTTTTCATGCAGGGACGCCTGTGCGTCAATTTCTAGTGCTCGGTCATGGATCCTCTTCGGGATGCGTGGTTTTCGGACGCCCCAGGGACGATGCATGGATTTCTGCCATTTGCAGGATGAAGTCACAGGGGCTACGTCGATCTGGTGGGCATTGCATGGAAATTTGAACCGCACGGCAGGCGCTGCATCGATTCCTCTCTGGAAGTCAGGCTGCGTCATTCCGGCTCCGCTGTGCGTCGATCCATAGGGCCGTGCATCGAATTTCCAGTCGCTACGCTAGTGCTGCATCGATCTTCTCGTTGCGAAGCCAAGCTGTGTTGTTCCTGTTCGGTATGCGTGAATTTTTCACTGCGGGGCAGGCTGTGCGTCGTTTCTGGTAGGCTGTGCATAGATTTTCGCTGCACAAGAAGTCCCTCTTGTAGAGATGAAGTCTTTTTGGTCCTGAGACTTCAGGGAGCAGGAGGCAAGCTCTATCTAAGCCCTTGGAGAGCACTTCTCACCACAGCCAGAGAGCAGCAAGGCAGCAGGGCAACAGTAAGGCAGCAGTCCTTCACAGAAAGCAGTCAGGTGAGTCCTTTGGGTAGCCAGGCAGCTCTTCTTGGCAGGATGCAGGTTCTGGTTTAGGTTCTCTTCTCCAGGAAGTGTATGAGTTGGTAGGGGCAGAGGCCCTGTTTAAATACCCAAATGTGCCTTTGAAGTGGGGGGGACTTCAAAGAGTGGCTTAGAAGTGCACAAGGTCCCCTTTTAGTTCATATCTGTCTGCCAACGTCCCAGCAGGGTGTGTGGCAGTCCTTTGTGTGAGGGCAGGCTACTGTCTTTTGACATGTAAGTGTCAGGCCCTCCACCCTCCCAGCCCAGGAAGACCCATTCAAAAGCAGATGTATGCAAGTGAGGCTGAGTATCCTGTGTTTGGGGTTTGTCTGAGTGAATGCACAAGGGAGCTGTCAACTGAACTTACCCAGACATGGACTGTAAGGCACAGAAGGATTTAAGTGAGAGAAATGCTCACTTTCTAAAAGTGCCATTTCTAAAATAGTAATATTAAAACCAACTCCACCAGTCAGCAGGATTTTGCATTATCATTCTGGCCATACTAAATATGACCTTCCTACTCCTTTCAGATCAACAGCTACCACTCAAACAGTATTTCAGGGTAGCCCTAATGTTAGCCTATGAAAGGAACAGTCCTCACAGAAGTGCAAAAATGAACTTAGAAGTTTTACACTACCAGGACTTGTAAACTACACAGGTACATGTCCTGCCTTTTGTCTACCTGCACCCTGCCCTATGGGTTACCTAGGGCATACCTCAGGGGCAACTTATTTGTAGAAAAAGGGGGGGTTTAGGCTTTAGGTTTTAAATGCCATGTCGAATTGACAGTGAAACTGCACACACAGGCATTGCAATGGCAGGCCTGAGCCATGGTTAAGGGACTACTTAAGTGGGTGGCACAATCAGTGCTGCAGGCCCACTAGTAGCATTTAATCTACAGGCCCTAAGCACATGCAGTGCACTTGACTAGGGACTTACAAGTAAATTAAATGAGCTAATTGGGTATGAGCCAATGTCACCATGTTTTAAGGAGAGAGCATATGCACTTCAGCACTGATTAGCAGTGGTAAAGTGTGCAGAGTCCTAAAGCCAGCAAAAATGATGTCAGAAAAAGAGAAGGAAGAAGGCAAATAATGTGGGGGTGACCTTGCAGACAGGCTATTTCCAACATTGTGGTAAGGTTATTTTTAGGTTTTAGAGTGGGTATGGGTTTTGTGGTGGTAAGGGCATATTTTAGGTTTTAGGGTGGGTATGGGTTTTGGGATGATAAGGGCATTAGGGTGGGTTTGGGTTTTGGGGTGTTAAGGGCATTTTAGGTATTAGGGTGGGTATGGGTTTTGGGGTGGTAAGGGCATTTTTAGGTTTTAGGGTGTGCATGGGTTTTGGTTTGGTAAGGTTATATTTAGGTTTTAGGACAGGCATGGGTTTTGGAGTGATAAGGGTATTTTTAGGTTTTAGGGTGGGTATGGGTTTTGGGGTGATCAGGGCATTTTTAGGTTTTAGGGTGGGTTTGCATTTTCGTGTGGTAAGGACATTTTGGGGTTTAAAGGTGAGTATGGGTTTTGGGGTGGTAAGGGCATTTTTTAGGTTTTAGGGTGGGTATGGGTTTTTGGGTGGTAAGGGCATTTTTCGGTTTTAGGGTGTGCATGGGTTCTGAGGTGGTAAGGGTATTTTTAGGTTTTAGGGTGGGTATGGCTTTTGGGGTGGTAAGGGCATTTTTCGGCATTAGGCTGGGTATGGTTTTTGGGGTGGTAAGGACATTTTTAGGTTTTAGGGTGGTTATGGGTTTTGGGGTGGTAAGGGCATTTTTAGGTTTTAGGGTGGGTATGGGTTTTGGGGTGGTAAGGTTTTTTTTTTAGTTTTTAGGGTGTGCATGGGTTTTGGGGTGGTAAGGGTATTTTTAGATTTTAGGGTGGGTATGGTTTTGGGGTGGTAAGGGGTGTTAAGGTTTTAGGGTGGGTATGGGTCTTGGGGTGGTAAGGTAATTTTTAGGGTTTAGAGTAGCTAGGGTTTTTGGGTGGAAAGGTGTTTGTATACATCACACAGTGTGTATCAATCATGCAGAAAGTATTATAGTTCTGTCATGGTGCAACGAGGCAGGTTGCCCGCCCTAGAACAATACCTATTTCCTTTGTCAAATGTGCCATGGATTCACCCAGCTTGTCAATAATTACCTCCAGTATGTTTAGATAACCGTTAAAAAAATTTAAATTATAAATAATTAAATTAAATGAAAAAATAATAATTATAAATAAATAAATAGAAATGAAAAATAAAAATAAAAATTATATATATATATACATATAAATATATATATATCAGATATATATATATGTAGCTTGATGGATAGATAGATAGAATAATTAATAAATAAAAATAATATAAATTCGCTCTCTTGTAAGCTTTACTCTTTCTTCCCATCACCCTCTGTCTCTGTCAATCTGACCTCCATCCCCACTGTGACTCATCCCAAACCCATTCCACTACTTTCTTTTCCAAAATAATCCTGCCTATGCTCTTCCCTCCTCTACGGCATCTAGCTCACCCCAAACCTCAGTTTACTACCATCAGCTCTCAAAGAACCCTACTAAATTCTCCCTCATTTATCTCGCCTTTAACTCATCCAAAACCACTCCTGCAACTATGATCTCCCTAACCCTTTCCACAGACTCTTCCCTCCTCCATCTCTCCTTTACTCATCCCAAGCCTCATCCTAATACTATAAACTCCCAATTAACACTTCTGGATTATTCCCTCCTCTATCCCTCAATTACTCTAGTCAATCCAACTAACAAACTCACATATCCTCTGCTCAAAATAACTCATAATTATACTAATACTGTACTCATATTTCCCTATACTAATCCACCACTAATTCCTCTTGGGTTCTGGAGTAGCGCGCTACTCGCCGAAAAGCGCTTCAACGCCTCATCAGGGGTAGTAAGGGCTATATAAATATAATTACAATTACTATATATATATATATATATGCCTTTACTACAACATTTTCATGGTAAAGACATTAGTGGTAAAAGCAAATGCATTGTAAAAACATTTTGTAGTAAGTGCATGCGTGGTAATGACCATGCATTGTACTTACCGCGTAGTAAGGGCATGCGTTGTAAGCAAAAACAGAGTCCAGCACACATCAACAACCTGGGAAACAGAGACTAAGCCAAGGATGCTGAGTCTAACACAGACCCCTTGTGGACTTGGCTACACTGGAGGACAGGCACATTTTACTCACCTATAGACTGGACATTGCCACAATCACAGAGCTGTGTGCACAATTGGAGCCTGATCTGATATCTGATATCCGTCAAACCACTGGGATTCCCCCTCTTGTGCTGGTCCTATCAGTGGTTAATTTCCTGGCAACTGGCAATGTTCTCAATAGTGCTATCAAAGGTTTTGGCTGCCCTGCTCAAACACATGTGCAGCTACATCGCTTTCCCCCAAGTGGATGATTTGGCCAATGTGAAGGCTGGTTTCTATGCAATCTGAAATATTCCAAATGTTATTGGGCCATTGATGGAACACATATAGCATTTGTCCGCCTGGCACAATGAACAGGTGTTCAGGAATTGGAAGAGTTTCCACTCACTCAATGTGCAAATGGAGTGCCTGGCTGACCAGTACATCTCCCACGTCACTGCCAAGTATCCTGAGTCGGGTCATGATGACTTTGTCTTGAGGAATAGCAGCATCCCACACGTGATGGCACAACTACAGAGGCACAAGGTGCGGCTAATAGGTGAGCCTGAGTTCCCACCCAATGCATGTCAGTGTATGGCTTCATGAGTCATCCCCCATACCACTGTGCAAGGCTAATGTTTGTCCCTCACTTCTTGCAGGTGACTCTCGCTACCCAAACCTGTCATGGCTCTTGACCCCTGTAAGGAATGCCAGGACACGGGCTGAGAATAGGTATAATGATGCTAATGGGCAAACCAGGAGAATAATTGAGAGGGCCTTCGGTCTCCTGAAGGCCAGCTTCAGATGCCTCCATATCACAGGTAGATCCCTCTGCTACTCCCCTGAGAAGGTCTGCCAGATAGTTGTTGTATGTTTCATGTTGCACAACCTGGCCATAAGACAACATGTGCCCTATCTGCAGGAGGAGTAGGATGAAAATGCTCCTGTGGCAGCAGTGGACCCTGAAGCCGGTGAGGGTGAGGAGGCAGAGGATGAGGATGTGGACAACAGGACATCAGCCATACGGCAGTACTTCCAATGGCACACAGGTAAGACAGTAGAACTGACCATTCCTCTGATTATTTATCATTTCTGTGTGGCCATAGCATGATGTCATCCCAACTGATTATCACCTATGCCTTCCCATTTTGCAGATATTGGTGTGGTTACAACTGTGTACTGATGTGATGACTCCAAACTGCTACAGGCCATTTTTTGTATGGAATCACAAAGTTCTGGACAATAACACAAGATGAAACAGTTAAAATGATTGCACATTTTTTTCACATAAAGTAATCACTCAATTTGAGTTCAAGGGTGTTTATTGAAGTGAAGAGGAAAGTCCAGGATATTGGTCTAGTCTGTTTGTAGCACAGGTCCAGTGTCCAATGGGCCATAGGAAGGGGAGCAATGGCAGTTCAAAGTGGACAAAGTGGCATCGTGGGATCCTGATGGCGTTCCTCCTGCAGTCGCGGGTTCTTCTGCATGATGTCTATCACCTGACCCATCTTGTCCTGAGATTGTTGGTAAGCCCCAGAGGTGTGGGGACGTTGGGTGGCTGCTGTGGTGTTGGAGACAGAGAGGGGAGGCTCTGTAGTGGACTGGGTGTGGGCTGGGGTATCTGACTCACCAGTGGTCCCTGATGGGCCAAGGAGTTCATCCAGATCCAGAAGTTCAGAGTTGCTGTCATCATTGGGGGCATCTTCTGGTGGGGACTGAGTAGCTGTGGCATCTTCTCGCCGCTGGGAATGGCTGGGGCACCTGTGGGGATGTAATTGGTGTATTATGCTCCATGTCTGTGACATTTTCTATATCCCGAGCTTCCCCTATATCGTTGCTGTTGCCCTGCCACCTTTGTTTGTATATGGTGATGTATTGTGGGATTGTTAGTTCTCCATGCTGTGCATGCATTGGTGAGGGGTGTGCATGCAGGGCTGGGAGGGATGTTCATGCAGTGGGTGTGGCATGGAGGGCTTGGCATTCAGGTTAGTATATTGTGGTGGTACACTGTGGGGGGAATGGAGTAGAGTGATGGGTGTCAGGGTGAGAGGTGGTGGCATGCATGTATGTGTGGGGCTAGGTAGTAAATATTGACTAATCAGTGCCCAGTCCTCCGGCAACTCCAGTGAGTCCCTCAGGATGCAATGTTGCCAAGACTTGCTCCTCCCATGCTGTCAGCTGTAGGGGTAGAGGTGGGGGTCCACCACCAGTCCTCTGGATGGTGAGCTGGTTCCTTGCTGCTATGGAACGTACCTTCCCTCGTAGGTCATTCCACCTCTTCCTGATGTCGTCCCTTGTTCTTGGATACTGTCCCACGGCGTTCACCCGGTCTACAATTCTGTGCCATAGCTCCATCTTCCTTGCAATGGAGATTTGCTGTACCTGTGTTCTAAACAGCTGTGGCTCTACCCTGACTATTTCTTCCACCATGACCCGCAACTCCTCATCAGTGAAACGGGGGTGCCTTTGTGGGTACCTGGGTATTGTGCAATGGGTGTTGAGTAATGTGGTGGGGTGTGAGGTACATGACAGATGAATGGGTGTTTGTGGTGAGTATGTAGTTGTGTCTATGATTTGTGTGGCTATCTCTTGGCTATTTTTCATGTTTGTAAAGGGTTGTGGGTAATGTGGGTGTTTGTTTTATAGTACTGTGGGTGGGTGGGTGTGGTGTGTATATCAGTGTCAGGTGTGTGTTTTTAGTTTTTGCCAATGTTGTGTTGTCTAATATTTGGGTGGCCATTCTGACCACGCCAGTGTGTACAGTCAATGGTTTACCGCTGTTGAATGTTTGCTGTGGTGATTTGTGGGTCATGATGTGGAGGGCTTTGTTTTGTTGGCGTAACGGTATGGGTGTTCGTACCGACAGTTAAACACTGACCTTTGGTCTGGCGGATATGTGTCAGTGGCAATATTCTGTCGGTTTGGTGTGTGTGTGTCATAATATGGTGAACGGATGTTCACCTCCACGATGGTATGTTTTCAGCCGTCACTGTGGCGGTGAGCGGGATTTACCCCAAATGTCATGATGAGGGCCATAATGTCCATGGCTGCTCCTGTGGCATCTCACATCCTTCATTCATTCAAAAGCCAAACTGCTAGGATGCATGAGCTGAGAGCACCAAAGACTTCTTTCAAGACAGTAAGGCCCATATTTATACTTTTTTAGCGCCGCATTTGCGCCACTTTTTGACGCAAAAACGGCGCAAACTTACAAAAAACAATTGTATTTTGTAAGTTTGCGCCGTTTTTGCGTCAAAAAGCGGCGCAAATGTGGCGCAAAAAAAGTATAAATATGGGCCTAAGTCACTAATGAGTACCATGGTTCTAGCTTGCCTAGTCCAACTGCAACCATCATATACTTTAGAATAGGCCCTCTATCCTTCGCACAGTAGCCGATTCCAGGAGAGAATCACCCTTGCCATTTAAACTCTAATTTCACTTGAGGGGATCCATTTTGATAGAGCCACTATCTTGCATGCCCCCAAGGGAGTGGACAAGTTGGAAGTACTTGTTCCCCCATCAATGGTAGGACAGTTTCTGAAACTGGGTATTTGCTTTGATGAGGAGGACCACTTGTGATAAAACACCTTCTTTTCAGGAAATAACTTATAGATAAAAAGCAGTTTTATAAAAATGTTCCTGGTACAACAGCAAACATATGCATTTGCATTGCAGGAGAAGGTTAGTGCTATATGCAGCCTTTTCTTTCATGCCTATTACACAGATACAAAGGCCCATATTTATACTTTTTTAGCGCCGCATTTGCCTAATTTTTTTACGCAAAAGCAGCGCAAACTTACAAAATACAATCGCATTTTGTAAGTTTGCGGCAATTTTGCATTAAAAAACGACACAAATGTGGCGCTAAAAAAGTATAAATATGGGCCAAAGTGCATATCATAGAAAAAGAAGATATGGCGACTATGTGGACCTGCCTATTCAGACAAGTTTAGGAAGATGCCCCATGGGTACCATCATGAAGGGGGTCACCTACTAGAACCCAGATTTACTAACCTTACAAATTCCTGTTCTGCATTGCACAAAAGGGAGAGTAGAATTGTGCCTTATCTGCAAAGGTATGGTGCACTTGTCTTTTATAGCGCTGACACAGTTCAGACAGCCTAGTGCCAACACAGGCAACCTTCCGGCATGTGGCAAAGGTGCCTGCATTGTGGGCAGGGTTGCTTTTGTGCAGCAGGGGATATCTTTCTGCACAAAATCTATCCTTAGAGAAATTTTCCTCTTTCTATGTGTGCTTCAGAATGTAGCACACATGAAAAGACGACGTGATGAGGAGAAATCAAGATATGTTTCCTTGTTATTCCTTTCTCAGGTAGGTGTACCATTTTGGCGCACACCCACATTTACTACCTTTAGTAAATCTGGGTTTGCATCAAAATAGAAAGGTGGATGCATGGGAATGCCCATACTCCACTCATGAAATGTCTACCTGATGCACTGTAATGCAATGTTGCTCAAGGTTCTGTGTTGCATTACTTTCTTTTTACAAAACTACACAAAATGTTAGTGAATCTTGATTAGCACTTTGCTTTGTGGCTGCACTACATGGGGCAACCATGATGCAAATTAGTAAATCTTGGCCACAGTCCTCTGCATTTTGAGCAGAGTAAAGGTTATTATTTCCCTGGATGCTTGAGTCATGTTCATCATTTGCATTGAACTGTGGAAAAGTCACTTAGTCAAAGGGGAAGAGATGTGGAAGCATCTTCGTAGTGAAAGACTGGGATAAATGAGGAATCTGTGATGAATAACTGGAAGCACCTTTCACTACCAAATCCTCAGGGGCCAAGGCTTCAGATCATGGCATGGACTGTTTCCCAGCCAGCTTCAATGAATGGGGAGGAGTCCAGCACCCCCAGCCAGGTCACAGGTCTTCTCTGGGCTCACACTGTGTTTGGGGTTCAGGGATGGTCTGCTCCGGTACCACCACTGTGGAGTGTCTCTGCTTTTTTTTATATGTGGGAATGCCTTTGTGCCTGTGGGTGTATCCGTATCTGTATGTGAATTAAACCTGTTCTATGTTTCTGAGC
Source organism: Pleurodeles waltl (assembly GCF_031143425.1). Classification (NCBI taxonomy): domain Eukaryota; kingdom Metazoa; phylum Chordata; class Amphibia; order Caudata; family Salamandridae; genus Pleurodeles; species Pleurodeles waltl. The sequence continues at coordinate 828,973,153 of NC_090439.1, forward strand.
CCATTCCTGTCCTTCTTTACATAACCACCATTAATGGCAATTAACTTGCCATTGGTGCTATTGGATATATTACCCCTATAAAGATGTCTTTAAATTCCATCCAGTGACAATTACCCCAAAAAAGAATTCTTTATTTAAAACACATACAAAATGCATCGAGAGATTCTGTCGATGAGCGATGGTGCACTTTACAAATAAGCACTGTAGGAAATTGGACTATTAGTTGTGTGGCCTGCACAAGTAATATGTCCACAATTGTCCTTGCTAGCAACCAAACTCCACATTGTAGTGCCTGACTCTAAAAGGGTAGTGAAGTAGAGCCATCCAAGGCCTACTCAAGGGAGGTAGTGTGGGCTACTAATCACCATTCATTGACACACAATGACACTCTATTGCCCAGTCAGTAGAAAAAGGAGAAGTATGTTTATGATACACACTACTAAATACTACACAGTAATTTACAAATATGTACATTGGCAGATGAAAGATACCATATATGACATTGTATAATCACTTGTGACCCCCCAAATGGGGCACCCAAACATATCAAATAAGTCTATTGGTTGTCATGGGTAACACTCCACATATGAAATTCTGTGTTGTGTACTTGAATGACATTAAGAGAAATAATGCTCCAGCATGAACACACTCATTACAGGTGATAAAACATAACTGTGAGCAGTAATCATTGACATCATTATGGAAACAAATAAAGCGTTTACAATCATTATGGTGAACCAGTAAAGCATTTGAAATGAGTAAAACTTGTGTTTGTGTATTTTGTATATATTCTTCACTAAAAACCTGCACTTACAAAAGCAGTCTGAAGAGGCTGTCACATTATAATGATATTGCATTACAAATATACACTGTTCCCTATATGGTGTAACTAGCTAAGTGCCCCTTGCCCTTGCAACAGTGCAGTGGCCTTATCTTAAAAGGCAGACACTGGCAGTAAACAAGTGCAGTCCATTTGCCATGTAACTACTGTGGGTGAGGCACTAGTACTGAGACTCACCCACATTAAAAAGTCATAAACCAGATGATCAAAAAAAGCAAAAAATTCAGGCATACTGAATAGATGGAACCTAACTGCAACAAACACAAATAAAAAAAATACATGTTGTAAAAATGTTTTCCTAAAGAGTCCCAGACGGGATTGCATTCTTCTCTCCTAGACCCCCATTTTATGTTGTTATTACTGTTGGCCATGTCCACCCAACACATGAAATTCGGTCTCAGTGATTAGCATATCAAAACTCAAAGAAAGTATTTTGAGCCAGAAACAAGCCTACAGAAATGCAGTATTATTTTCTAGAGGGTTATGCGTACCTCAGATGACTTCAGGTCTCCTGATTTTAATATTTCTATTGGATTCTCTCTGAAAATATTTATTGAAACCTAGAGATGAAATCTGCCTTACTTTCCAGCATTCAAGATGAGTGCTATATAAAAAATATCTAAGTAGACCTGCTTAGTTTAAATGTTGTTGCAGGTTGTATGACAGAATAAATAGAACAACAACACTGCGTTATCACAATATCATACTTTGGCTCTCATTACAAGTGTGCTGAAGTAAATGGAGTATTTGCACATGCGGTAAATACCATTGCTTCAAGGTGAGGAATTTACCATGTGATAAATACCTCCAATTGCAAGTTTTTGACAGGAAAATGAGACTCCACATATGAAATCAGCTTCTAGACACTAAGGCCCACATTTAAAAGTGCCTAGCGCCAATCCAATGCCACGTTAGCATAATTTTTTATGCTAAGGTTGGTTTGAAGGCCAGAAATGCTGCGCCATATTTACAAAGTGGTGCATTTCATGCATTGTACCACTTTGTAACCCTTTGCGCTACATTATACCTCCACCAGACAAAATGTATGCAAAGGGGGCATTCTCCCACTGGGGGGAGGTATAAAAAAATGGCGTAAAGAAATCTAACAGATTTCTTTGCATTATTTTTTCTGGGATTTTCAACACCATCTCACAGCAAGCGTTAAAAGGAGGCTCCTATTGGTTTCAATAGGCTTTTGTGTGCTTTGTAAGATTAGCGTCAACAATTTTTACGCTAATCCTGCAAAGCATTGAACTAGCATCAAAAAGTCTGATGCTAGTTCCCTAACTACCGCCAAGGTGTGTCATATATTAAATACAGCACATATATGGTGGCATTAGGGGGAGCTAAGAGGTGCAAGAAAAGTGGCGCTACACTATGTACAGCGCCACTTTCCATAAATCTGCCCCTAAGGGCCTCATTACTACAAGTTTGGTGCTCTTTTGGCAAGACTCCGTATTAAGACTCACACAGCGAAGCTCACCAAAATCCAGTTAAAAATCCAAAACCGCCAAGATACTGGATAGTGGGAAAGAGGCGGTCTTACCACCAGCACCCCAGCCTGCCAAAAAATCTCCAATCCTATTATGACCCACAAATCCCGAGAGCGGTTCTTCCCTGGCGGAAAACCAATGGCGGTGCGAACCGTGGCAGTTGGCGGTCACATCAGTAATAAACCACATCACATTGGATAGTTTAAAAATCCCACACATGACAACCATCCACACACCTGCCACACCTACATACTGCACTATTAAACACACCCCATCACACTCCACAATCCTTTGCAACAAAAATGCCATACACTGCTAGACAGAGGTAACACAAAAAATATTACTAACCATAGGATAGCAACTATACATACTTAGCAAAGCACTCATCCCACAACTGCAGAACATACCCAACACATGCATTAGTACCCTACTAATTCAACACCACAGGCCAACAACTCACATCACAGCAGCCACACTAATCACCAATTGTTTTACTTTGCCAATTCAGTACCCACACAATACACAATGACTATCACCCACTCACAACACAGCCCCCACACCTTATAACCTATGCACTTTTCTCCCCATTTTTCACAAGCTCATGTGTCCCCTACCAAACTGGCTTTTAAATCACCATCCAAACAATGTCAGGTACTCACCTGAGGGGGACACCAATATAGGATGCTGGATGTACTGGCAGTACACTCATACAGATGCCTAGGTATCATGGTGACACCTATACTGTTGGCCAGCTTTGTTACCATAGTACATTGTGCAGCTGTTAGTTGACTCATTGATGCTATACACCTAACTAGCAGCTGACTTTACATTGTCAAGTAATTCATCAGATAAGATATGAGTCAATGAATAGTCATCTAACCCTCAAGATATACCAACATCTTGTAGCAAGGTATACAATTTGTAATCTCTGTGTCCCATATAGCTGTATCCCATATTTGGAAGCAGGTGTCATTGTCTTATCTGGAGAACATGTAACAGCTTTGTGTGCATGTCACATAGCATGTCTAGCAGTCAAACTTTGATATCACTTATTACTTTCAGCTACTGTGTGTTCCACTTCTCCTACAGATAACCTAGCCAGTGCCACCATGGAAAGGACACCAGAGACTGCCACTACACCTCTGGATGAAGGCCTCAGTGCGTAATTCACCCCTGGATATGTGGACATTGAGGACAAAGCTGGCCCATCTGGGACACCTAGTCAGTCAACAACTGTCAGCCTTACCCTGCCCACATCGACTCCTCCCACCCCTGTTGCTTCAATATCACAGGCAACCATTTGCCCAAAACCTGTGTTCCAAGGAAAATGTCTACCATCTTGTGTCCCCTAGTACAGATACCTACACCCAGACAATGATGGAACTGGCACCAGTACAACTATGCCAGGGGTACAGGAATGTTGGGGTAGGGTGTGTGGGAGGGATGGCATGGGCCAGAGGTTGGAGGTTCCTCGGGATATAACTGGCCTAGTTATTATCTCACAAATCTTGGGAGCTTACCAGTAATCACAAGGCATGGTGGGCCAGGTACTTACCATGATTGGGGAGATCAAGCAGCTACAGAGGGACAACCACCAGGAAGTCATGCAGCAATGGCAGGCCCAAAATGCCCACTTGGCTTTAATTGCAGGAGTGCTGGGAGACATGAATACCACCCTCAGTATGATTTGTACCCAACTGCTGGTCCCTTCCACTAGAAATGAGACATCAGCCCCTTCTACATCTGTGGCTGCTAGTGGAATGGAGTCCCTGCCAGGAGAATGATATGCCTCAGACACCCCTGCCTCTGTAGCTGAAGAACCCCCCCACAAAAGTGGACATCCCCTTGTGTATTACAGATACACCCTGTTGACTGTTCTGATAAATATCTGCATTTTCCTATGGTACACGGACACTGGACTTGTGTCTCCAAATGTTGTAGTAGCTACCATGATGATTTCTTCCATCATGACTACACCCTTCATTGTTTACTTTGTATTATATTGGATCCAATTCACTCATTTTGCTGTGCACTCCTCAATAAATGCAACTTAACCACAGATCATATGTGAGAGTCATTTATCAACCATATTTCACTGTCATCTATAACACCTCTTGCACAAAAAAGTTTATCTCTAATGTCAAACATTTGTTGAGTTCCATCAGGCTAGAGTTTGCAGTGCCTACTAACAATAATGATAGACATAACTTGAATCACTGTTCTTGAACTTTCCCACATCAATCTCATCTCCAATTGTAAAACATCACATACCTAAATTCAGGTGAAGTGCTGATTGATGAGATCAGCCCTGATGTCTCCAGCTTCATCCTCATCATACTCATCCTTCATTTGGAAAATCTGCATTCTCACCCGCAGAAACTGCTGGCTCCCCTCATCTGGTATAAATGGGATTTGACATCTCATGGTGAGGTTGTGGAGCATGCAGCAGGCCACAATAATTTGACATACTTTGGTGGGTGAGTAGAGGAGGGCTCCACCAGACTTACAGATGCAACGAAATATTGCCTTCAGAATCTCAAAAGTCTGCTCTACGACACGCCTTGTCCTTCTAAGGGCCTCATTGAAGCGGACTTCCCCGGCATGGCTAGGTACCTCTCTGGTGTCAACAACCAGGGACGGTTTGGGTAACCTGAGTCCCCTGTAGAGTCTAGAAAGACAAGCATAATTAACAGACATCCTCACATTTGTTAGAAGATAAATGCCACAGACACACATGACATATATGTTAACCAACCAGCCAGGCCCTCTCTGTTTATTGTCGTGTCATCAACAGTGGGATATTGCTGTTCTGCATGATGAAGGAATCATGGACTGACCCCTGGTACTTTGCACAAACGTGTGAAATGTAGAGGTCAGCCAAACAGACCACTTGGACATTAATGGAGTGAAAGTTTTTCCTATTCCCATACATGTGTTCATTGGCATTTGGGGGAACCAAGGCTACATGGGTGCCATCCATGGCTCCAACCACATGTAGAATGTAACCCAAAGCATAAAAAGCAGCCTTCATATGTGGAAATCTTATGTAGCTGTCCACGTGTTTGAGCAATGCAGATAGTACTGCCTTTAAGACCAGACTGAACATAGGCTGAGACATCACTAAAGTTAGTTAGGGCCACCGTATTTTGAAAGGACCCTGTGTCCAGGAAGTGCAACACTGACATAACTTGTACAATGGGTGGTATGCTATAGGAATTAGGAATGGCATCAGATCTGGCTCTAACTGACACCAGAGATCCATGATTGCATGCTTATCAAGGTGGTAGATCTGATTCACGTTGCTCCTCCTTGGTCTGCCGGTCTGATAGTGCACAGTACACTGGGCGTTCTCTCACTCTTCTCATGCCAGGGTAACTATGTGGGTGCAAACCAGAATGTATGTGTGTCACTCATTCGGTACAGTATAAGTATGATTACACCTATGTCACATATAATGCTATAAAATGCCACATGATCAGTGAAAACGTTGTACACTAAACATACCTGAGCAAATAGTGGCTTATTACTACATTCACATCCTCTATCATATTTCTGATTGTCATTGCTCTGCTGACTATGCTGCTACTACTACATGTAAATTACTCAATACACATCAATTTAAAATCCTGCACATTTATACATGCACATTTATACATGTTTGCTCAAAGCCAGCAGGCAACACAATGTCATAGATATGTTTCACAGCTTGTGACGCGAACTTTGAATACTTTGTTGTTCTTATATGAGCCTTAAACTGGCAGCTGCCTGGCTTACTGTACTGGACATTAGGAAGTGACTTCGCTCCGCTGGAGTATCTTGTCATGGTGGTAGGCAGATACAAACACGGGGGACATTTCCATTGGAACACATTGCTGCCTTTGGTGGTCTTGGGCCAGTGGTTATCTCCGCTGTCGGTGACAATATTTTACGTGGCAGACATGACCTCCATCTCAGACTTCATCTCTCACTTGACTCCTGACACTGCTGCCAGCAAGACCTCCATAACCTGAGCTGCTGTGTACTGCCTCTGGGAGCAATCATGCCATGTCCTACAGGTAATAGGGCCCCTCCCTTCTCCCTGGAGGAGCTTGAGAAGCTTGTGGAGGAGGTCCTACCCCTCTATGAACAGCTCCATAGTGCATCAGAGAAACAGGTGATTAAATTCAATTACAATGTTTGAAGGTTTAAGTGTATGATTATGTCCAAGAAATGTGTCGGCATGAAGGATTGTGGTAATATGTGTGGGTAAATGGGCATGTGCATATGTGTACACATAGAGTTTGAGTCCTGAGACATAGTAGAGAGTGAATTATGTACCCTGATCCAACTGCAGACTGTAATACATGATCATTGAAGGTGGTGTGCAAATTATTTGGAAAAGTAGGCCATGTTTAGAGATATGCTTATGGTCTGGTCACATGTTTCAAGGTGATACCTGGTGCTGGATATGCATGTTATATGACTATCTCAACATAAGCTATGGCCTGACTGCTGATGGTCATCCGTCATTGAAGGGGTGTTGAAGGCAGTCTGAGTATGGCTAGCTGTACTAACTTGTATTTTCACCCTGGTTGTTTTGGTATTGTGTATGTGGACATGACAATCTCTTCTTTTATGTGTCATTCATGCAGGTCAACGCCCATCCGAAAAAGGGGATTTGGTGTGCCATTGCCAAGAAAGTGCAGACCCTGGGGGTTCACACCCAGCAGAGCACCCGCTGTAGGAAGCAGTGGGAGGACCTGAGATGCTGGGCCCGGAAGACTGCAAAGGGGCCAGCTGGGGATGTCCTCCCTAGGAGGCCAGGGTGCCTGTTGAACATTGACCACCCTAATGGCCTTCATATTGGAGGTGGCCTATCCAGAGTTGGATGGGCATTTGAGGGCAGTGCAACAGGCACAAGGGGGTAAGTACAAACCTAACACCTTTTCATACCTTTACCAGGTGATGTGAAAGAGTCTAAGCTGTGACAATGTGGTAAGTGCAAAGGGTCAAAGATCTCCGAGGAACACATTGATGTACAGTCCCCAACATTGGTACACAGGTGTCAACATACTAATTTGCCTAGTGACAAATTACTCTCCTAAGTTGTCCCCTCTGTACAGAAGCATATGATAATGCACATCTGACTGTGTCATCTGTATACCACTATACAGCTTTTCATAACTTGCTGGTTGTTCCTTTCCACCTGCAGATCTATACTCCCAATATCATGATGGTAAGTAGTCCAGGTCCCTGCTCTCTGTCCATTCTAATGTCCCTTGATCCATGTCTATATGCAACATATAGTCTGACACCTGGAAGTCAATCCTACCTTTCAAAAGAATTCTGATGACTGACAGCATCATGTGAGGCTTTGATGTCCATCTGACATGTTACAAGGTGAACCTCCTTGGTAAGTGAGGGATGTAAATAGGCCTCTGTAAGATGTCATCTCAGTGGACATCCTACATGTTGGTAACCATGGAGGTTTTCCAAGACTCCTATTGATTCACAAACATTGGTGTCAGAGCAAGTAATGTTAGTACCATGTTCATTTTCTGTATACAGCTATTTCCATAGCCACAGTGTTGTAGGCATGATAAATACACCAAGATATCTTATTCACAGTTACAGTCTTAACTGGTTCTTGCCAACATCATGTGTACATTGAAAGGTTCTATCATGAATACACACTGTCATGCGTTATCAACTTACTTTCTGTTGCTCTTTTGGATACGTTTGGACTCATTGTTATATGGAAACCTATTGTTTTCACAGACACCATGTGGGGCAGGTGTGGTAGTTCAAATACACATGTGAGTGGAATGGTATGTGTATTCTGGCATTTGGCTTGCATCATGGTGGGTGTAGCTGTCATGGTAGCCTCAGATGTAGTTTGTGTCTCTGAGTTTTTCCCAAACAGATGTAAGTTTGGTCATGTCTGATGCATGATAGTGATGTCATTCATGGGCTATTGATGGAATAATAGCATGATACGTTGAACTGTATGTCACTTTCATGCACATGACAGGTGTCCATTGATTTGAAAGAGTAGATATACCACATGTGATTGTGTGTGGGTAAATGCTTTGAGATTAATAGGCCATTATATGAGTGCTATACTTCCTTTTCAGGAAGACAATGACTTAGATGACTTGGTCCACAAGGAATGTATCATCCTTTCCTACATCACTATTTCTTGCATGTGTAGATGACATGTTCTGACTCTTTCATCACCTAACATTTGATTATGCTAAACAGAGTAGTTGCATGTTTATGATTTTCCATCATGAAGGTTGTGAACTCAGTGACATGTAGTGGATATGGCTAGTATGCAACATGAGGCCAGATATATCAAACAATTTTGCAATCTTTAGGCCGTTTGTGATTGCAAAAACTGCATTTTGGTATGTATCAAATCCAATTTGCGATTCAGTAGCTTGTTAATTAATCGCAAATTGGATTTGAGACTACATACCGATTCAGTTTTAGGAAGGGGCGTGGCAAGGGCATCCCTTCCTAATACCAAATCTAAATGATATGTGTGATTGTTTTGTGACTCTGAATGTGTCACAAAACAATCACAGTTACCACCAGTTTCAAATTGGTTGTAACCCATTCGCAAAGGGGAAGGGGTCCCTAAGGCACCCCTTCCCTATGTGAATGCATGCAAAAACATTTTTTAAGAGCAGGCAATGGTCCCAGGGACTACTGCCTACTCTTAAAACATGAAACTTTTCATTTTTCTTTTTTAAAAGCATCCCATTTTCCTTTAAGGAAATGGGCTACATTTAAAAAAAATATATTGCTTTATTGAAAAGCAATCGCAGACATGGTGCTCTACTGAGCCCAGCAGGCCACCATCCCTGTGATTGTAGCCATTTGCAATGGGTCGCAAATTGCGACCTTCCTCATCAATATTAATGAGGTAGGTCCATTTGCGAGCCCTTGCGAATCACCATATGAAACTCCTGAAGTTTCATACATTCCAATAGCCATTAGTTAATTGTGATTCGCAAAAATTCGCAATTTGGTAATCACTATTGGAAATAATGATACATCTGGGCCAAGGTGTCTTGTGTTAACCACACCATGAGTTTCCTTGCCGGGAACATAACATCAGGCCAAATTGTTAACATGTGTTGAGTTTGTGTACGTCATATGTGGATATCAATGTTACCCCTATTGCTCATAGCTGGTTTGTTGGTTGACTATGTTGCTATGGATAGGGACCCAGTATTATGTGGCCAAGTCACCTTGTCATGGAATGGTTAGTGCGATAGCTCTACTGATATGATGGTATTGTAGGTGTGAGATAGGTAGCTTAGCTGATGTGTGACTATGTTATTATTGAGTGGTGTACATTACATCTTGTTGTGACATGATGTTGGCACTAAACTGGTACTACCTGGGAGTGTTGTACAACTAGATGTGATGTTACTGATGTGTACAATGTGATATAAATGGTATGTAAAGAATGTGATGACCCTACCTCACTTTCCGTTTTCCAGCATCAGCATTGCAGGTGAACGAGACTAGGCACAGCCGAGTGGGGAAGCTGCCGGCCACGGGAACCCAAGGAATGAGAAAAATGACACTGAGAGACCTAGTGGCCTAGAGGGCGATGGGAGTGCCAGGGAGGGGGGCTAGATCTAGTTCATCGTCTTCAGAACCCCCCTCAAGTGGATACTCCCTGGCTGTGCATGGACCCATCTGGGACCACGCCAACACCATCTCTGTCTGCTACTCCCCCTTTCTATCACTGCCCTCCCTGTAGCTCCACACCCAGTTGGCCGTGCCCACTCACCCAAGAGGGTGGGCATCTCCTTTGCCAACCGGCACCTCTGCTCCAGCCCCTGTTGGCCCTGCTGTCCTCACTGAGGAGGCTATTGACCTCCTGAGACCTATCACTGTGGGGCAGTCGATGATCGTGAATACCATCCAGGGATTGGCAACTCAGATACAATAGAGTAATGTGTTCCTGGAGGGCATTCATGGTGCACTGGCTGGCCTAGAGAGATCATTTCAGGCTCTGGCCTGAAATGCCAGCCATCCTTTGTCTACCTTCCTCCCTCCACCCTTCTCTTCCCAATCCCAGTTCCCCCTTCCCAGACCTAGCCAAAGCACACAAACAGACAGGCATGCATCCACATTAACATCCAAGGGTAGCGTAGACAAACAAAAGCACCACAAGACACACCACAGGCTTACACACAAGCAACATACACTTGAACACACAGCAACAGTCACAATCTGCCCTGACACCTCCACCACCCTCAGCATCACAGACACCACACCTGACACACCTGCAGACGCCAAACCAACATTCACAGATTCAGCCACCACAGCCATCCTACCCACAGACAGCAGCCAAGCAAACCCTCAGACATCCACCCCAGTCACCACACCCACAGACACCACAACTAAGGACGCACCTACATGCAGCACATCTACCATACCTACGGTCACCACCCCAACAGACAGCCACCCACTCACCACAGCATCCCCCAGCACTTCCACTCCCCCTCTGTCCAAGACAAATAAATGCCCTCACTCACCAACCCAACAGACACCCACCACCCACAAGCATACCTTCCACAAACACGCACCCAAGACATCCACACCAACACCTCATACAAGCACTCTCTCTTCTTCCACACCCAAACTCTTTTGTTATGATGGTCCCTGTGTGTGCAAAAAAGCTTTCCTCCTGGAGTTTGACCTTTTCCCTTCTCCCCCGTGATATCCCTAAACAATCAGGTTTCCTCTCCAAGGCCATCCCTTCCACCTCCAAGGTCTACCCTACCCCCCTGCCAGTACCCATGCTCCTGCTCCACCAAGAGGTTGACCCTTCCTAAGAAGACCCAAACCCTCCACCAAGCCAAAACCAAAAGGCCCCTCCCAAGCCAAAGCCCAACCCACCCCACAACCCCAGATCATCCATGAGGTACCTGCCTTCCCCCTTGATACCTCTACCTGTGGAGATTACATGGCAGTCAGAGTCTCGTTGGGGCACCATATTGTGTCTTTGGCTCACCACTTTGTTATTATATTGGACTGGCCAATGGCCTTGAACTTTTTGTATTGATATTTATAATAATATATTCAGACCAACCAGTTGTTGGTTTACTGGTTACGTCCTTGTCCTGCTTTTCCTTTCCTAGGTTTGAGTCGTTTCTGCCTGACATCGGTTGTGTGTGAGTATTTGTGTGTGGTGCCTGTGCTTCCTGTATTGTTTTGGCAGCATGTGAGGTTGTGTGCGGTGCTTTTGTCCCCCACTGATCGGGTGTGTGTTGTGTTATGGGCAGGTGCATATTGCAGACATGTTGTGGTGATGGTATTGTGTAGTGTTTGTGTTGACATGTGTTTCTTGTTGTAGTGTGTGGCTTTGTGTGATTTGCCTGTGTGAATGTGAATGTATTTTGCATGGTATGATAGGTATGACGTGCTGTGTGTGTGATGTGTGTGTTGATTGCTAAGTTGTATGATTGAGTAATTGTGTGTGTTCGTTCCCTGTTGGTTGTACATTGTGTTGTATGTTTGATGAGTCCCTGGCTAGTGTTGGTTGTGAGTGCTTGACAATGTGTTTATGATGTTGCAGTTGTGATGTTGTTGTGATGTGTTGGTATGTTGTGTGTGATTGTGTGAGACTGGGCCTGTGCTGTATTGTTGTGCGTAAGTGTGTGTTCTTGGCATGTGGTGTGTGTGCTGGCTTCAGTGTGTGTGCTATATATGTGTGGGTGTCTTTGTTGTTGTATGTGAGGGTGTGCCAGTGTACTGTTACGTGTGAGTGTTGCCCTCACAGCCGCCAGCCTATGGTATGTTGTGTAACTGTACAAAATTTCACAGTATACAACTGTACCAGGTGAGTGTGTGTACTCATGGTTGCTGTACCTGCAAAGACTGCACTGTCTTTAGCGAGCAGGAGCAGCGGGATGATGTCTAGTTTTGGTTCCATGCAGGCTCTGGATGAGTATAGCTTCCTGGAGGTGAGTGTCTCCTTTTATCCAGTTTGTTTCCGCCTGGGTTTCCGTGGTGGTCAGACCGTGGCAGAAATGTTGATGGTGTGCAACCTCGTAATAAGTCCGACTGAAACTTTTTCCGTGGCAGTCTGACCACACTGGCGGTGCCGGCGGTGCTTTGGCTGTATTCTGTTTGCATCATCGCCAAAGTCAAAATGTGGACGTCTTCTCCACCAGCCTGTCAGCCACTATGCCAACATGGTGGTCCACAGACGAGCAAACTTGTAATGAGGCCCTAAATTCAGCATGTTTTGCCTTTTCTCTGACACCTTCTGCTCAATAAATTTGTGCAGGTCTGACATTCCAGAATTTAGAGTTTATCAGGGGAAAATTGCAATGGTCTAATAATTATTATACAACTCATAATTCAGATCCCTGTGCAAACACATTTTTTGCACAAATGTCGGAATTTAGCCCTAAACTCGTAATGTGGGACTCACACATAAAATACCAAAATAATGACTCTAAAAGAATGTGGGACAAAATATCTAACTATTTATATAGCATTGTAAGTACATTATTTAAAATATAAAACTACAATATAGTAATTACATTTAAAAACAATTGTTTCAATGAGTAATGTAAAATAAATATATGTGTATATCAGATGCACAGTCTTTCATCAAAACTTTTACTCTTTTACTGCAGATATTACATTGATAGTTTTACTGCAAATATTACATTGACATTATAAATGATGTTATCAAAGATGTCATGAGTGTGGTAATTTGTTAGGTAACTAGCAATGCATGGTGAGGACATGAGATATAGTTACCTTAGGGCATGAGTTATAGTTACTAACTATAACAGGTGAAATTCTATGGTTTTGTATGTTTAAAATGGGAGCCTAACTAATGTTTCTGTGACCTTTGTTTTATTTGTGAATTTCTATGAGTTTTTTTAAAAAAAATTAAGTTATATTTCCTAACTATAACGTCCATGTAATCTTTGTTTTTTTCAGTGAATGTCTATGGTTTTTTTAAACATAAAGTAATTTTCAATATATACCTCAATCCAACCTGTGGCCAGGACCTGCGACCAGCCCTCTATAATCACCCAAATTAGCTCCTTGCACGGCCTTAGGCCAATCGTGGTGGGGTGGGCTATAGGGTCTGGCCTGTGGCCTTTGGCCTGACCCTGCAGCCAACCACCCTAGCCACCCAACCTCATGCTGCATATGACGGTTGACCATGCACAGTGGGAGTTGGCCTCAGGTCCACATGGCCCCTCTACCCTACCTGATTTTGGCCCAGCGACCCAAGGAATGACCACAGAAACACATACACTTGACCCCTCAACCTTCAGTGTACAAGTCTGAAACCTTGACCACTAGGAAAAAAGTTAGTCCTTAGCATGTGGTGTCCAGACTTAACTATGACATTGAACCCAAAGATTTTGAGTGGGAAAACAACTTCAATGTTACATTACTAGGAATGTTTAACAGTCAAAACATTGGAAAATACACAGACATAGGGGGTTATTCTAACTTTGGAGGAGGTGTTAATCCGTCCCAAAAGTGACGGAAAAGTGACGGATTTACCACCAGCCGTATTACGAGTCCATTATATCCTATGGAACTCGTAATACGGCTGGTGGTATATCCGTCACTTTACCGTCACTTTTGGAACGGATTAACACTCCTCCAAAGTTAGAATAACCCCCATACTGTCATGAGATACAATGATTTGAACCTTTAGCCTACTGAGCTATTGTCCAAAAGTTTTACCGTGAGGCCAAAAGTGATGCTGGTCTACTGTCTATCAAACCTATAGTGTTTGAACCAAACATTTTGCTAGTGTGATACTTTATAGTCATTGTATGGATAGACCATTACAATTACAATCTCTCTCTCTTCCATTCCATTATGGGATGGAAGAGAAAGAGAAAGAGAGAGTGACGAGACTGGAGGGGGGCCTCAAAGTCCCACTAGTCCTAGCCAGCTTCCTGTATCCAGGGAGCTGCTTTAATCAGCTCCTTGCTTGCGGAAGCAATATTTTCATCTGTTGCCCTGCACACATACTTGCTTGCAGGGAAACAGATGAAAACTCTGCTTTCTGCAAGAAGGAGCTCTCAAAGTTCCCGCCAAGTCACAGCAAACAGCTATATCCACAGGGGGATGGGCACACCGGGACATAGCAAGAGCTGGCCCTGGATGGTGGCAGTCCCCAGAGACATTATTAGCTCCACAAGGGGGCCTTGCAGTCCCCCTCCAATGTTTCAATTAGACCCAGGGAGATGGTGGTCCTCTGGGCAAGGGATCTGACATGGACCCTATATCTTATTTAAATTTAGCCCTGGGTATGTGGTGGTCCCCAGGGCTTCGGGGGAGCTAGGCATCCCCTTGCATTTAATTCTATCTTAACCCCGGGGAGTTGGTGGCCCCCGGGCCTGCGGGGGGCAGAGAGCCACCCACATTTCATTCGTTTTTTGACTTGGTTAGGTGGATGGCCATGAGGCTGTGGGGGTTTCAGACATCCCCTGCATTCAACATTGCAATGCCCCGGGGACCTGGCCCACCTGAGGGCTTCCTTAAAACATGCATGGAGTCTGCACTTGTTTTTTTTTTTTGGGCTGATACGCAGATCAATGGTGGAAATTTTTTTAAAACATGTTTTTTTGCTCTGGTGGCGGTCCCACTGTGACTCCAGCACCAGAGCTAAGATGTCCGGGTGTCCCTGCCCTTGCCCCTTTTCTTTTTCTTTTAATCTTTTTTTCAGGGACTTGGCTGAAGCCGAGTCCCAACATGACTGCCAACACCTCCTGGTTGAAGTGTTGGTAGCCAATCAGATCTCAGCATGAGATCAAGAGGGTTCGCGGAGCCTTTGCGTCTCCATATATACAAATTATTTTTTTCTTTAATTTCTCAAACACTACTGAACAACTAGATCAAAATTAAAAAGGGCACTTTCCAAGAGCTACATTTCTGCCAGACTTGGTGTAAGTCCATCCAGTGGTTTGGCCACTCTTCCAGATCAAAATCCCTTTGAAAAAATGCATGGGAAATAAGTGCTTTGGGATCCCCCCTTTTTTTCAGCCCCCACTTGACGGATCACGCTAAAAGTTTCCAGACAAATGCTCATGTGAGCATCAGATTTTGTTTGAAAATTTTTGAAAAGAGTCATCTAATGGCGCCAAAGTTATTAGCTAAACGAAAAATGCTTTTTCTATAGAAACTAGGGGCCTGATTATGATTGTGGTGGTCCGACCATCAGATCACCTCTACAACAGTCAAGATTTATCCGCTGCGTTAGATTGTGCAGACAATGCAGTGGCATTAGTTTTGGCTGTCAGGGAGAGCCAAGGCTAATGCCACGTCACAGTCTGTGCAGCCAGCTGCTAATACAGATAGTGCACATTCCGAGTGTGCTGACAGGAGTGCCCCTGCACTGCCCATGACATGGGCATGAGCATTGCAGAGACCCCCTGTGGCCCCATTCCTACCTGTCCGCCAGCCTATTCATAGTAGTGACACTGCCATAAAAAGGCTGGCGGAAAGGCAAGTCGTGATCAGCACAGCATTGCCGCCATGAGCACCGCTGCGCTTGACCGTGGCTTTCCTTACTGCCAGTACACAGGAACTTGGATCCTGGTGGTGTTGTGGCGATACGACTGCCAGCATCCTAATCTGGTGATTGAACACCAAGTATGCACCGGTAAGACTGTCACTGCGTGTAAGGCAGTCCATGGACTGTCGTACTCATAATGAGGTCCTAGGTCTTAACTATTACTACCTGGTGGTGACCTCCACTAAGTGACATATATATTTTTATATACATATATAAAAATAATGAAAATTACACTTATTTGACAAAATAATATAAAAATTAAAGCAAACAAATAAAAAAATAAACAATATTAGCAAACAGTTGGACTTCAAAGGAGTCAGATTTACTAGTCAAATTCTGATTTAAATAAAAACTGAAAAGTGTTGGACTTTGAAGCTGTTAGATTTAATATTCCCACTCCTACATAAGCAAAATAAGAGAAAGTGGTGGACATTGGAGGGATTAAATGTACTATCCACACTCCTAATTTATCATCCTCGAGGAAATTATTGGACTTTGGAAAGGTTAGTTTTACTATTCCGACTCCAATCCAAAAGACATTTGAGAAAGTGTTAAGGAGACAACCCTGTTCTTCAGTCTGAGTCAGTGCGATCTTGAACATTTTGGGGCACCTTGACAAGAGATCCTTGTTTGGAAAAAGTTTGAATTTTCTTAGCCATTTCTTTAATTCAAGCTCTATGTTGTCTAGCAGTTTTGAATTATACCTTGAAAGTTAAGACATGTAAATAAACAGAAGTGAACTACAGTGAAAGTTCAAGTTTTCTAGAGGTGCCTTGGGAAGGTGGGGGCCCTGAACAATTGCCCACTTTTCCGATGTCTCAAAACGTATCTGATCTAAGCAACAATAGGGAAGGTTTGACTTTAGAGGTGCTAGATGTATTATTCTCACTCTAAAGTAAGCTAAAACATGCCAAGTGTTGGACTTAGCAAAGGTTGCCAATACCATTTCAACTGTTATACAGTTTTAGAAAAACCTTTAAATACCCAACAACATAAACATATCAAATAATATTCCAAATAATAATATATCATGTGTAATAAATACATTTAAATGTAAAAAGTAAAATAAATATTAGAGAAATAATTTAATAAATAAAAACAACATAAATACATAAAAAATATGCACTTCTCAATTATAACATTCAAAAAGTATTTAAATAAAAACATAAACTGAAAGAAATATTAAATATAAATAGATTTTACAAAAAGTATAATTAAATAAACTTCAAATGAATTGACAATTGAAAAAATGCAACAAATATTTCACATAACAATTAATTAATTAAATATTGTACATACTTAATTTTTTTTTTTAAAATATATTTATTGGTTTTATATTTCGAAATATGATACAAATTGTTCAGTTTGCAACCACAGGATAAACCAAAACGATGGTTAATTATCTAAGTCTTGAAACAAATACACACAACCCCTCTATGCACTTCACGGAACGCTTCTGGTCTTGCAATATCATTCCTGGCTGCACCCTCCCTAGGTTTATCCTTCACTGTTTATTTTATATAGGCATTCGTTTGAGACCAGTGTGGACCTTGCTTTACGTGCATGGGTTCCCTGAGTGTCTGAGGGGAGGGGCATCAACTAGGTTAGTGTATGCGAGTGGCTTCCCTGGTTTTCTGCTCCCCGCGCCGCGCTACCACTGTGGTGACATAGTCTTAGTGGGCATTTATTACTAGAGAGATGGGCGGATATGATGCATGTGCACTGTGTTGTCTGGGTGTCTTATGAATTTTGTTCCCGTGATGAGGGGTGCAGGTGAGTTTATGCTGTGGTTGTTGCGAATACGCGCGCCCCAATTTAAGGAGGCTTTTCATCGTTTTTGGCCTCCAGCTTTGTTACCATATCCTCCCATGTAGAGCAACCTGTGTGTTGCCACCCTTGACGCACCATTCTTTTTAGTACCTGATATTCAGTGCGCGCCCAGCGTGTTATTAGAGAGTGCCAGGATTTCAGATCGGGAGCCATAGAGGCTTTCCAATGCATTGCTATTAACCTTTTATACACTAAAAAGGCCAGGTCTATAAATTTATGTAAATGTCTTTGTTTTTTTGGTCTCTTCCTAAGTCCCAACAGGCAGGACCCGGGGTCTGCTACCAGTGCCAGTCCCGTAAGCCCAGATACCTCCTCTACCACCTCCGCCCAGGCCGTTTGTATATTCGGGCAATCCCATACCATGTGGAAAAAGGATGCTGACGGCAATCTGCATCTGGGGCACATTGATGCTGCATCAGGGAACATGCGCTTTATTCTGGCTGGGGAGAGATATGTTTGATGCGTGTAATTGAATTGGGTATATCTAAATCTGGGATTCCTTGACACACCTCTGATGTGGGATAGGGCCTTGGGCCAGTCTTCCAGTGGGATCGAGGTGGGGAGTACTGCGTTCCATCTATCCCATGTTTTCCCTGTCTGTGTATCAGGGGTCTTGTTGAGGATTCTATATAGATTGGATATTGTTTTAGTTTGATCGCTGTGTTGTAGAAGCTGGTGAAGCACAGGGGAGATCTCTGGTTCCGAGGTGCCCATTCCCCAAATTTTCCTGATTTCGTGACATACGGCATGATATGTCAGGAACTGTCCCGAATTTATCTCCGTGAGGGCCTGAAGGGCCTCGAACGTCATTAGTTTACCGTCTTCGTAGCAATCCCCTACGGTCAGTATTCCTGCTTCGTTCCACTGCTTTGCAGCTTGCATTCTGGCTGCGTTCCCAACTAATAGGTAATTCAGCGGTACATGTGGAGAGTATGGGAGCTTATCTGCTCTTTTTTGCACGTATCTGGCCCAGCACGCGTACGCAGCTGCAAGCAGTGGGTTGACCAGTGCCACTTTGGGGGGCTTCGTCGACAGCCAATTTAAAAGGGGAGTCCCGTTCCGCCGAGGCTCTAGGCTCGTAGGTTCCGCTTGCTCTGGTCTGTGGATCCAATATTAGACCCATTGAAGTTGTGCGGCTGCATAGTATTTTTCAAAATTCAGAGTTCCTAGGCCACCATTGTCCAGCGGATATTGTAGTGTGGGTAGCGCCACTCGCGCTCTGCCACCTCCCCAAATGAGCTGCAGCAATGCTGTGTTTAGATTGCTGAAGAATCTTTTGGGAATAATTATCGGTAGGGCCGCAAAGTAATATAAAAGCCTAGGTAGAATCAACATATTAGCAATCGCCACCTTGCCGGGTGGCGAGAGAGGGAGCTTGTTCCAGAATTGTAGGGGGCCTTTTATAGATGTTAGCGCCTTCCCCAGGTTCCCATCTCTTAAGTCTTCCGTGGCATGATATATGTTTATCCCTAAGTATTTAAATGTTGTAGGGCACCACTTAAGATGTCCTGTCTCTGGGGGATCATGATTATTAGGAGCCCTTTTTACCAGGGGAAAGACACACGACTTCTCCCAGTTTACCACAAGGCCAGATAGGCCTCCGAATTCAGCCAATAAAGATATTACAGATGGGGTAGCTGCACAGCCGTTCCTGATATATATCAATGCGTCATCTGCATATAGTGAAATCGTGTGATGTACCCCGTTCCTAATAATTCCCCATTCATGCTCCATGAGGCGAACTTTTGCCGCTAATGGTTCCATTGCTATGGCAAACAGTAGCGGGGATAAGGGGCATCCCTGCCGTGTCCCCCTAGAGATCGGGAAACTATCAGAAATCACCCCGCCTGATTTCACCCTCGCGTTCGGGTTAGAGTACAATGTCCGAACCCAGCGGATATAGTTAGGGCCTATTCCCATACGGGCCATCGTGGCCAACAGAAAGTCCCACTCGAGCGTATCAAAGGCCTTTTCTATGTCTAATGAGAGCACCATTTCCTCCTGTGCATTCTCGGGGGTGTCTCCTATTATGCCCAACAATCTTCGAATATTCAGGAAGGTGTTACGCTTGGGAATGAAGCCACTCTGATCTGCATGTATCAGTGAGTGCATGAGGGGGGCCAACCTGTTGGCCAATATTTTGCCTAATATTTAGCAGTCTGTGTTCAGCAGCGATAGTGGTCTATAAGATTTCACATCTGTGTGGTCTCGACCCTGTTTAGGGAGTACTACTATCAGAGCCTCCCTTTGAGATGTGGGTAAGCTTTCTGTAGTCCATGCCTCTTGGAACACTCCTAGCAGATGAGATTTCAAACTGGGTAAATAGGCTTTGTTATACTCCGAAGGGAGACCGTCAGTGCCAGGCGCTTTGTTCCTGGGTAGCTGTGCAAGGGCTAGTTCTATTTCTGCTATTGTTATAGGGGTTTCAATTCCATCTCTATTTGGTTGTGGTAGCTGGGGTAGGAAGGAGTCCGCCAGAAAGGCCTCTAGTTGTGTAGCCGTGCACGCAGTACGTTTAGTGTATAGGTTAGAGTAATAATTCCTAAACACCTCGTTTATTTCTGCTTGTGTAGTAGCCATTTCTTGCGCGCCCACCCGGATGGCCCCTATCGGGGCCTGCTGTCTATCCTCACGTAGTAGCCACGCTAGCATTCTGCTTGATCTATCTCCTTCCGTTTGCAACCTGGTTAAGTAATATTTATAGTCGTGGCAGCGGAGCCTGCTATCTGCCTCATTATATTTTAAGCGCTTTTCTTTCAGGGCAATACTGGTAATTTCCCCCCGTGCTACCGCTTTTTCCACATCCCGCAGCTCCTTCTCAAGTTTGCTAATTTCCGCCTGTAAGGAGCGTCTCACTCCCCACGTAGTGGACATACATACTCCGCGGGCCACTACTTTGTGGGCATCCCATTCTATCGCCCGGGTTGTTGCAGACATAGCGTTTATTTCCCAATATTGGCCTATAGATTCCCCCAGTAATGTAGCGAATGCTTGGTCTTGTAGAGCTTCCGCCTGGAATCTCCAAGTGGGTATTACCTGACGTGCCCTGCCCCAATTCAGGGTTACCCGCAGAGGCGCATGGTCCGAGACTGTCTTTGCCAAGTATTCGGATTCAGTTATCAGCGCCCCTATTTCGCGAGTGCCCCATATTATGTCAATTCTAGTGTGGGTATTGTGTGGGACCGAATAAAATGAATATTCTTTTTGCTCTTGATGGCCTAACCGCCGTACATCATATAGGCCCATAACATTTGCCCATTCTTGCAGGGGACTTACGAGCTTCCTATTAGTTGATGCGCTCTGGTGGGCGCTAGTTCTATCTAATGCTGCCACTGGGGTGCTGTTAAAATCCCCACCCCAGATGGCAAGGGGCATGGGGTGGGTCAGCAACGTTGGGGTGAGAGTGGTGAGAAAGCCTATGGTGCCACTGTTTGGGGCGTATACCCCGACCACAGCCATTTGTCTACCATCTAATCTGCCCTCCATTACTACGTACCTCCCTCCCTGGTCTATCTTGTGTGTTGACATGAGGAATGGAACTCCCGCTGCTATCCAGATCAGCACCCCTCTCGCGAAGGTCGAATATGTTGTGCCAATCAGCTGGCCCCCCCACTTCACTCGCATGTCTCGTAGATCCCCCTCCAGCATATGTGTCTCTTGCAAAATAGCAATATGCACTCCTAGTCTCTTAAGTCGAGCATGCACTCTAGCCCGTTTGTTCGGGGTCCCTAGGCCCCTGACATTCCATGTTATTATAATATACTGGTTCCCCATGTTGCTTCTAGAAGACATCTTATAGGGTGCAGGGGATATGTTGCTGTGACATGAGCCTGGGTTTTAATGTTGGCCCATCTGGTCTCTGCCTTTCTGCTGCTAACATTTAGATATAACGGGTGCAGGTCCATCTTTAGTGCATTAAGTGATTCCGATCGCTGCATTTCTACTAAACTACTAACCCCCACCCCCCTAGTTAAACCCCCTATGCTACTTACAACTACAATGAAACTACAAAACTTAAAAATGCGTAACATAACTTTTATCCAGTTGGATTTACTTAGTGGGATTCTCATATCTTACAGATGTGGCTCTTGTAAGGGGCTCACATCATGCCGCAGACTAAGTCTGCCAATATCTTCAGGCGCCCCCCCTTGGCATGTTTCCGTTCCTTCTGGCCCCACCCGCCCGCCTCTTGCCACCTGTTTGTGCCCCAAGTCACTTAGCTTAGTGTTTATATCAAAGATGTATATTGTTGGAAGCGTTCTGTCCCCGCAACTCGGCAGTGTCGTGGAGTCTCTGCAGGTTTTCCTGGTACGAGCGCCATCCCTAGTGTTCACTCTGGATCTGAGCGACTAGTTTATAGTTCATCCGCAGATCTCGGAGTGACCTTCGGCCCACCTAGTTCTCCAGTTACCGTGGATACGGAGCTGGCTGTGTCTGAATCCAGTTCCAGCTCCACAAGCCCACCGGGAGTTATATTGCTGCTTTACATGTGTAGTGGCTTCTCTTTAAGCACTTTTGCTCTTTCCTCTGCTGCTTGCCGGACATTAGGCTGGCCTCTGGTACGCCGTTTGGATCTCGTCCCTGCAGTGGATCTCCCCCATTTCTCGTCCTCATCTGCGTCTTCCCGGGGGTGTGCAAGGCCCTTGGCATGGAGCCATGTCCAGGCGTCCTCGGTACTGGTGAATATATGGGTACGGTCCTCCATCACTACTCTCAACTTGGCTGGGAAGAGCAGGGCATATTTTATGTTCTGTTCTCGTAAGCGTTGCTTGATTTTAACAAAAGAATTACGCCGATTCTGCACCTCTTGCGTGAAGTCAGGGTAAGCATTGATGTTCGAGTCTTCATACTTGAACGGGCCCTTATTGCGGAATTGTTGCAATATTGCATCTCGATCTCTGTAGTTTAAGAACCTGGCAATCAATGGTCTGGGGGACTGGCCAGGGGCCGGAGGCCTACCCGGAACTCTGTAAGCCCTTTCAACTGAGAAAAACTTGGATGGAGCCCCACTTAACACCTCTTTAATTAGCCACTGCTCTAGGGAAATTTCTGATTCCGGTTGACGCATACTTTCCGGGAATCCCAGAAATCTCACGTTATTTCGGCGCGCCCTGCTCTCCATTTCCTCGGATCTTCTCCAGAGTATCTTCAGCTCTTCATCCATGCGTTGACTTTGTTTTTGATTCCCTTGCACTATTGGGGTTAGTTCCGCTATCTCAGCTTCAGTTGTTTTTGCTTTTTCGGCTAGGCTGCGATGATCCACTCGCAGGAGGTTCAGGTCGTGCACGACTGCATCAATTCTGCCCTCCAGTGATGACTTAGTGTCCAGTATTGCCTGCAATACTTTCTCGAACTGGGCTGAATGCGCTAGAAGTGTGTTTTCCAGAGATTGTAAGGATGGGCCAAGTTGTTGATCTGTTGGCGTTATCGCTTGGGTTGTTCGATCTAGGTTCTTGGTTGACTTGGCTCTACTGGCCATTTTGGCTGTCAGGGGGGTGCCTCCCGATCCGCAGGGATTTCGCACTGATGGGCTTGCGATTAGGCAGTAAAGCAAAGGAGCATCCAGTCCTGATTTGGCTAATTTTGGCCTGTGTGTTCAGTGACAAATACTGCAGTCATTGATAAGTTCAATGGTCTAACTCAGCGTTCCCATGGGGCTGTCCGCCGGGCGTGTCGAAATGTGTAGGGGATACTGTCCTTGGGGGAGAGCGCTTGTTTCTTCTTGTGTGGCGGCGGGGCTTGATGTCAGTGGTTTCCCTCAGATAGAGGGGAGAATTGCTGGACGGCCGGGTGAGGCGCCGAGGCACGGGAAAGGTCCCGGGTTGGGGCGCTCGCGGGGTGCTGCGAATATGCCTTGTGCAGCTAGGAACCCTTGTGGCAGGGACCCACTGCTAGAAAGTCCAGAACAGTCCACGCATCCACAGTCCAGCCCAGCCATCCATTCTGCCTGTGGTGGATAAGCTGTGCTCCCAGGAGCACGCAGTGCGCTTCTGTCTTGCCCAGTTGCGTGGGTGGAGCGGTGGAGTGAGGGGGGGGGCGCTTGCCGCCCCCTAGGTTTACCTCCTCCGTGAAGTTTGGTGTTCCCCTCCTCGTGGGCGCCCTCCTCACCTTATTATTATTTTTATTCTTTTTTTTTATTTATTTTTTTAATTCAGATGCTCAAAGTTTCTGGTCCTGGAATCCCCGCTGCCTGCTGAGCCGCCGCCGCTCCACGTCTGCCCCGCCGGGCCTCCTCACTGCTCCTCCGCCGCCCTTCTCCCCGCCGGCCGCCGAGATCAAAAATGGCGCCCAAGCTCCTCAAGACGGAGTCCCAGGGCGCCCGGCAGTGCAAGACTGCACAATCCTCCGCCGGACGCGCCTCCCCTGCTCTCCCAGTCTCAAGCAGGCGGGGAGGCAGGCAGCGGCCGCGCCCGGTGAAATCGCAACCGGAGCCGCAGCCACAGCTCCCCCCGCCTCTCACCGCTCTCGGCGCGGGCCGACGAGTCCCAGACTCGCCCCGCGGGGTCCGGAGCGCGCTCGCAGCGCGAGCTGAATGCCCCGGTCTCCCCCAGCCGCGCCGCCGTCCCGGCCGTCCCTGTCAGGCCGCTGGGGGGGCGCCTGCCAGGATATCTCGAAGTGGCCGGGAACGGAGCGCTCGGATCAAGCGACCGTCCCGGCCGCCATCTTGGCTCCTCCCCCTTACATACTTAATTAAACACTAACTAATTCATCAACAAAAAAGAATTTGTAAAGAAAAAAAAACTATACTTTAAATACCTTGGGAGCTATTCCCTTAGAAACCCAAAAACCCACTAGTAAAATATAAATTAGTAATTAAACATATGATATTAAAATACATGAAAAATGTATCAAAATACAGGTAAATTGTTAAAACTAATCAATTAAACAATTATAAAATGAATTACCAATTAAATCTTTAATTAGTCTAAAAAATAATGTAAAGATTATAGCTTGAAAACCTTCTCACCCAATTCCATTTCAAACACTACAGTGTACTACTAAAATAAAAATTAGTAATGAAATTATAGAAAATAATGATTATACAACAAAAGTCACAAAACATACTTAAATAATTATTAGTAAATTAGCTACTTTACACAATTCATTACCAATTAAATATTTAACTAATGTAAACATTATTTGAAAATAAAAAAACAATGATTTATAATTTCAATAACTTCCTGCCCTATTCCCCAACAAATCCAACTCACTGCAAAATCACTAATTTAATTACAAATTTAAAGATACACACTACTAACAGCCTAAACGTAATATAATAAGTAATATATATATTTAATTAAGTATTAATATTTAACACAACTTAATTAAAACAAACAATATTACATACAACAATATTTTTACAACATAAAATAAATATTCTTACATTCTGTATTCGGCTCATCAATATTTTTGTAGTGGCAACAATTCTGGCTCGATATTTATGTCACTCAATATGTTTGGTGTGATATTCTTGTCATT
Source organism: Pleurodeles waltl (assembly GCF_031143425.1). NCBI lineage: Eukaryota > Metazoa > Chordata > Amphibia > Caudata > Salamandridae > Pleurodeles > Pleurodeles waltl. The sequence continues at coordinate 828,998,363 of NC_090439.1, forward strand.
CACCATTTTTGCATGATATGCATTACAAGTCTGCATGAACATTAACAAGTTAATGTTTGTGTACCAAAAGATTTTCAATGCTTGGAATATTTAGAAACTCAAGCGTTATAGGCCCATACTTCTGAGCCGATATATACAGGAATATTTGGGCTTCATTTATAATCTAGCAAAGTGTATGAATCTACTCCATGGTCATGTTCTTTTTCTTGCTCACACTATATTTAGCAGAAAATGATTTTTTCAAATCCCTGCATTGTTCATGGTGGCTGAAGTCTGCTTGAAAGCTATTGTTTAGGAAATCCCTGTTGGACGAGTTCAAGAGATTCAAGAGCTGTTACTTCCAGGCGCTTCCTAGTGACTAATGAAGCAGTCAATAGTTGTAGAACGCAGGACCAGAGTTCACTAGGTTCTACTAGCTCCTTAGGTTTCTTCTGATAGTAAAGGTGTAATACATCAGGGTAAAAGGAACATTGCATACAGATCGACTAGTTGTCGATACTGAAGTTTTGGCCCATGCCCTGATGGACTGCAATAACCAGCATACCCAGCACCCGGAAGCGCCTGTGACCATACAGGAGGGGGAGGGGACTCAGTTCATGATAGTTCATGACATGCTTTTTGCACCTGCAAGCCTCCTGCAGCACAGGACCTATTCCCTGGCACAGCACAGGTGAAGACTGGGCCAAGGGCAGCCCCATCTGTGCCCATCCACGGACGGTCAAGGCTGAGCTGGGCCACCCCTCTGAGGTGTTCTCTTAAGAAAGCAGATTTGGTGAGCTTATTTCTTGCTTATATCTCAAACTTTGATTCAAAATGCTTATGGGTTGTACTACTCAAATACAATAAACTGAACACAAACCAACGAGTCTTGATTTCATGCTAGACTGGGGTGGTATCAAAGGATGTTGCCCTAACCGAGAGCAAGTTGTCACTTGGACAAGGAGGGAGCATTGACTGTAACAAGAGCAATAACATTGGGGACAAAAGTATTGTCAAGAGTGGAGAGGCCACAGTAAGTTATTATGAAGCCCCCAACATTATTAGGTCCATAACCTAATACTTTGCCCCCCAGTAATATCCCTGAGCCTGTGAGGTCTAACAGCCCCATTCTACCCAGTGGGATGGTAACTAAATGTAAAATACAGTGCACTCGAGCTCTAAGAAAAACTTTACAGGAGACTGTGGGTCTAATTAAAAGTTTGGCAAACTCCTGACAGAGTGGCTGCCGCTGTAGTGGCGACCACTCTGCCAGACCTATTAGGTGTTTCCCACTAGATTGATGGACGGAAACCTCAGGAAACAGGCAGCAGCATTGTCTCCAGCTCGAGCACTCTCTCAATGTTCACCCTCACAATGTTCACTGTCTGCTCAGCGAGGGTGCTAGGCACATTGTGAGGGTGCTGGGCAGGGGGACCCCTCTACTGCCCAAGTCACGGGCATGGGCCCCCTGTTGCCACCTGCACCTGTTCTCTGCCAGTGAAACCGCCATGAAAAGGGTGGTGGAGAATGAGGCTGCGCTGGTGGATTGTGACCTCTACCTGCCCTCAATCCGTCAGGATCACTGATTCCGGCAATGACAGCGGAACCCTGGCAGTCTGACTTCCAGAGTCTTAATGTGGCAGTCAGACCACCAGAGCACCGGCAGTCCTCACCGCCACCATGAGGCTTGCAGTGTTAATACCACCAGGCCCTGTGTTGTTATTACCTTCAAGTATTCTCACAATTTGGGGAACTTATTGGGGCCTCGTGTTGGAGCTAATAAATAGCACTATGATTGTGACCCTACCTTTTGGCTATTTCTACAAGTCACCCAGACTTTTGCAGCAATCTTACCTTTCCTCTCCAAGGTTTAAGCCCTTGTGGAGACTGCCCTGTAGCAACAGATTTTCAACGCTAGCAGATTTCAACAATATTGATTGATGCCTAGCACTGAGGGCACCTGTAAGGAGCCCCTACACAAGCTGATGAAATCGCAAACGCTTTGCCTATGTCAGTGGTGGCTTCTGCTTGTTTATTGGCCTCCTGCAATCCACCAGAGTCGGATGGCTCTAACAATCCACTCTCGAGTTGTGACTCAGCAATTGGCTCACCTAATGTTTCCACGCTTATCCCAGGGTTTCCTGTAGCATCCTCTGTCTCACCGCAATTCCAATCAAAAAACTGTTTGATAAAAATATTGAGCTGGAACATTGATGGTCTTCATTCAAAACTTTCTATACAAGATTGGGTATCATTTATAAAGTCATATGACATTGTGCCCCTGCAAGAGACTTGGAAAACCAACCTAATAGCATTTGAGGGATGGGCATGCTTCAGCTCGCCACCACTACCAGTATGGGCTGGTCGCGCATCTGGCGGTCTAACAATTTGGGTCAACCTATTGCTTGGGGGCTGTGTTGTAACAGTGAGGACACCTGGAAGCGATTTTACCAAGCTGTGTGATTTAAGGGGGGTGGGGTCTACACTGTTGCTTGTAAATTTTTACAATAATGATTTTTGTAATATACCAAATCAGAAAAACCCCGGCCTTATCGGATTCATAACAAGCATGGTGGAGCAAAAATCGCAACATGGTCAACAATCGTACCTTTGCTTAGAGGGAGCTTTTAATGCCAGCCTACCTACAAAAGGAACAGGGCCGCGTCTGTGGCCCCTACAAGATCCCTAGTGAGGGGGAAAGAATTGCAGGCATTTCTTGCATGCTCCAACCCTGCTCAAGGTTTTGAAAGGGGAAGCGACAAGCATCCACAATTACTGATTACTTTTTCATTTCCCAGAACTTAATTTGGTGAAATACAGGTCTATCATTAGCTCTAACTTTGGGGATCATAACCTGATCTTGACCATGAATCAAGTACCCCGCAAGAGATCCCACAGGGTTGCCCAGGCCATGTGAATTTAGCATTGTCTACAGACCACCTTTGATTGCAATGTAAATGATCTAACCCCTTGCTATTTTTGCATAAAATGATAGTTGGGAACACGTCCCTATTCATGGAATGTTTATCAGGGAATAATGAACTTGAGAATGTGGTGGCTTCTTTCGGGAGGCTTTGAAGCAACATTAGACATTCAATGTCAGCACCTAACAAACAAGCACCCCAGCCCCATTGATGGTTGAACCACAAATGCTCTCAGGCAAACCACCTGCTGAGGAGAGCCCTAAACACAAGGCCACATGTCACAGCTTTGGTAGTAGCTCAGTGTAAGCATTACAAAGCTGTCACTAGTAATTGTAGGGCAATCATAGTTAGTCAATAGTGGGCAATATTAGCCTACACAGCTTGCACAAAAGATAGCCGGACGTTTTGGAGAGCTATAGCTTACATACGCACCTTAGACCACGGGTGAACTTCTATTGTTTGTCACATAAGCAGGACGGAATAGGCATCACATTTTAGGAGAATATATGCCGCTGTAGATCATGACAATGGGGCGTCTATGGGACATGACAATGGGGCATGTCTCCCTGCAGGAAGTTTTGGCGGCTATTCAGGAGAGTGTGGTGGGCAAGGCGCGGGGACCAGATGGCATGCTCATAGATCTAACCAAAAGTAACATGAACATATGGCACCTCAGCTGACTCATCCTCTGCTATTGTCCCAATTATCAAGACAGGGAGTCAATCGGAACCTAAATGTTATTGTCCAAATGCATTAAAAGTTTGTTAGTTTGGTTTTCATAGAGGAGTGGGAACACTAGAGCATTGTTTGTATCTCCACCTAATTATTGGGAAATATACAGTGGCTAAGCAATCTCCACTTTATCAAGCCTTTATGGACCTGTTGATGGCTTTTGATTGTATTAATTGATCAAAGCTGTGGAAGGCTTGCTTAGGCTCGGTATGGACCCTGCATTGGTGCATTTACTGGTGTGTCTGCCTATTGGTATTAAGGAACAGGTTAGGTTAAGTGGCAAGGGAGAAGTGTCTGTTATCATTAATATTCAGCAGGTGGTGTGTCAAGGATGTGTATTATCTCCATTGTTATTCATTTTGTATTTAAATGATCTTAGTTTGGGGCTCACTAGGTGTATGCCTGACATCCCAATAATAGGCAGCGCCTCCTCCCTGCCTTATTATATATGGACAGCGCAGTTTTAATAGCTTGACCCAAAAAAAACTTAAGTACTTTAGTTAACACATTTGTGTAATTCATGCAAATCTCGATCTAACAACCAATTTTTCTAAATTATTCATCATTTCTTGTGGGGCGAAACAAGTGAGGTTGCCCTCAATTAAGGTGGGCCAGAATACACTGTCTAACACTTGCAGTTTTCCAGAGTTGGGGATACGTTTTGTTCTAATGGTACATGGACCCCCCCCCACATTATACAGAAAAGGGTCAAGTTCTCCAGGGATACTGGCTCCCTCCTTAGCTTACCATCTTCAAAGGGAGGGAGGGTACTCGCATCATTGTTACAGATATTTTCCGCCCATTGCATACCTATAACAATGTATGGGGCAGGTGTTTGGGTCACAGGCGATCTATCAACTTTACAAAGGGAAGAGAATCAGTTTTTGAGAAGAATACAGTCAGCTTCGGTATCCCCATCTCATTTTATCTGCCACAAGAAATAAGGTGTGACCTATCTGAGTGATTACATCCATATCTGCCCCCCCACTCCTGTGGCTGTCCATTTTACATAGGGAGGAGGCATCTCTAACTAGAAACATAGTATTTGATTGCTTGGTCTGTGAAACTGGCTTTTCTATACCCTGGTTAGCCTATGTGAAAAAGTCCTTGGAAGAAATTGGTCTTACAGATATTTTTTCCACTACGTCATCTAGCTCCCTACCTAATAGAAAGCATGTGTACACTCTATTGCTGGAGTGGGTAAAATCACAGAGATCAAAGAAGGAAAGAAAGTTTCCGTGGAGAACTATTTGCAACTTCCATCAGGGCACATTGTTACAAAGTACTTATGGAATACTGCTAGGAGTTGGGCTTGAGTTTTGCTGTTTCATTTCAGGGCAGGCATAATGCAATACTATCTATGTTTTCTGATGGGTTTTCCATCTAAGCTTGCCTCTAGAACCTGTCCATGCAATAATTCCTCGAAGCAATCCATGATTCACTTTCTCTTTTTCTGTGGTTATTACAAATTGTAGACAAAAATTGTCTTAGTATCATATTTGAGACTCAGAAATTCACAATGTTGTGTTCAGGCCTATAGCTCCTTGCTGGATCTAGGAGATGAGGAAACTTGCCACTGCGTGAGTCTGTTCCTGCAAGCAGTGGTACTCTCTTGGATTTTGATTTGCCCTAATTAACTAAATGTATGCAATTAGGTTGCATTCTCTTGTCATGGAGAACTAAGGCTGAAATTAGTTTGTTTTCTTTTAACGTTACATATTTAGCTTTATCTTATATGCTGGGGTATTATTCTTTCGTTCTGATATCAATTATGTATTTATTGTGTGCTTTTATGGCTGCAAGTCAGCCGAATAAAGATGTTTTGACCGACTGAATGGTTGTTAGGGAGAAGCTTTCAAATTTGGATCTGATTTGAGGCTGGGTGGCATAAATACAGCCTCAAACTGGGGATGTTTTATGTGGCACAGCAAATATCATAAATTACTATAAAATCATACAGGGAAATTAGGAATATCAATTAATAAGTTATGTACTTGTGACAAACAATATTTGGGGTGCATTTGATTCTCATTCCCATCTTATTTTTAATTGCTGAGATATTTACAATTATGATAGGTCTTACTCATACCATTTGAAGAACAGCACAAAACAAATTATAAATCATTATAAAATACAAATGTTTATGTGTTCACTGATCTTGGGGATTTGCGGTGTGGTTTCTAAATATCACCAGTAGAACTAAGAAATTCTGCGGCAAGTTCCTGTCATTCTAAGACCCGTTATAGCAAAAGAGAATAACGCTCTCGGAGGAGGGAGAATAAGCAGCCTAAATTCATGTTCTCTACGTAGGTCATTAATCCCTTTAGGTATTAGAGAAATGTACCAGGTGTAATGTTCAAATATCATGGTTATCACAACACTAGCAGTGCCCAGTGACAGTTGTGCCCATAAGTGCTATGCTGTTTTAAGTCATGTAAAATAACTATTGTCCTTTTAGCCAACAGCACTGAACATACTGGAATAATTAAAGTCTTTCTTAAGAGAAGAACTATCAAGACCTAAAGACAACGGTCCTCATTTTGAGTTTTGCAATCCCACCATTGAACCACCAAACGCGCAGGAAGTACACCACTGTCATGGCGGTGGCGTCCCCCCTGAGTGTATTGCATGTGTTATGGCCAGGTTGACTGGCAGGAACATTGTAGTACGCGGTTCCCGCCTGGCTGTCTGGAGGGAACAGTGCTACAATATTGATCTCGGCCCACTCAATGGAGCTGAGGCCAATACTGTAGCACACAGCACCCTTGGAATGCGCACTACCTGCAGTACGACGATGCTGGGTCCCCAGCACTGGCTTTCTGCCAGCCTTCTCATGGTAGGGACCCCTCCCTGAGAAGGCTGGTGGAAAGCTGAGTTGTAGTCAGCCAGGTATTTAGGTAGCACTCGCTGAGTACAACTCCGACAGCCGTCAGGAGACATTTTCCTGGCTGGGTCAGGGGTCCCCTGGTGGGTCAGGCCACCAATGTTGTAATGTGGTAGTCGGACCGCCACAGTTGCGGTCCGCAAGCATCATGATCAGGCCCAATGTGCTGTTGGGTAAAAAAGTCAGTAATAGTTACAGATGTCTCCAGGTGGATCTCACTTACAAGTGGCACCGCATTCTGCTCACCAGCAACAGGTTTTTACGTTCCCAATAACAGAGTTTTGTATTTGCAAAGGAAGTAGATCTGACTTTAATGTGCTAATGCATGCACACAGCATTTATGTATGCTTCCTTTTGCATGTGTTGGTCAAATGAAGCCAAATTTATAAGTTTTGTTGTTGTTTGCTCTCATTGCTTTTTTTCGCAGGTACAGTATCGAAGGGTCAGACTGTAAAGCTTACCAGACAGGGAATTCCTTTTGTTTCTGCAGAAACCGACAGTCCACCGGAGATGATAAACTATTGGAACAAGAGGAAAAACGCTCTCATTAGGATTCAAGATCAGTGTTGCCATCTGAGCCTGCTCCTCCTCTCCAGTCTATACTTCTAGTGTATCCTTGTGCAGAGGAATATTGACTTAACTGTATACATTTTAAAAGTTAATAAAAGATGGATACATTGTGCTGCAGAAGAGTTTCCCGAGTCTCTGAGAGTGCAACCCTAACAAAACACGTTTTGTAGGTAGTACAATATTCACTCCATATTTAATTTGATCTGCTCCCGAAATGTAAATCTCAATTTATGTTATCATAGCCGAGAAGCAATATATTTCCGAAATATGCATCCGAAACCAGTCTATACATGAGTTCAAGTGTTGGAAACAAACCTCTCATTTGCAACAGTAAACAATGTAGATTTAAACTCATCAGAAACAGTAATCAACGGTTCACCGTTTTGCATGTGAACCTTTAGGTCACAAGTAGTATAAATCGTGTTTGTCAGTACAACATTATTTTTTCCATAAACAATGGCTTTAAATTCGTAAAAATATGTAATTCTTCAAGATTTTTATGTGAAGAGAACTTTCATGGGAAGGCAATAATCCAAAGAGGAAACATTAGAAATAAAAGTTAGGAAGACAATTTGCATGTCCTCAGTGATTTTCACAGGCGCAATTTAAAAAAATGCATTTGTGAAAATGACATCCATAAAAAGATTTCAAGAACACTCCATGAAACTGACATCTGTTGCAGGTTTTTAGGAGTATTCCTTGGAAAACGTGGGAATTCTTAAAAGCGAGAAATTTGCACTAATGTGAGTATGTAGTCTGTGGGTGAAGATTTACTGATTTCTGATAAGAAACTAATGAGGGGAAGTAAAAAGATGTTTATATTATAAGATCAGCAGTGGTCACGTGTAACATTGTTCCTATTGAAATAAACATATCTTATTCACCTCTACAAACAAAATACACACATACCCACCATGGCCCATAATGGACAGTAAGGAACTGCTAAGCTGCCTACACTGGATGCAACTTCTCCTAAAACTTGGATTTGCATATTTTTAAATCAGTTTGTTGGGCCAGAGTGGGTGAATAAATGGAGAGAGAAGAAAGGAGAGTTAGAACGGTGGAAACACAGGAAAGAGAAAAAGAAACAGAGAAGTGTATTTCAATCTCAGTTCTCCAGTTTTGTAAAACAAGATAATAAAGTATTTGTTTCAGGATATCACCTCAAGGAAATAACTGTTGTAATGTGCAGTAATAAGCTCTAGCTAGATTTCCTCAAGGAAATTGAGTAATGACAGCTAGGTGCATCCCACTCTCAATTCAGAGGTCTCACTGGAACAAGAGATGACAAAAGACTGCAGGATGTATATTGACAAAATTCCAACTCCCATTTAAATGACTAAAGAGAGATATCTGCTCCTTTACCTAGAACCAATGGGATTGAACAGCTGCCTTGAGGGCTAAGTAAATTGGCCTCTGCCAGGCCTAACAAAGAGAAAGGGGTCCAGGATCTGGGTGATAGACGCCTGCCTTCTAGCAAACTTATTTCAGGTATTGGGAATGTTTTGAACACCTAACGGACAGACACTGTACGATCTGCCTGGAAGAAAACCACCAAGGCCAATGTTGTATGGAGGTTTGGCTGTGGGTCTCATTGAAAATCATTAAAAATCGGTTTCTTACATCAAACGGTGATCTGTGATCAAGGAGCTTTACACAAAATGTTTAGAACTTTTGGTGCTTCAGGTGCTCCAGGGTTAAGGTTAACCAGCTTTTGAAACAAGTTGGGACTTACAGATGTTTCCTCTTCAGAGGAATGGTACAAGGTCACAAGCTTAACCGTTTCACCTCCAGAGAAGTCGTACAAAGTCTCAAGCTTAACCGTTTCATCTCCAGGGAAGTGGCACAAGGTCACAAGCTTAAACGTATACTTAGTGGCTACATCTTTCTGGCAACTCCCACTTTGAGCTTCTGAGAGAGTATTTTAATGACACTGCTGGACAGCAAAAGAAAGGTGTACATGTTTATTTGCATCTAATGTTTCCTAGCTGAAGATTTTCAACTTCCAGAAAAGTGTTTAAATACAAAGGTAAAACTGTTGACCAAAACAAACCATGAACGGTGGCAAAACTAGCCTTATCGTTACTTAGCCACAAAGGATGCTTAAGTTGTGCCATTAATAAAATCGGAGAGGAACCAGTCAACAGATTGTACCCAATCTCATTTCTTTTTTTTTATAGAATGGGTGGGACTGTGGTTTTGTTGATAAAGCCACAATACGGGAATAAGGGGGTCATTCTGACCCTGGCGGTATATGACCGCCAGGGTCCCGGATGACTGAAGCACCGCCAACAGGCTGGCGGTGCTTCAAAGCCCATTCCGACCGCGGCGGTAAAGCCGCGGTCGGAAAACCGGGTCCGGCGGTCTCCCGCCGGATTTCCCCCGGCTGGGCTAATCCTCCATGGCGGCGCTATGGGGATTCCGACCCCCTTCCCGCCAGCCTGTTTCTGGCGGTTTTCACCGCCAGGAAGAGGATGGCGGGGACGGGTGTCCTGGGGCCCCTGGGGGCCCCTGCACTGCCCATGCCACTGGCATGGGCAGTGCAGGGGCCCCCTAACAGGGAACCCAGCATGCTTTTCACTGTCTGCTTAGCAGACAGTGAAAAGCGCGACGGGTGCAACTCCACCCGTCGCACACCTGCAACACCGCCGGCTCCATTCGGAGCTGGCTTCAGTGTTGCAGGCCGCCTTCCCGCTGGGCCGGCGGGTGCTAACAATGTTAGCGCCCGCCGGCCCAGGGGGAAGGTCGGAATGGCCCCAGCGGTCTTTCGACTGCAGAGCGGCCATATGGCGGTTCCCGCCTGGCGGGCGGCAGAGTAGGAATGAGGGCCTAAGTCTCTTGTGCCTTACTGTTAAGTATGTGGCTGCACGTCACACAATGCATTAAATCCTAGCATTATTTAAAAAAACAATATGTGCAGCCTGTGCTGACAATGTTAAAATGTGAAGATAAAGCCACTGTAATGAGGCTAGCATGATAATACTGAACCTCCTGCTCTGCAGCAACGTCTGTGTACATTCTGGAACTCATCGTACAGTTGAGCTGCATCTTTCAAGAAGCAGCCGTCGGTTTGGATAAAGCTCTCTATTAAAACAACATTTTAAGCTTTCAAGTGTATGTTTCCGGATCATAAAATTGGTGATGAGTTTTGGCATTGGATTCTACGAACAGTGAGGCACATCAATTCACTGAAAAATCCATGTGCACAAAAGCATAACCATGCAGTATGTACACAATAGGTTTGATCTGAGGATAGTATTGATAGTATGCACGGTGCTACACCAGATCATTAAGCAAGCAGGGCAGCATAATTCATTACTAACTTTATTTGAGAAATGGTGAAATGAATCACCGGTACATCTCTAGTGGCGATCTGTGACGTTTCACAATTTTTATGCCCAATTCGGCACACACAATTGGACATTAGAACATTATCTATCATCTGTAGAAAATAATCTGATTATTGATAATGACTGCCTTCTTATTCTGTTATTTCCTTGACTTAATTGTTATTTGGTACTCCTTAACACTATCACACACTTCTCTGGAGAATAGTCTAATGCTTGAGCCCAGTTTTCTCAGTGAACTATTTTGCAACTTTAGAAGTTTGGGTCTTATTAAGTGTGTAAGATCATCACATCCCTGATGCAGCCAAGAAAATGGTTGCACGTATTTTGTCACAGTATATTCTTTAAATGTGAACATGTATTCATTTAAGTGTACTAATATCTGACAGTTCAGTAGTGAAGTGATGCACTCGAGAACCCTAGTAATGTTCCCTCACAATTTTATTGGTTATTTTACATATGTAGTATAGTTAGAACATAATCTGCAAATAAATATTATTTCTGTATTATGATTCTTTAGTATGTTAATTAATAGATTTTCTTAAAAGAAAATTGTTTCTCTAGAGTTATCCCCATGTTGCCATGTATGAATTATTTTCCAAAATGCAGTTCTGCCTTAGAGTGAACAGTGTGAATTTAAAAGTATACTTTTCTTTCTAAATGCATTTAACACGTTTTGCCTGTGTTTATTAATAATAAAGTAAATTAAATGAAGTTATTTGAATTATTAAAACAGCACATTTAACTTAATGGTTAGCTTAGCCACAGTAGATTGTTAAATCCACGACTGTGCAAGTAACCGCGAGAAGATGCCCTTTCAACTTGCTAACATGACCTTTCTCTCACGTTGCGTTCATACAAGATGTTAATAATGTTTAATATACATCTGTTTTCATGAAGCTTCAGTGAATTTTCAAATGTCCTATTGTATTGTGTCATGTGGGTTCTAAGAGGATGACCTTGGCCCTTGAACATTGTCCTAAAATGTGTTGCAAACTACGTACTCAAAAAAAGATGGACCCTTTCTCACAACAGTGATGGGAGACTTTTGGAAAGTAGATAATGGAATCATTCTATCCAAAATTTCAGAACTTTCAATGAATCAGAACAATTAGTGGCTTTTAATTTATCGTCTGCTGTTGAACTTTGGCCATGTGTATCCTGACTTTGTTGTTGTATGCTTTTCTTGGACCTGCTTGAGAGAAGATTTCATTTTCTTTTTGCCTAACTTGAGCTTCAAGCTATTGGCCCCACCCATGAACACTTTGTCACTTTTCCCTGATGACCAAAGACTTTGTTGATTTTGTCCCTTGTCACTCTTTTCTCCGCATGGGTGAAAAGGTTTATTGACTTCCTGTAGAGAATATCACTTGTGAGGGTGAGAAATGCTGGTCCAAATTTGGTAGCAGAGGTGATGTTTAACTCACATGCGAGAGAGAGGTAGTTAGAGTTAGTGCTAGGGAGATTGTGGTCCGATGCAGAGATTTTTTACCCAACCTAAAATTCTTGTTCCCATGGTTCGTGCAGATTAAATGGTTCCAACGTTGTTCCTTGCAGCCGAAGTGTGAGTATCAAAAGGAATTGTGCTTACATTCCTTTGGCACAAGATTGCGGTGAAATGAAACGTGAAGTGTTTTGCGTCATCATACTCATGTGGTTGTGGCTCTTAATGTTAGAAAATATCCAGAGTTGTTGTTGTTAATGGGTTAATTGAGGCCTAAGATCCCGGGATAAGGCACAAGTTTAGAAGACACTTGGTTAATGTATTGTCTACAAGTAGGTATTGTGATGTGAGGTGCCATAAACAGAAACAATAGTATTCCTTGTGGGAATGAGTTTGGTGGGTATTGGTGAATTCTGAGTGCATGTCGAGGATCTGTACCAACCAGAATGAGAATTGTTGGTCAAGTCTTATTCGCATGTGTAATTGTAGAAACAGTAATCAATGGACAGTGCAAATCCATACTACTTAAAGTGTATGATTTCCCTTCCTTAAGAGCAGACACTTGTTGAAGTTTTTGCTAGCAATTTTTGCATTAAGGTGTGTTTGAGCAATTGTGTAACAGACAGTTGTGAAAGTGAATGAGTTGTTATGTTGCTCTACTTTGAACTAAGAGGAAAGGATGCCAAAGAATGCATCACTCTTAGGGCCTCATTAGGACTTTGGCAGTCTTTTGGCAAGACCGCCGCAGTGGCGGCCACCAAAAAACTGACATGTCTCCGATAATCTGACGGCCGTATTAAGAGTCACAGTGGGTAGACTGCTAAAAAGCAGCCAAATTCCCGAAACCGCAAGGACAGTGGAGGACGGAAAAGAGGCGGTCCCACCGCTATCCCAATATAAATACTCCCATCATATTACGATCCACAAATCACAAGAGCGGTTCTTCCATGGCGGAAAACCTTTGGGGTGCGAACGTCGCCATTATCAACACCTTTTTGTACAGAACACCAAACCACATTGGATACTTTGAATACCCCACAACTGATACACATCCACACACCTGACACACCTACTCACTGCACTATAAAGCATAACCCTACACAACCCACAATCCTTTGCAATCAAAACACCACACACAGCCACAGAAAAACAACATCCCACAGAGCTAAAATTAGCAAGGATAGGTACCCACTTACACTTCACGACGCACACAACACAAATCTGCACAACATACAAAACACACATCACACATCTTAGAATCACACACAATCCACATCATCAGGCACCCACTCACATCACAGAACCTACACCTCACCATTTACCTGACTCTGCACCCTTTCACTTTGAACACAACCACACCGTTTACACAACCACTAACATGTGCTCACAAAAGCACCCATGTTTCACTGATGAGGAGTTGAGGGTCATGGTGGATGAAATTGTTAGGGTACAGCCACACCTGTTTGGAGCACAGGTCCAACAAACATCTATTAGCAGGAAAAAGGAGCTGTGGCCAAGGATAGTCGACAGGGTCAATTCTGTAGGCAGTCATCCACGCACAAGGGAGAACGTCAGGAAGAGGTCAAACAACATCTGGGGGAAGGTCCGTTCCATGGCATCCGGGCACCAGCTCGCGTTACAGAAGGCTGGTGGTGGGCCCCCACCTCCCCCTCCTACTTTCACATCTTGGGAGGAAAAGGTCTTGGGCACACTGCATCATGAGGGCCTGACAGGAATACCTGGGGGAGTGGAGGCTGGTAAATACCAACAACCTTGATGTCACACAATTGTTTTGTCCTGCATGCTCCCTCACCACCTATACCCCCCCAGGATACATTTCACCAACTGCAACTCCACCCTAATCACCTAATCGCCTAATACCTCCCACCCCTGGCATGCCACATGTCTATTAAGCACATCTGCCCCCACAGCCCTTGGAAATGACACATTAAGCACTGGCTAATCATAGCACTACAACTCCCAGAATGCTAAATCCAAAAATTGCCAACACCAGTACACTGCACCAAATATTACCTATCATGCATGTCAAAGCAATATCCAATGTAACCCATCTTGATTGTACTAATGTGGAACAGTACATGGCAATGACAGCAATGCAATGGCTCACTCACACTAACATCCCAACCAAAACACATATATATTTGAGTGTTCATATACAATGGCCACAGATCAAAGATCCCAAGCTAGAAACATACTAACCTGATTTGGGAAGTCAGATGGCTGAGTGGATGCACATGCAGTACATCCAGATACAAGCCAATGTCCATTGTAAACTCATATACTGTGTTTCTACAAGGACACCAACGTGCATTCCACAGCTTTTATTTGTGCCAGCTATTATGCCAGACGGTTCACTAGGTAGCAGAGTGAACAGCCATGTCAATTATTTGACAATACCAGATGCCATCAGCTGTACAATGACTTCCAATATAGTTTACCAACATAAAACATGGTGTATGGAATTGAAGTTACAGAGGTTCATGCTGTATCCAAGTTACATAGTGCATCAGCTGTCAATGTCATTGTGGGGATCATGTCAAGGCAATGTCTGGAACTCACACAACTGCTACAATATACCCATTGCAACCGTAACTCTATGTTTCACTCCCTCCATAGGTAACCTTGCCATTGTCACCATGGAGAGGATACCAGCAACTGCCACTACCACTCTGGTTAAGGCCCCAGTGAGAACAAAACCCCTGGGTGTTTGGGCACTGACAAAGAACCTGGTCCATCTTGGACACCTGGTCAGTCAACAACTGTCAGCATCACCCTGCCCACAGCAACTCCACCCAGCCCTGTTGCATCAACATCACAGGCAACCATTCACCCTCTAACCTGTGTCCCAAGGATGTGTCATCCATTGTGTTCCCCACAGTACAGGTACCTGAGTCTCACCTTGCCAACCCTGACAATAATGAACCTGCCACCATTGGGAGTGGGCATACTGTAACAGGGGCACAGGCATGTGGGGGCAGGGTATGTGGGAGGGATGCTGTGGGCCAGAGGATGAGGTCTCAAAGGGACACTACTGACCAGGATACCATCTCCCAAGTCTTGACAGCCTACCAAAGATCCCAAGGCATGATGGGCCAAGTTATCACCATGTTGGGGGAAATCCAAAAGCTGCAGAGGGACAGCCACCATGAAGTCATGCAGCAGTGGCAGACACCAAACGCCCACTTGGCTTCCATTGCAGGGGTGCTGAGAGACTTGAATAACACATTGAGTAGGTCTTGTACCCAACATCTGGCCCTTTCCACTAGCAATGGAACATCAGGCCATTTTACATCTGCGGCTGCTAGTGGAATGGAGGCCCTGCCAGTGGAACAACATGCCTCCGACACCCCACCCTCTGTAGATGAAGAACCTCCTGCAAATGTGGATGTCCACCTGGACATCCTGCAGGACCAGATGCCAAGACCAAACCCACTGCAAGGAAGTAAACCTCTCTTGAACTGTGCCCCTTGTGTGCCACAGATACACTCTGTTGACTGTACTATAATTAATCTCCAATTTCCTACGATGCAAGGACACTGGACTTGTGTTCTCAAATGGTGTAGCAGCTACCCTGATGATGTTACTAAACCCATCACTTAGTTTTTTTTGTGTCAGTTTACTATTCATAGTCACATATGTGTTTTGTTTCCCCACAATAAATCACACTTAAACACAGGTCATGTGTATGTCTCATTTTCCAACCATGTACAATAGTTATGCATGCCAACTCTGGTCTGATCATGTCCCTCTGTATTGTACACCTATTGTTATGGACCCCATACATGGACTCCATCAGCAGGAGACTCATTACAGTAGGATTGTGACTGGACAGATACAACATAGTTTGTAAACTACAACTACACACAATCAGTGAAAGCTGTGCTAGCAGCACAAAGAGCATGACAAAGAGTAGCATCAGGATGTCTGCTAAGGTGACAGAAGATAGGAACATGACACTCTACCAACAAGGCAGGAGGCACACAGATTGGTACTTTGTATCACCTGCCAAAGCCTAACACATGCCCATACCATAGCTTCCAAATACATATCCCATGGTACAGACAGAGGTGAGTACTGATCTACCCATATCTGGAACCTTTCACTTACATTGGCCACATACCTGTAGGCGTGTCATTCACCTATGTCATTCCACAGTGACATGCACATTGGTCTGCATAGTAGGAACAAACTGACAGCTAGATTCAAGGTATAATACATAAAACTGTTACCATTATGCAGGGACAATGTCAGCCACACTCCACATAATCAATACTCATAGTACCTGGTATCAGGCATGTCCACTTCTCATGTCTGTCTGAAATTCCCGTCTGCTCCTGACTGTCTGTAGTTTACAAGGTTGATCAACCAAACAGGACCTAGGCACATTTGTGTTTGTAAGAAAAGGGGGATGGGACATAGCAGTATACTCTCCTCAGTTCAGGGAAGTCATGTCCAGAAGTATAACTTTGCATCTGCTATAAAAGTATATTATAATGATGAGCACTCTGTTCAGTATACAATATAATTTACAGTTTGAAAGCACATCTCACCAATAAGCATTGGAGCTATCTATAATCCCACAGAATGAGGTGACATGCTACCCATCTATTTCAGGTTGCAAATTTGACCTACAACATTACGTCTACTTCACATACCTTTTAGTCATTTGAAGTAGTGATTGATGAGATTTGCCTTAGAGTCTCCTGCTTCATCTTCTTCTGGCTCTTGATCACTTGGTAATTCTGCATTAACACCCACAGGTACTGCTGGCTCCCCGTCATCTGGTATAAATGGTATCTGTTGTCTCAGGGCAAAGATTGTGGAGCATGCATCAGGCAACTATTATTTGACATATTTTGTTGGGTGAGTAGAGGAGGGCTCTTCCTGATCTGTCCAAGCACCTACGTCTTGCCTTGAGCAGCCCAAACGTCCACTCAACGACACACCCTGTCTTCCCATGGGCCTCATTGTAGCGGACTTCCAGTGGCATTGCTGGGTACCTCACTGGTGTCAACACCCAAGGATGGTTTGGGTAGCCAGAGTCACCTGTGAACAAATTGGTGGAACAACACACACATATATGTGGGACATGCAACATTGTGATGGCAGAAGACATACACACATTTCAGTTGTAACTTACCAACCAGCCAGGCCCTATCTGTGTGGAGTCATGTCATCAGCAGTGGGACATTGCTGTTCCGCATGATGAAGGAATCATGGACTGATCCCAGAAACTTGGCACTGACTTGTGAAATGTACTGGTCTGCCAGACACACCACCTGAACGTTGATTGAGAGAAGATAGTTTTTTCTGTTCCTGTACACCTGTTCATTGGCATTGGGGGGAATCAAGGTTACATGGCTTCAACCACATGTGGAATGTGTCCCTTACCATAAAACACTGCCTCCACATAGGCCAATTCCTCTTGTTGGGGAAACCTGATGTAGCTGTCCAGGTGTTTCTACAATGCACACAAGGACCTAGTGGCCAGGAAGTATAGCATTGAATGATGGGAGGTATGGTTTAGGGATTGCGAAAGGCAGGCATCAGATCTGACTCCAATTGATCAAAAAGATCCATGATAGTATGAGATGCAGCAGAATAGGTCTGGATACAATGGGGGTCATTACAACATTGGCGGTAAAAGCCGCTTACCGCTGTGCAGAAGACCGCCAACACACCGCCGCGGCCGCAGAATTCCGCCACAGCTATTATGACCCACATTTCGGAATCCGCCAAAATTCAGACACCCACACAAGTCCGCCACACCAAAGGTCAGTGATAAACTGGTGAAAACAAAACCTCCACCGTCACGCCAACAGAAACACGCCCATGCTATCACGACACATGAATCCATGCGGCGGTCTTTCAACCGCGGTATTCCATTGGCGATACACACCGCCGCGCTCAAAATACACACACATCTCTAAAACACCGCCACATTGGACAATTCGAAATACACACATCTGATACACATACACACACCACTCCCACACAATCAATACTATATAAAACACACACCCACATCACCCACAAACCCTTACAACCAAAAATTTAGACAAAGGCCAGAGAGACAGCACAGCATAGACAACCCCACCATACAGAGGCACACAACACCATCAACCACACTACTTCCACGCACAAAACACCACACACCACTACATATCACCACACTCATCACCACATACACCACCCCACACATCACCTACACCACCCCATGGCACAGCAAAGACACCCCAGGTTCTCGGAGGAGGAGCTCAGGGTCATGGTGGAGGAAATAGTACAGGTAGAGCCACAGCTATTTGGATCACAGGTGCAGCACACCTCCATAGCTAGGAAGATGGAGCTATGGCGAAGAATAGTCGACAGGGTCAACGCAGTGGGACAGCACCCAAGAAATCAGGACGACATCAGGAAGAAGTGGAATGACCTACGGGGGAAGGTGCGTCCCGTGGTCTCCAGGCACAACATTGCGGTACAGCGGACTGGCGGCGGACCCCCACCTCCTCCCCCACAACTAACAACATGGGAGGAGCAGGTCTTGACTATTATGCATCCTGAGGGCCTCGGAGGAGTCGGTGGAGGAATGGACTCTGGTAAGTCAAATCTTAACTATCATATCCCCCACCCTACCTGCATGCTATCACAGACCCCCACCCTCACCCTCTCCCCTATCACTACAACTCCTCACATATGTACTACTAACACAAACCACCCATCCCCACACCAAGCCCTGCATGACACAACAAAACATGGACACCCATCACTAAAGCATGCCCACTGCACATACCCATAACACCCCCCTCAACCATCATCACACAAGCCCCCACACAAGAATGCTAGCACTGGGGTACACGCTCACCCACCCATTGCACACCATGACACACACAGATGCAATAATCATGCTTTTATACCCCTAAAGGACCACTACCCAACGTCACCAGACAGGAGGGTCCAGACATCTCTACCCCACCCACAGAAGAGGCCCACAGTGATGACAGCAGCTCTGTCCAACTGGATCCAGATGACCAGCCCGGACCATCGTGGGCCTCAGGACAGTCGGTTCCCCACACCCAGACACAGGCCACCACAGACCTTCCACCCTCTGGTAACACCAGCACAGCACCCACCCAGTGGGCCCATACCTCCGTACCCAGGACACGTCAATCAGCTGTGTGTCCACCACTACAGGGAACCTAGGATAACCCACCACCCCAACAACAACAGGGACCTGGGGGCAGTGGTAGTGGGCACACGGTCCAGGGGACGGAGGCCCAGGAACACAGGGGAACTGGGAGGGCTGCTGTGCAACAGGGGGCGGACAGGCCTAGGGAACCCACTCTCCACAAGGCCCTCTCCTCCATCATGGGAGCATACCACCACTCCCAGGAGACTATGGCAACGGTCCTGGCCACGTTTCAGGAGACCCAGCGCATGCATGAGGAACAGTATTTGGGCTTCAGGGAGGAACTCAGCACCATCAGCACTGCCCTGGGCACCATCGTAGGGGTGCTGAAGGAGATACTTAACACCAGGAGGGACACCGTGGCACTCCAAGTGGCACCTGACACTAGCATTGATGAAGAACTGCCCACCACCTCCGCCGGCGCTAGTGGACAGGAGGCAACGCCACAGGACCACCACACCAGCTCCCCTGCAGATGGAGAACCACCCCGCAAGCGGTCCCTGAGATCCAGGAACAGGACAAAGCATGATGCCAAGACCCCCGCCAAGAAATGAGACCACCCTGATTGTCATCCCACTGTCCCACTTTGTAACCCTGTCCATATTGGACCTGCCCCAGCTCCACTTCCTATGCCCATATGGGCAGTGCACCTGTGAGACTAATAGACTGGACTCTGCCATGGACATTCCTCCACCATCACCCATCACCATTTTACCAGCCCCCTCCAATATTTAGCACTTCAATAAACACCCTTGAAGCACAAAACAATCTGGAGTCAGTCCGTGATTATGAAAATGTGTATTAGCAATAACAGTGAACAAATCAGTTCTCAAATGTAATGTCAACATACCTATGTCACACATCTCAAGTCCATGAGGAATCTAAGCAGATGACACACGTTGGTAAGCACACCTGTGAAACCTTAATGGAAATGTACAACTCAGTTACCATATACTGGTTGAAATCGACAGACAGGATAGAGGTAGAAGTGTGAAAGTACTTGTAGTAGGCAGGAATGTGTTCTCACCTGTGTGTCACTGGAAATATTGCTGGATAACTGAGTCCCTGTTGTCAATGTCTTCTTCCTCTGATTCCTCCTCATCACTGTCCACAGGCTCCACAGCTGACACAACACCATCATCTGGACCATCCTCCTGCAGAAAAGGCACCTGTCATCGCAAAGCCAGATTGTGAAGCATACAGTAGGCCACGATGATCTGGCACACCTTCCTTGGTGAGTAGAATAGGGAACCACCTGTCATATGGAGGCACCTGAACCTGGCCTTCAGGAGGCCGAAGGTGCGTTCGATCACCCTCCTAGTCCGCCCATGGACCTCATTGTAGCGTTCCTCTGTCCTGGTCCTGGGATTCCTCACTGGGGTCAGTAGCCATGACAGGTTGGGGTAACCAGAGTCCCCAAACAGCCGCAACCGGTGCCTCTGGAGTTGACCCATCACATAAGGGATGCTGCTATTCCGCAGGATGTAGGCGTCATGCACAGAGCCAGGAAACGTAGCATTTACCTGGGAGATGTACTGGTCTGCCAAACACACCATCTGTACATTCATCGAATGATAACTCTTCTGGTTCCTGTACACCTGTTCACTCCTGTGGTGGGGGACCAGAGCTACATGGGTCCCATCAATGGCACCTATGATGTTAGGGATATGTCCAAGGGTATAGAAGTCACCTTTAACTGTAGCCAAATCCTCCACCTGAGGGAAAACGATGTAGCTCCGCATGGGTTTCAGCAGGGCAGACAACACTCTGGACAACATGTTGGAAAACATAGGCTAGGACATCCCTGATGCCATGGCCACTGTTGTTTGAAGTGACCCACTTGCAAGGAAATGGAGCACTGATAGCACCTGCACTTCAGGGGGGATCCCTGTTGGATGGCGGATTGCTGACATCAGGTCAGGCTCCAACTGGGTACACAGTTCCTGGATTGTGGCACGGTCAAACCTGTAGGTGATGATTAAATGTCGCTCCTCCATTGTCAACAGGTCCACCAGCGGTCGGTACACCGGAGGATTCCGCCATCTCCTCACATGTCCCAGCGGACGGTGCCTAGGACAACAGCGACCACAGAGTCAAACAACTCAGAGGTATGTACCCACAGTCTACACAGAACACGAAACATAATCCAAAAAGTTGCCTGTATGTGTGTTGAATCTAGGCCTATGTATGTGTGACGCAGTTGAAAATGAAGCCATGTGGGCCCCTGAAATGGCGGCTGCCTGACCTCTAAAGTGGGACAATGGGATGTGAGGTAACTGCACTGCCGTTGTACATCGTCGCGGTAGGCGGACGAAGACCGAGGCGCAATGCTGCATTGGTTAACATTGGACCCTATGGGTCCCAGGAGCCAATGATGAAGTGTGCCGGCGGTGATGATACGCACCACCGCGGACGTCACCGCCGCGGACGTGACCGCCATTTTCTATCTGTTGAATCACTCTATACCTGATCTTCGACAGGAGAGGACCTACACTGCAAGTGCTGCTGTGACCTCAGTCTGGAAGGGACAATGGCTTGTGCGTCTGGGGGAAGGGCCCTTGCCTTCACTGCACAGGAGTTGGAGAAGCTCGTGGACGGGGTCCTCCCCCTGTACACGCTACTCTACGGTCCTCCAGACCAACAGGTAAGTACACAGGGAGCACGTTGTATGGGCTATGCCTGAGTGTAGAAGGCTGGTTGTAAGAAGGAAGGGGCCACAGTTCTGCGTGCATGAAGGACTGTGAATGCATTTGCCACATGGTAAGGCTAGGGATGTGGGCCACTCACTTATACGGTGCAGTTGCTAAAGACTTCTCTTCTTCCCCTGTACATTTCATGTAGGTCAGCGCCCACCAGAAGAAGGATATTTGGCGTGCCATCGCCAAGGACGTCCGGACCCTGGGGGTCCAACACAGATGGAGCATCCACTGCCGGAAAAGATGGGAGGACATTCGCCGCTGGAGCAAGAAGACGGCGGAGGCTCAGCTGGGGATGGACTCCCAACGTGGGAGGGGTGCCCGTCGCACCATGACCCCCCTGATGTTCCGGATCCTGGCGGGGGCCTACCCTGAGTTGGATGGGCGCTTGAGGGCATCACAGCAGACACAAGGGGGTGAGTACAACATCATTCTGCGGACTTTGCGCGCAGTGAAGGTGTCTGGGTGGGGGAGGAGGGCTGTGGGTTCCCCTAGGCCAGGGCGAGTTCCGTAGGCTAGGCCCCTCCGTAATGCAGGCCATGTGGCACTCCACCCCACCTCTGTAGAGTGCCAAGTACAGGTATACATGCCCCTGTGTCATCTATGTGTGTAGGTGTCCACCATACCCATGTAGGCCATATCCCAGGTACTGCATCTGTAGAGCCCAACAGCGTGGCGTAGTGCAGGGGGCTGCTGTGTCTGTATTGTCCGCCAACGGTAGCGGTAATCCATGCACTCAACCTGTCTTTCTTCTGTTATCCCCCCCCCCTTTTTGTAATCTCCCTGTTCTTGTGTGCATCAGCATCATCAGGCGGAGGTACAGTGGCAACGGAGCACGAGGGAGCTGCATCCCACATGGCCATGGAGGGCCACACCACGGACTCTGAATACACCAGTGGGACGGAGGGCGAGGGGAGCTTCACAGCGGTCACAGGATCTGCAACCAGCGACACGGACTCGTCCTCCGATGGGAGCTCCCTTGTAGTGGCGGCAAAATCTGTGCCCCCCACTTCTACAGGCACAGCCGCCACCCCCCTACCAGCACCGCCCTCCCAGCAGCCCCCCAGCCTTCGCCCCGTGCCCGCTCACCCAGGAGGGTGGGCATCACCTTCGCCCCAGGCACCTCAGCCCCTGCCCCTGTCACCTCTACTGCCCTCAGTGAGGAGGCCATTGACCTCCTCAGGTCCCTCACTGTTGGGCAGACTACCATTTTGAATGCCATCCAGGGTGTAGAAAGGGAATTGCAACACACAAATGCATTCCTAGAGGGCATTCATTCTGGTCAGGCTGCCCTTCATCGAACCCTGCAAACTCTGGCCTCAGCACTGATGGCAGCCATTGTCCCTGTCTCTAGCCTCCCCCTCCAACTTCCTCCACCCAGACCCAATCCCCTGTACCCCAGCCTATCCCAAGCACACCATCAGACCAGCATGCACACACGTCAACACACAAGGGAAGCTCAGGCAAACATAAGCACTACACATCCCACAGGCAGTCACGCAAGCATCACACACATACAGACACAGCAACATCGACTGCCTCCACTGTGTCCCCCTCGTCGTCGTCTCCCTCCTCCCTCCCAGTCTCGTCTACACTCTCACCTGCATGCACTACAACTACAGCCACTAGGTCCCGCACCAGCACACCCACCACCACACCCCGCTCACCTGCACTAACCACCCCCACTACCATTTACACGTCCCCTGTGTCCTCTCCCAGTGTGTCTGTGACGCCCCCTCCCAAAGTACACAAACGCAGGCACACACCCACCCAACATACATCCACCTCACAACAGCCTCCAGGGCATGCACCTGCACCCAAAGCCACAAAAGCTACATCTCCTACAACCACCTCTTCTTCCTCCACTCCCAGACCCCTTGCAGCTACCTGTCCCAGTGTTCCTAAGAAACTTTTCCTGACCAAGCTTGACCTCTTTCCCCCCCCCCCCTCCAATTCATAGGTCCTGTACTAGCACCTCAGCCAAAAAATCTCCGGGACCAGTGGTTCCTGTTGTTAGAGATATGTGGAGTGCACCGGGCATCAGGGCAGCCAGTGTGACACAGAGCCACAGCACAGGCAGTCCCCCCCCTGTGAAGCACCAGAAGTTGGACAGTGCCCGGCGGGAGTGGGGGAGGACTCCAGCCAGCAAAGCTGCTCACAAGGGTCCCGGCGAGAGTGTCCACTCAGCTGTGACTCCTCCCAAGGTGGGTAAGGGCAGAAGAAATCGCCAAAGTCTGAGAGGAGCAGCACGGCGGAGAAGACCGCCATTATCCCCGCTGCCCAGGAGGCCACCGCCAGCCCCATCGTCACTGGCCAGGAGGCCATCGCCAGAGTCAGTGCCCAGGAGGGCAGCCCCATCGTCAGTGGCCAGGAGGCCACCACCAGGAGTCAGTTCCCAGGAGGGCAGCCCCATCGTCAGTGGCCTGGAGGCCACCGCCAGGGTCAGTGCGCAGGAGGGCAGCTCCATCGTCAGTGTCCAGGAGGCCACCGCCAGAGACAGTGCCCAGGAGGGCAGCCCCATCATCAGTGGCCAGGAGACCACCGCCAGCCACAGCCCAGCTGCCCAGGAGGGCCCCGGCAGCCACAGCCCAGCTGGGCAATGAAGGACCGCCCTGGCAAGCACCGCTGAACAGGTCAGAAACTGCAAACTCAAGCACCTCTGAACAGGGCAAAGACCGCCATGGCAAGCACCGCTGGACAAGGCAAGCACCGCTGAACAGGGCAAAGACTGCCATGGCAAGCACCGCTGAACAGGGCAAGCACTGCTGAACAGGTCAGAAACTGCAAACTCAAGTACCGCTGAACAGGGCAAGCACCGCTGAACAGGGCAAAGACCGCCAACTCAAGCACCGCTGAACAGGGCAAGCACCGCTGAACAGGGCAAAGACCGCCATGGCAAGCACCGCTGAACAGGGCAAGCACCGCTGAACAGGTCAGAAACTGCAAGCTCAAGCACCGCTGAACAGGGCAAGCACCGCTGAACAGGGCAAGGACCGCCAACTCAAGCACCGCTAGCCCATGAGCGGCAGGGGCAGTGACGCAACTGGGATCGTCACGGGGAGAGTGATGCACTCTGGGTACCAGTCCCCCTCCAGAACCAGTGAACACATGCATCCACTCCGTCTGTCCTTAACAGGATGAAGCACTCTGGGCACCAGTCCCCCTCCAGAACCAGTGGAGACATGCATCCACTACCTCTGTCCTTAACAGGATGAAGTACTCTGGGCACCAGTCCCCCTCCAGAACCAGTGGAGACTGTTATCCACTTGAGAGACTGTGGCTTTGCACTCCCAAGGATGGTACAGTGGGCAACCCACCCACTGGAGAGACTTGAGAGACTGTGGCTTTGCACTCCCCAGGATGGTACAGTGGGCAACCCACCCACTGGAGAGACTTGAGAGACTGTGGCTTTGCACTCCCCAGGATGGTACAGTGGGCAACCCACCCACTGTAGAGACTTGAGAGACTGTGGCTTTGAACTCCCCAGGATGGTACAGTGGGCAAACCACCCACTGGAGAGACTTGAGAGACTGTGGCTTTCCACTCCCCAGGATGGTACAGTGGGCAACCCACCCACTGTAGAGACTTGAGAGACTGTGGCTTTGCACTCCCCAGGATACATCAATGGGCATGGAGCCCCCTCGTGGATCTTGGCGTGATGCACTCCTCCGGCTGAGGTGCCCCCCCTTCCCTTCCCCCTGAGGTGCCTGTTGTATTTCTATCTGATGCCCCGGCAGTGTTCTCTCCGTTTTGATCAGGTATCTGATGTGGGCCTCGCCCATGCATTTTGGGCCCAGTGGTCGACGGACAATGAATGGTGCATTACCTGCACTACTAATCGTGATGTATATTTTGTTGAATGTGTAATTATATCTGTATATATTTGGTTACTGTATTTTGATATATTACAATGGTTGAACTCATTTCCTTTTGTCTTTGCATTCTTCCGGGGGGTTGGGGGTTGTTACTGTAATGTTTGGATATGCATTGGTGTGTGTGTTGTAGTGGGTGAGGGTCGGGGTGGGGGTGTTGTGTGTGTGTGTCCCTGACTTTTGCCTCCCCCTCCCCTATGTCGTAGGTGCAGTACTCACCGATGTCTTCGCCGCCAGTGTTGATGATTGTCGTATAGGAGCAGGAAGACTATTGCAGGGAGAATTTAGAGTTCCGGTTCCATGGTGTTGTCTTTCCTCGAGGTGTGTGTAGAGGTGAGCGTTTTCCCTTTGAAATGGCTGTTTCCGCCGTGTTTTTATCTGCGGTGAATCCGCCCCGGAAAAGGTGGCGGATTGGTAGGTTGTGATACTGTGGGCGGTACATTGTCTCCCGCCTGTCTGCTGGCGGTGACCGCCAAGCTATTTGTCTGTACCGCAGTGGCGGTCGCAGTGTTAAAGTGGCTGTCTTTGTTGGCGGTTTCCGCCACGGTCATAATTCCCATTTTTTTACCGCCGGGCTGTTGGCGGTCTTACCGCCGCTTTAACAACGTCCGCCAGGGTTGTAATTAACCCCAATGTCTCTCTTCCATGGTGTGCAGGTCTACTAGTGGACGGTACACTGATGGTTTTTATCCTCTTCTAATGCAGGAGAACTATGAGAAGAAATGTATATACTGTATGTGACATGCAGCATGCAGACCTCTTGTACAGTCAGCTACACAACTAACACATATCTGCTGTCGATGTTGGTTATATACTCAGATATCTACATTATAGCACATAGGTATTAACCCAATGACACCCTCATTGGGGCACATTCCCCCACTTAACTCCTGAACTACACATACAGATCAATCAGTTACAGTACATGGTTGTCACTCCAACCAATATGACATGTCTTACAATGATTGTTGCACATCATCTAAATTTTTTAGAAACCATGCAAACATCTGAGTAGGTGTAGAGTGCTAACACCACATGTCGTCCTGTAACACAGTATTTACCGCACAGATGCACATATTGACAAATAAACTTAAAGGCAGTACTTACAAATGTACTGCACGATTTGGGGTATAGTGAATGAAGTAGGTGATAAAACTCTCCCATACATGTAATGTGCTTAAAATGACAGCTGCCTGACCTACTGTACTGGGCACATAGAAGTGACCTAAGTCGCCAGCAGAAGTCGTCATGGCAGTAGGCGGACAGAACCGTGCGGGAACTTGACATTGGAAGGCATTACTGTCATTGGCGGTATTGGGCCACTGGCGGTGACGGTTGCGTACGTGGCGGACATGACCACCATCTTCCTCAGTAGTGCTCGCTTGACTCCTGACACTGCTTCCAGCAAGACCTTCACTACCTGATACTGCATCTGGGAGCTATCATGCCAAGTCCTGCAGGTGATAGGGCCCCAGCCTTCACCTCTGAGGAGCTGGATAAGCTCGTGGAGGAGGTCCTACCCCTGTATGAACAGCTATATGGTGCACCAGAGGAGCAGGTGAGTCCAATTCACTACCTATGTGTGATAGGTGTGGTGAATGATGGTGGAACTGAATTTGTACGTGAGTTGAGAGGATGGGAATGTGTGCCTACTTGCTGTCACTGATGTGTACTTTCCACTACTAATGGTATTGTGCATGTGGACATGACCTTTTCCTTATGTTTGTGTCATCCATGCAGGTAAACGCCCATCAGAAGAAGAGAATTTGGCGTGCGATCACCAAGAAAGTGCAGACCCAGGGGGTCCAAAGCCAGCAGAGCACCAACTGTAGGAGGTGGTGAGAGGACCTGAGACGCTGGGCCCGGAAGACTGCAGTGACCCAGCTGGGGATGACCTCCCAACAAGGGAGGGGTGCCCATTGGACCTTGACCCCCCAATGTCCCGCATTTAGGCGGTGGCCTCCCCTGAAGTGGATGGGCGTTTGAGGGCAGCACAGCAGTCACAAGGGGGTAAGTACTGACAGAACCCATGTACTTGCCTCTGATACCTTACTGTAAGATGTCTGAGTATTGCAGCGGTGACGATGTGGTATGTGCTACAGGTATGGTGACTACTAGGAAGACATGGTACTACAGTTGCCAAAATACAAACACAGATGTGGTCATTGTATTGTGCAAGGGAACATGTTAATCAGCTTTGTCTACCAAACGGTATGACTGCATGTGGAGATGCACATATGACTGAATCATATGTGTGATTCTACTCAGCCATACATATTTGTAACCTGCTCTGTCATCCTTCCCACCAAGTGTGCCCAAGTCCATTTACCCAAATGGTGAGTTGTATAGCTCTTTAGTCTCTGACCACTCTTATTCCACAGAAACTGCTCTATGTGCAACATTGGGTCTGACAGATGAGTATCAGGGCCAAGTAATCCTGTGTCCTGAAATAGTTGGTCACTTCATGTGAGGCTGTCATCCAAATCAGCCTTTTGATATGGGGAACTTACAACACTCCCTATGAGGTCTGAGGAGGTGTCCCTATTGTCATGTCAGATTCATACATTGGGAAATGTGAAGTTTGATAAGGGTGAACACCCTACAATAGGGGATTGATGGTGACAATAGGACATTGGCATTTCATGGTATTACATGTATACAAATACCTTTAATCCTGACTTATTTGGTGTAGAGAAGGTAAGTGGCTAGGCTGCTGAATCGTTAGCCCATATGCATTGTCCATGCTACATAGGCCCTTCCTATACCTATATGAGTGCAACATATGGTATTTGTCTCAATTGATACTTTGTGCCTGATTTCATATTGTAGCCTCTGGTTTTTCCCAGATATACATTTGCAAACCTGAAGCTGTTTGGGCAGGTTTGGGTATGGCTCTTCTCATTTCTGCCTGATTTAATGGTGTAGCAGACATTCTATTTCACATACACCTGTTGGTGTTGTGGGATATGTTGTCATTCAATTAACTTTACTCTATATGTAGGTGTCTAATGGGTACATTAGTAATCTGTTGCATAAGTGTTTGTTCTGGAATTAGGTAGTGTGAATCACATGTCTGGACAGTTGTTAGTGATGTAGGTGTTCATGTGTTGTCATGTAAAGGGTTCTATTTAGCAAGTGTGGTGTAATGATTTGAGCCCTTCATGGACATTGGTTAGTGTCCATTGTTTTGTTGGTGTAACTATGCTCCCTATGGTTGTCTGTGGAAGTATTCTGTGTGGTAGATAGGAACCTATTGCAGTACATAGGACTGTTGTCTATATGACAATGTATCAGATTAGTGGCTGCAGAAACTCCAAATGAATCTTCATGTCTCAATGACATGCTATGTCATTTTGTGATTCACACAGTATGGGAATACCACATGTAGTATATTCATCTGAGGTTTTTAGCATTGTGTAAGTTGTATATAGAATGAGTAGATAGTCATGTGATTGGAAAGCAACATGCAGTGTCGTATGTGAAGTGAGGAGAGTTTACTTTCATGGAACATTTGTTTTGGTGATGGACTGGGTAGGTGTGGAGTAGGAGTTGGCATGATATTATGTTATCAGTCAACTGCATTTCCATAGATTGATTTGATGATGGACAGTGATGATCTGTATGGGAATAGATTTTTGATAAAGCCAATCCATCTTGTGCATGATGCTTTTGAGTTACAGCTGATTTGATGGGATGGTGAAGTAGTGGTCTGATGGTTGGCTTATGTTGTGGGTGAGACTGTGGTCATATGGGAAAGTTGTAAGTAACTGGTTGTGACCTGATGTAGATTCTGAATAGTTTCTGACTCAGGCATTATTAGCAAGAGATGTTTTGTAACAGTTGTGAATGTTGTACTGTATGTATGTGTGAAGAATGTGATGACCCTCTTTCTCTCTCTTTCTGTGCATCAACATCGGCAGGTAAAGGAGACGGGGCACAGCAGTCTGAGGAAGCTGCTGGCCATGTGACCCAGAATGCTGAGACCACCAACACCGAGGGACCCGGTGGCCAGGAGGGCAAGTGGAGTGCCACGGAGGAGACAGGATCCACATCTTATTCATCGGAATCCTCCTCCAGCGGCCATTCTCTAGCAGTGGTAGACCCACCTGGTACTACCCCTGCATCCTATTTGTCCGCTATGCCCCTTACTACCACCGCCCTCCCTGTAGCTCCCCACCCAGTTGTCCGTGCCCTCTCACCCAAGAGGGTGGGTGTCTCCTTTGCCGCAGGCATCTCTGCCCCTGCCTCTGTCAGCCCTGCTTCCTTCAGTAAGGAGGCTATTGATCTCCTGAGGTCCATCTCTGTGGGTCAGTCGACCATCATGATTGCCATCATGGGACTGGCAACTCAAGTCCAACAGAGTAATGCATTCCTGAAGGGCATTCACGGTGCTCTGGCTGGCCAACAGAGATCATTTGAGGCTCTGGCCTCCACACTGACAGCAGCCAGTCACCCTGTGTCTTCCGTCCCCCCTCTACCTTACTCTTCCCAATGCCAAACCTCTCTTCCCTGACACAGCCAAAACCCACAGACAGACAAGCATGCATCCATGTCAACATCCAAGGGTAGCTCAGTCAAACATAAGCACCACAAGACCAACCACTGGCATGCACACAAGCAACACACACCTGCACATACATCAACAGGCACTACCTGCCCTGACACCCACACTACCTCCAGCATCACAGACACAATACCTGATATACCTGCAGACACCACACCAACATTCACAGATCCAGCCACTACACCTATCTTCCCCACAGACAACACCACAGCATACCTGCAGAAATCTACCTCAATCACCAGACCCACAGACATAACAACCACTGACACTCCTACATGCAGCACATCCACCATACCTGCAGCCACTACCCCAACAGACAGTCACCCACCCACCACGGCATCCCCAGCACTTCCACCCCTCTCAGTCCTGTACACATCAACGCCCTCACTCACCCACCCAACATACAGCTACCACCCACAAGCATACCTTCCACACACACGCACCCACAATGAGCAAACCGACATGTCAGACAACCACTCTCTCACCCTTCACTCCCAACCCCCCTTCTGGTGACCCTCCCTGTGTGTCTAAAGTAGGGTTTGTTTCATGTTTTGACATTTTTCATGCTCCTCTTCCCCCCCCAGAAGACCCCTTAGTGCTCTGTTTCTCTCCACAGGCCTGTCCCTTTCACCTCCAAGGCCTCTTCTACCCACGCTGCAAGTATGAATGCCCCTCCCCCTGCTAAGAAGTCTACCTCTCCCAAGAGAACCCGCCCCTCCCCTAAACCTAAAACTAACCCCCTTCCAAGCCCAACCCCAAAGGAACCCCTCCCAAGCGTAAACCTAAACTCCCCCTCCAGATCCCCCAATACCTGAGATGCCTGCCTGCCTCCTTGATGCCCCTACCTGTGGAGGTTACATGGCAGTCAGGAGTCAAGTTCGGGGCACCAAGATGTGCATCAAGTGCATGTTGCATGATTTATATCTGGACTTGCCTATGGTGGTACGTTATGTTGTATCTTTGTCAAAGAGTAGTGTGTATTGTGGGTGCTTGCCAATGGCTTGATGGTTTTGTGGCTGTGGTATTGTAGTTTCACTTGGTGTTGTTATGTTATGTTGTGGGTTACTATGCTGGTGTTGTGTTCCTGGGAGTAGGTGTGTGTTTTTTACGTGTGTGTGATGGCCATATTGTGTGTACTGTGTATGTTCGTGTGTGTATGTGGCTGTCTGTTAGTGTGCATGTCAGTTTCAAGTTAAGTGTGTATGCCACTCGCCACCTGTTCCGATTGGTAGGTTTTGTGTGCATATGTGCTTTGACAATTTACAACGGTGACAGATAAATGTGTACTCACGGTTGCTGTCATCATCTTTGGCGTTGATCCCACCCTTAGTCTTAGTAATGAATTTATTAAGGCACTTCCCAGATATTAAATAAAAGCACACAAAAATATGAATATGAGAATTTAACTTGAATGCAGTAAAACATGTGTAGATCCCAAAATACTCACAGTAGTTAAACAATAATAGACAGAAAATATGCAATACATCAACAATTAATATATATATATATATATATATATATATATATATATATATATATATATATATATATATATATATATATATACACACATATATATATATATATATATATATATATATATATATATATATATATACATATATATATATATGTATATGCATAGTCAAGCTAGATAATTAGGAATAAAAATGCATCACCATGGGGGTTGAATTCTTCATCCTAGTCAGCGTCAAGCCGACGAACCCTGGACGGTTGAGGTAGGAGGTCTTCCCTACATGGGATTTGTTCCTCGAACCGTGCGTCCACGTTCAGGTGAGCTCTTCTACCTCAGTGGCGCATTTACCCACCTTATATACCAAACATAACAAACTCATGGGGAAGATCCTAGCAATCTCCTCCTCCTTTCGGCTATGAAATTCTATCGCTGGCTGTACTCTATCTGCGTCAAAAACATGCAAGGGAAAGGGCCCTACCCATGTGCACATTCAAGATACAGAGGAGCTGTACTTTTCCTTGATGAAAACATTACCAGGCTGGGGCTCTCTGATCACGTCTACCTTCCACATCCCCCATGTTGTGTGCCAACACTGTGTAACCCTGTACTGGTGGGAAAAGCACAGACATGTTCTGTGTAGAAAACAAGCTGGGTGTGGAAAAACCCTGTGCCACCACTGTGACAGCGCCTGAATCTAAGCACAAAATGCAGTCACTGGTCAAGATGGACTTGGTGGTCAAATACATATAGCATTACAGTTGTATGTGCACAATTGTAAAGGTGAGTCAGTGCTGCAAAGGAAAGAGTTTGATGTCACATTGTGCCACACTGCCATTGATTAGTTAGCGTGAAGCCGCACTGGTATTGGTGAACAACATCACAGAGTGTCACACTGCTATTGGTTAACAGCATTGAAGAAGAGAATTGTGGCAACTTACTTGCTGATTTGCGATCAAAAATATTTAAATTGTGTTTTGTGAAATTTGTTGATTGAAAAATAAAATGTTTTAAAGCTTTAAAGGGGGCTTTGAGAGGATATTTGTTTATTCCAGTTAGAGAGGGAGTAGATACTCCACCTGAAGGTACTCCAGGTCATATTGTTGCATTCAAAGAAGGGTTCTATGTAGTTTTGTGGCTTGGGCAATGGCATAAAATGACAGAAAAAGAAGGTGCATTAGCATTTCCTCTCTATGGAATATTTAATTTGAGAATTATTGAACGATTGAGACAAATGTTGCATGAGGTGAAACCACCTCCAGTATCTGCACAATTCAAAGCCTTGAATATTTGGGAACATGTAGCTCATAGAAAACAGGGAGGGAAGTACTAGGGAGAATGAAAAAGGCAATAGGAGCAGTAGCGAAAGCTAGATGGGATAGTCAGCAAAAGCTTTGGACGTAGAGATGTATCTAGGCCTCACTAGGGAAGAAGATGAAAACACCAAACCCAATGCTAAAAAGAAGACAGAAAATCCAGGTCCCAAATCAGAACTGAAAATAAAGGTAAGACATATGACTATGGTTCGGATAGTTATTTTATAAACCGGCTATTGTTAAATCATATGCCCCCATATAATTCTAAGCAAATAGCTGCATCAAGTGAAGCCCCAAGAGATGTGACCTTTGATGTGCTATCACATCTGTTGAACAGACCTCAATTCAGTTACAACTGCAAATTCAGTAGGACAGACTTCTTGCATAAATCAACCAGTTCTGATTTTCAACCAGCATAGAGTTTTAATTTGTATCAGTGTGAGCCAGATCTCAGTTTACAACAGTCAGTACCAAAGTTTAGCACGAATCAACCAGGACAAGGTATTAATACATTTTTGACAGGAGAGAGCGTAGGAATAACAGTTCCACAGAACCCAATGAACTACATGCCTCCAGATGCATTGACAGTTCCTGTGACTATTGATCCAGTTGTTCTTTTGTATCCTCCGGGTATGACAGGAAATAATCCCCATAGATTAAATGCCCCGAATGTCCAGAATGCCCCAGTTATGTCACACAGTGTACAGCAGTTTGTGATTCAGAAGAAAAATAAATTCACTTTATAGACCTTGCCAGCTACACGCATTCAGACTCGACTTCAATGATAAGTCAGACCGGATTTACTCCTGATGAGAGATTTCCACAGGGATCCTTACCATATTTTGTTCCCAAATCAGTGCAGATATCTAACAATGGTGTAGTACCCTGCATAGAAGGTTACCACTCTTTACTCCAGAAGGCATGTCAATTGAAGGCCCCTCTAGCCAGTCACATGTAGAAACCCTGAGAAACATAGCATTACAGGACAATTCAGTGAGTTTATGAGATTTTTCTGCCCAACGGTAAACAGAATGGCTGAATAATTCAAATCCACAAGGTGCAACATCAGGAATGAGTTATAGTACAAAAGCAGACCTCTGAGAGAGACATATCAGTGGGCGTGTCCAGATTGAAGACAGAGTTAAACAAAATGATTCAAGAAAATGTATACACATAGCATCTGATTACATACATTTGAAAATGGGGTTCAATAAATACGTGGGAAGGACTATTGTCAAAGAAAGGATATCAGAAGAAAGTAAAGACTACTGTGCCTCTGCCAGGAGTAAGTCAAGCTGAAGGCAGTGTAAAGATGCTTCCGATGACAGAAATTCCTGGCAGAGGATATGTGCATGTACTGTGGAGTAGAAGTGACATTCTGTCATTTAAAAATATTTTTCTAGAGTGAGAGAAAAGCCAATGGAATGGTATAAGCAAACAGAGTTTTGTGAAGCTTTGAAAATGCCTGTGGGAAGATTTGAATACATTGTTTGACATTGTTGTTCCAAGTGATTTGTGGACTGAATTCAAAGTGAATGTTGGTACATCAGGCAGAAACCTTCAAGAGATCCAATTACAGGAGCACCTAATGATGAGGTGATGAAAAAGTATTATAGGTTATTGAGGTCTTAAAAAATAAGGTGCCTCCAAAAGATGTAAATTGGCAGAGAACTGACAGGACAACACATGAATCAAAGGAGTCAGTACATTTGTATTATGAAAGACTGTTATAACTTTCCAGCATCACAATGGTACTGAGACAATAGAGCTGAAAGATAAGGGTCATTTTGTGTTCAGGTTTGTCCAGCGTTTAAAACCAGACATAGGTACCATGATACAGCAGCATTTGATTTGTTGGCAAAACAAACTGATGAAATCAATCCTGTGGTAGGCAAAATACTACAGTGATGAATTGGAATGGCAGTTGAGGGCTTCACAGAAAATTCAAAGTTTGCAGATGGTAGGGAATATTTGTGAAATGCAAGGTATGTATCAGCAGGGAGCACAGATGATGCAGGGAGGAAATGGATTTCAAACGCAGGGTAGAGGATGTGGTGTTCCTTTCGATCAAACTGGTGTTGCAGACGTGTAGACTTTGAAGAGAACTAATCAGTGTCACATGTGCAGCCAGCTTGACCAATGAAGACGCAAGTGTCCACAGAATGTTGGTAATAATCTGATGCAGAGTAGGGGAATGGTGCAAATTCAAGATGAAATTCCAGTTCAAATGCAGAGAGTTTAGAGACCCTGTGCAGTATTTAGGGAAAGATGCGGAAGACATTGTAACGCGAAGGGTTAATTAGCTTGAGCAGTGTAGATGAGCGTAATGCCTGTTGAAACCCCCTCCCAAACATCGTGGAAAAGTTCATGATATTATTTTCACGCTTGTTTGTGTAGAAGACTCCGTCTCAACCTTGAGAACGAGAGTACAGGGAGAAGATGGAATGTAAACAAAGGCTGGAGCAGAGCAGAGCAGCCAAGTACTGATAACATTAGCTAGAAAATGCCAGAATGAGATAGAATCCAAGCTTCGAGTTATTTAAGCACTGAACTGTGTGTGAGGGATTTGGAAGCTCGCAGATGGAATTGTGGAAGCTGCCATGGCCCAGCGCTGCCTCCCTGTTTGCTCGTGGTGCTTGATGGGGAGAGAGGTCCAAGCAGGCGGTAGAGGGCTCCCCAGCATGTCGTGAATTAAGTTAAGTTTCCACACAGGGATAAAAAACCTTTGTTTCTCTGCTCTATTATTATGACTGATTATTTATGCCTGCACTGTGTTTATAACCTGAAGTATTCAGCTCGTTTTTATTTTGCTTTCTAAACCTATTAGTGTGAACTGCTGCAATAATTGAAACATGCATTTTGGTGTGCAGTAAATCAAAGCTTATCAGAAGTATTTAGTTTGTTTATATATTGCCTCCTGAACATTGTAGTGAGAGCCTGCTGCATACTCATTTATATTCTGCTTCCTGAATATCGTAGTGCAATGCATTTTAGTATACAGTTAATCAAAATATATCTGTCAATTAATTCTTTGCCTATATATATATAAATAGATGCTTTTCATTGCTATTCTTATTCTACTATTGTTAAGGTGCTAAATGCTTACATTTTACCTGCAATTCTAGTAAAGCTAAATTGTATTTATAATTGGCGTGTGGTCCTTCATTGAGCGTCCTTATTGACTTATACCGAACAGGTGTCAACCAGACACCTGGATAAGACAGACCCGAATGCAAAATGTGAATGTATCCCAAAGACAGCAACAGATGCAGGTTCCACAAGACAGAGTGCCCAACAGCATATAAATATGCCATAACAGAAATGCAATCAAGTGACAAACACAAATGCAGATTTGGTCACATCACTGTTTCCCTTAATTGATTTGAGTGATGAGGTACTTACAGATATTCTGCAGCTAAATTGCCCGACTGAAGAAGAATGCATGATAGGTGCATCCCTAGAAGTAGATCAAAGTGGTCAATATGTCGATGGAAATTTAAATGGTCATCATGTGTTTTTCCTAGTAGACACTGGTGCAACTCGCTCTACTGTACAAACAGCAGATGTGCCAAAAGTACCCCTTTCTAGAAAGAAATTTTAAGTTTAGTTGATGTGAATGACCAACTAATCAATTCAGTAACATAATCTGTCCCTGTTAAAATAGGTTAATTTGAGGATGAATACCAGCTCGTGGTGTGTGATTCCTCTGAGTTTGCTAGGACATGATCTGTTGTATAAACTACATTATTTTATTAGCTGCACATCCCAAGGAATTGCAACCCAGAAATCTGAAGAGGATGTAATCTTTTAAATGGAAGATCGGACCCTGAATGTCACATTAACCCAATGTTGATATGAAATGATTTGCCCAAGGATTTAAAATTAGACTCTGTCCCCTGATGTTTAGGATTTTTCAGGAATGGAAATTGGACACATTAAATGATTTGAACCTGCAAAAATAACAGTAAAGCCAAATGCTGTGTATCTGAGCATATCTCCTTGTAACATGATACCTGATGTAATTACTGGAATTGCCCCAAAATTCCTGCAATTACAGGGTCCTGATTGAGGCCCTGATTGAGCAAGAATTCTGAAAGAGATAAAGGGAAGTCCATGTAACTCTCGCATTTTGAAACGGAGGAAGCTCAGTCAAAAGCTCCATATTGTCAAGGATTTAATAAAAATAAATGAGATAGTACTTCCACGCTATTCTATGGTGGTGAACCCAGCAGTAATATTTTTCCAAATTTCCTGTGAAGCAGAATGGTTTACAGTGATTGAGTTGTGACAAGCGTTTTTTTTCATCCCATTGCATGAAGAGAGGCAACATCTCTTTGAGTTTAAATTCAGCAGTCGTGAATAGGCATGGTGTTGAGTTCTTCAGGGGTATACTGAGAGTCCTTCCATTTTTTTTATCAGATTCTAAAGAAAAATCTAGGGTCACTGAAAATGCCTTTTCACTCAATCCTAATACCGTCTATGCAAATATGACACAATTGTCTTGTTGAATTATTAAGCTGTGAATTGCCATGAAGTGTCCCAGCACAATTGCAGTACTGTAAGAAAGAAGTCTTGTATCTAGGACATAATATTGAGAAAGGAGCTTGAAAAGTGTACCAAGAGAGAATTTCAGCAACCTTGAAAATGAATCCTCCAACAACTAAAAAAAAGTCAGAATGATCCTGGGAATGGTTGGCTACTGTTGCTAATGGACACCTAACTTTTCTCTTTTGGCCAAGCCTGTACAAGGCTGACAAATAAGAATGTGTCTGATCTGGTATCACGGAATGACAACTGTTTTCATGCCTTCAGAATTAAAGGAAAACCTCTGTTGTGCCCTGCCTCTGGGAATGCTAAATTATTACAAATATTTTACACTGTTTTGTTGTGAAAGAGAGGATGCCCTCTCTCAGTTTGACTCAGTCACATGGAAATGGCAATAGACAAGTAGTCTATTTTTCTGCTACTCTTAATCCTGTGGCATCAGCGTTGCCCGGTTGTCTTTAAGCTGTGGCTGCCACAAGCATCAGCATTGAACAGTGCAAGAGGATTGTTAAAAGTCACCCAGTGTCAGTTTTTGTGCCACATTCAGTGTAAATTTTGTTATCCTGAACAAAGACCCAGTTCTTAACAAATATTAGGCTTACTAGATTTGAACAAATTTTGTGGGCTTTACCCCACATTACTTTGAAAAGGTGTTGCACACTAAATCCTGCAACCCTAATGCCTATCGGTACTCATGATAAAGATGAAAACATTTTGAATGAGGTTGAGCATGAGTGTTTGTGTGTCACTGCACTATGCATCAAGCCAAGGCTTGACATTCAAGACACCCCCTTATCTGAAAATGATTATGTGATCAATCAATCAATCAATCAATATATTTATAGAGCGCACTACATACCCGTTAGGGTTTCAGGGCGCTGAGGGAGGGGGGTTAGCTGCTACTGGTCGAAGAGCTAGGTCTCGAGGAGTCTTCTGAAGGCGAGTAGGTCCTGGGTCCGTCGCAGGTTGGATGGGAGAGTGTTCCATGTCTTGGCATCAAGGTAGGAGAAGGATCTGCCACCGGATGTCTTTCGGTGGATGCGGGGGATGGTGGCGAGTGCGAGGTCTGCGGAGCGGAGCAGTCGGGTGGGGGTGTAGAAGCTGAGTCTGTTGTTGAGGTAAGCAGGTCCGGTGTTGTGGAGTCCTTTGTGTGCATGGGTGAGGAGCTTGAATGTGATCCTCTTGTCAACGGGGAGTCAGTGGAGGTCTCTCAGGTGGGGTGTGATGTGGTTGCGGCGGGGTACGTTGAGGGTCAGTCGGGCAGAGGTGTTTTGGATGTGTTGGAGGCACCACAGGTGTTTTATCGGGATGCCTGTGTAGAGTGCGTTGCAGTAGTCTAGCCTGCTGCTGACGAGGGCCTGTGTCACTGGTTTTTTTGTGTCTGTTGGGATCCACTTGTAGATCCTGCGGAGCATGCGGAGAGTGTTGTAGCAGGAGGAGGAGACTGCGTTGACCTGTTTTGACATGGAGAGGGAGGAGTCGAGGATGAAGCCCAGATTGTGTGCGTGGTCGGTCGGTGTTGGTGGGGATCCTAGAGATGTTAGCCACCAGGAATCGTCCCAGGCGGAGGGGTTGGGTCCGAGGATGAGGACCTCTGTCTTGTCCGAGTTCAGTTTCAAGCAGCTGTTTCTCATCCATTCGGCAACGGCCTGCATTCCCTCGTGGAGGTTGGACTTGGCGGTGTGCGGGTCCTTGGTGAGGGAGAGGATGAGCTGGGTGTTGTCGGCGTAGGAGATGATGTTGAGGTTGTATTTGCAGGCTACTTGAGCCATGTAGATGTTGAATAATGTTGGGCTGAGCCCTGGGGTATGCCGCAGATCATTTTGGTGGCTTTGGAGTGGAAGGGAGGGAGGCGGACTCTCTGGGTTCTGTCAGAGAGGAAGGATGTAGTCCATTCGAGGGCTTTCTCTTGTATTCCGGCTTCGAAGAGGCGGGTTCTCAGAGTGTGATGGCATACCATGTCGAAGGCGGCTGACAGGTCCAGGAGGATGAGGGCTGATGTTTTGCTGTTATCCATTTGGCGTCTGATGTCGTCTGTGACGGCAAGGAGCGCGGTCTCAGTGCTGTGATTTTGTCGGAAGCCAGACTGGGAGGGGTCCAGGATGTCATTGTTTTCGAGGTGGCGAGTCAGTTGTGCGTTGACGATTTTCTCGACCTTCACAGGGAACAGGAGTAGGGAGATGGGTCGGAAGTTCTTGAGGTCCTGGAGGTCTGCTCTGGGCTTATTAAGGAGGGCGTTGATTTCGGCGTGTTTCCAGCTTTCCGGGAATGTTGCTGTTTCGAAGGAGATGTTGATGACCTTACGTAGTTGGGGAGCGATGGCTGCATCTGCTTTGTTGTACACGTGGTGAGGGCATGGGTCTGACGGTGATCCGGAGTGGATGGAGTTCATGAATTTGCCTGTCTCTGTGTCGCTGATGTTGGCCCAGGAGGTTAGGCGATCGGAGCGGGTGGTGTTAGCGGGGATGGTGTCTGGCGTGGTGGGGGGAGGCTGTGGTGTTGAAGCAGTCATGGATGTCGGTGATCTTTCAGTGGAAGAAGGTGGCCAGAGAGTCGCAGAGCTCTTGCGAGGTTGGGATGTCGTTAACGTTGGCACTGGGGTTGGAGAGTTCTTTCATGATGCTGAAGAGCTCTTTGCTGTTGTGTGCGTTGTTATCTAGGCGGTCTTTGAAGGAGGATCTTTTGGCTAGTCTGATTAGTTGGTGGTGTCTGCGGGTGGCGTCTTTGTGGGCCATGAGGCTGTCAGG
Organism: Pleurodeles waltl; assembly: GCF_031143425.1. NCBI lineage: Eukaryota > Metazoa > Chordata > Amphibia > Caudata > Salamandridae > Pleurodeles > Pleurodeles waltl. The sequence continues at coordinate 829,038,664 of NC_090439.1, forward strand.
TGTGTGTTCGGTGAGCCATTTATTCTTAAGTTTCCGGCAGATGCGCTTGGAGGTCTGGAGCTCTTCGGTGAACCAGGTGGCTTTCTTGGTGGCTTGGTTGTTGGTGGTCTTCTTGAGTGGTGCAAGGGAGTTGGCGCAGTCGTTGATCCACTGTCTGAGGTTGTGTGCGGCGGTGTCTGGGTCGGTGGGGTCGTTAGGCGGGTTCTGGGCAAGGGCGCTGGTCAGCTGGTCTTGGGTGACTTTGCTCCAGTGGCGGCAGGGTGGCTGTAGGGTGCGGTGGTGCTTGACCTGTTTCTAGAAGGTGAAGTGGATACAGTGGTGGTCGGTCCAGTGGAGTTTGGTGGTGTGGTTGAAGGTGATGTGGGCGCTTGTGGAGAAGATGGGGTCAAGCGTGTGGCCGGCTGCGTGGGTGAGTGTGGTGACGAGTCGTCTGAGGCCGAGGTTGACGAGGTTGTCGATCAGGTTGGTGGAGTTGACGTCATTGTTGTTCTCGAGGTGGAAGTTAAGGTCCCCGAGAGGATGTAGTCTGTAGAGGCGAGTGCGTGGGCGCTGGCGAGGTCAGAGATGGAGTCGCTGAAAGGTGCCCGTGGTCCGGGGGTCTGTAGACGAGCATTCCTCTGAGGGTGGTGTTGGGGTCGGTGTGTATTTGGAAGTGCAAATGTTCGGCGGTCTTGAGGGTGTCTTCCGTGTGGGTGTGGACCTTGAGGGTGGAGGTGGTTGGTTCTGGTCTTTGGAGGTTTGGTGGTTCTGTCGCAGGTGAATCTACAGTTGTGGCAGGAGAAGGGTCCGTGGGTATTTCTTGGTGAGGACTGGAAGCATGCTGTGGAGCGGCCAGGGTTGAGGGTGTTGAGATCGCTGGCAGTGTAGTGGCGTCTGGAGGTGCGGGGGTTCCGTGGACCAGGGGGGCGGGGGGTGCTGGGCATGATCCAGGAGCAGACGGGCGCAGATGGGCTTGCCTCTGGTGCGCCTCCGGCGCAGCGACCGCCATTAAGAAGGGGAAGAGGGAGGGAGGAGCAGCTGGGAGGCGGGAGGCGGGGACGAATGGGGGCTCGAGGGGGGAGGGCCGCAGGGACGCAGCGGCGGGAAAAGGAGACGGCTCGGGGGAGCCGAGGCGCTGGGGGGGCGGGGGGTCACACACAGCTAACAACAAACAAACAGCTAAGACAAAGCAAATACGGAATGACAAACAGCTAAGATAAGGCAAAACAAGGAATAACAAACAGCTAAGACAAGGCAAAACACAGAATAACAAACAGCTAAGACAAGGCAAATATGGAATAACAAACAGCTAAGACAAGGCAACTCAGGACAAGGTAAACACACACAGCGATTACAAGAAGGCACTTACCCCTAGACACCAGGGATGGCCAGCAGGGAGCAGCGAGGGCGGGGGGAGAGGACACAGGGACAGCTGGGTGTCGCTGTACGCGTGGGGAGTGATCCAGTGGCCACAGATGTTTGTTGATGGCTCCTGTTTGAGAGACCACAAAGGAAACCTGGGAGTTGGTAATGCAGTCTGTACAGTCTCAGGATAAGTCGAAGCTTCCTGGCTTAAAGGAGTCTTTTCAGCCCAAGTAGCTGAAATAGTGACTCTTATTAGAGCTTGCAGTGTTTTCGAACAGTTGAAGGTGACAATTTCAACTTATAGTGAGTATGGCTTTGGTGTTGTTCATAATTTTGCAAAGTTGTGGTCCCTGAGAGGGTTTATGACCTTATGTGAAAAAATACATAGTCTGTTAAATGCATTGCAAAAGCCAGCACAAATTGCCACATGTTCAGCCACTAAAAAAGCTGATGATTTAATTGGGAAATAATTATGCTGATGAAGTAGCCAGGGAGTGCACTCTAAATTGTACTTCAACGGAGAGCACTCCAGCGAGCGAGAATTTGAAACAGAGTACAATCTTTTGTTGACTGCCGCTGACACTTGGGAAGAGATTAAAGCATTGAAGGAAGAAGTGCTTGAGGAAGAACAACAAGGATGAATTATGCATCCAAAGAGATACTCATAATATTTGGATTTCAAGTGATGGAAGAGATGTGATGCCAAATAGTTTGTTGCCACCCATGATTAAGCATTATCATGGTTTTGTGCATGTTGACAGGTATGCAACGGTGTGCTTGTTTCACCAGATTTGTTTAAGCCAAGATTCCTATTGATGACTGAAGCCCTTTGTCACAGATATGTCACATGCCAGCAGATGAATGTAGGCAAATGTACAGCAGTTACACTAAGTCACATAGGGAGATCTGGGGGGCCCTTTAACAGAATGCAGTATGATTTTATTGAATTACCAGAGTGCACTGGACTGAGATACATCTTAGTTATTGTGTGCATTTTCCCTTGGTGGGTAGAAGCCTACCTGAGTAGGAGAAATACCAGTTTCACAATAGCTAAGCTGTTACTTACAGAGTTGATCCCACATTTCGGTTTCCTGACTTCTGTGGAATCAGACTGGGGAACTCATTTCATAAGTGAAGTTTTAAAATGACTGTGTTTAGCCTTACAGGTTGAGCAAAGATTCTAAAGCAGTTATAGGCCAGAAGTATCCAGATTGATTGAACAGATCAATGGCACCTTGAAGTTTAGATTGGCAAATGTTTGTGCTTCCAGCTCACTAAAATGGCCTGATGCATTGCCTCTTGTTCTGATGAGTTTGTGCAATACTCCACACAGAAAGACAGGCTTGTCTCCTCATGAAATACTCATGGGTTGTGCCATGACATTACCAGTGGTGCCAGTGAAAGCTGTTGTAAAAATTACATATGACTTGGTATTGAATTATTGCAAAGGGCTAGCTGATGTGGTTAGTTCTGTGTCTCATCAGGTTAAAGAAGCTATAGTCCAGCCACAGCAAGAGTTGTGCCATGACCTATGTCCCAGTGACTGGGTCATGGTGAAGAAACACCTGAGGCAGTCCTGCTGGGAGCCACAGTAATAAGGACCTCACCAGGTCATCCTATTTACTATGGCACTGTGAAGTGTGCTGGTCTTCCAAATTGTGTGCATCCCGTACACACCAGGAAAGTGCCTGGTCCCCTTGATGATACAGCACCTGCCTCTGAAGAGATAGGTACAATGAGTAATAGAGAGAGATGGTTAGTCAAACTGTGGGGGGTGAGCACACAACCAAAACAGCACAATTGCAATTCAAGGGGGATCTGAGAGAGTCAACCACAGCAGTGGTGTAACAAAAATTACGGGGGCCCCCTAGAAAAGTACCTGTAGGGGGCCCCTTCATCCCTGGATCTAGTCAGGGAAGTGTCGCCTGTGTGATGTGTTCCGTGCTGAGGGGGCCCCGTGGAGCTCAGGGCCCCCTGCAGAACAGGGGCTGCAGGGGCCTTTGTTTCACCACTGAACTGCAGCAGTTGTCAGGGGTTGAGAGGAAAGAGGTTGACCATGCAAATCTCAGGTGCTGATGAAGGGACCAGTATTGTTGTCAAACAGGTTGTGTCTGGTGATAAATGGCAGAGTAAGCAAATTGTGACAGAAGTGCAAATACCAACAACTGTTCCAGAATCAAATGAAGAATCCAGCCAAAGGGACAGTGATGCAGAGAGACCAGTAACGCACAGATCAAGGAGAAAAAGAGTAATAAGTCAAAAGTATACAGCGCCTGAATGAACTCATAATGCACCCAATGAATGGCAGGAGGAATTTGGAGCCTTTTGTCGTAACAATCTGAGTACAGCTGAACGTGTTTGAGATTTCGCATGTGCTGAAACTGAACTATCAAATCACATTGCCAACAGATAGATTAAGACATTACATTTTTTAAGTTTAAGTAGATATTAGTGATTTTGAACTGAGATACTGTTTAACCTGAACATTTGAGCTTTTAGTGCCAACATGATGAACATTTTCGAAGATCAAAACAATATTGCATTTTATTGACAAACTGAAGAACTATATTTTACTAAAACAGAAAACCACAGCACATCTCAAGGTCACAGTAAAAGCCATTTATTCCTTGGTGATTGTAGCAAGAGAATTGGTGAAAGAAAACAGCCGACACGTGTTTCGTCACACTGGACTTTTTCAAGGCTTTCGTAGATTAGAGGTATTGGTAATGTATATTATACTCCAGTGGTCATGAATATAGACCAGATATGTGTGGTATGCGTTAAAAGGGGGAGTCCGTAGACCATGATACGTCTGTTACCGGTCTCCCGTCACTCCTGTTTATGGATCGCGTCGCATCTGAAGCGCTTTATATTTTACTATTTGCTTTTCTCATAACAAAGACTGAAAAAGACAATTGCTATTTTGCTGCTACATTTTATATTTTACATGCATACGTGTAGAAATATTAGTCGCAGCCGCTTTCATGATGATCCTATTATTGATAGGTCTGAGTTTACGCACACAGTCCGGTTCAGACAACATTAGGTCCACAAGTGTTCCAGTTCACACCACACCTGTGGCATATAAGGAGTCATTTATAGATGAAAGAGAGTTGCCTGCTGGAGAGTACAGAGGAGATCTGTCATGAAATGTTTATTATAAGCTTCTCTAAGTGAACCTTGAGACCATGGAGGTTAAGAATCGTTTTGTCTGTACCCAGATACCATCATCAGTTACAGAGGGAAGAACTTACCACTGTTTGCCCCTTACATATGGGATTTCATGCAGTTTATTGTTGACCCTCATATATTATCAAGAATATTTTCGGCATCATTACTCAAATTATGACTATGAGTCCGATTACGATTTCGGCTTTGAGACCGCTGGACCGCCAGTATGATGGTGTGGAGGTGGCTGCCAAGCCAGCAGCCTCCCCACCGCATTATTACGATGTTTCCATCAGGCTGACCAGAGAGAGCCAAGGTCAATGCCACACCACACAGCACACTCAGAATGTGCACTGTCTGCTATGTAGGCAGTGTGCATTCTGACTGTGCAGACAGGAGCCCCCCCTGATGCCCCAAATCTGACTTTCCGCCAACTTTTTCATGACGGGTACCCCCACCATGAAAAGGCTGACGGAAAGGAAAGTCATGAGCAGCACAACAGTGTCAAACTCGTCACCATGTTGCTGACCAAGCCAAACTGTCGGTATCTCTGATCCTGGTGGGGGACGTGGTGTTGTGGCGGTCTGACCACCAGCAGTTTCATCGGACTATTGGACCACCATTGATGCAGCAGTCAGACCACCACAGAGGGTACGACGGTCCTATGGACAGCCATACTTGTAATCAGGCCCTCTGTCTTTTCAGTCATCCCAAAAATAAACAAAGTGAGCAGCGTTGCAAAAGCTAAAAACATTGTCATAGTAGGTGGATTTAAAAGCCTATACTGACCTTTGGTACAGTTTAAGTCCACAAGAATAATTTTACCTCAGTAGAAAAGGAATTTATAGCTCAAGTGGAGGAGCGAAGGAGAGCTATGAAAAGAAAGGTGAAATCAGGTGTAGGAGCCCGTAGTTGTGGTCAAGAAAAATTAGCACATTCAGCAGCAGGAAAAGAAGCAGTCCTGACCCTGTGTTAGCAACGTGTAGGGAAATTGTGCATATACAAACCGAAATCAAAGACAGACAGTATTTGTAGTGACTAGTAAGTGTAGATGTTTTTTTGTTTAAAAGTGTTTGTAAGTTCATGTTAGCTGGAAATGATCCGGCTATACAGGAGTTTATTTCATTTGTTGAACACAGGCTTATTTCAAGTTACTGAAAAGATGGTATATACATGCTGTCTAGGAGCTGTGTTTCCAAAGATATACAATGTAGATCATTTCAAGGGTCTTGTGTGGGATAACGCATTGAACATCAGGGTTAAGAGAGGTGTGAGTGCTTCAGAAAGGACATGTGATATTTTTGGTGCATTGATTTTATCCGTAGGAGTGATCCTAAATACCCTGAAGATAAGGAACCTGTCAACGATTGTAGATAGGCTATCTATCAATACAGCAGGTGCCTTCCTACTCGTAGGTACTGCATTGTTGCTATGAGATCAATGGTTTTGCAAAACAGGCTTGCGTTCGACATACGTTTTCCAAAAGAGGGCAGAATCTGTAAAGTTTTACAGGTGCAACAATGTTGCATGTTTATACCTGACAATAGTAAAGAGCTGAGGAAATACATCAAGAACATGACTGATCTGAACAAGGATTTGAAAGGCTTAGAAGCAACAGGTGCTTGGGAAAGTAATGGAAAATGGTTATTCAGCAACTGGAAAATGGTTTGGAAACATGGGAAGAGAAATTGAAGGCAGTATTTTGAGACTGATACTGATTATTGCAGTGAGTATCTTGATGTTGTTGGCTTACTTCAAGTTGATCAAAAGGATTAAAGATGAAAGAGCGGAGAAGAGAATGAGAAAAGAGGAGATCGAAATGGAGACTAGACTAAGGCCCTCATTACAACCCTGGCGGTAAATCCCGCTTTCTGCCGTGCTGAAGACCGCCAACATACCATTGCGGTTGCGGAATTCCACTACAGGTATTACGACTCACAGCTCGGAATCTGTCACAGTACAGACACCCATACAAGTCCTCCACACCAAAGGTCAGTGATAAACTGGCGATACCAAAACCCACCCCGTCCACAGTATCACGATCCATGAATCAACGCAGCGATCTTTCAACCGCAGTAATCCATTAGCGATACACACCGCTGCGCTCAAAATACACACACATTTACAAAACACAACCACATTGGAAAATTTGAAATACACACATCTGATATACATACACACATCACACCCACACACCGAATCCAATATAAAGCACACACCCACATCACCCACAAACCCTTCCAACCAAAATTTTTAAAGAAGGCCAGAGAGAGAGATTAGCTAACACAACACCAGCATCCACAGATACACAACACCATCACCTATACAACATCCACGCACCTCAAACAACACACACCAACACATCCCCTCACACATCACAACAGACAGCACCTCACACATCACCCACACCACATCATGGCACCTAAAAGACACCCCAGGTTTTCTGAGGAGGAGCTCAGGGTCATGGTGGAGGGAATCATCTGGGTAGAGCCACAGCTATTCGGATCACAGGTGCAGCTGACATCCATTGCTAGGAATATGGAGCTATGGTGGAGAATCATCGACAGGGTCAACGCAGTGGGACAGCATCCAAGAACACGGGATGACATCAGAAAGAGGTGGAACGACCTATGGGGGAAGGTACGTTTCGTGGTATCCAGACACCAGATTGCTGTACAGAGGACTGGAGGTGGACCCCCACCTCCTCCCCCACAACTAACAACATGGGAGGAGCAAATCTTGGCGATCATGCATCCTGAGGGCCTCGCAGGAGTAGCAGGAGGACTGGACTCTGGTAAGTCATACCTTAACTATTTTATCCCCCCACCCCACCTGCATGCCATCACATACTCCCACCCTCACACCCATCACCGAATACCCCACAGATACCCCACTACCACAACCCACACATCCCAAAATCAAGCCCTTCATGTCATACCAATGCATGGACACCCATCACCAAAGCATGTCCAGTAGAGAGACTCACTCATGCCCCAAAATCACCAATCACACAAGGGCCACTGCAATAATGCAAGCACAGGAGTAGAGGTTAACTCACCCATTGCTCAAGATGGCACACACAGATACTAAGAGTATGCATTCACACCCCAACAGGACCCCTACTCAACGTCACTGGATAGGAGGCGCCAGACATATCCAGTCCCCCCACAGAAGAGGCCCACAGTGAAGACAGCAGCTCTGCAGGCCTGGATCAAGATGACCAGCCCGACCCATCAGGGATCTCGGGACAGTCGGTTCCCCTGACACAGTCACAAACCACCACTGAACCTCCCCCCTCAGGAAACACTGCCACAGCACCCACCCAGGGGGCCCATCCCTCTGTCCCCAGGAAACGTCAATCAGCAGTGTGTTCACCACTACAGGGAACCCAGGCAAACCCACTAACACAGGATGATCAGGGACCTGGGGCAGTGGCAGTGGGCACACGGTTCAGGGGACAGAGGGACAGGATAACAGGGAAGCTGGGAGGACTGCTGTGCGACAGGGGGAGGAAAGGTCCAGGAAACCCACTCTCCACGAGGCATTCTCCAACATCAAAGGAGCTTGCCACCATTCCCAGGAGACCATGGGCACAGTACTGGCCAAGTTTCAGGAGACCCAGCGGCTGCAGGAGGAACACTACCTGGGGATCAAGGAGGACTTGCAGTCCATCAACACCACCCTGGTCACCATTGCAGGGGTGCTGGCAGACCTTGTCAACACCAGGAGGGACACAGTGGCACACCAACGGGCCCCTGACACTAGCCTGGAAGATGAACAGCTCTCCACCTCCGCCGGCGCTAGTGTACAGGAGGCACTGCCACAGGAACAACAGGCCACCAGCACCCTACCCCATGCAGAAGGAGAACCACCCCGCAAACGGTCCCTGGGATCCAGGAACAAGACAGAGAACATTCCCAAGATCCCCGCCAGGAGATAAGACCCACCTGAATGTCACCCTTCTGTCCCACTTTGACACCCTGTCCACCTTAAATTGCCATTGCTCCACTTCTAAGCCAAATTGGACAATGCACCTGTGAAACAAATAGACTGGACTCTGCCATGGACATTCCTCCACCATCAACCCAGCCCATTTCACACCCCCTCCACTTATTTGCACAGAAATAAACACACTTGAATCACAAAACAATCTGGAGTCAGTCTGTGCTTTCACAAATGTGTAATTGCAAAACCTCTGGAATATAGCAATGTTATACACACACTGACTCATAGGGACATCCACAGACCCAGACAACTATTCTCATTGATTTGGGTCCAGGTGCTCACCTAATAGCCACACCCGGTGCCTCTGGAGTTACCTCATCACATAAGGGATGCTGCTATTCCGCAGGATGTAAGCGTCATGCACTGAGCCAGGGAATTTGGCATCAACACCGGAGATGTACTGGTCTGCCAAACACACCATCTGCGCATTCATCGAATGGTAACTCTTCCGGTTTCTGTACACCTGTTCACTCCTGCGTGGGGGTACCAAGGCCACGTGTCACATCAATGGCACCTATGATGTTGGGGATATGTCCCAGGGCATAGAAGTCACCTGACAGACTTCAGCCCACTGTATTATGGGTACTGTTTGATTTCTGCCACACTCTGGGCGGAAATCCAGCAGTAGTCATACTGGCGGGAGGAGGTGCTGGGGCAGTTTCAACATTGGCAGTGCCCCGCCAGAAGGACACTGCCCGCCGTGTTATGAGCAATAATACAGCCTGGCGGTGTCCTGCTGACGGGACTCTGCTAGAGGTGGAAGCGCACGTTCCTGTTCTCTGCCGGACTACCTCCTTCCTGGATCAGGTAAGTTGATCATCTGACAGGGTTGGGGGGGTGTTCTGCGTGCGTGTGTGAGTATGTGTTGTCTGTGTGTGTGTGTGTGTGTGTGCATGAATGTGTGTATGCGTGGTTGTATGTGTGTCTGAATGTAGAAGTGAGTGCGTGTATACATGTAAGTGTATATGCGTATATTTATGCGAGTATGAGTGTTGTGGTGAATGCATGTTTGTGCATGAGTATGAGTGATGTGGTGAATGCATGTTTGTCTGCATGTGAGTATGAGTGTTGTGAGTATTCGTGTTTGGATGGATGTGAGTATGCATGGTTGAATGCGTGTATGAGATGAGTGCTGAGGTGAATGCGAGTATAGATGCGTGTGTGTGAATGCATGTATCTATAGGTGAATGAGTTTATGCGTGGTGCATGTGGGTGTCTTTGTGTGTGTGTGCATGTATGCAGGGAGGGGAGCGTTGTGTCTGGAGGGGGAGTGGGAATGTGGGGCACGGAATCTGGATGGGGAAGGGGGGTTTAGTTCTTGCTAGGGGTAATTATTTACTGGTGACAGTGAAGAAATTCTCTGTCACCGGCAGCCTTTCCGCCAGGGTTTTCGTGGCAGCGCTACCGCGGTGGAAACCCTGGTGGAAAGGTGGCTCCTAATACCGTCGGCAGTCTTCTGTGGACCACCAGGTCAGAGATGCAGATCTCCAGCCCAGCAGCTCTGACTGCCCTGGCGGTATGGGTGGAGACGTGGCAGGTTGGCAGAGGCCAACCCGCCACCCTCATAATGTGGCAGCCTTCACTGCCAGTCTGTTGGTGGTGAAACCACCACGTTTGCCCTTGTGGTCAGGAGACCACCCAGATCATAATGACCCCCCTATGTGTCTTTGAGTTTCAGTTGCAGGTGCAGATGAAGTTGAAGAAAAGTCATCCATGTCGCTGAAGTAACCAGGACAATCTCTGTGAACACAGGAGCCGGTACATTATTCGTGGATGGCTCCACTTCGCATGGGGGTTCGTAGTAGACAGTGTTGTCAGTTTGTGTTGCATTGGAGTGGAAAACAGCCACATCTTGGACAGTTCTTTTTGGTAAAGTGGTAACAGGAATCAGCAGAAGCTCATTTTCTGCCCATCCTATGCTCGAGGAGATATTTGTAGCATCTTTGTACATGCTGGTGTGTTCAGAAGAGGTACTCAGTATGTCTTCTTTGAAGCGGTATATCCTGTTGGGTAGTGAGAGTGGACTGGGAACTACCCAAGGGACCTCTGTGTCTACTGTGCAGGATCGGTCACATGATGCAATTTGATGTTGTCGAGGGAGACAAATCTGTTCCCTTTGGAACCTGGCAGAAGTGGTAGAATGACAGTTCTGGTGCCTTGAATTCCAAGGACTGGAACTGGTGCTCTGTAGGATGGGCTGAATACCTTCTTCACAGCAATCTTCTCATTAACCAGATCCCCAACTTTAGGAATCCAGCCTGTAGAAGTTGTTAGCAAATCCCTTATTCCTAAGGTGGCAGCACTTATCATGAAATTACTGAAGCTCCTGTAAGACAGTGAGAGGTTCATTTATGTCAAAAGGTGTGTTAGCTGCCACCATACCAGGGCCATCTAGATCTGGGATGTACATAGGATTCCCAAAGAGGACCTCATAAGGAGTGCATCCTCCCAAAGTCCATCTTGGTGGATTATTCAGCGCTCTCTGGACCCCACATAGGTGATAACACCAACTGCTGCCTGAACCTGAAACTCTAGCTGTTAAGGACTGCTTTAGGCCACGATTCCTCCTCTCCACAACACTATTACACTCAGGATGATATGAGGAAGAGTAATAGAGTTCAACACCCATCGTCCTCATGGTGTCCATGAATGCCCTAGAGGCAAAAGCAGGGCCCTGGTTTGAATGGAATGCTGCAACCGCATATGCATCAATAAGGGCCAGCAAGTCTTTTAGACAGTTCGAGCATCAGCTGACTGTTGTGGCCATACCCACAGGAATCTAGAACAAGAATCAACAGCAACTAAGATTTATTTGTATGCACCATCAGGTTGTAGGGGACGACAATGACCCAGGTACACACATTGAAATGGCCTGGTGGACACTGAGAGGGAAGTCTGCAGTAGGTGTTTAATGATTGAGCCCTTGATTTCCTGGCAAATGTCACAGCAAAGGACATATTGCTTGGTATGTTTGTATAGACATGGCCAGCAGAAGCATTTCTGTAAGAGTGATACTGTAGCCGCGACACTAGCATGAGCAGATATGACACCCTCATACGCTGTAATCTCTGGTCTCGGTTGGGGGTCAGCCGATCTCCAACCCCAGGAATTGTCATAAAAGCAACATTCTAAGCACTGATGTGGTATGAATATTTAGTAGGGTACGCTTTTGGAGGAGGCTTGCCTTCAGCCAAAGCTTTCCCAGCAGCCTGAATTTCATTATCCAATCTTGTGTGAGAACAAATCACTCCAGCCACAGATGTAGTAGCTACTGCTGATTTGGCCACATCATCAGCCAAGGTGTTTTCAATAATGTGTACTCCTACACTTTGGTAGCCCAGTGTATGTACTACATGAGCATCTGGTAGCCTATCCTTAAGATCAGCCACCCTCCCACACAGAGTTATGTGTTTTATGGTGTCCCTTTTGAGTCTCTGAACCCATTCAACTGCCAATGATTGAGATAATCATTGTAGGACTGGACACAATAGTACGAATCACACACAATCAATGTGAGCTGTTCTGGATCTGTATGTTCCACTGCCGAAATAGGAGCTTTAAGCTCAGCCATTTGTGTTGTGTAGTCCCCCAGGGTCTGCGTGTAGGTATTCTGAGCGTGGAATACACCATCCTTCATCACTCCGCTCATGGCTGTGCAAGCACCTGAGTATTGATGATCTGTACGTATTGTTGATTGTGCTGAACCATCAGTGTAAATGACAGTTTGGTATGTGTTAAGTGGCAAGATGTTAAGAAGTGTGGAATACTCCTGTTTGTATTGGAGAAATTCTTGTGTTTGAAGTTTTGGGTCAAAGATGTAATTAACATAAGCGGTAGTCAGGGAGATTTCTCATTGAATCCAGCATGGATGTAAGGCTTTAGCATTAGTAATGCTTTCTTTGGTGACGGCCTCTAAGGCTAGCACTGGTGTATCGACAATAATGCCTTTCCCTTGGGCCAGTGGCCTCTCCTTGATGACAGCCATCTGTACAGCAGTCAGAATTTTTGCTGTGGGTGCAAAGCATTGTTTTGCGTTGGAGTACAAGTGTGATTTGCATGCTATGGGCACCGCCTCATACTCATTAAAGGTGACATAGGTGAACCCAATGGTACCAGCAAATATTCTGATGACCAAATTAGTTTTTTTGTCACATGTGTGTAAGTGTTTTGCTTCAAGCATGTCTTGCTGCAACACTTTAAGGATGTGCGTGTGTACAACCGTCCAGTGTTCATTTGAGAAATCTGGGAGAATTAAATATTAAAGTGCTTTAATGCGTAGTACATATTGTGGAATGTGAGCTCTGCCAAAGTTAAAGAAACCAAGGGAAGACTGCAGTTCCTTGATGGTGTTTGGTATTTGAAGTTCAGCACATTTTTCTAGAAAGTGCGGGCCAGGCTCTTGCCCTTGTTTGACAGCTCATATCCCAGGAACAATACACTGAGAAAGGCTATTTTAGTTTTCTTGAAATTTAATTTGTACCCAAAGGCTGCAAATCCTAAGTCAATCTGATCAACCCTGGCAAGTTGAATGTTGAGGTCCTCATCTGTGAGATAGATGTCATCCACATAGGACAACACCTCAGGATCAATATTATGCAATTTTGATGTTACACGGGCTGAGAATAACCCTGAGCTGTTCTTATAGCCCTGGAGCAAATGGCACAACCATTTTGTGAGACAAATAAGAATGCACTTATGTCCCGATTTTCATGCGCTACATTTTGGCACAAAAAACTACTGGAAATATCCAAGGTTGTTTTATATTTTTTACACACTGTGTTGATAATTAGTGTGGCGCTGTGTGCATTGTTAATTGCATTTGTGCGTGTGCAATTGTTTAGGTGTCTGTGATCTAAGACTATTCTATATGAATAGTCTGGTTTTACAACAGGGAATAATGGGTCATTCATTGCAGAGACATGGGACTCTATTACTCCTGGTACTCAAGGTGAACAAGGATCTCTCTCAGTGGAGCTTTAGCCTCATGTTTATGTTTAACAGGATTTTGGTACTATGGCTGCTGTGTAAACCTAATTGGTATTACATGGTATTGGGAATCTCAATCCTACCCTACTTGGTTGCGGTATACTGCTTCCGGAACAAGATCTGAGAAAGAAGGCAAAATTACATCTTCCCCACGTGGGAGCTTGCAGACGTGTTCTGGTGGCCAGACTCTTTCTGCCAATAGAATATCACAATTAAGTTTTTCCCAAATAATTACACTAAAGCTGTGCTCTTTGTCTCCCTCAATCTGGAAATTTAAATCATGAAGCCTGTTGGGTGAGAGAACGCGCCCGCTCGCAGTCTTGAATGCAAGAAAGTTGTTAGTTGCTGTCGCATCCAGATGATCCCTCAGACTCATTCGACATATCGTGACTTCTGCTGCGCTGTCCAGCAGGGTCACTGCCCATGTCTTGTTCTTCAGCAATGTTCTCAAGTTTGCTGGCATGTTTAATTGAAATTTCTGCCACCTTTTTATTGAGGGGAATTGTCTTCTTTTGTGTCTGAAGACCGCTGTAAGTCTCTCTTCTGTTTCACGTAGTCAGGACATTGCTCTGACTAGTCCACTCTCTCACTATGTCTATCCGATGTGTCCTGAAAGGAACGAGAGGGACGTGAATCAGTATGTCGGCTAGGAGCCTTTAACATTTCCTCTATTTTTTAGATTATGGCCCTCATTATGAAAATGGCGGTGTGGGCCGCCATTCTGGCGGTGGCAGGAGATCCCGCAAGCTGGCATGGCGGTCTACACTGCCACATAATGAAGCCATGGAGGGCCGCCATAGGTGGCCCTCACCCACCGCCAGGCTGCCTCCGTCAGGCAGCCTGGCGGTGTACGGCATTGTTATCCGACAGGGCAGCGCTGCTGCCCTGTCGGATAATGATCCCACATCCCCCAGCCATTCCCTGGCGGGTTTCCCTGCCAGGGAAACGTTGGCGGAAGGGGTGCACCAGGGCAACCCTGGGGGCCCCTGCACTGCCCATGCACTTGGCATGGGCAGTGCAGGGGCCCCTGTGCAGTACCCCATCGCTCAGGAAATCAGGCAGTAATCTGCGTGACGGGTGCAGCTGCACCCGCCGCACAGAGGCATTGGCGGTAGCTCCATGAGGCATTCCTCTGGGCCGGCAGGCGGAAACAATGTTTCCGCCCGCCGGCCCAAAGGAATGTACATTATATGGCTGGTGGGGTTCCGGGGGAGCTGGCGGTCACTGGGAAGAACGCCAACATGAACACAGCGGTTTTTACCGCCGTGTTCATAATGAGGGCCTATGTCTCCTTTCAGAGCTCTCAGGGTGTGAAGAGTCTGCTCTCTGATTTAATCTGCCTTTATTTTGTTTTTTATTCCAACATTTTTTGGAACACTCTTGTGCATATTTAGTACTGTTCTTAGGGGTAGTACTCTGAATTTCAGGCTTTTTCAGGTTGACTCCCAAACTATCCCGTCCTACACTGGTATAGGTGTCAGAAATGATTTTCAGTAGTTGATGCTCCTGCTCAAACTGCGCACTCTCCCGGAGCCGCTGACATATAGCTAACCCTACTGCTTTCCCTTTAATGTTACTGAGTATGAGTGAGGAGCCTGTGTTGAAAATATGCATCAGTTTCGTCCCCAAATCCAGGGCTAGGGCAGCCCCGTACTCATTTTGAATTTGTTTTAACACTTCTGGTATATTATCAAGTGTCGGGGTACTATGCGTGGTAGTTTAATTTGCAGTGAAGACTGTACCCCATGTGGTGTAGTCATCCACTGAGGGAGCCATTCCGAATGGCAAGCACATTGTGAGAATTCCATGTTTATCTGGGGCTCCCATATGGGGAAACACTGCTTCCAGCTGGTTAATTTTTTGTGCTATCCAGAACGGAATCTTCTCATGTTCTGTGGCTACTTTGCCCATGATAGAATGTATCATTTGTGGGTTAATCCTGGTAACAGCAAATGGTGACTAGCTGGTGCAGCCGTGGTGGGGTGGTGTGCAAGGTCCTCATATGGAATTATACTATCTGTTAAGTTGTACTAGCACATTGTAAAGTGCACATACGTCGGCTATTTACAGTGCCTGTACACCTGGATGTGGTATATAAGTGTCAAACATGTGCCACGTCGGTCCTTCATTCCTTAAGGGACCTAATTTCACAGATTGTATTGCATGTGGTAGGGTGCCATTGAATCAATTTTCATGTTCTTTGTAGGAAAGGGGTATCTTTAGATACTGATATGCTCAGTACCGTTACGGTCCATTTGCTATTTTGAATGTTTGAAATGTGTATGTTGTCTCATCTTCCTCAGGAATAGAAACTTTCTGTTTGGTAAGCTTCATGAGCTTCCAAGATGAATGTGACATCCTTGTTCTCATCTGTTAAGCTATGGGCTATTAGATGTTGTGTTAATGCGTGTCTGACATTCCCCGGAATGTCTATGGAGTTAGCCATGTTGAGTAATGGATGCAGAGGTGGAACACCAAATGTGGAGAAAGTCCTTTTAAGAGTTCAAGCTTGAACAACCTATAGCCTAGTTAGTTGCTCTCTATTTAGCTGAGGAGGATTATCCCCAAGACAATGGATGTCTCTGTATAATGATACTTAGGGTACCTGCTGTGTGTGAGACAGAGATACTCAGGATATCCATAAATTAGTATGAAACACCATTGTTGGTTGGGTCATGTCGTAGTTGGACTCCCGCTCTTAGGGAAGACTGCTGGTTTAGGGATGATAGCACTTTTGTTTGTAGGTGACTGAGTCACTCCAACAACAAGTCGCAACTGTCGGCCCAACCCTCCCGGCCCACAAGCAGTAGCTCACCAAAAACCCAAACTGTGAAAGGTGATTTCTGGCAGCCTTATATATGGACTCTAGAGTGTGACATCCCAGGGGAGTCGTGGTGGAATAGAAGTTATCCTTTATCTTGTTAGCAATCAGTGTCAGTCACACAATGTATTTATTGAAAAGACTGCAACTTACAGCAAAATGCATGACCTGCAATGATTAGGATAACGAACAATAAAAGAAGCATAATTGTGAAGATGAGAGTTGTGAATACAAAGACCCCCACTATCTTGCAATAAACATGAAATGTAAAATCCCTAGCCTGGAGAACCTAATCTCTGCCTAACGAGAGGTAGGTGTGATAAACCTAATCTGCCAGTACCCTGTCCTTGAGAAGCGCCCCCCAACCCTGGTTACCTGGGAATGGGAGTGGTACTGATAATGCAAATCAAAACATGTCTCTAACTATAAACAGTAGAAGCCATTTTAAAGGAAATAATAAAACAAATGAGCTAAGACAGAGCAAGCTAAGAGGTTAAAAGTCACTAGGTAATGGGGGCAAAGGTCTGCAAGCCAAAAGGCTAACCTCCTGAGTCCCAATAAAAACTAAATTGGATTCACTACAGCTTAGTGACAATAGTTTGTTAGACCCATGACTGTGCAAGAATCTGTGAGAAGATGTCCTTTCAACCTGCTAACATGACCTTTTTCTCAGGTTGCATTCATACAAGAGGTTAATAATGTGTAATATATGTCAGTTTGTGAGAAAAGGCCTCTTTTTGACATGGTTCCCCCCACTTTTTACCTGATGTTTGATGTAGCCTAGATGTTGTAGTGCCTAGGACCCCTGCTAACCAGGTTTCCTTTCCTTTAAACTGTTGTGATGCATTGACACAACTGGAGACACACTTAACTACCACTATAAGTCCTAGTAAATGGGTACCCAGGGCATGGGGTACTATGGGTAGGCCCCTGAGTGCAGCAGCACTGATTGTGCCACCCTCTAGGGCCTTGCATCTAATTGGCCCCAGCACTGCCATTGTGGGCTGAGTGTCCTGGTGCAAACCTAAAACACAAACTCCAAATGACGCACTGCATGTGGGCCCTGTCCACCATACACTGCATTTACTATGGGTAAGACACTCCTCTGGCAGGCCTTGCAGCCCTAAGGCAGGGTGAACCATAATATAGGTGAGGGCATAGCTGCATGCGCAATATGCCCCCAGTGTCCTTACCAAACCTGGAACAAAGTGAGTGAACAGAGCAGCCATTTTTATACATGTGCTGGGCACTGGTCAACACGAATTTCCCAGCTACATGATGGCCACTCTGAACCCTGGGTTGTTTGGCATCAAACAACTCAGAATGATAAATCCAAACTTGTACCAGTATTCAATGTATCCCTAAATGTACCCAGGGGTCACCCTAGAGGTGATTCCTGCAAAAGCTAAATACCCTGACATGGTTACTGACTGGTTCCATCCAGCCTTTCGCCTCTAAACGCCCAATATACAAACCTCGAGGTAGAGCCTTGGCTCTCTGCATTGTAAAACAATGCTCTTCCTGGGTGGAGGAGCTAACACACCCTCCCTCAGGAATGTGCACTGCCCTGGTGGTGAGCTTCAAAGGGTTTACCGCCTTTGAAACTCGAACCCCAGGCCTGCTGCTAGCATCAGATGATCAGCCCCTTTGCAAAGCCCAACTTTTGGCTGGGGCAAAGGTGGGAAATCACACAAAGGATAGGAGGAGTGGCCCCACCTGGCATGCATCACCACTTAGTTGTTGCTTGCAAGGTGGACACTCCCTTTTATTTTTCCTCCATCTTAGATGGAAGTAAAATAGCCAATCAGGTTTAGGGAAGTGGCCCTTCCCACAGGAAGTGATCATTACAGTGGGTGTAGCCACCCAAAGGTAAGTGTCCCATTTCACACTACCAGGTACCCGCTAAAATACCCCCTAAATTCAATATTTAGTGGGTATCCCTAGACCAAGAAACCAGAATTGCAGGACACAAAGAAGACCAGCACAAAGAAGAACCAAAGCACGAGAACTGTGGACCTGCTGCACGACGAAAAGGTGCCAAATCCTGTCTGCTGAACAAATGACCTGACAATCACCACTGAGGTGCTCTGGACAACTGGACTGATCTCAATAAACCCAGAAGACCCCCAGGCTTCACCAGTCACCCAAGAACTCCCTTCAGAGTGGAGGTACCACTCTGCAACAACCAAGAAACCAGCAACCCAGTGAGGGTCACTTCACTGACTGGCTACTAACTACTGAACCTGAAGTTGCAGCAAGACCTGATGTCTCACTGACAACAACAAGGACAACCCCTGCAAGTGTGCCAAGTTTGGTGGCACTGCGCGCTCCAGTGACCGTACCATACCAATACCCTGAGTACTGGTCAGCTGACATCAGACACCAGGAAAAACAGCCAGCACAGGGATGAAAAAGGACCAGGGGGAAGCCCTAGTTGAGTGACTCCAGGAACACCCTGGACCTTCTGCCAGAGTCCACCCTTGTCCTGCAAGCAACCCTTAAAGAGACTTAACTCCAGATCTAAAGGTCTTCTTTGTGCATAGCTCCTGGATCACCAATTCACTCTGCACCCAGCCGCCCTGTGCCCTGTAATGAAGAACCTGCTCAGCCCCAAGGATCCCTCACCCCTTGCTACCTTGACACTCCAAAGGGACCCCTGGGAACCATCTCTAATTTTACCTGTGCAGTGCTTTTCCAAGTGGTCCCCCGCAGTTGCTCTGCACCAGCTCCAGAGACTTATCCCAGCTGCTCCCGCCGGAATCGGGAGCTGCCCAAACTTCTCCAGCTGGCATAGAGTGCTCACTGCCGACCTCGACTAACCTGCAAAAGGAGAACTTGGTTAATCAACTGTACGATTTTCTTTAAACTTCAAAAATTAATATCTCCAAAAGTCCTTAACCAATTTTGTTAATCTTGGTCTTAAAATTAATATAAAAATCTGAAGTATGTTTATAAATTGGCCTTGAGTTATTCCTTTGAATGTGTGAGTTGCATGATTGATACTGAGAGTACAACAAATGTTTTGCACTTCTCCAAGATTGACCTAACTGCTCGACCAAGCTACCATAAAAATGAGAGCATTAGCTGATCTAATTTTTACCTCTGTAAACCAACATGTGATTTCCTGGATCCCCTGCACAGTGTGCCTAGCTTTGCACACTACATAGAGGGCCAGCCTCCTACACCATTCTCACCAGGACCAGGAACATTGTCCTAAAATTTGTTGCAAACTATGTACTCAAGCGGAAGATGGACTCTTTCCCACAACAGTAATGGGAGACTTTCAGAAAGTATCAGATGCTCACCTTGTGATGCCTTTTGATTAGATAATGGAATTGTGTGATCCAAAAATTTATAATTTTCAATGAATCAGAACAATTTGTGGCTTTTAATTTATCATCTCTTGATGAACTTTGGGCATTCATATCCTGACTTTGCAGCCATACTCTTCGCTTGGACATGCTTAAGAGAAGATCCCTTTTTCTTTTTGCACAGGTAGTCTTCAAGCTATTGCCACAGCCCATGGACACTTAGGGGGTCATTACAACATTGGCGGTAAAAGCCGCTTACCGCCGTGCAGAAGACCGCCAACACACCGCCACGGCCGCGGAATTCCGCCACAGCTATTATGACACACATCTTGGAATCCGCCGAAATTCAGACACCCACACAAGACCGCCACACCAAAGGTCAGTGTTAAACTGGCAAAAACAAAACCTCCACCTCCACGCCAACAGAAACACGCCCATGCTATTACGACCCACGAATCCACACGGCGGTCTTTCAACTGCGGTATTCCATTGGCGGTACACACCGCCACGCTCAAAATACACACACATCTCCAAAACACCGCCACATTGGACAATTCCAAATACACACACCTGATACACATACAAACACCACTCCCACACACCAAATACAATATAAAACACACACCCACATCACCCACAAACCCTTACTACCAGAATTGCGATAGAAGGCCAGAGAGATAGCACAGATTAGACAATCCCACCACACAGAGGCACACAACACCATCACCCACACTACTTCCACGCACAAAACACCACACACCACTACCCATCACCACACTCATCAACACATACACCACCCCACACATCACTCACACCACCCCATGTCAGGCCAAAGACACCCCCGCTTTTCCGAGGAGGAGCTCCGGGTCATGGTGGAGGAAATCCTACGGGTAGAGCCACAGCTATTTGGCTCACAGGTGCAGCACACATCTATAGCCAGGAAGATGGAGCTATGGTGCAGAATAGTGGACAGGGTCAACACTGTGGGACAGCATCCAAGAAATCGGGAGGACATCAGGAAGAGGTGGAACGACCTACGGGGAAGGTGCGTTCAGTGGTCTCCAGGCACAACATTGCGGTTCAACGGACTGGCGGCGGACCCCCACCTCCTCCCCCACAACTAACAACATGGGAGGAGCAAGTCTTGACCATCATGCATCCAGAGGGCCTCGGAGGAGTTGGTGGAGGAATGGACACTGGTAAGTCAATTCTTAACTTTCATATACCCCACCCTACCTGCATGCTATCACACACCCCCATCCTCACCCCATCCCCTGTCACTCCAAATCCTCACTAATTTACTCATAACACAAACCACACATACCAACACCAAGCCCTGCATGACACAACTAAGCATGGACACACATCACTAAAGCATGCTCACTGCACATACCCAGAACACCCCCCCCAACCATCATCACACAAGCCCCCACACAGGAATGCTTGCATTGGGGTACACGGTGAGCCACCAATTGCACACCATGACAAACACACATGCAATGATCATGCCCTTATGCCCCTGCAGGATCACGAAGGACTGTCACCACCCCGGAGGGTCCAGACCACTCCACTCCACCCACAGAAGAGGCCCACAGTGACGATAGCAGCTCTGCCCTACTGGATCCTGATGACCAGCCCGGACCATTGTGGGCCTCGGGACAGTCGGTTCCCCTTGCACAGGCACAGCCCAACACTGACCTTTCACCCTCTGGTAACACCAGCACAGCACCCACCCAGCGGGCCCAAACCTCCGTACCCAGGACAGGTCAATCAGCGGTGTGTCCACCACTACAGGGAACCCAGGATAACCCACCACCCCAACAACAACAGGGACCTGGGGGCAGTGGTAGTGGGCACACAGTCCAGGGGACGGAGGTACAGGAACACAGGGGAACTGGGAGGGCTGCTGTGCGACAGGGGCGGACAGGCCAAGTTAACCCACTCTCCACGAGGCCCTCTCCTCCATCATGGGAGCATACCACCACTCCCAGGAGACGATGGTGACGGTCCTGGTCAAGTTTCAGGAGACCCAGCGCCTGCAGGAGGACCAGTATTTGGGGTTCAGGGAGGAGCTCAGGACCATCAGCTCCGCCTTGGGCACCATCGTAGGGGTGCTGAAGGACATACAGCAGACCTTGAGGGACACCGTGGCACTCCAAGGGGCCCCTGACACTAGCCAGGACGATGAACTGCCCACCACCTCCGCCGGCGCTAGTGGACAGGACGCCCCGCCACAGGACCACCACACCAGCACCCCACCCCCTGCAGACGGACAACCACCACGCAAGCGGGCCCTGAGATACGGGAACAGAACAGAGCAAGATGGCAAGACCCCCGCCAGGAAATGAGACCACCCTGATTGTCCTCCCACTGTCCCACTTTGTAACCCTGTCCATATTGGAACTGCCCCAGCTCCACTTCCTATGCCCAGATGGGCAGTGTACCTGTGAGACTAATAGATTGGACTCTGCCATGGACATTCCTCCACCATCACCCCTCACCATTTTACAACCCCCCTCCATTTTTGAGCACTTCAATAAACACCCTTGAACCACAAAACAATCTGGAGTCAGTCTATGATTTGGTAATATGTATTATCAATGACAGTGTCAAAAAGCGTTTCTACTTGTAAAGGCAACATACCTATGTCACACATCACAAGTCCTTGAAGGATGCATGCAGATGACACACGTTGGTAACCACACCTGTGAAACCGTAATGGAAAGGAACAACTCAGTTACCAAATAATGCTATGAAATTACACACAGGATAGAGGAAGACTTGTGACAGTGAATGTAATGGGAAAAAAGAAAATTTTCTCACCTGTGTGTCACTGGAAATATTGCTGTATGACTGACTCCCTGTTGTCGTTGTCTTCTTCCTCAGCTTCCTCCTCATCACTGTCCACAGGCTCCACAGGCTCCACAGCTGCCACAACACCGTCATCTGGACCATCCTCCTGCAGAAAAGGCACCTGGCGTCGCAATGCAAGATTGTGAAGCATCGAGCAGGCGATGATGATCTGGCACACCTTCTTCGGTGAGTAGAATAGGGAACCACCTGTCATATGGAGGCACCTGAACCTGGTCTTCAGGAGGCCGAAGGTGCGTTCGATCACCCTCCTAGTCTGCCCATGGGCCTCATTGTACCGTTCCTCTACCCTGGTCCTGGGATTCCTCACTGGGGTCAATAGCCAGGACAGGTTGGGGTAACCAGAGTCCCCTAATAGCCACACACGCTGCCTCTGGAGTTGACCCATCATATCAGGGATGCTGCTATTCCGCAGGATGTAGGCGTCTTGCACTGAGCCAGGGAACATAGCATTAACCTGGGAGATGTACTGGTCTGCCAAATAGACCATCTGTACATTCATAGAATGATAACTCTTCCTGTTCCTGTACACCTGTTCACTCCTGTGGGGGGGGACCAGAGCTACATGGGTCCCATCAATAGCACCTATGATGTTGGGTATATGTCCAAGGGCATAGAAGTCACCTTTCACTGAAGCCAAATCTTCCACCTCAGGGAAAATGATGTATCTCCTTATGTGTTTCAGCAGGGCAGACAACACTCTGGACAGCACGTTGGAAAACATAGGCTGGGACATCCCTGATGCCATGGCCACTGTTGTCTGAAAAGAGCCACTTGCAAGGAAATGGAGCACTGACAGCACCTGCACGTCAGGGGGGATTCCAGTGGGATAGCGGATTGGTGACATCAGGTCTGGCTCCAACTAGGTACATAGTTCCTGGATTGTGGCACGGTCAAACCGGTTGGTGACGATTACATATCGCTCCTCCATTGTCAACAGGTCCACCAGCGGTCGGTACACCGGAGGATTCCGCCATCTTCTCAAATGTCCCAGCTGACGGCGCCTAGGAAGGACAACAGCGTCGACCGAGTCAATTTTTAGCAAGGTATGTACCCACAGTTACACAGAAGACGACACCAAACACAAAACCCTTCCTGCATGTGTGTTGAGTGTAGGCCTAGCTATGTGTGATGCAGAAGTAAATGAAGCCATGTGGGCCCCTGAAATGGCGGCTGCCTGACCTCTACACTGGGACAATGGGATTGTGGGGTAACTGCGTTGGCGTTGCACACCGTTGCGGTAGGCGGTCGTAGACCACGGTGCAATGCTGCATTGGTTAACATCGGACACTATGGGTCCCAGGAGCCAATAAACAAGTGCGCCGGCTGTGATGATACGCACCGCTGCGGACGTCACCGCCGCGGACGTCACCGCCATTTTCTATCTGTTCAATCACTAGATACCTGACCTTCGACAGGAGAGGACCTACACTGCAAGTGCTGCTGTGACCTCGGTCTGGAAGCGACGATGGCTGCTGCGTTTGGGGGAAGGGCCCCTGCCTTCACTGCTTAGGAGTTGGAGGAACTAGTAGACGGGGTCCTCCCCCAGTACACGCTACTCTACCGTCCTCCAGACCAACAGGTAAGTACACAGGGAGCACGTTGTATGGGCTAGGCCTGGGTGGAGAGGGCTGGTTGTAAGAGGGAAGGGGGCAGAGTTCAGGGAACATGAATGCATGTGCCAAATGGCAAGGGTAGGGAGGGGGGAAACTTACATCTACGGTGCAGTTGGTAATGGCTTCTCTTCTTCCCTTGTGCATGTCATGTAGGTCAGCGCACACCAGAAGAAGGACATTTGCCGTGCCATCGCCAAGGACGTCCGGACCCTGGGGGCCCACCAGAGACGGGGCACCCACTGCCGGAAGAGATGTGAGGACATTCGCCGCTGCAGCAAGAAGACGGCAGAGGCTCAGCTGGGGATGGCCTCCCAACGTGGGAGAGGTGCCCGTCGCACCATGACCCCCATGATGTTCCGGATCCTGGCGGTGGCCTACCCTGAGTTGGATGGGCGCTTGAGGGCATCACAGCAGACACAAGGGGGTGAGTACAACCTCATTCTGCAGACTTTGCGCGCAGTGGAGGGGTCTGGGTGGGGGAGGAGGCCTGTGGGTGTACCTAGGCCAGGCAGAAATACGTAGACTAGGCCCCTCTGTAATGCAGGCCATGTGGCCCTCTACCCCACCGCAGTATAGTGCCAAGTACAGGTATAGATGCCCCTGTGACATCCATGTGTGCAGATGTCCACCATAGCCATGTAGGCCACATCCCAGGAATTGCATCTGCAGAGGCCAAGAGCACGGCGTAGTGCAGGGGGCAGCTGTGTCTGTATTGTCTGCCAAACGGTAGCGGTATGCCATGCACTCAACCTGTTCTTCTTCTGTCTCCCCCCCCCCCTTTTTGTGCTTTCCCTGTTCTTTTGTGCATCAGCATCATCAGGCGGAGGTACAGTGGCACCGAAGCACGAGGGAGCTGCATCCCATATGGCCATGGAGGGCCACACCACGGACTCAGAATGCACCAGTGGGACAGAGGGCGAGGGGAGCTTCACGTCGGCCACCGGATCACCAACCAGCGACACGGACTCGTCCGCCGATGGGAGCTCCCTTGTGGTGGTGGCACCATCTGTGCGCCCCACTTCTACAGGTACAGCCGCCACCTCCCCTACAAGCACTGTCCTCCCAGCAGCCCCTCAGCGTTCACCCCGTGCGCGCTCACCAAGGAGGGTGGGCATCACCTTTGCCCCAGGCACCTCAGGCCCTGCCCCAGTCACCCCTGCTGCCCTCAGTGAGGAGGCCATTGATCTCCTCAGGTCACTCACTGTTGGGCAGTCTACCATTGTGAATGCCATCCAGGGTGTAGAAAGAGAGTTGCAACACGGTAATGCATTCCTGGAGGGCATTCATTCTGGTCAGACTGCCCTTCAGCGAACCCTGCAATCTCTGGCCTCAGCACTGATGGCAGCCATTGTCCCTGTGTCTAGCCTCCCCCCTCCAACCTCATCCACCCAGACCCAATTCCCTGTACCCCAGCCCATCCCAACCACACCTACAGACCAGCATGCACACACGTCAACACCCAAGGGAAGCTCTGGCAAACATAGGCACCACACAACCCACTGGCACACACACAAGCATCACCCACATGCAGACACACCAACACACACTGCCTCCACTGTGTCCCCCTCCTCGTCGTCTGCCTCCTCCCTCCCAGTGTCGTCTACACTCTCACCTGCATCCACTACATCTACAGGCACCAGGAATCGCACCAGGACACCCAGCACCACAACCCGCTCACCTGCACTCACCACCTCCACTCACATTTACACGTCCCCTGTGTCCTCTCCCAGTGTGTCTGTGATGCCCCCACCCAAAGTACACAAACGCCGGCACCCAAACACCCAACATCCATCCACCTCACGACAGCCTCCAGTACCTGCACCTGCACCCAAAACACCTAAAGTGACACCTCCTACAACCACCTCCAACTACCCATCCCAGTGTTCGTCAGAAACTGTCCCTCTGCAAAATTGACCTTTTTGCCCCCACCCCCCCTCCAATTTATCAGTCCCGTCGTCGCGCCTCAGCCAAAAAGCCTCCAGTACCAGTGGTGCCTGTTCAAGGTGTGTGGAGTGCACCAGCCACCAGGGTAGGCAGTGTGACCCGGAGCCAAGGCACTGGAAGCCCACCCCCTGTAAAGGCTCTGAAATTGGAAAGTGGCCGAAGGGACCCTGTTAAGACTCCTGGAGGCAAAACAACTCACAGGGGTTCCAGGGGGATTGCAGAGGCAGCTGTGACTCCTCCAAAGATGGGGAAGGGCCAGAGGAAGTCTGCACAGCCTGGTGTGAGCATCACGGCGGAGAAGGGCGGCATCCTTCCCGGCGGTCGGAACGCCACCGCCAGCACCGTCGTTACTGGTCCGGAGACCACCGCCAGAGTCATTGCCCAGGAGGGCCCAAGTATCGTCACTGGTCAGGAGACCACCGCCACCGCCGGAGTCAGTGCACAGGAGGGCCCAAGTATCGTCACTGGTCAGGAGACCACCGCCACCGCCGGAGTCATAGCCCAGGAGGGCCCAAGTATCGTCACTGGTCAGGAGACCACCGCCACCACCGGAGTCAGTGCCCAGGAGGGCCCAAGTATCGTCACTGGTCAGGAGACCACCGCTCCTGCCGGAGTCATAGCCCAGGGGTCCCAAGTATCGTCACTGGTCAGGAGACCACCACCACCGCCGGAGTCATAGCCCAGGAGGGCCCAAGTATCATCACTGGTCAGGAGACCATCGCCGGAGTCATAGCCCAGGAGGGCCCAAGTATTGTCAATGGTCAGGAGACCACCGCCGGAGTCATAGCCCAGGAAGGGCCAAGTATCGTCACTGGTCAGGAGACCACCGCCGGAGTCATAGCCCAGGAGGGCCCAAGTATCGTCACTGGTCGGGAGACCACCACCCGAGTCAGTGCCCAGGAGGGCCCCGGCTGCCACAGCCCCGCTGGGCAATGAGGGAACGTCATGCCACACACCAATGCCCAGTCCACAGAACGTCATGCCACACACCAATGCCCAGTCCAGAGACGTCATGCCACACACCAATGCCTAGTCCAGAGACCGCCATGGCAAAGCACTGCTGAACAGTCCAGGGACCGCCATGGCAAAGCACCGCTGAACAGTCCAGGGACCGCCATGGCAAAGCACCGCTGAACAGTCCAGAACTGCCATGGCAAAGCACCGCTGAACAGTCCAGGGACCGCCATGGCAAAGCACCGCTGAACAGTCCAGGGACCGCCATGGCAAAGCACCGCTGAACAGTCCAGAGACCGCCATGGCAAAGCACCGCTGAACAGTCCAGAACCGCCATGGCAAAGCACCGCTGAACAGTCCAGGGACCGCCATGGCAAAGCACCGCTGAACAGTCCAGGGACCGCCATGGCAAAGCACCGCTGAACAGGGCATGCACCGGGGAAGAATGAAAAGGCCGCCACATCACGCATCGTTATCCCATGTGCAGCTGGGACAGTGACGGGACAGGAACTGTCACGGGGAGACTAATCCAGTCTGGGCACCAGTCCTCCTACAGAACCAGTGGAAGCTGTTATCTACTTGCGAAACTGTGGCTTTGCACTCCCCAGGATGGTCCAGTGGGCAACCCACCCACTGTAGAGACATGAGAGACTGTGGCTTTGCACTCCCCAGGATGGTCCAGTGGGCAACCCACCCACTGTAGAGACATGAGAGACTGTGGCTTTGCACTCCCCAGGATGGTCCAGTGGGCAACCCACCCACTGTAGAGACTTGAGATACTGTGGCTTTGCACTCCCCAGGATGGTCCAGTGGGCAACCCACCCACTGTAGAGACATGAGAGACTGTGGCTTTGCACTCCCCAGGATGGTCTAGTTGGCAACCCACCCACTGTAGAGACTTGAGAGACTGTGGCTTTGCACTCCCCAGGATGGTCCAGTGGGCAACCCACCCACTGTAGAGACTTGAGAGACTGTGGCTTTGCACTCCCCAGGATGTTCCAGTGGGCAACCCAACCACTGTAGAGACTTGAGAGACTGTGGCTTTGCACTCCCCAGGATACATCAATGGGCATGGAGCCCCGTCATGGATCTGGCTTTGCAGTCATCCGGCTGAGGTGCCCCCCCTTCCCTTCCCCCTGAGGTGCCTGTAGTATTTCTATCTGATGCCCGGCAGTGTTCTCTCCGTTTGTGGACAGGTATCTTTTGTGGGCCTCGCCCATGCATTTTTGGACTAGTGGTGCACGGACATTGATATGTGCATATCTGCACTACTTCTCGTAATGTAGATACTTTTGACTGATTTAATGATATATCTGTATATTTTTGAGACATGTATATTGATACATTACAATGTTTGAAGTGATTTTGTTTTGTCTTTGCATTCTTCTGGGGGGGTTGTGGGTTGTTCCTGAGATTTTTGTGAATGCATTGGTGTGTGTGTTGTACTATGCGAGGGTGGGGGTGTTGCGTGTGTGTCCCCCTAACTTTTGCCACCCCCCTCCCTATGTCATAGGTGCAGTACTCACCGTTGTCTTCGCCGGCGCCGGCGTTGCTCTTCGTAGATGAGTAGGAATACAAGGGCCGGTAGGATTGGTAATTCCGGCTCCATGGAGTCCTCCTTCCTCGTGGGATATGTTCAGGTGAGCGTTTTCCCATTGCAGAAACTGTTTCCACCGTGTTTTTATCCACGGTGAATCCACCCCGGAAAAGGTGGCGGATTGGCTGTTTGTGATACTATGGGCGGTACATTGTCTTCCGCCTGTCTGTTAGCGGTGACCGCCGCGCTGCTTGTCTGTACCGCCGTGGCGGTGTGTTAAAGTGGCTGTCTTTGTTGGCGGTTTCCGCCAGGGTCATAATTCCCTTTTTTTGTCCGCCAGCCTGTTTGCGGTATTACTGCACCTTTAACACCGTCCGCCAGGGTTGTAATGACCACCTTAGTAACTTTTTCTTAATGCTGATGACCAAAGACTTTGCTGATTTTTCCCCTTGTCGCTATTGCATGGACTAAATTTTCCAATGGTTTTTTTTTGGTATAGATTTGAATGTAATTTGTTTGTTTTTCTAAACAATCCTCATGCTAAAGGTTAGAATTAGAATTTTCCTGATCCTGTGAGAAGACTCTCGACAGAGCTTCAAATGTTGACAGTGTCTCTTTTTACTTACTTTTCGACAATTCTAGTTAGCTTGAGGTTGGCCCAGATGTCACTTTTCCAAACTATTCTTGTCCTATTATTGCTATTTACTTTTTGTCCCCAAATTTGACTTGCCCAATAAATGTAAATTAGTGACATCCGTGTAGGGATATCCATTTATGTGATTAAATTGCCTTTATGTTGGGTGGTTCAAGGAGTGGCTTGTGGTGCTAAATAACGGCAGGGTAGGGTGGAGCGCTTGCAGGTGGGAGGGAGGGGGAGTTAAGAAAAAAAAACTTTACCTGTGCCACCGTTGTCACCACTGTGCTGCTCCTCTCCTACACAAAGGCTGCAGGCTCCCAGCCTGCCCTGAGCCCAATCCTGATGCTGCTCAAAGCAGCTTTAAGATGGGCTGCGAGCACTCTGCTGGGGTGCTTCCAGGCAGACTAAGAGCCTGTGCCTGGTGTCTCTAGCCCGGCAACACAGCACCAGGCTGGAGAGAGGCTACTGAGCATGTACGTTTGGCCAGCCAAACATAAATGTGCAGTGCTTGTCACAGCCTGTGGCCCCGCCCCTTTTACCCCAAAACTATAATAAACATAGTTTATTATCATTTTTTGGTAAAAGGTTTGCAGCTGCTGCTGCTGGCAGGAGGGCCCACTCCTCCACCCAACTGGAGAAGCCACCCATAGGTGGTTCATGTGCATTCACTAACCCCCAGGTTATATTGTTGTTGTTTTGCATAGCAGTAATAGAATGCTTAGTGTGTTTATTGTTGATTAAATTGTGATTCTTTGCTCACATTGGTCACCTTATGGTTGTTCTAGATCTTTAGAGTTTTTTCTTGAGGATTGTTTACATTAACCTATGCTTTAGTTTGTAATAAAGCCTGTTGAACTTTTATTCTGACTTTGTGTGGCTAAATTAGTCATACTGTATTAAATAATGTTGTTTGCGGTCTTGTGAAAAAGTTTTTTGTCGACCAAAAGCTGCCTCTTTCCCCCGGCTGTGTGAAAACGTTTGTCGACCTATTGCAGAGCATTATCACTCGCGAGGGTGAGAAATGCTGGAGCATCCAAATTTCATAGTAAATTGTCTCCCACTAAATATCACTATTGTCAAGGACTGAATGTGAAGTAGGCCTACTGGGTGTCCTTCGAGATTACCCGAGGAATATGCATACTGGCCAAGGAAAAAGTAAGCCTGAGGGTTCACAGTGGCAACCATCTTGGAAGACATCATCTTATTTCCTAAAGAAAAGAACCTAAGAACCTTAACGTCGTTGCAATTTTGGGTCATATTGACAACATGACAACATCATATTTGCATGTACGTTCATGAATAGCATACCCTTTGAGTTAGGACAAATGCCAATTGTTCTGTGTACGTTTTTTATCATATATATATATATTAAGTAAATAATAATGGCGTAATTTAAATTTCAACCAGGTTTCTTCACCACTTTGTTCAGCAAAGTCTTGCTCTCTTCTGCTCTTCTGGTGGTAGCGTTCTAAACATGAAATGATATATGTTTTATTTTATTTTATATAAATATAGAAACCTGGTTGAAATTTAAATTACGCCATTATTATTAATAAACTTAATGTTGGCAGTTTCGCGATGTTAGGTTTGCTATATAAAACTACCCCATTATGCTAGTTTGCATAATCATACAACATTCGCTGTAAAAATTAGTTGCAACCTTGGTTTCCTCTGTAAACAAATACTGTGCATGCATGGCAACTACTGAAAACGAACACCTGTTGTTTGAGATGCCTCAGTGTTTTCGCACATTTTAAAGTTTGAAATGCGTCCTCAAATCACCCATTAATGCAAGGATGGAAAAGCAGTTTCATGATCAATAAGCCAAAGATAGATGCTGTAAATTCACAGGTAGACTTTCTATACGTAATCTCAGTGAATACATTTTATTGCATAGAAGTTCGTTTTAACTAATATACTTACAAACAAGCCTCCCCAGAACACCACCCCTGTAACAACAGACATGGGGGGGAATTCCAATGTGCAGAGAACTCCTCCCAAGGAAATATGGATGATTCCAATCATGATTTGAACGACCTAGGGCCAAAAGAGAGAATAAAAAATAGTTCGAATTACAGGAGCAAGAAAATGTGGCTAACATCTACATTGTGTATTGTTATTCTTTGTAGAACGCAACATCATTCACCCTAGCCATCTCGGTTCTATGGTCATGGTACCAACCGATACACTACAACACTGCACTTTGTGGCTTTAATAATGATACATTTATTATTTTAAAAATTTCCTAAACTTTAGTCAGTTCACCAAGCCGCAGGCGAGGACCTATAGGGGGTTGGCTGGGAGGGTGTGTGGGCCTTTTTACAACCAGGATAGCACGAGTGAGAAGGGCTGTAAGGCTGTTAAAACATTCTACCCTAGGAGAAGATTGTTCTAAATTAAAAATGGACAAACAGAAACAGAAAGACAAACATTGGAATGTTGGAGCTCCGGTTTATACCAGCAATTATAAACCCGGAGCTACTCCGTTGCTTTCAATAGAGCTTTCATCCTTTCAATGTTCTAATTCCTTTTATTTACCTGGATCCTGATTCATAAGCACGTTTAAAAAAAATAAAATAAAAAGAGAGGGAGTCCGATAAAAGGCTGATATCGAAACTACGTTTATCAAAATAGTGAAATTATGAGTAACCTCCAATTTGCAGACGCTGTGTAAGGTAGGAGCACTGTAAGTGGCTCCGTCTAAAATACAATCTATCCTGAAAAGACCTTTGCAAACATGCTGTCGGGCATGAGAGACCTCTTTCAAGCATATGGGCTATGTGAGGTATTATCTAACAGCTGACTGTAATTCGGAATATAGAAGTAATTTATCACCTTTATCACCACCTATAAGTGTATGTGATAAATTCCTAGTTTATTATAGAAAAATAATTTGAAAAACGTGTCTGTGCTTCTGTCGTTTGCATTGAGAAAAGTGGAATAGAATTGTTAGCCATCAAACGGAGGCATCAAGGTTTTTTATGATGTACTGCACGCGTTTTCTAGTTAGTATCTTAGTAAAGTGATTTCGGGATCTCTTTTCATCCATGTATGATTTTATGTGTACGTGCTGTATTTTTATAAACAAAATGAAATGTGGTGAATGTATATTTAGAATATATGTTTTCAAATAAATGTGTGCTGCAAAGGCTAGTGTAAGGTGCCTGTTTGTAATGTTAAAAGCGCGATTTGGTCATTTTGTTGGTAACATGAAACAACCATTAAGCCACAGTATATCTTGTTACTTCATCCTTGAAGACTTGAGTAACAGATGCTGTTAGATATGCATAGATTCACAGCAAAGAGGACATGATATGTGAGCCTGGTCTAAGTAAAATAGTCGGCACGAGATAAAGCTACAAAGGTTCAGGTATAGCTATATTTCCCTCCGTAAAATGCTATTAACACTACTAACGTGACTTGTACATTTATCCATTATAAAGAAGAAACAATTCTGTTATCAATAAGGGAAAGAAAATGGGAATAGTATGAATCTGCATGGCTGGAACCCTGTCCCTCGCCCTTATACTGATCGGTGGATGAATACAGAAATGCTCCCTAGTTGTGAGTTGGGCATTGGGCCTGAGAAGATGAGGCACTTGGAGGAGAGGCGGTTGGCTTCCCCTTGAGATGAGGCTTTGGCAGTGAGTTTGTTAGGCAGGCCATTGCTGACAGGTTACCTACCAATCAGGGGGAAGTTGGATTTCTCATGAAGTCCAAGCTTCAGTTCTGTCAGAGTGGGAAGCAGCTTCAAGTACCAGGGACTGAAGCCTATCTTGTTATTTGCCAAACACACATTGAAAAATGATATAGTAAACAGAGACAACCCCCTCTCACAACCTGCTCAAGAAATAAAATTGAGTCTAAACATGACGCTAACTCTCAGATCCCGCTTAATGAGGAGTATTGTATCTTGAAGTTGGTTTCTTGCAGCATTTGTCACAAGAGATCCTGCGAGAAGTGAATAGCATATCAATAGGCACAGAGAAGAAACAGCATCAAAGTACTTACCCAATACAAAAGACTCAGAGAAACCCCCATAGATATAGTCTCTGACATTTTATGATGCCCATAAGGTATGATTTACAGGAAAATTCAACCGGCATTCAAGATATAGGGGGTCATTCCGACCCTGGCGGTCATAGACCGCCAGGGCCGGGGACCGCGGATGCACCGCCAACAGGCTGGCGGTGCATCCAGGCCAATTCTGACCGCCGCGGTCAGAAAAGGGAAACCGGCGGTTTCCCGCCGGTTTTCCCCTGGCCTGAGGATTCCTCCATGGCGGCGCTGCAGGCAGCGCCGCCATGGGGATTCCGACCCCCTTCCCGCCAGCCTGGTTCTGGCGGTTTTGACCGCCAGAACCTTGGTGGCGGGAACGGGTGTCGTGGGGCCCCCTAACAGGGCCCCACAAAGATTTTCAGTGTCTGCATAGCAGACACTGAAAATCGCGACGGGTGCAACTGCACCCGTCGCACCCTTTCCACTCCGCCGTCTCCATTCGGAGCCGGCATCCTTGTGGAAGGGGGTTTCCCGCTGGGCGGGCGGGCGGCCTTCTGGCGGTCGCCCGCCAGCCCAGCGGGAAACTCAGAATGACCGCCGCGGTCATTTGACCGCGGTGCGGTCATTCGGCGGCTCCCGCCAGGCGTGCGGTTACCGCCGCCGGCAGGAGTCAGAATGACCCCCATAGTGACCGATGATGCTATTGAGTGCCCAATAGAAACCTAGTAGCAGGACATTCTGATCACACGCTAGACTTAGCTTGGTGAAGCACCATTGAACGAGGTAAAGCACCAATCACAACATATTCTCTAGTTACCCGCCTATGAATGCAAATTGGGAAATAGGGGCCAGATGTAGCAAAACTCCAAATTGCGAGTTGCAATTTGCGAGTCCCAGCGACTCGCAAATTGCAACTCGCAATTTGGAATGCAGAAAGGTGTCTCAGACACCTTCTGCAAATCGCTATGGGGTCGCAAAGACCCACCTCATTAATATTAATGAGGTGGGTCGCAATTTGCGACCCCATAGCGAGTCAGGGCACTCACACGGATAGTGGCCTGCTGGAGACAGCAGACCACCATGTCCGTGACTGCTTTTAAATAAAGCAGTCTTTTTTTTTCAAAGTGTAGCCCGTTTTCCTTAAAGGAAAACGAGCTGCACTTTGAAAAAAAAACGAAACCTTTAGTTTCGGTATTTTTCAGGGCAGGTAGTGGTCCCTTGGACCACTGCCTCCTCTGAATTTTTTATTTTTTTTCCAGACACAAAGGGGAAGGGGTCCCATGGTGACCCCTTCCCGTTTGCGCCTGGGTTACCATCCACTTCAAGTGGATGGTAACTGCGCTTTCATTTGCAACCACAATCGCGGTCGCAAATGAAAATGCATAGCATTGCGAGTCGCAAATAGGAAGGGAACACCCCTTCCAATTTGCGAGTCGGAAATGCATTTTGCGAGTCGGATCTGACTCGCAAAATGCATTTCTACATAGCACTGAGGCTTTTGCGACTCGCAAACGGTTGAGTCTATGTAAAAAAACAAAAAGCAATTTGAGCTGCTGAAAGGATATAAACTATGATAGACTCAGTACTTCACTTAGAAATAACAATCCAGGCAAGGATAGAGTGTACAAGACTAGGCAAAACAATAACATAAATAAGTATATAAGGAGTCAATGAAAGGCGAACACTGCATGAATTGTGTGCCATATACAGTGCTTAATTTGTGCCAGTGGTTTCCTGTGCTTAGCACCAGTACTTATTTAACAGGGTCGGTCTATTGAATTTTTCTCCCTTGTGCGATAGGCCCAGTAATTATTAAAAATAAATGTAATTCGGTTCGGATGCATGTCTGTTTGCTATGTCTTCAGAGGACGGCCCACCCAGGCCCACCTCGGTCCAGACGTTAGCGATGTCAGTAATGCATGCCTGCCTTTCAAGGAGCGTGTCATTCCTATTGGTTAATTATTTCGGTTGAGGGCAGGCTTATGGGTGAGCTGGGGGGAGGCAGGCGGGGTCCTCCTGGAAAGTTCAGGTCTAGACGTTGTCAAAGTAATTAAAACGTGCATAGCATCCTACTGTTAACAGCTCCCACGCACTGGATTGAAAATCCAGCAGAAGCAGGCCATAAATGATTCCTTTGGACTTTCCGCTTGTATGCTGATGATCGTGGCCTGGGCCCAACACAGCGCAGTTCCTGTCAGTCCTCGCCTTGGTCACGGTGTTCACAGCACTGCAGCACTGTATAATAAAAACTGCCAGCATGCACCTGTCGCAGCAGTACCATCATTGCTGTGTTGCGTCAGCCAGCAGTGGCTGCATTACAGCCTGGGAGCAACTGGTCTTTAGACTCCCGCCTGCCTGGTACTGTACTGTACAGAAGGTTAGAGTGATACAGTGATAGCCAACCACATCACATTACATTTACACAGTTACACATGGTGCGTGCATGCTGCGCCACGCAATTCGCTGTGTGATCTCCAAGGTGGGCACGGTGCGTGTGACTGTATTGTGTCATGCTCATGCGCAGTTTAACCTGCACATGTGCGGGCCATAATTTGCCAGCGGTCTACCGCTGTAAGTGCCATAGAAGCTGCAGGTCACAGGTGAGAGTAGTAGATAGTACTCTAACAAATCCCTATTAATCTGCAACAGATTTACAGTCATGTGTCTTCATCACCAACTTCTTTGCAGCAAATAAATGTATAAGTTAACTCTCGACTCTGCTTTTCAAGCTTAGCGCCTCGTGACTCCATCCCCTTTCCTCTGCCACACCTTCACCCCCCAATGTATGGGTTCCCAGAGTAAAATACCAGTTCCTTTGCTGTTTCGCATATGCAAACCGGCATGTTTTTCTTTCTGCAGAATCTGCAAAAGGCGACTTTACGGCATTGAAAGGTGAGACTTATTGGTGTAGCCAACACTTGTTGTCTGCAGTATAAGTTTAGGCAGAACCCAGCGACAGACACACACATATGAGCAGAAGTTCCTGTAGGTTATCTTTGATTGTGTTTCAAGTGCAAATTGGTCCACTGTAGATCCTCTGGCTCTAGCATCTCCATCGGGACACAGTCACTGACAGATTGATTTACGTAGTGCAGAAGGCCATTTATTTAGGACAGGATTGCAACATATACATAAATGTTGTATATACTCAACTTCAAACTTTAGCTTTAAAACCCCACCTTTTGAAACTTCCCCCAGTCCTCCTTTTCACTCATTCCCTCACTTTGCCTCCGTTCACCCATTTTCCACTTCAATTCAACCACCCATCCACCTTTTTCCTTTCATCCCCTGCCTGCTTCGGGCATCCCCCGTGCTGTCATCCTTTACCAGCTTCTTTCTTCCCCCTGGAAGGGTGGCCAGGCCCGCATCTGACTCTCCACCCTTCCCCATCTACTGCCACCCAGCACAAACCCGTTAGGCGTTTTGCTGCCCCACCAGTGAGCTCACTGCAACATTGAAACCTTACACCTTTTCCTTGAGCCACATCTTTTCTCCACACAAACCACCCACAATCAATTGCAGCGCCGTCAGGTAACATGCATTGCCCAATTCTGAGAGGTGCACGCCATCAGCCCTAAACAGACCTGCCTCTCCCTCCGTAATATCCTTGTGCTTCAATACCTTAATACCATGTGCCCAGCAGAAAACCCTGATTGCCCTGTTGAGCTTCCTCCAAGCCATCTCCATAGCCC
Source organism: Pleurodeles waltl (assembly GCF_031143425.1). Lineage (NCBI taxonomy): Eukaryota > Metazoa > Chordata > Amphibia > Caudata > Salamandridae > Pleurodeles > Pleurodeles waltl. The sequence continues at coordinate 829,075,549 of NC_090439.1, forward strand.
CATGCTTCATTGCCCCTCTCCACTTCCGTCTGGTCACAAACTCAGTCCAGACTAAGCAGGTACCATGCATCTTCTGACAAAGCAACTCCAAATTCCGTTGCCTATGTTGCAGTAAGGTGAGCCCCGAAAGTTTCACCAGGTCACTTTCCCCCAGGTGCAATAGCAGAAGATCTGGGCAACCCCAATTTGGCATCATTGATGTTAGAAAAGGAAGCAGGTTACCCCACCCCATACTGCTCTTCCCCCACCACAAAACTTTGTGACGGCTACTCAGCTGTCCCAATGATCGTCCATAGATCTGCTGTTCGGCATATTTCGCTGCCCAATATATGAATGAATGACCATCCATCCAAGTGACCATCTTACTGCTCCTGGTGCCCGTTACAGAACCGGCAAGAAGAACAAATTTGAACAATTTGCCAACCAAGTCCCCTCGCTACAAATAACAGCTCTCCCCCTTTTCCTGCTGCACCCTCCCCCACTAGCTAAGGCCACACATAGCGCTCGCAGCATCTAAATCTCCACCTACCAATCGGTTTAATCTGAGTCCAGTCCCAACCCAGCTGCGCTGCCACAGTAGCTGCCCCTATTCTGAACAAATGAGTCCCATAGCACTGTGCCCATCTGCAGATTTGTTGCAGCGCAATCCTCAAAACAGCCAACAACCGAAAAGCTGTAACCTTCTTGCCACTCGCATGACTAAAAACACCAGCCTCACCTGTATGCACTTGTGACTGAAAACAGCACCACTCATCCACCGGACAAGCAGCTGCATTCCCCCCTTTCTCCAGCCAGACCCACTTTCCTCACCCCGACTGATCCGTTTTAGACTTTCTGAGTGATATGCCCAAATGTCCCCCTTCAAGCATACATCAACCTCTCTCACGCCTACAGACTTCCCTTCACCCAAATGTTCAGACACCCAAAAAGCCCAGAAAAACATCCACACCATGCACAGTCAAATCAACCCCAGCTCACAAGCATCCGTACAACAAACCGGCAAAAGATGCAACAACTCCAACAACAATTCAAATGTAGTGTGTTCCCGCACCTCCTTGCCTCGACCCACTCCAGTTCTAACTCACCCTTTCAACATTCTAGCCAGACTATCATCCCTCGCTGGGTCCCAACCCAAAAACTATTTCCTATAGAAAGACACACCCACCAACTTGCCCCGAATCGTAGCGCGCGATAAACCTTTTGTGATTAAAAACAATTCAAATACAGAGTATGAGACTGAAGCATGTCCTCGCCCCGTACCCAAAAGTCCCCTTCAAAACATTAAAAACTCTGAAATTCCAAACATGCCAGAGAATAACTCCTCCGAGTGGATTCCACTAGTGACATCTCCACCAGCCTAATGATCATCACGTTCCCCCACTCCCAAATTTAGGCCGGGACCGCTGTCTTGTGCCACTCTGCTCCTGGCACTAAGCTGTGAAAATGGTGCCACTGTGAATGAGACTGGGAACCTGGAATAGCATTGTTCACCCCTGGAATGTGTACGTCTTCAAAAATAACATTCAGCAGTAAGCATCTGAGCATCAAAAATCTCAATAAACACAAAAACCTCAGATCTTTTGCCCTCTGTATGTTCACCAGGTCTACCACCATCAAGTTGTCCGTGTGGAAAACTACAGTCCTGTTGGCAAATTCATCCTCCAAACAGTCAAGACCACCAACAACAGAAAAAAAACTCCAGAAAAGCAATACTTCTGCCCTGTGTCAATCAACGTGCTGGCCATGGTTCCGCACACCACCCCCCCGTCCCAAAAAAGACCAAAACCGGAAGCCCCAGCATCATCCAAAAAGATTTGCACCTGCCAGATCGCATCCTCCTCACGAAAAATCATGGAAACCCCATTAAACTGAGTTAAGAAAGTCTCCCACAATCGGATGTCTTCTCGCATCCCCACCGACACTCGAATCCTGTGATGCGGGAGGGAGGCGCCTGACATGGCCAAACCCAAAAGCCTGCAAAAAGTCCTGCCCCCATAACCAGCCTGCATGCAAAGTTAAGGTAACCCAAAAGCTGCTGTGCCATGCACAAATCAATCTTATGCAATGACCGAACCTGCCTAAAAAATTTCAAAATCTCACACATCTTCCCATGCAGTAGTCAAGCCACTAAGGGCCTGATTCAGACCTTGGCGGGCGGCCGAGGCCGCCCACCAAGGTCCCGCCGACAAATGACCGCACCGCGGTCAAAAGACCGCGGCGGCCATTCTTACATTTCCGCTGGGCCAGCAGGCGCTCTCCAAAAGAGCGCCCGCTGGCCCAGCGGAAATGCCTCTGCAACGAGGATGCCGGCTCCGAATGGAGCCGGCGGAGTTGCAGGGGTGCGACGGGTGCAGTGGCACCCGTCGCGTATTTCAGTGTCTGCATGGCAGACACTGAAATACTTTGTGGGGCCCTCTTACGGGGGCCCCTGCAGTGCCCATGCCATGGGCACTGCAGGGGCCCCCAGGGGCCCCGCGGCACCCCCTACCGCCATCCTGTTGGGATGGCGGTAGGGGGTGTCAGAATCCCCATGGCGGCGGAGCGCGCTCCGCCGCCATGGGGGATTCTGCAGGGCAGCGGGAAACCGGCGGGAGACCGCCGGTTTCCCGCATCTGACCGCGGCTGAACCGCTGCGGTCAGAATGCCCTGCGGGGCACCGCCGGTCTGTCGGCGGTGCTCCCGCCGACCCTGGCCCCGGCGGTCAGAGACCGCCGGGGTCAGAATGACCCCCTAAGTCTTCCAAGTCCAGCTCAATACCCAAGAAGGTCAATATACAACTGGGGCCCTCAGTTTTCTCGGGAAGCAAGGCACCCCCATCTCCCTGGTCAGTCTCTCAAAACCTACCAATGCCTTCCCACAAGAGTCGGAGCCAGCCTTACCCACAAACAGGAAATCATCCAAATAATGTGTCACCTCATGATGTACATACGCTTTCACAAAAACCCACTGGAGGAATGTACTAAAGGCCTCAAAAAGTGTGCACGAGATGGCGCAGCCCATCAGGAGTACTCTGTCCACAAAAATCGCCCCATCGAGCTGCATGCCCAATAACACAAAAATCTCTGGATGGATTGGCAAGAGTCAAAAAGCTGCCTTGATGTCGCATTTTGCTAGCTGAGACCCCCTGCCACATCCACAAACGAGCCGAATGGCGTAGTCGAAGGAAGCATAAACCACCCTTGTGTCTTCAGGCACGATGAAATTGTTCACCGATGCACCTTCCAGACCATGACAAATGATGGATGGGACCACACCCAGAGGTGAAATCATCAGGTTTTCCATGGTCCAGTTGAAAAATGGACCAGCAATTCTACCCTCTGTGACTTAATTTGCCAATTTATCTGCTACTACCTAGGGCATGTCCTTGGCAGACCGCAAATTGTCCACCCATCTCTTCTGTCTCTGCCCCTGATAGCCTATTCGAAACCCTTCCTTAAAACCCCACTCCAACTTGTTCGCTATGTCCCCGTCCGGGTACATGCGCAGCCAGGGCTGCAATACCTCCAGCTTGATTGGCATAGGCACCCTTTGGCGCAGGAGTGCCTTGCATCCCTCTACCCCTAGCCGCTCTCCACTGCTCCGCTGGGCTATTAAGCGAGAAGCACTGCATGACCGGGTGCCCTACCCCACATTTAGAGCACTCATGCTTGAATTTACGAGGATGTCTCGAGTAGAAACCCTTATTGAAGTTCCAACATGCCTCTGAGGTAGGTAACTGGGGTCATTGTACCATACCCACCCCTTCTTGGGCGGGACGGGACTGAAAAGGCTTGTACACCATGGGTAGGTCGCTAGCGGTGTGTGTCGAGGCTGCAGAGTACAATGACGCCATCCACTGCATCCAGAGCTCTGAGTCTACATCTCCCCAGGGCTTATCAGGATTCACACTCACCCTCGCCTGAAACTCTTCATCATAACTGAGCCATGCACACCCCCCAAAGTGCATTTGGGCCTTCCTTATGATATCATGTCCTTGAAAAGTGCGATGGTCCTGTCCGGAAATGTTTCGCAGTAGATACTAGCATATATCTAGAAAGCTGATGTGCAATTCTCCATGGTAATCGGCACCCTGGGCCACATCGCTAACTCCCACTTTTCTTCTTTTGAGCCTTCCTTTGCCTGTATATCTCTATGGATGAATTTGAAAACATCTACATACTCATGGAACCAGATCCTCACTTTTGTCTTGTCTGCCACATGCGAACCCAAAGGCATCGCCAGACCCATGTATGAAAGCCTCTTCTTAAGCCCTTCCCTGACCTTGTCATCCTCCTCCTTTTCTGCTGCCACAGCTCTCCTACCGTCGCCAAATACTACCTGCATCCTGCATTGACAACAGCTTACCATCTCCAACCTGTGTTGCACTAGCACCATGTGCCTTCTATATTGAGTGATCACCTACTCCTATAGACTTGTGCATTTTTGTCACAGCCGTACCTTGACCCTAACCCCATACAGACCATCATTCACCCTTACCTAGAACATCGGGCACCGTCCCTTTTGATGCTGTCGAAAACCTGGTGACCGCACTCCTCCTTGCTTGACGCTACCTGAGACATTCCACTATCTGCTGTCGCCTGCAACATCTGACATCATCTGACTCATCCTCGTAATCCAATTCCACCACTACCTCCTCGTCCATCTCACATTCTTCGTCCTTACCGCTCCCGTCCATTATGTCACTCCACTCGTCCTGATCCCTTCCCCAGTGGCGTCTGCCACATTTGCAACTACCACATTTCCGATGTTGTAGAGAAGGCCGCCGAAGGCCCCTCTAGTGCTTCAGAGCAATGTCCAGAGGCCGTGTTGTGCCCCATTGGTGTTACCTTCTTGCTGTCAGTCTCCTTTACTGGCTTGTACTCTCCCCGCCTCGCAGGGCTGTGTGCGCTACTCGTGCCCGACATGCGGCTGGATGCCATGGCTGCATGAGCCTCTTGACTACCCTCCCGTTCGTTTGGAACCTATACCTAACTAACTTGACCTTCCCCAGGAAGTGGAGTGCTACCGGGCCCGTGTTTGTCCACCTTCCTCTTTGGTTGCCGCCCTCTCTCTAAGGCCTCCTCCCTATCCCTGCATTACTGTGCCCACCTCTCTTCCGTCTCTGCCATTGCCCTCCTCTGTTCTCTAATCCTAGCCTCTATGTCCACAGAGGACCAGTCCTGTGACATATCCCACCCTGCTGAGGCATCAGAAAGCACCATACTCCTGTGCCCTGAGAGGGCCTCAAGGGGCCCAAACTGTCCTATAACCCCCAACCTGGCCCCCCTCCAAAGCTCTTCCCTGGAGTTGGACTAACCAGTCCTTTTGTCTTCTTTTTTCCTGGGGCCCCACTTGGCCCCCCATGTGTAGGGCCACCTGGCTGCAGCGTGGGGTCCAAAAGGGGGCTGTTCATAGCACAGGGTCCAGCCCCCTTGCCCTGACTCTCTATTGTGTCCTGGTCCTGCCCCAGCACAGAAGGCTGCAAACGGGGCAGAACCAGCACGCTGCCCTGGGGCCCCGCCCCCCCTCCACATTACCCTCAGCATGCCCCTCCGGACGGGGGACTGATTTGGAGTCTGGGGGTGGACACGCTGCGTCCTATCCCCAAGGTCGATTTCTTTCTCTTTGGCCTTTCTGGCAAGTTGCAATTGCAGCCTCAACGCTGCTAGAGCCCGCACATACCAGATGCAACATCCCCACCCAGGCCTGATCGAACACGCCAGGCCTGAGTAATTCGGTGCAGCCGGCTTCACCGATAACGCGAAGCGCAGCCCGCACCTCTGCGGCGTCATGGCCTTGGGCCATGCCGCTCAGAAATATATTCACAAATATCTAAACAAAGGGTCGGACCGGCCAAACTATCTACCATGCAATGGGCTGGAGCAGTAGAGGCCTGTCCCTCCCTTCCCCACTCTATAAATACTTAACCCCTTATCCCACCCCCACGCACCCATCCACCAATCCTGCCCTACCTGTGCCATTTTCTTTCTCCCGAACGTTCCCGCAGAGAGACTAGACTGCGTCTGCTCTCCGCGGGACCCTCCATTCTTGTCGAACCTTAGATGTAAATCACACAGCTGAATCAGACAGATTATGTGCGTGAACGCTCACAGATATTTAAAATTCCCCTATTCAAATCAAAGGCCCGGGCTGTGTCAGATTTCTCGTGGAATTTTCCATTTGCACTGCTTTCTCGCCAACATGTGTCAACAACAAATGAATACTCTGACAATCTTCAGGCAAGCTACTTGGCGAACCTCCCGACTCCAGGGCTCATGGGGACTGATGGAGTTAAAACAAGAATGACTTTTTCCAAAACAGTGGGTAGTTTCACATTGAGCAATTGTTCTTTCAAGATTTAATCTAATTTAAAAATGTAAAAAATGCATGCTATTTTGTTTGCGTTTTAGTCTAATAAAAATATACCACTATCACTCTTGCACGCACACTTTTCGCACACACATGTGCTTTCTGCCCCTTTCATGTAATACTAAACAAAACCAGACATTCCGTGGCGATGAACAACGTAGAGGACCTTATTAAGCAGGAAATGAAATATTAGCAGCAAATAGAGCTCAACTACAACTTTCCTCTATGAAGGGCTCGCCTAAAAATCATAGATTGTATGACTATTATATATAATATCACAATCACGTCTTGTTCTCTACGATGGGGCCAGGGCTGTTGCTGTAGTCAAGTCAAGTAAAAATAACTTTATTCTGCTTATCAAGAACCATAAAACTATACAAAAAATAAATAGTCAGTAAAAAATCATACAAAATTAAAATTTTGTGATTTATTCAGTAGGCCTCAATCAGCGTAACCTCACCAATACTTAAAATATATTTCTAATACCAAGAACTTTATTAAAGGTCACCTAGTTAATTCTCTGTATGTACGACATTCTTTGAACACTATGGCCCTCATTACAATCCTGGCTGTCGATGTAAAAGTGGCGGTAATACCGCCAACAGGCTGGCAGTAATTACCGCCAAATTATGACCATGGTGGATAGATCTCAGATAGACAGCCACTTTACCACACCGACCGCCAGGGCGGAAACAACAGGCACCACGGCGGTAGCCGCCTACAACTAGGTAGAAGTCAATATTCCGCCCACCGTATTATGACCTAGGAAACCACCACCTTTTCCGGAGCGGGACTAACAACATCAAAAGCCTGGTGGAAACTGAGCTCAGAAGTAAAAGGACTCACCATTGGAGACACAGGGAACAACCACACCGCCATGGAGCCCGAACTACATGCCTTCCCCATGGTCTTCTACGTGCTGCTCCACTATGAACACCAACGACGGCGAAGACGACGACTGTGAGTACAGACGTCTAGCACACAAGGGAGTTGGGAGGAAAACAACAGTGACACTCGCACCACAAACACCTGACATACACACCCCATACACACAACCAGATGCACAAGAAAACAAGTTAATCCCCCTAAATCGGCTGAATAATTCAAGGACAAAACAAATTTACTAAAGTGAGTATAATAAGACCAACACAGTATAAATAATAATTTAGCCAATGTAACAGATATTTAAAAATGTACAGAACAAGGGACAATGCCCAGTACTCAGTTTGCATGGGCCACATGGCCACAGTGCAAAGTAAAGGCCACACTTGTCACCTGCATCAACACGGAGAGAACACTGCAGGGGCATCATTTGGGAAATAGGCAGGCACCTCAGGGGGATGGGAGTCGGGGGGCACCTCAGCCGGCAGATGGAACAACACCACTGGTTCTGGAGGGGGCAACATGCCCTGTGCTTGGTCCTGGGGAGTGCAAGGCCACAGTCTCTCAAGTGGGTGACTTCCCCACATGCTCTGGAGGGGACACCATGCCCTGTGCTTGGTCCTGGGGAGTGTAAGGCCACAGTCTCTCAAGTGGGTGACTTGCCCACATGCTCTGGAGGGGGCAACATGTCCTGTGCTTGTCCTGGGGAGTGCACGGCCACAGTCTCTCAAGTGGGTGGCTTGCCCACATGCTCTGGAGGGGGCAACATGCCCTGTGCATGGTCCTGCGGAGTGCAAGGCCATAGTTTCTCGAGTGGTTGTCTTACCCACTGGTTCTGGAGGGGGCATCGTGCCCTGTGCTCTTGATCATGGGGAGGCTGGGGTAGGTGGGTGTCACACCCACGGGTTCTGGAGGGGGCATTGTGCCCTGTCCTCTCGATCCTGGGAAGGCTGGGATAGGTGGGTGTTATACCCACTGGTTCTAGAGGGGGCATCATGCCCTGTGCTCTTGATCCTGGGAAGGCTGAGGTAGGTGGGTGTCCTACCCACTGGTTCTGGAGGGGGCATCGTGCTCTTGATCCTGGGGAGGCTGGGGCAGGTGGGTGTCATACCCACTGCTTCTGGAGGGGACATTGTGCCCTGTGCTCTTGATCCTGGGGAGTGCAAGGTAACAGTCTCAGGTGGGTGTCAAACCCACTGGATTTGGAGGGGGCAGGCCGCACACCAGCCCATGGAGCCAGGATTACATTCCGTCTGCCGGTGGTGACGGCAGCTCACTGAAGGTCGTGGTGGTGGTGCTGGGGGGTAGGCTCCTGCCCATCCCCTGCAGCCTCTGACAGCTGCCCACGGGAGGTGGCGGTGTTGGTGCTCCTGGTGGGGGTAGGCTCCTGCCCATCCCCTGCAGCCTCCGACGGCTGCCCACTGGAGGTGGCGGTGCTGCTGATGGGGGGAGACTCCTGCCCATCCCCTGCAGCCTCGGACGGCTGCCCACTGGAGGTGGCGGTACTGCTGGTAGGGGGAGGCTTCTGCCCATCCCCTGCAGCTTCCAACAGCTGCAGAGCCATGGTTGGTGGTGGGGGCCCCATCACAGTTCCTGCCCCAGGCCCCTTGCCCTTTCTGCCTGATGGTGCTGGCTCCTTGCTCTTCCTGGCAGCTGGGGCAGGCTCCTTAGTTTTCCTGGCAGCAGCTGGGGCAGGCTCCTTAGTCTTCCTGACAACAGCTGGGGCAGGCTCCTTAGTCTTCCTGGCAGCAGCTGGAGCAGGCTCCTTTGTCTTCCTGGCAGCAGCTGTGGCAGGCACCTTTTCCTTGAGGCTGCCTGGTGCAGGTTCCTTCACCCTCAGGACATGTGCCCCGGATCCTTTCCCACCAAGAGTGAGTATGGTGACGACTGGGCCTGTGGACTGGGTGGCTGAGGTGCATGGCTTGGTTTTTGCCACCCAGGCCAGACGTGCAGGACAGGGGGTAGGGGTAGGGAAGAGGTCAATGGTGGACAGGAGTTTTTTATGGACATTGGGGTGGGAAGAGTGAGAAGGTTTGGGAGTGGAGGAAGAGGGAGTGGTTGTAGGAGGTGTCTGTCTGCTGGTTTTGGGTGCAGGTGCATGGGCTAGATGCTGTTGTGAGGTGGATGGCTGTTGGGTGTCTGAGTGCTTGCGTTTGTGTACCTTGGGAGGGGTGACATACACAATGGGAGAAGACACAGGGGACATGGCTGTTGTAGAGGTGTCTGCCAGTGAGGTGTGTGTTCTGCTAGGTGTGGTGGTGATGCTGGTAGTGGATCATGGTGTAATGCATGCGGGTGTGAATATAGACTGAGCTGGGAGGGAGGAGGAGGAGGAGGGGGACACAGTGGAAATTGTGGATGTTGGTATGTCTGCATCTGGATGGTGTTTGTGTGAGTGCCTGTGGGATTAAATATGGTGCTTGTGTTTGACTGAACCACTCTTGTGTGTTGTCTTGTGTGCATGCTCATCTGCCTGTGTGCTTGGGATACGTTGGGGTTGAGGAGAATGGGATTGGGAAGAGAAAGTTGGAGGGTGGAAACAGGGACAATGGCTGCCATCAGAGAGGAGGCCAGAGCCTGGCTTGATCTCTGTTGGGCCGCCAAGCCAATGTGAATGCCCTCCAGGAAAGTATCAGTCTGTTTCATCTGGGCTGCCAGCCCCTGGATGGCATTCACAATGGCTGACTGCCCAACAGCGATGGATCTCAGGAGGTCTATAGCCTCCTCACTCAGGGCAGCAGGGCTCACTGGGGAAGGACCTGAGGTGCCTGGGGCAAAGGAGCTGCCCACCTTTCTGGGTGAGCGGGCAAGGGCAACTCGATGAGGGGCTGCTGGGAGGGAGGTGCTGGTATGTGGGTGACGGCTGTACTTGTAGCTGGGGTGGTCACTGAGGTGTTTGCCACCATCAGAGAGCTTCCATTGGAGGAGGTATCTGTGTCTGAAGTGTTCCCTCCAGTCTCTGTCGTGGTGCTCCCCTCACCCTCTGTCCCACTGCTGCCCTCAGCGTCTTTGGACTCTGCCTCCTGGGTCCTGTGGGATGCAGCTCCCTCCGTCACCGGTGCCTATGCTCCTCTGCCAGGTGATGCTAATGCACATAAGGACAGGGTGACAAAACAAGAAGGGGGGAGAGACAAATGATATACATGGTCAATGGCTGTACCAACATCACCATTGGCGTACATAGCACCCTTACACACAGGAACAGACCTACGCAATATACATTGCACTACCAGTGATATTGCTAGCCACCAAGGCATGGTGAGGGGCACACACCGGCAAATCCAGCACACCTGAAAGACACGCAGCCCTGACTAGTGGTGGATGCCTTTGAGCTAGGTAGCTAAATTTGCCCTTCTGCACCCTAGCCACCAGGGGACCTATGCTGCAAGGTCAGGCCTGGCCTAGGGGCCCCCACTGACACACATCCACCACCCGGATACCTCCCCACCCGGCGTTCGTAGTAATGATAGGCACTGTACTCACCCCCTTGTGGCTGCTGTGATGTCCTCAAGCACCCATCCAGCTCAGGATAGGCTACCGCTAGTATGCGGGCCATCGGGGGGTCAGGGTTCAACGGGCACCCCTTCCTCCTTGGGAGGCCATTGCGAGCTGGGCCTCCGCCATCTTCCATGCAAAGCGTCTCACGCCCTCCCTCCGTTTCCGACAGTGGGTGCTCCGCCTGCCGTAGTCCCCCAGGATCCACACGTCCTTGGCAATGGCATGCCATATACCCTTCTTTTGATGGGCGCTGACCTGCAGAGGCAATACAGACAGGAAAATAGTATTAGTCAGACAGTCCTGCCTGTTACACTTATGGCCCAGCATACCGCTTCATATCTCCATTTCCACACACATGGCCCAGCACGCAACCAATACGCTGCCCAGAGGACGTCACCCACCCCCTCTTACACAAGGCCTTCACATACACCACCCCATGCATTCATGCCACATGCATTGTGCCCACAGTGTACTCACCTGTTGGTCTGGAGGCCCATACAGCAGTCGGTACATCAGTCTCTCCAACTCCGCCGAAGTGAAGGCAGGGGCCCTTTCCTCAGTCACACAGGTCATGGTAGGTTCCAGACACAGGTCACAGCAGCACATGCAGTGTAGGTCCCCTCCTGTTGAAAGTCAGGTAGCAAGTGAGGAATCAGATAGAAAATGGCGGTCATGTCCGCGGCAGTGCATACCTTCACCGCCGGTGTAGATCCAATTGACCACTATAACCCATAGTGCCCAATATTACCCAATGAGAAGTTGCACAGCGGTTCCTGACCGCCTCCCGCAACGGCGCACAATGTCAGCGGAATTACCTCACTTCCACCTGTCCCTCCACACAGGACAGGCGATGCAGTTCAGGGGTGGGGGGGCAAGCCCTGGATAATTGCTGTGTCACTGTTTAAATTTGGACATACTGGACAATTCACACTGATTCATTACAAATTAACAGCATACAATGTTCTGTTGTAGCCAGATTGTTCAGTTTGTGACCAGCTCCTCACTCTTTCGCCCCATAGATTGCTACCGCTCCGGATGAATAGGAGATGGAGACATACCCCGTGTACAGACCCTTTGTGGTCTTGGCAACACTGGAGGACAGGCACATTATCCTCACCTATAGACTGGACAAGGCCACAATCACAGAGCTGTGTGCCCAATTAGAGCCTGACCTGATATCTGCCATCCGTCACCCCACCGGGATCCCCCATCTTGTACAAGTTCTATTTGTGCTCTATTTCCTGGCAGCTGGTTCTTTCTAAGTGACAGTGGGCTTGACAGCAGGAATGTCACAGCCAATATTCTCAATAGTGCTTACAAGAGTGTTGTCTGCCCTGATTAAACACATGTGCAGCTACATTGTATTTCCCCATGTGGAAGATTTGGCCACAGTGAAGGCCGAGTTCTATGCAATGGGACATATCCCCAACATAATAGGGGGGATTGATGGAACACATATTGCATTTTTCCCCCCGTCAAAATGAACAGAGGTACAGAAATTGTAAGAGTTTCCACTCTATGAGTGAACAAATGGTGTGCTTGGCGGACCAGTATATCTCCCATGTCAATGGTAAGTATCCTGGTTCTGTGCATGATGCCTTTGTCCTGAGGAATAGCAGCATTACAAATGTAATGGGCCAACTGCCAACTACAGAGGCACAGGGTGTTGCTAATAGGTGAGGCCTGGTCCCCACCCAGTATATGTTGGTGTGTGTGTATGGTGTGGGCCATATGGGATAGTGTGTGGCTAAATGTTGTCCCTCAATATTTACAGGTGACTCTGGTTACCCCAACCTATCTTGGCTGCTGACCCCTGTGAGGAATGCAAGAACAAGGGCAGAAGAAAGTTACAATGAGGCACAATGAGGCAATGATGGTGGGGTGTGTGGGATGGAGTGGAGTGATGGAAATGAGGGTAGTGGTATGAGATGGAATGTAGGTAGGGGGTAATAGTAGTATAGAGTTGACTTACCAAAGTCCAGTCCTCCTCTTACTGTGACCAGGCCCTCAGGATGCATGATTTCCAAGACTTGCTCCTCCCATGTTGTTAGTTGTGGGGGAGTAGGAAGGGGTCCACCGCCAGTCTCTGTACAGCGAGTTGGTGTCTTGCTGCAATGGAACGTACCTTCCCCCATAGGTCGTTCCACCTCTTTCTGATGTCATCCCTGGTTCTTGGGTGCTGTCCCATATTGTTGATCTTGTCCACGATTCTCCGCCATAGCTCCATCTTCCTAGATATCGATATCTGCTGCACCTGTGCTCCAAATAGCTGTGGCTCTACCCTGATGATTTCCTCCACCATGACCCTTAGCTCCTCCTCTGAGAATCGGGGTGTCTTTGTGGTCCCATGGGTGTTGCGTGAGGTGTGTAGGTGAGGATGTGTAGGGTAATCTGTTGGGGTGTGTGATGTGGGGTGCGTGGGTTGTGTATAGGTGTAGGTAGTGTGTGGCTCTGGTTTTGTCTGTGGTCGTGGTGTCCGTCTTGTGCAAGTGGTTTGTAGTCGTAAAGGGTTGTGGGTAATGTGGGTGTGTGTTATAGTGTTGTGGGTGTGGTGTGTGTATGTGTGTCAGGTGTGTTTTGTTTGAATTCTCCTATGTGGTGGTGTTTTGTTTTTGTGTGTGTATTTTGAGTGTGGCAGTATGTACCACCAATGGTTTAACGCCATTGAATGTCCGCCGTGGTGATTCATGGGTCATAATGTGATGGGTATTGTTTTTTTGGCATAACGGTGTGGGTTTTGGTACCGCCCGTTTATCACTGACCTTTGGGCTGGCGGAATTGTGTATGTGGCTGAATAGTGACGGATTGGTGTGTGTGTGTCATATTATGGTGAACGGATATCCCCTGCGACGGCTGTATGTTGGCGGCAGTCAATGTGGCGGTAAGTGGGATTTACCGCCAATGTCATAATGAGGGCCTATATCAATAAGATACATTCATATCATAAAATTACAGACATACTACGTAAAATATAAAAATCCCCCTAAAGTGCTTGGACATATATTATTATGATTTTGCCGTCTGTTTCGAATTTGACAATTATCAAAACCATGCTGGATTAAATCTCTCAGCTCAACAGGGGGACATATCCGCATAAAGTGCATTAATATATAATTAGCAAATCATTAAAAGTCTAATAGGGAGTCTAATGATAAACAATAACATACAGTAAGATCGTAAATGAGGATATTCCAATTAATACTACTACTAGTTGTCCCCCATTGTTCTCCTACTATGGATAGCATGTTTAAAAAAACAACACATCCAAATAAAAATATCTGTATTACCTAACAGCTGAAGAAACGTTAGAGCCTCTTTACACATTCAAATAGCTAATTTTCTTAATGAGGGCTTAAGGTGTGTCTGAAAAAATCTCCTATAAAAACCACAGAAAAACATAAATTCAGTAGGGATTGTTTTGCGCCGCCATTGCACGGACAAAGTGCCAACAAAGTACCCCACACATCATTTCCATCATGAAAGCAGAGTAGTCACATTACAGTACCTGACCTGAATCTAAAAAGTATTGATCTCTAGCATCTTGATAACTCTAACGTAAGATACCATAGAGTATCACCAACCGCCAGGGTAAAATAAAAGTTGCAGATGCTTGGTTTACTAAGAGCATCATGAATCCTCTTTCTCAAATCTCCCCCTCACCACCATCTTATCTGATTTGACAATCACATCAGGGCAGTTAAACATGTCTGGGAGGCCAGTGTTGGTCAGGTAATTAGCCATGTACTTTAACCTATGAATAGTGGGCCCTTTATCCAATTTCAAACAATCCCTAATTGTTTCCCTGTTAACCCAGAGCAGGAGAGGAGCCCTCTTTATCACATCCATAATGCATATCATGTTCATTCAGAGTGTAAAATAAAACTGGCACTCGAAGGCAGGAGATTCAGGAAAGCCCTTAGGATTCTATTTTCTTCCACCTAAATTGCTGTGGAATTTTGATAACTCTATACTCCCGCACCATAAGTCGCAGTTAGTATACATTGCAATTTGTAGATTTTCATAAATTGTATGATCGTGGACCCTCCATCTTTCCTTACTAAATTAAGTAGAGAACCAGCAGATCTTCCCAATTTTCAGTGAGCTATAGATACCTGATTTGACCCGGAATTGTTTGTAGAAAAATCCAGTCCCAGATAACAAAAATTCCTGACAGACCTGAGGGATTTTTCTCCCACTCTCACTGCCAATGCTGATCTTTTTCCATGTCCCATGGTTACGATGTGCATCATAAAATCAGTGGTCATGTTTAGGTTATGCATAAAAGTCACAAAAGCATCAACTCAAATTTGTAAGGTGTGCCGCATTCTGGCTAACAAAACCGCATTGTCGGCGTACAACAGAACCGGCACAGGGAGAGTAGTAATCATCAGTACATCCTGCGCGGAGCTATAGAGACAGGCATTTAAATCATTTATATAAAGAACAAAAAGGAGAGGTGCTAAGAAACACCCCTGTCGGAAACCACTGTCTAGAGAAAAGGTGTCTGATAATTCACCATGCTGGCCATAATGCACCTTTGCACCTAAATTTGCATATAAACCATACAGGAAGTTCACAAGGTCGACATCCACTCCTAAGTTGATTAACGTCATCCAGAGCTTACTTCTATTTACCCTGTTGAACGCAGTAGACAGATCCATAAATGCCAGGTATATTGGGCTGCACTTAGCAACAGTATATTTTCTTACAATGAGAAGCAAGTTCAAGCACTGCTTTACAGTTCCAAGATCTGGTCGAAAACCATATTTACAGGGAGACAATACTTTGTTCTCTGTGGTCCAAGCCTGCGAATGAGAAAAATTACTCTCCCTATTATCTTAACAATGTTGTCAACTAAAGAAATGGGCCTGTAACATTTAGTGATCCCCTGTCTACTTTTTGAAAATTGGGACAATTGTAGAGAGTGACCATGACTCAGGTATCTTTTTGCATAAACAATTATTGAATAAGTTTGCAAGTAGGGGTTCCCAGAAACCAGGAAGACATCTAAATAGATCCATAGGGATCCCAGCCAGGCCTGGCACCTTTCCACCTGCGCTTGAAACATTGGCCGTCTCAACCTCCTGGACTGTTACTTGCAGTGGGCCAGCAGATGCAAGTGCCTTCCACAAAAGGTCTCTAACTCTATGTTGGCTACCTGTGAGTAAACATTTTTAAAGTGTATTACCCAATCATGACCTGAATTACTGCTGCTTAGATCGTTTGTTTGTGGCACGTCCCTTTGATAGAGGCTATTGACTTTCTACCAAAACACCTCACTAATACTTTGAGCAGCAGCCTGTTCCAACATTTCCCAGTCCTTATTTAATATAAAGTGCTTCCTTTCTCTTATGGCTGCATTAAAAAAGGGTCTTGCCCATTGAACCTCTTTTTCATCCCTGGGTAGCTTCACTAACGCTGATCTCAAATGGAGATTAGCAATAAAACACTGCATCGAACCAATGAGGACTATTTATTTTGTGTTTAGAAGGTTGTGATATAGCACTGGAACAACTCAACCCCAGAAACTTCCTCTAAACATCCCAAAATAATCAAGCGATTATCTCTTACAATGGGACCCGCCTTCTCCGATAGCCGCCACGTCACCTTCAGCCACCACACCGAACTCCCATGGACTGACCACCGCTGCATCCACTTCACCTTCCAGAAACCCACCACGCACCACCGCACCCAACAGATCCCCGCCGCAACTGGAGCAAAATCAGCCAAGACCAGCTGAACACCAGCCTCGACCGAAAACCACCCGCTGAATCCACCAATCCCGACCTTGCAGCCTGCAACCTCTGGCGCTGGATCAATGACTGCGCCAACACTCTTGCCCCGCTCAATATACCTTCCAACAGAGGTGCCAACAAGAGAGCCAGCTCATTCCCCTCGGACCTTCGAGCCTCCAAGCAAACCTGCCAGAAACTAGAGAGAAAGTGGCTCCTCGAACAGACACCGGACAACCATTCCGCCTTCAAGAACGCCATCTGCAATCACCATCATCTCATTAGATCTGACAAGAAAACCTCCTTCAAAAATCGCCTGGACAAAACAGCAAGGAGCTCTTCAACATCGTGAATGAACACTCCAACCCCAGCTCCAGCACAAACGACATCCCACCTTCACAAGACCTGTGCAACTCCCTCGCCGCCTTCTTCCATCACAAAATCACAGACATCCATGACAGCTTCAACAGCCAGACCACCCCGCCAATCACCGACTCCTCAGACTCTCCACCCACCTTCAACCACGATCCCCTGCTCGTCTGGGCCAACGTGAACTAAGACGACACAATCAAAACCATGGGCACCATCCACTCTGGGTCTCCGTCAGAACCATGCCTGCACCACATCTTTAACAAAGCAAGCGCCACCATCACACCCCACCTCTGCAAAGTCATCAACATCTCCTTCGAGACCGCGACCTACCCCGAGAGCTGGAAGCATGCTGAGATCAAACCCCTACTCAAGAAACCCATGGCGGACCTGAGAGACCTCAAGAACTTCAGTCCCAACTCCCAGACCCCATTCCTGGCCAAGGTCATCGAGAAGATCATCAACAGACAACTGACCCACGACATCGAAGAAAACAACATCCTGGACCCATCCCAGTCAGGGTTCTGCAGCAACCAATTGCTCTGAAGGCCCCTCTAGTGCTTCAGAGCAATGTCCAGAGGCCGTGTTGTGCCCCATTGGTGTTACCTTCTTGCTGCCAGTCTCCTTTACTGGCTTGTACTCTCCCCGCCTCGCAGGGCCGTGTGCGCTACTCGTGCCCGACATGCGGCTGGATGCCATGGCTGCATGAGCCTCTTGACTACCCTCCCGTTCGTTTGGAACCTATACCTAACTAACTTGACCTTCCCCAGGAAGTGGAGTGCTACCGGGCCCGTGTTTGTCCACCTTCCTCTTTGGTTGCCGCCCTCTCTCTAAGGCCTCCTCCCTATCCCTGCATTACTGTGCCCACCTCTCTTCCATCTCTGCCATTGCCCTCCTCTGTTCTCTAATCCTAGCCTCTATGTCCACAGAGGACCAGTCCTGTGACATATCCCACCCTGCTGAGGCATCAGAAAGCACCATACTCCTGTGCCCTGAGAGGGCCTCAAGGGGCCCAAACTGTCCTATAACCCCCAACCTGGCCCCCCTCCAAAGCTCTTCCCTGGAGCTGGACTAACCAGTCCTTTTGTCTTCTTTTTTCCTGGGGCCCCACTTGGCCCCCCATCTGTAGGGCCACCTGGCTGCAGAGTGGGGTCCAAAAGGGGGCTGCCCATAGCACAGGGTCCAGCCCCCTTGCCCTGACTCTCTATTGTGTCCTGGTCCTGCCCCAGCACAGAAGGCTGCAAAGGGGGCAGAACCAGCACGCTGCCCTGGGGCCCCGCCCCCCCTCCACATTACCCTCATCATGCCCCTCCGGACGGGGGACTGATATGGAGTCTGGGGGTGGACACGCTGCGTCCTATCCCCAAGGTTGATTTCTTTCTCTTTGGCCTTTCTGGCAAGTTGCAAGCTGCAATTGCAGCCTCAACGCTGCTAGAGCCCGCACATACCAGATGCAACATCCCCACCCAGGCCTGATCGAACACGCCAGGCCTGAGTAATTCGGTGCAGCCGGCTTCACCGATAACGCGAAGCGCAGCCCGCACCTCTGCGGCGTCATGGCCTTGGGCCATGCCGCTCAGAAATATATTCACAAATATCTAAACAAAGGGACGGACCGGCCAAACTTCCTACCATGCAATGGGCTGGAGCAGTAGAGGCCGGTCCCTCTCTTCCCCACCCTATAAATACTTAACCCCTTATCCCACCCCCACGCACCCATCCACCAATCCTGCCCTACCTGTGCCATTTTCTTTCTCCCGAACGTTCCCGCAGAGAGACTAGACTGCGTCTGCTCTCCGCAGGACCCTCCATTCTTGTTGAACCTTAGATGTAAATCACACAGCTGAATCAGACAGATTATGTGCGTGAACGCTCACAGATATTTCAAATTCCCCTATTCAAATCAAAGGCCCGGGCTGTGTCAGATTTCTTGTGGAATTTTCCATTTGCACTGCTTTCTCGCCAACATGTGTCAACAACAAATGAATACTCTGACAATCTTCAGGCAAGCTACTTGGCGAACCTCCCGACTCCAGGGCTCATGGGGACTGATGGAGTTAAAACAAGAATGACTTTTTCCAAAACAGTGGGTAGTTTCACATTGAGCAATTGTTCTTTCAAGATTTAATCTAATTTAAAAATGTAAAAAATGCATGCTATTTTGTTTGCGTTTTAGTCTAATAAAAATATACCACTATCACTCTTGCACGCACACTTTTCGCACACACATGTGCTTTCTGCCCCTTTCATGTAATACTAAACAAAACCAGACATTCTGTGGCGATGAACAACGTAGAGGACCTTATTAAGCAGGAAATGAAATATTAGCAGCAAATAGAGCTCAACTACAACTTTCCTCTATGAAGGGCTCGCCTAAAAATCATAGATTGTATGACTATTATATATAATATCACAATCACGTCTTGTTCTCTACGATGGGGCCAGGGCTGTTGCTGTAGTCAAGTCAAGTAAAAATAACTTTATTCTGCTTATCAAGAACCATAAAACTATACAAAAAATAAATAGTCAGTAAAAAATCATACAAAATTAAAATTTTGTGATTTATTCAGTAGGCCTCAATCAGCGTAACCTCACCAATACTTAAAATATATTTCTAATACCAAGAACTTTATTAAAGGTTACCTAGTTAATTCTCTGTATGTACGACATTCTTTGAACACTATGGCCCTCATTACAATCCTGGCTGTCGATGTAAAAGTGGCGGTAATACCGCCAACAGGCTGGCAGTAATTACCGCCAAATTATGACCATGGTGGATAGATCTCAGATAGACAGCCACTTTACCACACCGACCGCCAGGGCGGAAACAACAGGCACCACTGCTTTAGCCGCCTACAGCTAGGTAGAAGTCAATGTTCCGCCCACTGTATTATGACCTAGGAAACCACCACCTTTTCCGGAGCGGGACTAACAACATCAAAAGCCTGGTGGAAACTGAGCTCAGAAGTAAAAGGACTCACCATTGGAAACACAGGGAACAACCACACCGCCATGGAGCCCGAACTACATGCCTTCCCCATGGTCTTCTACGTGCTGCTCCACTATGAACACCAACGACGGCGAAGACTACGACGGTGAGTACAGACGCCTAGCACACAAGGGAGTTGGGAGGAAAACAACAGTGACACTCGCACCACACACACCTGACATACACACCCCATACACACAACCAGATGCACAAGAAAACAAGTTAATCCCCCTAAATCGGCTGAATAATGCAAGGAGAAAACAAATTTACTAAAGTGAGTATAATAAGACCAACACAGTATAAATAATAATTTAGCCAATGTAACAGATATTTAAAAATGTACAGAACAAGGGACACTGCCCAGTACTCAGTTTGCATGGGCCACATGGCCACAGTGCAAGTAAAGGCCACACTTGTCACCTGCATCAACACGGAGAGAACACTGCAGGGGCATCATTTGGCAACATGTCCTGTGCTTGTCCTGGGGAGTGCACGGCCACAGTCTCTCAAGTGGGTGGCTTGCCCACATGCTCTGGAGGGGGCAACATGCCCTGTGCATGGTCCTGCGGAGTGCAAGGCCATAGTTTCTCGAGTGGTTGTCTTACCCACTGGTTCTAGAGGGGGCATCGTGCCCTGTGCTCTTGATCCTGGGAAGGCTGAGGTAGGTGGGTGTTCTACCCACTGGTTCTGGAGGGGGCATCGTGCTCTTGATCCTGGGGAGGCTGGGGCAGGTGGGTGTCATACCCACTGCTTCTGGAGGGGGCATTGTGCCCTGTGCTCTTGATCCTGGGGAGTGCAAGGTAACAGTCTCAGGTGGGTGTCAAACCCACTGGATTTGGAGGGGGCAGGCCGCACAGCAGCCCATGGAGCCAGGATTACATTCCGTCTGCCGGTGGTGACGGCAGCTCACTGAAGGTCGTAGTGGTGGTGCTGGGGGGTAGGCTCCTGCCCATCCCCTGCGGCCTCTGACAGCTGCCCACTGGAGGTGGCGGTGTTGGTGCTCCTGGTGGGGGTAGGCTCCTGCCCATCCCCTGCAGCCTCCGACGGCTGCCCACTGGAGGTGGCGGTGCTGCTGATGGGGAGAGACTCCTGCCCATCCCCTGCAGCCTCGGACGGCTGCCCACTGGAGGTGGCGGTACTGCTGGTAGGGGGAGGCTTCTGCCCATCCCCTGCAGCTTCCAACAGCTGCAGAACCATGGTTGGTGGTGGGGGCCCCATCACAGTTCCTGCCCCAGGCCCCTTGCCCTTTCTGCCTGATGGTGCTGGCTCCTTGCTCTTCCTGGCAGCTGGGGCAGGCTCCTTAGTATTCCTGGCAGCAGCTGGGGCAGGCTCCTTAGTCTTCCTGACAACAGCTGGGGCAGGCTCCTTAGTCTTCCTGGCAACAGCTGGAGCAGGCTCCTTTGTCTTCCTGGCAGCAGCTGTAGCAGGCACCTTTTCCTTGAGGCTGCCTGGTGCAGGTTCCTTCACCCTCAGGACATGTGCCCCGGATCCTTTCCCACCAAGAGTGGGTATGGTGACGACTGGGCCTGTGGACTGGATGGCTGAGGTGCATGGCTTGGTTTTTGCCACCCAGGCCAGACGTGCAGGACAGGGGGTAGGGGTAGGGAAGAGGTCAATGGTGGACAGGAGTTTTTTATGAACATTGGGGTGGGAAGAGTGAGAAGGTTTGGGAGTGGAGGAAGAGGGAGTGGTTGTAGGAGGTGTCTGTCTGCTGGTTTTGGGTGCAGGTGCATGGGCTAGATGCTGTTGTGAGGTGGATGGCTGTTGGGTGTCTGAGTGCTTGCGTTTGTGTACCTTGGGAGGGGTGACATACACAATGGGAGAAGACACAGGGGACATGGCTGTTGTAGAGGTGTCTGCCAGTGAGGTGTGTGTTCTGCTAGGTGTGGTGGTGATGCTGGTAGTGGATCATGGTGTAATGCATGCGGGTGTGAATATAGACGGAGCTGGGAGGGAGGAGGAGGAGGAGGGGGACACAGTGGAAATTGTGGATGTTGGTATGTCTGCATCTGGATGGTGTTTGTGTGAGTGCCTGTGGGATTAAATATGGTGCTTGTGTTTGACTGAACCACTCTTGTGTGTTGTCTTGTGTGCATGCTCATCTGCCTGTGTGCTTGGGATACGTTGGGGTTGAGGAGAATGGGATTGGGAAGAGAAAGTTGGAGGGTGGAAACAGGGACAATGGCTGCCATCAGAGAGGAGGCCAGAGCCTGGCTTGATCTCTGTTGGGCCGCCAAGCCAATGTGAATGCCCTCCAGGAATGTATCAGTCTGTTTCATCTGGGCTGCCAGCCCCTGGATGGCATTCACAATGGCTGACTGCCCAACAGCGATGGATCTCAGGAGGTCAATAGCCTCCTCACTCAGGGCAGCAGGGCTCACTGGGGAAGGACCTGAGGTGCCTGGGGCAAAGGAGCTGCCCACCTTTCTGGGTGAGCGGGCAAGGGCAACTCGATGAGGGGCTGCTGGGAGGGAGGTGCTGGTATGTGGGTGATGGCTGTACTTGTAGCTGGGGTGGTCACTGAGGTGTTTGCCACCATCAGGGAGCTTCCATTGGAGGAGGTATCTGTGTCTGAAGTGTTCCCTCCAGTCTCTGTCGTGGTGCTTCCCTCACCCTCTGTCCCACTGCTGCCCTCAGCGTCTTTGGACTCTGCCTCCTGGGTCCTGTGGGATGCAGCTCCCTCCGTCACCGGTGCCTATGCTCCTCTGCCAGGTGATGCTAATGCACATAAGGACAGGGTGACAAAACAAGAAGGGGGGAGAGACAAATGATATACATGGTCAATGGCTGTACCAACATCACCATTGGCGTACATAGCACCCTTACACACAGGAACAGACCTACGCAATATGCATTGCACTACCAGTGATATTGCTAGCCACCAAGGCATGGTGAGGGGCACACACCGACAAATCCAGCACACCTGAAAGACACGCAGCCCTGACTAGTGGTGGATGCCTTTGAGCTAGGTAGCTAAATTTGCCCTTCTGCAACCTAGCCACCAGGGGACCTATGCTGCAAGGTCAGGCCTGGCCTAGGGGCCCCCACTGACACACATCCACCACCCGGATACCTCCCCACCCGGCGTTCGTAATAATGATAGGCACTGTACTCACCCCCTTGTGGCTGCTGTGATGTACTCAAGCACCCATCCAGCTCAGGATAGGCTACCGCTAGTATGCGGGCCATCGGGGGGTCAGGGTTCAACGGGCACCCCTTCCTCCTTGGGAGGCCATCGCGAGCTGGGCCTCCGCCATCTTCCATGCAAAGCGTCTCATGCCCTCCCTCCGTTTCCGACAGTGGGTGCTCCGCCTGCCGTAGTCCCCCAGGATCCACACGTCCTTGGCAATGGCATGCCATATACCCTTCTTTTGATGGGCGCTGACCTGCAGAGGCAATACAGACAGGAAAATAGTATTAGTCAGACAGTCCTGCCTGTTACACTTATGGCCCAGCATACCGCTTCATATCACCATTTCCACACACATGGCCCAGCACGCAACCAATACGCTGCCCAGAGGACGTCACCCACCCCCTCTTACACAAGGCCTTCACATACACCACCCCATGCATTCATGCCACATGCATTGTGCCCACAGTGTACTCACCTGTTGGTCTGGAGGCCCATACAGCAGTCGGTACATCAGTCTCTCCAACTCCGCCGAAGTGAAGGCAGGGGCCCTTTCCTCAGTCACACGGGTCATGGTAGGTTCCAGACACAGGTCACAGCAGCACATGCAGTGTAGGTCCCCTCCTGTTGAAAGTCAGGTAGCAAGTGAGGAATCAGATAGAAAATGGCGGTCATGTCCGCGGCAGTGCATACCTTCACCGCCGGTGTAGATCCAATTGACCACTATAACCCATAGTGCCCAATATTACCCAATGAGAAGTTGCACAGCGGTTCCTGACCGCCTCCCGCAACGGCGCACAATGTCAGCGGAATTACCTCACTTCCACCTGTCCCTCCACACAGGACAGGCGATGCAGTTCAGGGGTGGGGGGGCAAGCCCTGGATAATTGCTGTGTCACTGTTTAAATTTGGACATACTGGACAATTCACACTGATTCATTACAAATTAACAGCATACAATGTTCTGTTGTAGCCAGATTGTTCAGTTTGTGACCAGCTCCTCACTCTTTCGCCCCATAGATTGCTACCGCTCCGGATGAATAGGAGATGGAGACATACCCCGTGTACAGACCCTTTGTGGTCTTGGCAACACTGGAGGACAGGCACATTATCCTCACCTATAGACTGGACAAGGCCACAATCACAGAGCTGTGTGCCCAGTTAGAGCCTGACCTGATATCTGCCATCCGTCACCCCACTGGGATCCCCCATCTTGTACAAGTTCTATCTGTGCTCTATTTCCTGGCAGCTGGTTCTTTCTAAGTGACAGTGGGCTTGACAGCAGGAATGTCACAGCCAATATTCTCAATAGTGCTTACAAGAGTGTTGTCTGCCCTGATTAAACACATGTGCAGCTACATTGTATTTCCCCATGTGGAAGATTTGGCCACAGTGAAGGCCGAGTTCTATGCAATGGGACATATCCCCAACATAATAGGGGGGATTGATGGAACACATATTGCATTTTTCCCCCCGTCAAAATGAACAGAGGTACAGAAATTGTAAGAGTTTCCACTCTATGAGTGAACAAATGGTGTGCTTGGCGGACCAGTATATCTCCCATGTCAATGGTAAGTATCCTGGTTCTGTGCATGATGCCTTTGTCCTGAGGAATAGCAGCATTACAAATGTAATGGGCCAACTGCCAACTACAGAGGCACAGGGTGTTGCTAATAGGTGAGGCCTGGTCCCCACCCAGTATATGTTGGTGTGTGTGTATGGTGTGGGCCATATGGGATAGTGTGTGGCTAAATGTTGTCCCTCAATATTTACAGGTGACTCTGGTTACCCCAACCTATCTTGGCTGCTGACCCCTGTGAGGAATGCAAGAACAAGGGCAGAAGAAAGTTACAATGAGGCACAATGAGGCAATGATGGTGGGGTGTGTGGGATGGAGTGGAGTGATGGAAATGAGGGTAGTGGTATGAGATGGAATGTAGGTAGGGGGTAATAGTAGTATAGAGTTGACTTACCAAAGTCCAGTCCTCCTCTTACTGTGACCAGGCCCTCAGGATGCATGATTTCCAAGACTTGCTCCTCCCATGTTGTTAGTTGTGGGGGAGTAGGAAGGGGTCCACCGCCAGTCTCTGTACAGCGAGTTGGTGTCTTGCTGCAATGGAACGTACCTTCCCCCATAGGTCGTTCCACCTCTTTCTGATGTCATCCCTGGTTCTTGGGTGCTGTCCCATATTGTTGATCTTGTCCACGATTCTCCGCCATAGCTCCATCTTCCTAGATATCGATATCTGCTGCACCTGTGCTCCAAATAGCTGTGGCTCTACCCTGATGATTTCCTCCACCATGACCCTTAGCTCCTCCTCTGAGAATCGGGGTGTCTTTGTGGTCCCATGGGTGTTGCGTGAGGTGTGTAGGTGAGGATGTGTAGGGTAATCTGTTGGGGTGTGTGATGTGGGGTGCGTGGGTTGTGTATAGGTGTAGGTAGTGTGTGGCTCTGGTTTTGTCTGTGGTCGTGGTGTCCGTCTTGTGCAAGTGGTTTGTAGTCGTAAAGGGTTGTGGGTAATGTGGGTGTGTGTTATAGTGTTGTGGGTGTGGTGTGTGTATGTGTGTCAGGTGTGTTTTGTTTGAATTCTCCTATGTGGTGGTGTTTTGTTTTTGTGTGTGTATTTTGAGTGTGGCAGTATGTACCACCAATGGTTTAACGCCATTGAATGTCCGCCGTGGTGATTCATGGGTCATAATGTGATGGGTATTGTTTTTTTGGCATAACAGTGTGGGTTTTGGTACCGCCCGTTTATCACTGACCTTTGGGCTGGCGGAATTGTGTATGTGGCTGAATAGTGACGGATTGGTGTGTGTGTGTCATATTATGGTCAACGGATATCCCCTGCGACGGCTGTATGTTGGCGGCAGTCAATGTGGCGGTAAGTGGGATTTACCGCCAATGTCATAATGAGGGCCTATATCAATAAGATACATTCATATCATAAAATTACAGACATACTACGTAAAATATAAAAATCCCCCTAAAGTGCTTGGACATATATTATTATGATTTTGCCGTCTGTTTCGAATTTGACAATTATCAAAACCATGCTGGATTAAATCTCTCAGCTCAACAGGGGGACATATCCGCATAAAGTGCATTAATATATAATTAGCGAATCATTAAAAGTCTAATAGGGAGTCTAATGATAAACAATAACATACAGTAAGATCGTAAATGAGGATATTCCAATTAATACTACTACTAGTTGTCCCCCATTGTTCTCCTACTATGGATAGCATGTTTAAAAAAACAACACATCCAAATAAAAATATCTGTATTACCTAACAGCTGAAGAAACGTTAGAGCCTCTTTACACATTCAAATAGCTAATTTTCTTAATGAGGGCTTAAGGTGTGTCTGAAAAAATCTCCTATAAAAACCACAGAAAAACATAAATTCAGTAGGGATTGTTTTGCGCCGCCATTGCACGGACAAAGTGCCAACAAAGTACCCCACACATCATTTCCATCATGAAAGCAGAGTAGTCACATTACAGTACCTGACCTGAATCTAAAAAGTATTGATCTCTAGCATCTTGATAACTCTAACGTAAGATACCATAGAGTATCACCAACCGCCAGGGTAAAATAAAAGTTGCAGATGCTTGGTTTACTAAGAGCATCATGAATCCTCTTTCTCAAATCTCCCCCTCACCACCATCTTATCTGATTTGACAATCACATCAGGGCAGTTAAACATGTCTGGGAGGCCAGTGTTGGTCAGGTAATTAGCCATGTACTTTAACCTATGAATAGTGGGCCCTTTATCCAATTTCAAACAATCCCTAATTGTTTCCCTGTTAACCCAGAGCAGGAGAGGAGCCCTCTTTATCACATCCATAATGCATATCATGTCATTCAGAGTGTAAAATAAAACTGGCACTCGAAGGCAGGAGATTCAGGAAAGCCCTTAGGATTCTATTTTCTTCCACCTAAATTGCTGTGGAATTTTGATAACTCTATACTCCCGCACCATAAGTCGCAGTTAGTATACATTGCAATTTGTAGATTTTCATAAATTGTATGATCGTGGACCCTCCATCTTTCCTTACTAAATTAAGTAGAGAACCAGCAGATCTTCCCAATTTTCAGTGAGCTATAGATACCTGATTTGACCCGGAATTGTTTGTAGAAAAATCCAGTCCCAGATAACAAAAATTCCTGACAGACCTGAGGGATTTTTCTCCCACTCTCACTGCCAATGCTGATCTTTTTCCATGTCCCATGGTTACGATGTGCATCATAAAATCAGTGGTCATGTTTAGGTTATGCATAAAAGTCACAAAAGCATCAACTCAAATTTGTAAGGTGTGCCGCATTCTGGCTAACAAAACCGCATTGTCGGCGTACAACAGAACCGGCACAGGGAGAGTAGTAATCATCAGTACATCCTGCGCGGAGCTATAGAGACAGGCATTTAAATCATTTATATAAAGAACAAAAAGGAGAGGTGCTAAGAAACACCCCTGTCGGAAACCACTGTCTAGAGAAAAGGTGTCTGATAATTCACCATGCTGGCCATAATGCACCTTTGCACCTAAATTTGCATATAAACCATACAGGAAGTTCACAAGGTCGACATCCACTCCTAAGTTGATTAACGTCATCCAGAGCTTACTTCTATTTACCCTGTTGAACGCAGTAGACAGATCCATAAATGCCAGGTATATTGGGCTGCACTTAGCAACAGTATATTTTCTTACAATGAGAAGCAAGTTCAAGCACTGCTTTACAGTTCCAAGATCTGGTCGAAAACCATATTTACAGGGAGACAATACTTTGTTCTCTGTGGTCCAAGCCTGCGAATGAGAAAAATTACTCTCCCTATTATCTTAACAATGTTGTCAACTAAAGAAATGGGCCTGTAACATTTAGTGATCCCCTGTCTACTTTTTGAAAATTGGGACAATTGTAGAGAGTGACCATGACTCAGGTATCTTTTTGCATAAACAATTATTGAATAAGTTTGCAAGTAGGGGTTCCCAGAAACCAGGAAGACATCTAAATAGATCCATAGGGATCCCAGCCAGGCCTGGCACCTTTCCACCTGCGCTTGAAACATTGGCCGTCTCAACCTCCTGGACTGTTACTTGCAGTGGGCCAGCAGATGCAAGTGCCTTCCACAAAAGGTCTCTAACTCTATGTTGGCTACCTGTGAGTAAACATTTTTAAAGTGTATTACCCAATCATGACCTGAATTACTGCTGCTTAGATCGTTTGTTTGTGGCACGTCCCTTTGATAGAGGCTATTGACTTTCTACCAAAACACCTCACTAATACTTTGAGCAGCAGCCTGTTCCAACATTTCCCAGTCCTTATTTAATATAAAGTGCTTCCTTTCTCTTATGGCTGCATTAAAAAAGGGTCTTGCCCATTGAACCTCTTTTTCATCCCTGGGTAGCTTCACTAACGCTGATCTCAAATGGAGATTAGCAATAAAACACTGCATCGAACCAATGAGGACTATTTATTTTGTGTTTAGAAGGTTGTGATATAGCACTGGAACAACTCAACCCCAGAAACTTCCTCTAAACATCCCAAAATAATCAAGCGATTATCTCTTACAATGGGACCCGCCTTCTCCGATAGCCGCCACGTCACCTTCAGCCACCACACCGAACTCCCATGGACTGACCACCGCTGCATCCACTTCACCTTCCAGAAACCCACCACGCACCACCGCACCCAACAGATCCCCGCCGCAACTGGAGCAAAATCAGCCAAGACCAGCTGAACACCAGCCTCGACCGAAAACCACCCGCTGAATCCACCAATCCCGACCTTGCAGCCTGCAACCTCTGGCGCTGGATCAATGACTGCGCCAACACTCTTGCCCCGCTCAATATACCTTCCAACAGAGGTGCCAACAAGAGAGCCAGCTCATTCCCCTCGGACCTTCGAGCCTCCAAGCAAACCTGCCAGAAACTAGAGAGAAAGTGGCTCCTCGAACAGACACCGGACAACCATTCCGCCTTCAAGAACGCCATCTGCAATCACCATCATCTCATTAGATCTGACAAGAAAACCTCCTTCAAAAATCGCCTGGACAAAACAGCAAGGAGCTCTTCAACATCGTGAATGAACACTCCAACCCCAGCTCCAGCACAAACGACATCCCACCTTCACAAGACCTGTGCAACTCCCTCGCCGCCTTCTTCCATCACAAAATCACAGACATCCATGACAGCTTCAACAGCCAGACCACCCCGCCAATCACCGACTCCTCAGACTCTCCACCCACCTTCAACCACGATCCCCTGCTCGTCTGGGCCAACGTGAACTAAGACGACACAATCAAAACCATGGGCACCATCCACTCTGGGTCTCCGTCAGAACCATGCCTGCACCACATCTTTAACAAAGCAAGCGCCACCATCACACCCCACCTCTGCAAAGTCATCAACATCTCCTTCGAGACCGCGACCTACCCCGAGAGCTGGAAGCATGCTGAGATCAAACCCCTACTCAAGAAACCCATGGCGGACCTGAGAGACCTCAAGAACTTCAGTCCCAACTCCCAGACCCCATTCCTGGCCAAGGTCATCGAGAAGATCATCAACAGACAACTGACCCACGACATCGAAGAAAACAACATCCTGGACCCATCCCAGTCAGGGTTCTGCAGCAACCAATTGCTCTGAAGGCCCCTCTAGTGCTTCAGAGCAATGTCCAGAGGCCGTGTTGTGCCCCATTGGTGTTACCTTCTTGCTGCCAGTCTCCTTTACTGGCTTGTACTCTCCCCGCCTCGCAGGGCCGTGTGCGCTACTCGTGCCCGACATGCGGCTGGATGCCATGGCTGCATGAGCCTCTTGACTACCCTCCCGTTCGTTTGGAACCTATACCTAACTAACTTGACCTTCCCCAGGAAGTGGAGTGCTACCGGGCCCGTGTTTGTCCACCTTCCTCTTTGGTTGCCGCCCTCTCTCTAAGGCCTCCTCCCTATCCCTGCATTACTGTGCCCACCTCTCTTCCGTCTCTGCCATTGCCCTCCTCTGTTCTCTAATCCTAGCCTCTATGTCCACAGAGGACCAGTCCTGTGACATATCCCACCCTGCTGAGGCATCAGAAAGCACCATACTCCTGTGCCCTGAGAGGGCCTCAAGGGGCCCAAACTGTCCTATAACCCCCAACCTGGCCCCCCTCCAAAGCTCTTCCCTGGAGCTGGACTAACCAGTCCTTTTGTCTTCTTTTTTCCTGGGGCCCCACTTGGCCCCCCATCTGTAGGGCCACCTGGCTGCAGAGTGGGGTCCAAAAGGGGGCTGCCCATAGCACAGGGTCCAGCCCCCTTGCCCTGACTCTCTATTGTGTCCTGGTCCTGCCCCAGCACAGAAGGCTGCAAAGGGGGCAGAACCAGCACGCTGCCCTGGGGCCCCGCCCCCCCTCCACATTACCCTCATCATGCCCCTCCGGACGGGGGACTGATATGGAGTCTGGGGGTGGACACGCTGCGTCCTATCCCCAAGGTTGATTTCTTTCTCTTTGGCCTTTCTGGCAAGTTGCAAGCTGCAATTGCAGCCTCAACGCTGCTAGAGCCCGCACATACCAGATGCAACATCCCCACCCAGGCCTGATCGAACACGCCAGGCCTGAGTAATTCGGTGCAGCCGGCTTCACCGATAACGCGAAGCGCAGCCCGCACCTCTGCGGCGTCATGGCCTTGGGCCATGCCGCTCAGAAATATATTCACAAATATCTAAACAAAGGGACGGACCGGCCAAACTTCCTACCATGCAATGGGCTGGAGCAGTAGAGGCCGGTCCCTCTCTTCCCCACCCTATAAATACTTAACCCCTTATCCCACCCCCACGCACCCATCCACCAATCCTGCCCTACCTGTGCCATTTTCTTTCTCCCGAACGTTCCCGCAGAGAGACTAGACTGCGTCTGCTCTCCGCAGGACCCTCCATTCTTGTTGAACCTTAGATGTAAATCACACAGCTGAATCAGACAGATTATGTGCGTGAACGCTCACAGATATTTCAAATTCCCCTATTCAAATCAAAGGCCCGGGCTGTGTCAGATTTCTTGTGGAATTTTCCATTTGCACTGCTTTCTCGCCAACATGTGTCAACAACAAATGAATACTCTGACAATCTTCAGGCAAGCTACTTGGCGAACCTCCCGACTCCAGGGCTCATGGGGACTGATGGAGTTAAAACAAGAATGACTTTTTCCAAAACAGTGGGTAGTTTCACATTGAGCAATTGTTCTTTCAAGATTTAATCTAATTTAAAAATGTAAAAAATGCATGCTATTTTGTTTGCGTTTTAGTCTAATAAAAATATACCACTATCACTCTTGCACGCACACTTTTCGCACACACATGTGCTTTCTGCCCCTTTCATGTAATACTAAACAAAACCAGACATTCTGTGGCGATGAACAACGTAGAGGACCTTATTAAGCAGGAAATGAAATATTAGCAGCAAATAGAGCTCAACTACAACTTTCCTCTATGAAGGGCTCGCCTAAAAATCATAGATTGTATGACTATTATATATAATATCACAATCACGTCTTGTTCTCTACGATGGGGCCAGGGCTGTTGCTGTAGTCAAGTCAAGTAAAAATAACTTTATTCTGCTTATCAAGAACCATAAAACTATACAAAAAATAAATAGTCAGTAAAAAATCATACAAAATTAAAATTTTGTGATTTATTCAGTAGGCCTCAATCAGCGTAACCTCACCAATACTTAAAATATATTTCTAATACCAAGAACTTTATTAAAGGTTACCTAGTTAATTCTCTGTATGTACGACATTCTTTGAACACTATGGCCCTCATTACAATCCTGGCTGTCGATGTAAAAGTGGCGGTAATACCGCCAACAGGCTGGCAGTAATTACCGCCAAATTATGACCATGGTGGATAGATCTCAGATAGACAGCCACTTTACCACACCGACCGCCAGGGCGGAAACAACAGGCATCACTGCTTTAGCCGCCTACAGCTAGGTAGAAGTCAATGTTCCGCCCACTGTATTATGACCTAGGAAACCACCACCTTTTCCGGAGCGGGACTAACAACATCAAAAGCCTGGTGGAAACTGAGCTCAGAAGTAAAAGGACTCACCCTTGGAAACACAGGGAACAACCACACCGCCATGGAGCCCGAACTACATGCCTTCCCCATGGTCTTCTACGTGCTGCTCCACTATGAACACCAACGACGGCGAAGACTACGACGGTGAGTACAGACGCCTAGCACACAAGGGAGTTGGGAGGAAAACAACAGTGACACTCGCACCACACACACCTGACATACACACCCCATACACACAACCAGATGCACAAGAAAACAAGTTAATCCCCCTAAATCGGCTGAATAATGCAAGGAGAAAACAAATTTACTAAAGTGAGTATAATAAGACCAACACAGTATAAATAATAATTTAGCCAATGTAACAGATATTTAAAAATGTACAGAACAAGGGACACTGCCCAGTACTCAGTTTGCATGGGCCACATGGCCACAGTGCAAAGTAAAGGCCACACTTGTCACCTGCATCAACACGGAGAGAACACTGCAGGGGCATCATTTGGCAACATGTCCTGTGCTTGTCCTGGGGAGTGCACGGCCACAGTCTCTCAAGTGGGTGGCTTGCCCACATGCTCTGGAGGGGGCAACATGCCCTGTGCATGGTCCTGCGGAGTGCAAGGCCATAGTTTCTCGAGTGGTTGTCTTACCCACTGGTTCTAGAGGGGGCATCGTGCCCTGTGCTCTTGATCCTGGGAAGGCTGAGGTAGGTGGGTGTTCTACCCACTGGTTCTGGAGGGGGCATCGTGCTCTTGATCCTGGGGAGGCTGGGGCAGGTGGGTGTCATACCCACTGCTTCTGGAGGGGGCATTGTGCCCTGTGCTCTTGATCCTGGGGAGTGCAAGGTAACAGTCTCAGGTGGGTGTCAAACCCACTGGATTTGGAGGGGGCAGGCCGCACAGCAGCCCATGGAGCCAGGATTACATTCCGTCTGCCGGTGGTGACGGCAGCTCACTGAAGGTCGTAGTGGTGGTGCTGGGGGGTAGGCTCCTGCCCATCCCCTGCGGCTTCTGACAGCTGCCCACTGGAGGTGGCGGTGTTGGTGCTCCTGGTGGGGGTAGGCTCCTGCCCATCCCCTGCAGCCTCCGACGGCTGCCCACTGGAGGTGGCGGTGCTGCTGATGGGGAGAGACTCCTGCCCATCCCCTGCAGCCTCGGACGGCTGCCCACTGGAGGTGGCGGTACTGCTGGTAGGGGGAGGCTTCTGCCCATCCCCTGCAGCTTCCAACAGCTGCAGAACCATGGTTGGTGGTGGGGGCCCCATCACAGTTCCTGCCCCAGGCCCCTTGCCCTTTCTGCCTGATGGTGCTGGCTCCTTGCTCTTCCTGGCAGCTGGGGCAGGCTCCTTAGTATTCCTGGCAGCAGCTGGGGCAGGCTCCTTAGTCTTCCTGACAACAGCTGGGGCAGGCTCCTTAGTCTTCCTGGCAACAGCTGGAGCAGGCTCCTTTGTCTTCCTGGCAGCAGCTGTAGCAGGCACCTTTTCCTTGAGGCTGCCTGGTGCAGGTTCCTTCACCCTCAGGACATGTGCCCCGGATCCTTTCCCACCAAGAGTGGGTATGGTGACGACTGGGCCTGTGGACTGGATGGCTGAGGTGCATGGCTTGGTTTTTGCCACCCAGGCCAGACGTGCAGGACAGGGGGTAGGGGTAGGGAAGAGGTCAATGGTGGACAGGAGTTTTTTATGAACATTGGGGTGGGAAGAGTGAGAAGGTTTGGGAGTGGAGGAAGAGGGAGTGGTTGTAGGAGGTGTCTGTCTGCTGGTTTTGGGTGCAGGTGCATGGGCTAGATGCTGTTGTGAGGTGGATGGCTGTTGGGTGTCTGAGTGCTTGCGTTTGTGTACCTTGGGAGGGGTGACATACACAATGGGAGAAGACACAGGGGACATGGCTGTTGTAGAGGTGTCTGCCAGTGAGGTGTGTGTTCTGCTAGGTGTGGTGGTGATGCTGGTAGTGGATCATGGTGTAATGCATGCGGGTGTGAATATAGACGGAGCTGGGACGGAGGAGGAGGAGGAGGGGGACACAGTGGAAATTGTGGATGTTGGTATGTCTGCATCTGGATGGTGTTTGTGTGAGTGCCTGTGGGATTAAATATGGTGCTTGTGTTTGACTGAACCACTCTTGTGTGTTGTCTTGTGTGCATGCTCATCTGCCTGTGTGCTTGGGATACGTTGGGGTTGAGGAGAATGGGATTGGGAAGAGAAAGTTGGAGGGTGGAAACAGGGACAATGGCTGCCATCAGAGAGGAGGCCAGAGCCTGGCTTGATCTCTGTTGGGCCGCCAAGCCAATGTGAATGCCCTCCAGGAATGTATCAGTCTGTTTCATCTGGGCTGCCAGCCCCTGGATGGCATTCACAATGGCTGACTGCCCAACAGCGATGGATCTCAGGAGGTCAATAGCCTCCTCACTCAGGGCAGCAGGGCTCACTGGGGAAGGACCTGAGGTGCCTGGGGCAAAGGAGCTGCCCACCTTTCTGGGTGAGCGGGCAAGGGCAACTCGATGAGGGGCTGCTGGGAGGGAGGTGCTGGTATGTGGGTGATGGCTGTACTTGTAGCTGGGGTGGTCACTGAGGTGTTTGCCACCATCAGGGAGCTTCCA
The DNA here is from genome assembly GCF_031143425.1 of Pleurodeles waltl. Taxonomy (NCBI): domain Eukaryota; kingdom Metazoa; phylum Chordata; class Amphibia; order Caudata; family Salamandridae; genus Pleurodeles; species Pleurodeles waltl. Next base: position 829,110,140 of record NC_090439.1, read on the forward strand.
TTGGAGGAGGTATCTGTGTCTGAAGTGTTCCCTCCAGTCTCTGTCGTGGTGCTTCCCTCACCCTCTGTCCCACTGCTGCCCTCAGCGTCTTTGGACTCTGCCTCCTGGGTCCTGTGGGATGCAGCTCCCTCCGTCACCGGTGCCTATGCTCCTCTGCCAGGTGATGCTAATGCACATAAGGACAGGGTGACAAAACAAGAAGGGGGGAGAGACAAATGATATACATGGTCAATGGCTGTACCAACATCACCATTGGCGTACATAGCACCCTTACACACAGGAACAGACCTACGCAATATGCATTGCACTACCAGTGATATTGCTAGCCACCAAGGCATGGTGAGGGGCACACACCGACAAATCCAGCACACCTGAAAGACACGCAGCCCTGACTAGTGGTGGATGCCTTTGAGCTAGGTAGCTAAATTTGCCCTTCTGCAACCTAGCCACCAGGGGACCTATGCTGCAAGGTCAGGCCTGGCCTAGGGGCCCCCACTGACACACATCCACCACCCGGATACCTCCCCACCCGGCGTTCGTAATAATGATAGGCACTGTACTCACCCCCTTGTGGCTGCTGTGATGTACTCAAGCACCCATCCAGCTCAGGATAGGCTACCGCTAGTATGCGGGCCATCGGGGGGTCAGGGTTCAACGGGCACCCCTTCCTCCTTGGGAGGCCATCGCGAGCTGGGCCTCCGCCATCTTCCATGCAAAGCGTCTCATGCCCTCCCTCCGTTTCCGACAGTGGGTGCTCCGCCTGCCGTAGTCCCCCAGGATCCACACGTCCTTGGCAATGGCATGCCATATACCCTTCTTTTGATGGGCGCTGACCTGCAGAGGCAATACAGACAGGAAAATAGTATTAGTCAGACAGTCCTGCCTGTTACACTTATGGCCCAGCATACCGCTTCATATCACCATTTCCACACACATGGCCCAGCACGCAACCAATACGCTGCCCAGAGGACGTCACCCACCCCCTCTTACACAAGGCCTTCACATACACCACCCCATGCATTCATGCCACATGCATTGTGCCCACAGTGTACTCACCTGTTGGTCTGGAGGCCCATACAGCAGTCGGTACATCAGTCTCTCCAACTCCGCCGAAGTGAAGGCAGGGGCCCTTTCCTCAGTCACACGGGTCATGGTAGGTTCCAGACACAGGTCACAGCAGCACATGCAGTGTAGGTCCCCTCCTGTTGAAAGTCAGGTAGCAAGTGAGGAATCAGATAGAAAATGGCGGTCATGTCCGCGGCAGTGCATACCTTCACCGCCGGTGTAGATCCAATTGACCACTATAACCCATAGTGCCCAATATTACCCAATGAGAAGTTGCACAGCGGTTCCTGACCGCCTCCCGCAACGGCGCACAATGTCAGCGGAATTACCTCACTTCCACCTGTCCCTCCACACAGGACAGGCGATGCAGTTCAGGGGTGGGGGGGCAAGCCCTGGATAATTGCTGTGTCACTGTTTAAATTTGGACATACTGGACAATTCACACTGATTCATTACAAATTAACAGCATACAATGTTCTGTTGTAGCCAGATTGTTCAGTTTGTGACCAGCTCCTCACTCTTTCGCCCCATAGATTGCTACCGCTCCGGATGAATAGGAGATGGAGACATACCCCGTGTACAGACCCTTTGTGGTCTTGGCAACACTGGAGGACAGGCACATTATCCTCACCTATAGACTGGACAAGGCCACAATCACAGAGCTGTGTGCCCAGTTAGAGCCTGACCTGATATCTGCCATCCGTCACCCCACTGGGATCCCCCATCTTGTACAAGTTCTATCTGTGCTCTATTTCCTGGCAGCTGGTTCTTTCTAAGTGACAGTGGGCTTGACAGCAGGAATGTCACAGCCAATATTCTCAATAGTGCTTACAAGAGTGTTGTCTGCCCTGATTAAACACATGTGCAGCTACATTGTATTTCCCCATGTGGAAGATTTGGCCACAGTGAAGGCCGAGTTCTATGCAATGGGACATATCCCCAACATAATAGGGGGGATTGATGGAACACATATTGCATTTTTCCCCCCGTCAAAATGAACAGAGGTACAGAAATTGTAAGAGTTTCCACTCTATGAGTGAACAAATGGTGTGCTTGGCGGACCAGTATATCTCCCATGTCAATGGTAAGTATCCTGGTTCTGTGCATGATGCCTTTGTCCTGAGGAATAGCAGCATTACAAATGTAATGGGCCAACTGCCAACTACAGAGGCACAGGGTGTTGCTAATAGGTGAGGCCTGGTCCCCACCCAGTATATGTTGGTGTGTGTGTATGGTGTGGGCCATATGGGATAGTGTGTGGCTAAATGTTGTCCCTCAATATTTACAGGTGACTCTGGTTACCCCAACCTATCTTGGCTGCTGACCCCTGTGAGGAATGCAAGAACAAGGGCAGAAGAAAGTTACAATGAGGCACAATGAGGCAATGATGGTGGGGTGTGTGGGATGGAGTGGAGTGATGGAAATGAGGGTAGTGGTATGAGATGGAATGTAGGTAGGGGGTAATAGTAGTATAGAGTTGACTTACCAAAGTCCAGTCCTCCTCTTACTGTGACCAGGCCCTCAGGATGCATGATTTCCAAGACTTGCTCCTCCCATGTTGTTAGTTGTGGGGGAGTAGGAAGGGGTCCACCGCCAGTCTCTGTACAGCGAGTTGGTGTCTTGCTGCAATGGAACGTACCTTCCCCCATAGGTCGTTCCACCTCTTTCTGATGTCATCCCTGGTTCTTGGGTGCTGTCCCATATTGTTGATCTTGTCCACGATTCTCCGCCATAGCTCCATCTTCCTAGATATCTATATCTGCTGCACCTGTGCTCCAAATAGCTGTGGCTCTACCCTGATGATTTCCTCCACCATGACCCTTAGCTCCTCCTCTGAGAATCGGGGTGTCTTTGTGGTCCCATGGGTGTTGCGTGAGGTGTGTAGGTGAGGATGTGTAGGGTAATCTGTTGGGGTGTGTGATGTGGGGTGCGTGGGTTGTGTATAGGTGTAGGTAGTGTGTGGCTCTGGTTTTGTCTGTGGTCGTGGTGTCCGTCTTGTGCAAGTGGTTTGTAGTCGTAAAGGGTTGTGGGTAATGTGGGTGTGTGTTATAGTGTTGTGGGTGTGGTGTGTGTATGTGTGTCAGGTGTGTTTTGTTTGAATTCTCCTATGTGGTGGTGTTTTGTTTTTGTGTGTGTATTTTGAGTGTGGCAGTATGTACCACCAATGGTTTAACGCCATTGAATGTCCGCCGTGGTGATTCATGGGTCATAATGTGATGGGTATTGTTTTTTTGGCATAACGGTGTGGGTTTTGGTACCGCCCGTTTATCACTGACCTTTGGGCTGGCGGAATTGTGTATGTGGCTGAATAGTGACGGATTGGTGTGTGTGTGTCATATTATGGTCAACGGATATCCCCTGCGACGGCTGTATGTTGGCGGCAGTCAATGTGGCGGTAAGTGGGATTTACCGCCAATGTCATAATGAGGGCCTATATCAATAAGATACATTCATATCATAAAATTACAGACATACTACGTAAAATATAAAAATCCCCCTAAAGTGCTTGGACATATATTATTATGATTTTGCCGTCTGTTTCGAATTTGACAATTATCAAAACCATGCTGGATTAAATCTCTCAGCTCAACAGGGGGACATATCCGCATAAAGTGCATTAATATATAATTAGCGAATCATTAAAAGTCTAATAGGGAGTCTAATGATAAACAATAACATACAGTAAGATCGTAAATGAGGATATTCCAATTAATACTACTACTAGTTGTCCCCCATTGTTCTCCTACTATGGATAGCATGTTTAAAAAAACAACACATCCAAATAAAAATATCTGTATTACCTAACAGCTGAAGAAACGTTAGAGCCTCTTTACACATTCAAATAGCTAATTTTCTTAATGAGGGCTTAAGGTGTGTCTGAAAAAATCTCCTATAAAAACCACAGAAAAACATAAATTCAGTAGGGATTGTTTTGCGCCGCCATTGCACGGACAAAGTGCCAACAAAGTACCCCACACATCATTTCCATCATGAAAGCAGAGTAGTCACATTACAGTACCTGACCTGAATCTAAAAAGTATTGATCTCTAGCATCTTGATAACTCTAACGTAAGATACCATAGAGTATCACCAACCGCCAGGGTAAAATAAAAGTTGCAGATGCTTGGTTTACTAAGAGCATCATGAATCCTCTTTCTCAAATCTCCCCCTCACCACCATCTTATCTGATTTGACAATCACATCAGGGCAGTTAAACATGTCTGGGAGGCCAGTGTTGGTCAGGTAATTAGCCATGTACTTTAATCTATGAATAGTGGGCCCTTTATCCAATTTCAAACAATCCCTAATTGTTTCCCTGTTAACCCAGAGCAGGAGAGGAGCCCTCTTTATCACATCCATAATGCATATCATGTTCATTCAGAGTGTAAAATAAAACTGGCACTCGAAGGCAGGAGATTCAGGAAACCCCTTAGGATTCTATTTTCTTCCACCTAAATTGCTGTGGAATTTTGATAACTCTATACTCCCGCACCATAAGTCGCAGTTGGTATACATTGCAATTTGTAGATTTTCATAAATTGTATGATCGTGGACCCTCCATCTTTCCTTACTAAATTAAGTAGAGAACCAGCAGATCTTCCCAATTTTCAGTGAGCTATAGATACCTGATTTGACCCGGAATTGTTTGTAGAAAAATCCAGTCCCAGATAACAAAAATTCCTGACAGACCTGAGGGATTTTTCTCCCACTCTCACTGCCAATGCTGATCTTTTTCCATGTCCCATGGTTACGATGTGCATCATAAAATCAGTGGTCATGTTTAGGTTATGCATAAAAGTCACAAAAGCATCAACTCAAATTTGTAAGGTGTGCCGCGTTCTGGCTAACAAAACCGCATTGTCGGCGTACAACAGAACCGGCACAGGGAGAGTAGTAATCATCAGTACATCCTGCGCGTAGCTATAGAGACAGGCATTTAAATCATTTATATAAAGAACAAAAAGGAGAGGTGCTAAGACACACCCCTGTCGGAAACCACTGTCTAGAGAAAAGG